>NC_052315.1:22832736-23469164 GCF_016432855.1 Salvelinus namaycush | reverse complement strand
CATACTACACTGACAATCCAACACATAGACACACACACGGACACACACACATGCATATTGACGCCACACACACACACATTCACATTCCTTCACACACGCTGCTGCTACTCTCTGTTTACTATCTATGCATAGTCACTTTACCAGTACCTACATGTACAGTTGAAGTCGGAAGTTTACATACAAATGTTTCAGGTAGCCTTCCACAAGCTTCCCACAATAAGTTGGGTGAATTTTGGCCCATTGCTCCTGACAGAGCTGGTGTAACTGAGTCAGGTTTGTAGGCCTCCTTACTCGCACACGCTTCTTCAGTTCTGCCCACAAATTTTCAAATGGGATTGAGGTCAGGGCTTTGTGATGGCCAATCCAATACCTTGACTTTGTTGTCCTTAAGCCATTTTGCCACACCTTTGGAAGTATGCTTGGGGTCATTGTCCATTTGGAAGACCCATTTGCGACCAAGCTTTAACTTCCTGACTGATGTCTTGAGATGTTGCTTCAATATATCTACATTATTTTCCTGCCTCATGATGCCATCTTTTTTGTGAAGTGCACCAGTCCCTCCTGCAGCAAAGCACCCTCACAACATGATGCTGCCAAACCGTAGTCTGGCTTTTTATGGCGGTTTTGGAGAAGTGTAATCTTCCTTGCTGAGCAGCCTTTCAGGTTATGTCAATATAGGACTCGTTTTACTGTGGATATAGATACTTTTGTACCTGTTTCCTCCAGCATCTTCACAAGGTCCTTTGCTGTTGTTCTGGGATTGATTTGCACTTTTCACACCAAAGTACGTTCATCTCTAGACAGAACGCGAGACAGAACGCGTTTCCTTCCTGAGCGGTATGACGGATGCGTGGTCCGATGGTGTTTATACTTGCGTACTATTGTTTCTACAGATGAACGTGGTACCTTCAGGCGTTTGGAAATTGCTCCCAAGGATGAACCAGACTTGTGGAGGTCTACAATTTGTTTTCTGAGGTTTTCTAATGTCTTTTTGAGGTCAATTAGCCTATCAGAAGCTTCTAACGCCTTGGCATCATTTTCTGGAATGTTCCAAGCTGTTTAAAGGCACAGTCAACTTCTTGTATGTAAACTTCTGACTGTAACGTTCGTCATCTGAAGATGAGGAATCATCGGACCAAAGCGCAGCGTGGTAAGTGTTCATGTTATATTTTTATTAAAACAGAACACTAAACAGAAATAACAAAGAGAATGAACGAAAACGAGACAGTCCTGTAAGGTGCAGCAACACAAAACAGAAAACAACTACCCACAAAACACAGGTGTGAAAAGGCTACCTAAGTATGGTTCTCAATCAGAGACAACGATAGACAGCTTCCTCTGATTGAGAACCACACCCGGCCAAACACATAGAAATAGAAAACATAGAACAAAAACATAGAATGCCCACCCCAACTCACGCCCTGACCAACCAAAATAGAGACATAAAAAGGATCTCTAAGGTCAGGGCGTGACACTGACCCCCTGAATTGTGATACACTGAATTATAAGTGAAATAATCTGTCTGTAAACAATTGTTGGTAAAATGTATTGTGTCATGCACAAAGTAGATGTCCTAACCGACTTGTCAAAACTATAGTTTGTTAACAAGAAATTTGTGGATTGGTTGAAAAACAAGTTTTAATGACTCCAACCCAACTTCCGACTTCAACTGTACATATTACCTCAATAACCTGGACTACCCCGTAACCCTGCACATTGACTTGGTACCGGTACCCCCTGTATATATCCTCATTATTGTTATTTTTATTGTGTTGCTATTTTTCCTTTAGTTTATTTAGAAAAAAATTCTTACTTGCTTTTTTAAAAAACTCTGCATTGTTGGTTAAGCGCTCGTGAGTAAGTATTTCATGGTAAGGTTGTATTCTGTGCTTGTGACAAATACAATTTGATTTCATTTGAGAAACACCTCCACCCCACCTCTTGCCTCCCCAACTGGCCTGAAACAGAGCCTGTCTTCCCAGGACTCGGCCACCATCACCTGCCTGCAAAGACACACACACTGATGCACAGACACACACACAGACCAGAGGCACAAAGAGCAGAGGAAACCTGACCCTGCCACAGGGGTGGGGGATGGAGCACCAAGTGACCTACGGTTTAAAACAGGGTCAAGTGTGAAACACAAGGACTCCACACAAAGACTTGTCTCCCTACTGTAGCAATCTACACCAAGACAGAGAGACAGAGATCAAGACAGAGCTAAACCAAGACAGAGACTGCTCTCTTCCGTTTGCTTATCTGTTGAAATTCATTTTAAATTAATCTATTTGTTTCTTTGCACTTCTGGATGTCACATCACCTGGTTATTCAGGTTGATATCATACTAGAGTGAACGATTACACGGAGCCCATTTAGAGACCGGAAGAGAAACCAGAGAAGACTAGTTAAATACCAGGAAAACACTACTGAGAATAAGAACCAGGGAAACAGTACTGAGAATTAGAGCTATTGTATTACAACATGGGTGGCAGGTAGCCTAGTTGTTAAGAGCGTTGGGCCAGTAACCGAAAGAATGCTTGTTCGAACCCCCGAGCTGATTAGGTGAAAAATCTGTCACTGTGCTCTTGAGCAAGGCACTTAACCCTAATTGCTCCTGTAAGTCGCTCTGGATAAGAGTGTCTGGTAAATTACTAAAATGTAAAATGTGCAATTAGTGATTAGGATGTAAAGCAGTGTCGGGGGATGGCCACCCCCTCTTTGTTGTGAGGGGAGAGGAGGAGTAGCTCCTCAGCAGAAACCTAACAATAACCAGACCTGCTGTCGTCTACGGCAACGCCAACCTGTCGTCTACGGCAACACAGGCCTGTCCACTGTGTTCCTGCCTCTCTATTAGTGTCAGCCTTATCTAAGCCAAGCAGCTCTCTATGTCTCTGTGGATCATAAGGAGGCGGGGCTTTGGTCTGAGCAGAAAGACATAGAGGGGGAAAGGGTTAAACAATGTCCAATCTCCTCTAACACAACAACTACCACACTAAATAAGCTTTCACACAATGCTAATCCTGTAATATATAAAAAATAAAACAATCACTGAGGGGAAGAAAAAATAATAGCTCCCTATATTCTTCTTAATTTTTGCGTCAACATTTTATCACCCTCCACGTGAATAATCTGTGCGGTAATTTATTTATTTCTCCTTTTTGTTACTGCCATTTTGGTGGAGCGAGACAAAGGGGTAAAAAAACAACAGAAGTGCTAGGAGAGTGAAAAATAGAGATAGATAACATTGATATCAATCCTACACAACACAGTCATTCCCTTATCTAGGCTTTTTATCGCAGTTTCGTTTTTTTCGCTTCCACTCCCCGTTCTTTGTGGCCTAACTGAAAAAGGACTACTGCCCTTTAAAATTAAGTCAGGTTTTGGTATAAACTTAACCTTATGCACACTTTTTTACAGGCCTGTTAATGTGAACAATTCAGCAGCAGGGTTAACTATTGTGAAATGGTCACAGGGGAGTGTGGGAAAAATTCAAAGACAGTTCATTTGAACCAGTGGGAGAGTAGTACACACTTGGCAGCAGATACAGTCTCACCCTATCCTACACCAAAGTCATGTTTCAAAGAAAAGGAAAAAAACTATTTCACATGAACTTATCATTTTTTTCTCTCAGACAAACACAGGAAAAAAAACTCTGTAATCTATCAAGGTCAGTTACTGTGTCTCGAACAAACAGCACGTTGTTCCAGTCCGGTGTTCTCCCAATGGCTACAGGTAAGCCTATGTCTGTCTGTCTGTCAGGAAGGAGCCTTTTTCTCCCCCTCGGGTCCGGGTCGGGTCCAGTTTGATTGTCATCGGTTCTCAGGTCTATGACACTACAGCTGATAGACCCGAGTGGACCCAAATGGACCCGACAACGGCTCTGCATAGCCTATAGCATATTTATTTTATGCTAATAAGGTGAATTTATTGACTTAGAAGGCCTAACCAACATATAAAGACCTATTCATTAACTAGAAGAGCAACTTGGCTGATAAACATTTTTTCATTTATTATCAGGTCCAATCGGGTCGGGTATATGTCTGGTTGTTGTCGGGTCCATTTGGGTTCGGGAATGATTGTTCTCGGGTCCCACTTTTTTTAAATGTCCAGGTCCGTCCAGGTCTGATTGTCCTCGGTTCCATTCAACTTTTTGGACCCGAGAAGACCTCTTCTCTTCACCCCTAAAGGAGACAACCACTCACTTCCTGTTCTGAGGCTCTAACTGGGCCCAACCTTGTGGGTTCAGGTTCCACTGTGACTGTGAGAGAGGGGTGGGACTTTTTACTACAGGGATAGGCCAGTGAGTTGTTGCCATGTGCAGTCTATGAACTCTTATCTAGCTCTTGTCTATGTGTGTTACAGGCTACGTGAACAGGTTGTCTGACTCAAAGCTACCACAGAAATACAACAGAGAGACTGTAAACAGGAAGAGGGACATCATCATATTACAATACAGGAAGAGGAAGCATGGGGGGAATTTCACTCCTAATGGAACACAAATAATGAGGGAAGGAGAGCAGAGAAGAGGGTGGAGGAGAGAGGACAGGAGTAATGGTAAGACAAAGTAAGGGGAGAGAGAAAGACAACAGGAGGGACAGGGAATGTGGACAAAAAGCAAATGGGGTTAAAGGATTTGGATGCTGGAAGTCAATCCATCAGTGATCATCAGTGATCATCCTGTTATCATACTGGAGTGACAGAAACTCAACCTGGAAAAGCCTGTAACTTTGATGGGAGTTCATTGGGTCGTAGATAGGGCTGCTGCCCACGCTCTGCACTGCTTCCTCTGGCCTCGCTGGTAATAGAGGGCTCGGACATCTAACACAGCATGACCCTATTATGTGTACATATGCAACCTAGATGGATAATGGGCCTCCACACTACATTACATTCAAACTTTCCCAATTATACTACCATCATTCTCTATATCCCATCCCTATCTCTATCCCTCCCTATTCCTCCTCTGCTTCCTACCCTGCTCTCTCTCAAAAAGGCCAACATAGAAAGAGAAATTAAAAGAGGAGAGGTTTTTCTCCCTTTCAAGATAGAGGGAGAAAGAGAGAGGGAGAGAGCGAGAGAGCGATAGAAAGAGGGAGAAAAAAAACAATTTATCTGTGTATTATCAAGAAAGGCAGACACTTTAATCAGTCAGCTATGAAGTCAGTATTTCCATTCTTATCTGTCGCAGGAGTGGAAATGGAGAGCAGATAGCGCTCTGGGAGCCCATCGGTGGGCAGGAATGATAATGGGGGAGAGAGGGCTGGCTATTGGACCGCTGTGTCAGCGCTATCTGCACCCATTATCAACAGCCTTATCAGCACTACCATCAGCCAAGCTGTAATGGGGCCAGTTCAACTTTCCACATTATCATACCGCCAAGACCTGGTTCAGTGAGGCTAGAGGTCTGACTGGAGACAGAGAGAGAGACAGGGAGAAAGAGAAGGAGGGAGAGATAGAATGAGAAAGGGGGTGATAGCAAGGGGGGCTGCTGCAAGAGAATGAGGGATAAAGATAGAGTGAATAAAAAAGAACAACTGGTGGATCGAGAAGAAAAGAGAGCAATGAGGAGAATAAAGGGTAGGGACATTTTGAAAAACAGAGACCAAGAACCAATGTATATAAACCCTGGACTGCTGATGCTATGCATTGGCCATTGAAAGGCTTTGAAGCCACCAGTCGGCCATATTGGCAATCCCCAAAAGGAGAAGTCCTCCATAGCAGGGTTTCCAGCCCAGTTCTAAATTGGTTTAGGACCTATTTAACGATCAAGAGATTTTTTGTCACCGTTGGTGAACATACAGTTGAAGTCGGAAGTTTACATACATTTAGGTTGGAGTCATTAAAACTTGCTTTTCAACCACTCCACAAATTTCTTGTTAACAAACTATAGTTTTGGCAAGTCGGTTAGGACATCTACTTTGTGCATGACACAAGTCATTTTTCCAACAATTGTTTACAGACAGATTATTTAACTTATAATTCACTTTATCACAATTCCAGTGAGTCAGATGTTTACGTACACTAAGTTGACTGTGCATTTAAACAGCTTGGAAAATTCCAGAAAATGATGTCATGGCTTTAGAAGCTTCTGATAGGCTAATTGACATCATTTGAGTATATTGGAGGTGTACCTGTGGATATATTTCAAGGCCTACCTTCAAACTCATTGCCTCTTTGCTTGACATCATGGGAAAATCAAAAGAAATCAGCCAAGACCTCAGAAACAAATGTGTAGACCTCCACAAGTCTGGTTTATACTTGGGAGCAATTTCCAAATGCCTGAAGGTACCACGTTCATCTGTACAAACAGTAGTACGTAAGTATAAACACCATGGGGCCTTGCAGCCGTCATACCGCTCATGAACGCACTTTGGTGCGAAAAGTGCAAATCAATCCTAGAACAACAGCAAAGGACCTTCTGAAAATGATGAAGGAAACAGGAACAAAATGATCTATATCAACAGTAAAACGAGTCCTATATCGACATAACCTAAAAGCCGCCATACAAAAGCCAGACTACGGTTTGCAACTGCACATGGGGACAAAGATCAGACTTTTTTGAGAAATGTCCCCTGGTCTGATGAAACAAAAATAGAACTGTTTGGCCATAATGACCATCGTTATGTTTGGAGGAAAAAGGGGGAGGCTTGCAAGCCGAAGAACACCATCCCGACCGTGAAGCACGGGGGTGGTAGCATCATGTTGTGGGGGTGCTTTGCTGCAGCAAAAACTAGTGCACTTCCCAAAATAGATGGCATCATGAGGTAGGAAAAAATTTGGATATATTGAAGCAACATTTCAAGACATCAGTCAGGAAGTTAAAGCTGGATCACAAATGGGTCTTCCAAATGGACAATGACCCCAAGCATACTTCAAAAGTTGTGGCAAAATGGCTTAAGGACAACAAAGTCAAGGAATCGGAGTGGCCATCACAAAGCCCTGACCTCAATCCCATTGAAAATTTGTGGACAGAGCTGAAGAAGTGTGTGCGAGCAAGGAGGCCTACAAACCTGACTCAGTTACACCAGCTCTGTCAGGAGGAATGGGCCAAAATTCACCCAAATTATTGTGGGAAGCTTGTGGAAGGCTACCTGAAACGTTTGACCCAAGTTAAACAATTTAAAGGCAATGCTACCAAATACTAATTGAGTGTATGTAAACTTCTGACCCACTGGGATTGTGATGAAAGAAATAAAAGCTGAACGAAATAATTCTCTCTGCTATTATTCTGACATTTCACATTCTTAAAATAAAGTGGTGATCCTAACTGACCTAAGACAGGGAATACTTTTTACTAGGATTAAATGTCAGGAATTGTAAAAACTGAGTTTAAATGTATTTGGCTAAGGTGTATGTAAACTTCCGACTTCAACTGTAACTCAGAGAAAATGCATGTTACATGTGGCGTTCCACAAGGTTTCGTTTTTGGGACCGGTACTGTTCAGTTTATATATGCTAACTTCCTCCAGCTAAATCAAGACAAGACCGAGGTACTTATTGTTGGAGCCAAAGCACAGAGAGAGAATATGGTTGCACAGAGAGAGAATATGGTTGAACATTGCCACGACTTCCGCCAAAGTCAGTCCCTCTTCTTATTCGGGCGGCCTTCTAGCCATCGCTGATCCACTTTTCATTTTCCATTTGTTTTGTCTTTGTTTTAAACACCTGGTTTAAATTCCCCAATTACATATTCATTATTTAACCCTCTGTTTTCCCCATGGTTTTTGTGCGTGATTGTTTTATTGTAAGTTCGGTCCGATGTTTGTGGGCTTGGTATTACTTCATGTATTTGGACATTTTGAGTAAAGTTCCTTGTGTTACTCATCTCTGCTGTCATGCGCCTGACTCCTCTGCACCAGCTACACCCAGATCTTTACAGAATCACGCACCCGAAAATGGAGTCAGCAGGAGCAGACAACCCCCCTTTGGTGGTCGAGGAGCGCGTCCAACAGCATGCGACCATGTTGCAACGTCTCGGCACCGCCATGGATCGCATGCTGCAGACGATGGACCGATGGGAGAGAGGAGGAGTTCTGCCAGCGCCTCCACCGGCACCACTACAACAGGCACCACAGTTCACCCCTCCTTTACCCGGTCCCTGTGGGATTCGGCTCGCGCTCCCGAGGGAGTATGATGGGACAGCTGCCGGATGCCAGGGGTTCCTACTCCAGCTGGAACTCTACCTGGCGACCGTCCACCCGGCTCCTTCGGGACGTGAGAGCGTGTCCGCCCTCGTCTCCTGTCTCTCAGGGAAAGCCCTGGAGTGGGCCAATGGGGGGAAGGAGTTGGGGGGAAGGAGAAGCAGTGTTGGACAATTACGCGGAGTTCACCCGCCACCTCGGGCAGGTTTCGACCACCCGCCTGAGGGTAGAGCGGCGGGTGAACGTCTGTTCCACTTGAGGCAGGGGACGAGGTGCGCACAGGAGTTCGCCTTGGACTTCTGGACCCTGGCCGCCAGCGCGGGATGGAACGACAGGGCCCTGGTCGATCACTACCGGTGCAGTCTGCGCAGGGATGTCGGTCGGGAGTTGGCCTGCAGGGACACCACTCTTACGTTTGACCAGCTGGTGGACCTGTCCATTTGGCTGGATAACCTGCTGGCTACCCGCGGACGTCCGGATCGGGGCCTGTCAGTTCCATCCCCCAGCATCACCGCTCCGACGCCCATGGAGCTGGGAGGTGCTGCACTTAGGGCGACCGGAGGAGGGGCCATTCCCTGTACCATCTGTGGCCGCAGAGGGCACACTGCTGGTCAGTGCTGGGGAGGTTCTTCTGGAAGTCGAGACAGCAGGCAGGGCACTCTCGTGTCACCCCAGGTGAGTCGGCACCAGGTTCACTCAGAGCCCCCTGTTGCTCACATGTTTTTGTTTATACATTTTCCTGAGTTTTCCCCGCATTCCCAGCATAAGGCACTCGTAGATTCAGGTGCAGCTGGGAATTTTATTGACAGAGCATTTGCCCATAGTTTAGGAATCGCCATTGTTCCTGTGGATATGCCCTTCCCTGTGCACGCCCTAGATAGTTGACCATTAGGGTCAGGGCTAATTAGGGAGGCCACCGCTCCACTGGGCATGGTTACGCAGGAGGGTCACAAGGAGAGAATTAGTATTTTCCTTATTGATTCTCCTGCGTTTCCTGTGGTGCTGGGCCTACCCTGGTTGGCCTGTCATGACCCCACTATTTCGTGGCAACAGAGGGCTCTCAAGGGGTGGTCACGAAAGTGCTCGGGGAGGTGTTTTGGGGTTTCCATCGGTGCTACTACGGTGGAAAGTCCAGACCAGGTCTCCACCGTGCGCATCCCCTCTGAATATGCCGATTTGGCTCTCGCCTTCTGTAAGAAGAAGGCGACTCAATTACCACCCCATCGACGGGGGGATTGTGCGATAAATCTCCTGGTAGACGCAGCACTTCCCAGGAGTCACGTGTATCCCGTGTCACAGGAGGAGAAGGCGGCTATGGAAACATAGGTCTCAGAATCCCTGGGGCAGGGGTACATTCGGCCCTCCACCTCACCTGCCTCCTCGAGTTGCTTTTTTGTTAAGAAGAAGGATGGAGGTCTGCGCCCGTGCATTGACTATCGAGGTATCAACCAAATCACTGTGAGGTACAGCTACCCGCTGCCTCTTATAGCCACGGCGATTGAGTCAATGCACTGGGCGCGCTTCTTCACAAAATTGGATCTCAGGAGCGCTTACAACCTGGTGCGTATCCGGGAGAGGGACGAGTGGAAGACGGCATTTAGTACCACCTCAGGGCACTATGAGTACCTTGTCATGCCGTACGGGTTGATGAATGCTCCATCAGTCTTCCAGGCATTTGTAGACAAGATTTTCCGGGACCTGCACGGGCAGGGTGTAGTGGTGTATATCGACAACATTCTGATATACTCCGCTACACGCGCCGAGCATGTGTCCCTGGTGTGCAGGGTGCTTGGTCGACTGTTGGAGCATGACCTGTACGTCAAGGCTGAGAAATGTCTGTTCTTCCAACAGTCCGTCTCCTTCCTTGGGTACCGCATTTCCACTTCAGGGGTGGAGATGGAGAGTGACCGCATTTCAGCCGTGCGTAATTGGCCGACTCCCACCACGGTAAAGGAAGTGCAGCGGTTTCTAGGGTTTTCCAACTACTACCGGAGGTTTATCCAGGGCTTTGGTCAGGTAGCGGCTCCCATTACCTCACTGCTGAAGGGGGGACCGGTGTGACTGCAGTGGTCGGCTGAGGCGGACAAGGCTTTTGGTCACCTGAAGGCTCTGTTTACCTCGGCCGCCGTGCTGGCTCATCCGGATCCCTCTTTGGCATTCATAGTGGAGGTGGACACGTCCGAGGCTGGGATAGGAGCCGTGCTCTCTCAGCGCTCGGGCACGCCACCAAAGCTCAGCCCCTGTGCTTTCTTTTCGAAGAAGCTCAGCCCGGCGGAGCGTAACTATGTGGGGGACCGGGAGCTGTTGGCTGTTGTCAAGGCTCTGAAGGTGTGGAGACATTGGCTTGAGGGGGCTAAACACCCTTTTCTCATCTGGACTGACCACCGCAACCTGGAGTACATCCGGGCGGCGAGGAGACTGAACCCTCGCCAGGAAAGTTGGGCCATGTTCTTAACCCGTTTTGTTTTCACCCTGTCCTACAGACCAGGTTTCCAGAACGCTAAGGCAGACGCACTGTCCCGGATGTATGACACAGAGGAGCGGTCCATAGATCACACTCCCATACTTCCTGCCTCTTGCCTGGTGGCACCGGTGGTGTGGGAGCTGGTCGCGGACATCGAGAGGGCGTTACGTACAGAGCCCACTCCCTCCCCAGTGTCCAGCTGGGCGTCTGTACGTTCCGTCTGCTGTCCGCGACCGTTTGATCTATTGGATCCTCTGGTCATCCTGGCATCGGTCGGACGGTGCACTGTCTTAGTGGGAAGTACTGATGGTCCACCTTGGCCAAGGACGTGAGGGTTTATGTTTCCTCCTGCTCAGTGTGCACCCAGTGCAAGGCCCCTAGGCACCAGCCCTTACCCCTTCCACAACGGCCGTGGTCGCACTTATCGGTGGATTTCCTCATGGATCTTCCTCCCTCACAGGGTAACACCACGATCCAGAGCGTTCATGGAACGTCTGGGGGTCTCGGTCAGCCTTACCTCGGGCTTTCACCCCGAGAGTAACGGGCAGGTGGAGAGAGTAAACCAGGATGTGGGTAGGTTTCTGCGGTCTTATTGTCAGGACCGGCCGGGGGAGTGGGCGGCATTCATCCCCTGGGCAGAGATGGCCGAAAACTCGCTCCGCCACTTCTCCACTCCTCCACTAACCTCTCCCTCTTCCAGTGCGTACTGGGGTATCAGCCGGTTCTGGCACCTTGGCATCAGAGCCAGATCGAGGCTCCTGCGGTGTGGACGAATGTGTTAAGCGCTCGGAGGAGACCTGGGACGCCGCTCATGTGCACCTGCAACGGGCCGTGAGGCTTCAGAAGGCGAGCGCCGATCGCCACCGCAGTGAGGCTCGCGACCCGAAACCTGACCCTCCGCCTGTCCTGCCGAAAGCTGGGCCCGCGGTTTGTGGGGCCATTCAAAGTCCTGAGGAGACTGAACGAGGTTTGCTACAGGTTACAGCTTCCCCCGGATTACCGTATTAACCCCTCGTTCCATGTGTCTCTCCTCAGGCCGGTGGTGGCTGGTCCACTCCAGGAGTCTGAGGTGCGGGAGGTTCCTCCGCCCACTCTGGACATCGAGTGGGCCCCGGCGTATGCTGTTCGAGCCATACTGGACTCGAGGCGTCGGGCGAGGGGCCTTCAGTACCTCGTGGAGTGGGAGGGGTATGGTCTGTAGGAGAGATGCTGGGTGCTGGTGGAGGATGTTTTTGGACTCTTCGTTGCTGCAGGAGTTCCACCGTCTCCATCCGGATCGCCCTGCGCCTCGTCAAGGGGGGGCTACTGTCACAACTTCCGCCGAAGTCGGTCCCTCTTCTTGTTCGGGGCGTTCGGCGGTCGACGTCACCAGCCTTCTAGCCATCGCCAATCCACTTTTCATTTTCCATTTGTTTTGTCTTTGTTTTACACACCTGGTTTCAATTCCCCAATTACATATTCATTATTTAACCCTCTGTTTTCCCCATGGTTTTTGTGCGTGATTGTTTTATTGTAAGTTCGGTCCGATGTTTGTGGGCTTGGTATTACTTCATGTATTTGGACATTTTGAGTAAAGTTCCTTGTGTTACTCATCTCTGCTGTCCTGCGCCTGACTCCTCTGCACCAGCTACACCCAGATCCTTACACACATTTTAATTCACAGACAATAAAGATAAAACACCAGGTAAAAAACCTAGGTGTTATTTTAGATTCTGAACTCAATTTCGATTCACACATTATGAACGTGACCAAAATAGCTTTTTACCACCTGAGGAACATTGACAAGGTGCGGACGTTTCTCTCTCAGGCTGATACTGAGAGACTCATCCATGATTTTATTACAAGCAGGCTTGACTAATGTAATGCTCTACTGTCTGGTCCACCCAAGAAAGCCATTGGTCATCTGCAATACATACAGAATGCTGCATCACGGGTACTGACCAAGACCAGATGGAGAGCACACATTACACCGGTTTTAAAGTATCTGCACTGGCTGCCTGTGAGTTTTAGAATACAGTTTAAGAATCTTCTATTGGTTTTTAAATCAATCCACGATTGTGCATGTCAGACATGCTTTTAAGTTATGTACCCAGTAGGTGCCTCAGGTCCTCTGGCACTGGCCAGTTAACTATCCAAAAGCCTAGGACCAAGAGGCATAGAGAGGCAGCCTTTAGTTATTATGCTTCAGCCTCTGGAATAGCCTGCCAGAGAACCTGAGGTGGGGCGAAACTGTGGACATATTTAAAAGAGATCTTAAAAACACATTTTTACACATACATGTTATTCAAATCATATTATCCAAACTGCTCGCATGCGTCAAAAGAGGGTCTGCATAGCCACGAGCTAAAAAAGAACTTGGTTCTAAACTCAGCAAAAAAAGAAACATCCCTTTTTCCCTTTAACTTCACAGATCTTCATTGTAAAGGGTTTAACCTTTCTGAACCACCCATCCCGGTATCGGGATAATTGTCATCAGCAACGCTGAATAGCATAGCGCCACAGTCAAATAATATTACTAGAAAATATTCATATTCATGAAATCACAAGTGCAATATTGCAAAACACAGCTTAGCCTTTTGTTAATCCACCTGTCGTCTCAGATTTTGAAATTATGCTTTACATAAGTTTATCGATCGCTCGACAAAACATTAAGTACACTTAGCATCAGGTAACTTGGTCACGAAAATCAGAAAAGCAATCAAATGAATCGTTTACCTTTGATGATCTTCGGATGTTTTCACTCACGAGACTCCCAGTTAGACAACAAATGTTCCTTTTGTTCCATAAAGATTATTTTTATATCCAAATACCTCCGTTTGTTTGGTGCGTTATGCTCAGAAATCCACAGGAAATAGCGGTCACGACAACGCAGACGAAAATTCCAGATAATATCCATAATGTCCACAGAAACATGTCAAACGTTTTTTTATAATCAATCCTCAGGTTGTTTTTCAAATATCTATTCGATAATATATCAACCGGGAGTGTTGGTTTTTCAATAGGACCGGGAGTAACAATGGCCGCCTTTCTCTGTTGCGCAAAACTCACTCTGAGAGCCCCCACCTATGCACTTACGCAATGTGATCGTTCTCGCTCATTTTTCAAAATAAAAGCCTGAAACTATGTCTAAAGGAATCTGGTTGATATCCCTTTAAATGGGTGATAGGGATGCATAAGAACAGAGAGGTTTCAAAAACAGAGGCAGTTCCTGATTGGATTTTCCTCAGGTTTTAGCCTGCAATATCAGTTCTGTTAAACCCATAGACAAAATTTTGCCAGTTTTGGAAACTTTAGAGTGTTTTCTATCCTAATCTGACAATTATATGCATATTCTAGTTTCGGGGGCTGAGAAATAGGCAGTTTCAAATGGGTACGTTTTTTAGCCAAAAACGAAAATACTGCCCCCTATACTTAAGAAGTTTTAAACACTGTTTCCCATGCTTGTTCAATGAACCATAAACAATTAATGAACACGCACCCGTGAAACGGTCGTTAAGACAATAACAGCTTACAGACGGTAGGCAATTAAGGTCACAGTTATGAAAACTTAGGACACTAAAGAGGCCTTTCTACTGACTCTGAAAAACAGCAAAAGAAAGATGCCCAGGGTCCCTGCTCATCTGCGTGAACATGCCTTAGGCATGTTGCAAGGAGGCATGAGGACTGCAGATGTGGCCAGGGCAATAAATTGCAATGCCAGTACTGTGAGACGCCTAAGACAGCGCTACAGGGAGACAGGATGGACAGCTGATCATCCTCGCAGTGGCAGACAACGTGCAACAACAGCTGCACAGGATCGGTACATCCGAACATCACACCTGTGGGACAGATACAGGATGGCAACAACAACTCGGGCGAGTTACACCAGGAATGCACAATCCCTCCACCAGTGCTCAGACTGTCCGCAACAGGCTGAGAGAGGCTGGACTGAGGGCTTGTAAGCCAGTTATAAGGCAGTTCCTCACCAGACATCACTGGCAACAACGTTACCTATGGGCACAAACCCACCGTCGCTGGACCAGACAGGACTGGCAAAAAGTGCTCTCGCGGTTTTGTCTCACCAGGGGTGATGGTCGGATTCGCGTTTATCGTTGAAGGAATGAGCGTTACACCGAGGTCTGTACTCTTGAGCGGGATCGATTTGGAGGTGGAGGGTCCGTCATGGTCTGGGGCAGTGTGTCACAGCATCATCGGACTGAGCTTGTTGTCATTGCAGGCAATCTCAACGCTGTGCGTTACAGGGAAGACATCCTCCTCCCTCATGTGGTACCCTTCCTGCAGGCTCATCCTGACATGACCCTCCAGCATGACAATGCCACCAGCCATACTGCTCGTTCTGTGCGTGATTTCCTGCAAGACAGGAATGTCAGTGTTCTGCCATGGCCAGCGAAGAGCCCGGATCTCAATCCCATTGAGTACGTCTGGGACCTGTTGGATCGGAGGGTCAGGGCTAGGGCCATTCCCCCCAGAAATGTCTGGGAACTTGCAGGTGCCTTGATGGAAGAGTGCGGTAACTTCTCACAGCAAGAACTGGCAAATCTGGTGCAGTCCATGAGGAGGAGGTGCACTGTAGTACTTCATGCAGCTGGTGGCCACACCAGATACTGACTGTTACTTTATCATGTTAAGTTATCATGTTAAGTTTGCTGAAAATAAGCGCAGTTAACAGTGAGAGAAGGTTTCTTTTTGTTTATTTGTTTATTTGTGACACGTGACAGGCTGCAAGTGCCACCTCTCCCATCTCCTCATTGGTTTTTAGGAACATATACCCACGTGGGTGATTGAAAGATGAACTGAGTGAATCACACTCCAGTCCAGTTGGTGGGTCGCCAACCGCACCTTAAAGTTGGTTGCCAACCACCATATAAAGTCCAAAGAAGAAGAAGAAGACTGAAGGAGGAGAGATTACTAGAAACTAACTAGGCTGACCTTTTTATCTGTGGATTATTTGTCAGATTAGAGGACCTTGTGCATTTCAGATAAAATAACAACCCAATGTTTATATCCCAGGACAAATTAGCTAGCAACAACAAGTTAGCTAGCTAAATTGCCATGAATGTTTCATGCGTTTCGACCTGTCCCCAAATATAAGTTGGTTCAGAGTTTGTTTTGATATTTCAACCTGCGTGTCCTGATCAACATGCGCGCTATGGCGCACGAGGACGCGCGCGGTCTAGTCAGCATGTAAAGGTGCTTTTTAGTTGTTCTGTTTTTTTTATCCTCTTATTTTTGTTGTTTTTTTTTTTTGTGAAGCACATTGCATTGCATTCCATATCTGAAATGTACTGTATAAATAAAGCTTGATTTGATTTCTCAAACTTGATCCTGCCAATGCATACTTGTCCCAACCAAGCAAAATCAAATCAAATTGTATTTGTTACATGCGCTGAATACAACAGGTGTAGACTTTACAGTGAAATGTTTGCTTACAAGCCCAAACAATGCAGTTTTAAGAAAAAAGTGTTGAAGTATTTACTAAAATAAACTGAAGTAAAAAATAACACATAATTAAGGAGCAACAATAAAATGACAGTAGCAAGGCTATATACAGGGGGTACCGGTCCAGAGTCAATGTGCGGGGGCACAGGTTAGTCGAGCACCCAAGCTAACTGGCTAAAGTTGGCTAGCTTTCTAGCTAGCTACTTCTAGACACAAATGAGAGAACACCTCACTCTAACCATTTTACTCACCGTAGCAGAGCTGGTTAGGCTGTTTACATGTTATCTAGAGCGTTATTGACTAGCTATTACTTTTTTTGTCTATGTTTGCTGACATTAGTCATATTAAGTGGGTGTTGCGCCTTCGTAAATTCATCCGTTATTCTGCGCTCTGGCACACTCAGACGAGAGTGCTCTGAAATCGGAGTAGATAGCATATCTCTTGCGTTCGCAAATTCACTCTGGCTAACTGGATAACAGTCGTTCAAGTTCTTGCTAGCTAACCAAATGACACCTGCATCTCTAACTGTGTATAGCCACAGAAAAACGATATGAGGGGAAAAAGTCACTCACCCACTCCTCCAATAGCATGACATGACATCCTCCTTATGCTCCGTGTTTTTTTTAGCTTGCTACATAGATAGATACACTTGTCTATTAGCCATGATATGAATGACTTGTGATCATTGCCCTTGCTAGTTTGATTGTATTGACATTCCCAGACTTAGTTGCATTTGTCCATTTACTTCCAAAATATTGAGTCATTGAAACTGAAACACTGCATCCCGAATGGAGGCAGCAAACAATGTACCAGGCCAGCTGTGAT
The DNA here is from genome assembly GCF_016432855.1 of Salvelinus namaycush. NCBI lineage: Eukaryota > Metazoa > Chordata > Actinopteri > Salmoniformes > Salmonidae > Salvelinus > Salvelinus namaycush. The sequence continues at coordinate 23,452,295 of NC_052315.1, read as the reverse complement.
TTACAACCTGATAGCAATATTTGTTGGACTACCAATCATTGAACTGCATCCATCTATTCTGCCAATAATGCCTTAGTGTACGTCATGGAGTATTGAGTCAAATATAATCTATTTTTAAAGCCTCTTATATAGTTGGTTTTGTAGCATAAATTGGGAATGTTATACTTTTGTCTGTTTGTTTCATATCTGCAAAAAAGGGAAAACGCTGTCCGTTCCACTTTAAGGTGTCTGCAATAGAATAAACGTGGCAAAAATGAATGTGGACATTAATATATGCATTTCTATAGCATTAAAATATGTTTTACAATGGTGGGGGAGTGCCAAGATGGAAGCACGGTGGCTTCACCTGACGGGCCACCCTCAGGTGGTAAGGGTACGCAACAACACATCTGACAAGCTGATCCTCAACACGGTGGCCCCTCAGGGGTGCATGCTTAGGCCCCTCCTGTACTGCCTGGTCACCCATGACTGCGTGGCCAAGCACGACTCCAACACCATCATTACGTTTTCTGACAACTCAACGGTGGTAGGCATGATCTTAGCCTGATCACCGACAACAATGAGACAGCCTATAGAGAGGAAGTCAGAGACATGGCAGTGTGGTGCCAGGACAACAACCTCTCCCTCAAAGTGATCAAGACAAAGAATATGATTGTGGACTACAGGAAAAGGAGGGCCGAGCATGCCCCCATTCACATCGACGGGGCTGTAGTGGAGCAGGTCGAGAGCTTCAAGTTCCTTAGTTTTCACATCACCAACAAACTATCATGGTCGAAACACACAAAGAAAGTCGTGAAGAGGGCACGACAACACCTATTCCCGCTCAGGAGAGGGGGTCCTCAGATCCTCAAAAAGTTCTACAATGGGTACTTTCTAAAATAATTAAAAGCAATTGGTAACTATCTGGTATGCTGGTGCCTAGTAGTTCAAAGTTTTAATAAAACCAAAATAAACAAAATAAACAAAGTAATTGTCATGTACAATACTAAGTAAATACATGGTTGCTACTGTAAATTGGATATTGATGATGATTATTATGATATATGTAGTCATAGTGTGATATTTTCCTTCTGTTCTTGTCAATGATTTATATATACATTAGATGACTGATAGGGGGCGCTGTGTTGAATCAAATCAAATATATTTGATTTGCCCCGCAAATGTCGATTTAAGGCAGCCCCCCACACCTCTCTGATTCAGAGGGGTTGGGTTAAATGCGGAAGACACATTTCAGTTGAAGGCATTCAGTTGAACAACTGACTAGGTATCCCCCATTCCCTTTCCCATTGACATCACAAAATGTCCTAGTAAATACCAAAACAAACCAGTGGAAACAGTACCATGAGATATAATGCACATTCCAAATCTGCTCGCTTATCAATAGTCTACAGAGGTTGAACTGGCTGCGAACAGACACTGTAGGTTAGTCCATGTCCTAAAAGGATGGCAATGATGTTAAGACATCTGATTGCCAACGGATGTCATTAAACCACCCGATTGCTCTTCCCTCTCTTCCTCTTCCCCATTTGTACTCTCTTGTCGTTCATTGATTGTCAAGAAGGAAACTTCTTCATTTACACACTATTTAAAGGAAAGGAGTTTCAGTTGTGGTCATACTGTCTGACTCAATCTGCCATGTTGTTCCCTAATCTCATCTGGGCACAATTATGTATTTCATTATGTGCACGTACAGTATCAATAAGATACTAAGAGAGGGAAGATATAAGATAGTTTGTCATGGCTGCCTATTGGAAGATAACAAAGGGAGTGGTGTGTAACATGATGTCTGGACTACATCATCTCTCTTCTCACAACAGAATGATTTCCCAATGAGAAGGGGTGACAAGAAGTGATGAGACACTGGACTTGAAGAAGCCTAGTAATGAGTGGGGTGTACAAAGACACCATCTAACCCATCATCACTATTTCTCATTTTTAAGTTTTTACTTATTTCTCTTATCTTTGCTCACTCAACCGTTCCCATTTCTTACTGTACATTAGAAACCTGAACACCGAAAAGTACATTTCTATGACGTGTTAGTCCTGTGTGGCTCAGCTGGTAGAGCATGGCACTTGCAACACTGTGTTCGATTCCCACAGGGGATTAGTACAAAAAAATATGAAAATGTATGCATTCACTACTGTAAGTCACTCTGGATAAGAGCGTCTGCTAAATATGTAAAATGTGTTATGTGCCATCTGTGGCCCCTACCACAAGTATCTAAATCCCTCTGCCTACACAACTGTCTTTGACTGACAGGTCCCTTTTCAGCCACAGAGCAAGAGCACACATGGTTTACACAAGCATAATGCAAACCAGACAAAGATCATTCACAATGGCACTCCATTCCCTACATAGTGCAGTACTTTTGTAGTGCACTATATTAGGCATACACTATCAGAAAAAAACATGCTATCTAGAACATTAAAGGGTTCTTCAGCTGTCCCTATAAGAGAACCCTTTGAAATCGTTTTTTTTGTTCCAGGCATAACCTTTTTGGGAACCCAAAAGGGTTCTATATACAACCAAACAGGGTTCTACCTGGAACCAAAAAGGGTTCTCCTATTGGGACAGTAGGGTTGCACATTTTAAATTACCATTTAAATGTAGATGTTTTTTGCATTGGACATATTTACAATATCATACGGAGACAGAAACATAAACCTTTTACCTTATCATAAGTAGACAATTGCAAATGATGAAATCCTTCCAATAGAAACAAACAAAACTATTTAGTTACGAATTGAACTTTAATTACATGAGTTGACTCTTCACATGGGATGATTTCACTGAACAACAAAAGAAAGGGAATATTGAATGATCCACAATGATCCGTCGCATCTCCCAAAAACGTTTTCAACATACATCTGTAAAATTAAAGAAACTAAAGTCTAGAAACTAAAGCTTTGGTTGTCTTCCTCTCAGGCTTCCATGTCTTCTCCCTGGACCTCCTCAATGTCCACCTCTTGAACATCAGACTCTGAGGCCTCATCTTCACTGTCACTTTCCAACCTTGTTGAGGATGGCTCGTTGTCAGGCTCAAAAAGCCTCAGATTTGCCCGGATGGCCACCAATTTTTCAACCCTTTTATTGGTCAACCTGTTGAGTGCTTTGGTGTGTGTGTTCCCAAACAAGGTCCAGTTGCGCTCTGAGGCGGCTGATGTTGGTGAGATTTGGAGGATGATGAAGGCAACAGGGGAAAGAGCCTCAGATCCATAAAGTCCCTTCCACCAGGTGGCTGATGAGATATGTAGGCACGACTGCCATATTGCATCTCCATCCCAAAGCCCTTGCTTGGAAGTGTACTTCGCCAGACTGCCAAGAACCTTGCCCGTGGCGAGACATGATAGTGATGACACCATAGACCTTGTTGATCTCTGCACCAAACAAGATGCTCTTGCCAGCATACTTGGGGTCCAACATGTACACTGCAGAGTGTATGGGCTTCAGGCAGAAGTCTTCACAATTTTTGATGTATTTCAGAACTGCAGTTTCCTCTGCTTGGAGCAACAGTTAAGTGGGCAGGGCAGTACAGATTTCTTCACTTACATCTGCAAGCAGAGTCTGAACATCAGACAGGATGGCATTGTCTCCCTCAATCCGTGCAATGGCTACTGCTATAGGTTTCAGGAGTTTCAGGCTGCTTACCACTCTCTTCGAAAATACATCATCCAGGATGCTCCTCTTGATGGGGCTGTCCATATCGGCAGACTGTGATATGGCCATTTCTCTTAGAAACTCCTTCCCCTCCAGGAGACTGTCAAACATGAAGACAACACCACCCCAACATGTGTTGCTGGGCAGCTTCAATGTGGTGCTCTTATTCTTCTCACTTTGCTTGGTGAGGTAGATTTCTGCTACAACTTGATGAACCTTTACATAGCTAACCATTCCTTGGCTCTCTTGTAGAGTGTATCCATTGTTTTCAGTGCCATGATGTCCTTGAGGAGCAGATTCAATGCATGAGCAGCACAGCCAATGGGTGTGATGTGAGGGTAGGACTCCTCCACATTAGACCAAGCAGCCATCATGTTCACAGCATTGTCTGTCACCAGTGCACCACCTTCTGTGGTCCAAGGTCATTGATGACTGCCTTCAGCTCATCTGCAATGTAGAGACCGGTGTGGCTGTTGTCCCTTGTGTCTGTGCTCTTGTAGAATACTGGTTGAGGGGTGGAGATGATGTAGTTAATTATTCCTTGCTTTCTCTATGATTTGCTTGACCTTCACTTGAACTCTGTTGAACTCTGCATCCATCAAATCATCAAATGACTAGATAAAGCATGTCTGGTTGGAGGGGGGGAAGCTGGTCCAAGAACATTCAGAAATCTCTTTCAATACACATTGCCTGTGAGCATCAGAGGTGAACCAGTTGCATACACAGCAACTGTGTACAGCTCAAGCAAGACATTCATCAGCATTTCTCTGAATACGTTCCTCCATTGAGTCAAAAAAACTTCTGATTCCAGGAGGACCATGAGCTGTTGCTATCAATAAGGTGTCTGATTCATCATTTTCACCTCGAATAGAAGTAGAGGGACTTTTGTCAGAGGTTGCTTGTTGTGAGCGCTGAGGGAACTTTATGCACTTGGCCAGATGATTCTGCATCTTTGTTGCATTCTTCACAGTATTTGAAAATGTACACAGCTTTTCATTCTACATTAGCTGCAGTGAAATGTATCCACACATCAGATGGTGCCCGTGGCATTTTCCTGTAAAGATTAGATTTTCTTAAATAAAAAACCCCTAATACAATTCCATGTACAGATAAATAGATAAGCAGTTAGATTAAACAACTCCTTTGTAAGATAAATGTTTTAAAATTAAACATGTATAGAAACAGGTGAATTAAAACTCAGTTAGCAGACTAAAGCAAGCTAAAACTCACATGGTAGCAAAAACTAACTAGCAAAAATTGTTAACAAGTTAGAAATGATTTAAACACACTTTGCTGTAGACTACTATTTACTAGTTAACAGAAAATCATGTATGTCATATAAAATATATTCACCCCACCCAGTATTGTAATCACAACTTACCAGAAAGCATGTAGTCCTTGGCTCAGACAATGATGGAAGAATGCACTGTGCATGCAGAGGGTTGCAATTCCATTGAATTGGGGATAGTTTAACCAAAATATGCCACAAGACCTAAAATTGCCTTGTGTATCCCACAAAAAAAGGTTCACTGTTATAAGCTAACTTTGTTGATGAATTTAAGCAAAATTCCCCAAATTCCCGGGCTTAACTTCCTATGGTAAATTTCCTGGAAAATTCCAGAAATTTACCGGAAGGTTTCAGACCCTTTGCAACCCTAGGGGACAGACCAAAAAACTTTTGGAACCCTTTTTTCTAAGAGTGCATGGTGGCATTTGGGATGTATCCTAACTGGCCAGAGTGTAGTGTATGAGAGCAGACAGTGGAGGGGCCACTGGTCTCGACCACCTCTGTTAAGGTGGCTCCCCGGGGCCAGTCTAACATCTCCTCTTTCTGGGCTTTTGTCCCTGACGCCCAGTAGTTCTTATCGCCACTTTTGCTCCTCATACACCCTGCCCATTGCTCACTGAAAAGATTTCACATGCTGCTCCTTAATGTAGCCCAATCAAGCACTGTGGGCAAAGCACATTTTCTAGGAGTGTGTGTGTGTGTCTGTCAGTTGACAGAGCATGGTGCTTGCAACGCCAAGTTCCCACGGGGGACCAGTACGGAAAAAAAGTATGAAAATGTATTCACTCACTAGTGTAAGTCGCTCTGGATAAGAGGTGGAGGTGCAGTCATAATTTCGTGTGACATAGATATCATATTCTACAGGTCAAGAATACATGCTTCCATGTCCCATATCACAGTAACGGTTGTGGGCAGAGTCATTCCCATGGTGCTCCGCTCCCTCCGCCTGCCTGCCAGCTGTAAAACCAGGTCAGTCTGGATTGTTTACCAAGGCATTTTTACACCCCGGAACAGTACAGAGCGCTGAACACAGTAGGAGCAAATGGCCTCTCTTATCAGCAGCGCTGGGGGGGGGGGCTTGTCATAACAGCATCACACACTGTCCCCCGGCCAGCGGCCTGCCTGCCGACTGCCTGACCACGGCCACGTGGCCCATGGCTATCCAGGACACACATCGATACACCAGCTCTATACAAACCTCTACATCAAGACCCCAATGTAAACATACTAGAACAACACCCACAACCTCAGCCCATCAATCAAATCATACCGTCTATAAATATCCATCATCAACTGCACAGTGGACACAGAACTAAAGAATCATTGGTCCCATTGTGCATTGTGTCCCTATTAATACCTATATATTTATATGGTTGCTACATAGGCAGGTACAGTGTAATTACAGTGTAGATGCACATTGTTACATAGTCCCTACATCACAAAGCAGCACCAGCAGTATTTAGAATGGAAGGTGGGACACGGCTGTTATGTACTTGAGGAAAGGGCTCTTTGCTTTACGTTACTGGGGTAAAAGTCCACCTACACTACAGGACCGTATGTGCAAACCCCACACCAAAGACAAAACACAGCAGGGCATTTCCATGTAAAAGAACCCATGAGCACCAACGTGAAGTTCATAGGACCATATCAAATTGGGTGTCAAATGAAAGCTAAGAGTCTATGTTTTGTGGAAATGAAGGAAACCATTTTCCATCTTAAAAACTGGGCTTTAAGTAAAGGCTTTGATTTCTTGATAGGCAGATGGAAAACTTTGAAATCAAGGGTTTTTGTTTGGCATATATTTTTTTAAGTGAAAAAACTGAGTCAAAGCATAATTATGTTCCCGTGGAATTGCCCAGTATCAATTACTGCAAAAGTAAATAGTTTGACAAATATTAGGCTACTGTAAGTAGGTGGCAAGTATTCCCAAAGTCCTTGCTTAAGAGGTCAGAGGTGAAACCATTTACAACTGCTCCAGGGGGCCATGGAGCAGAGCATCATAATTCACACTACACAGTCCCCAGAGTAAATAGCAGGAAGGTGTAATAACTCATCCACACACCAAACAGGCAGTGTTTCCTCTGTAACCCTGCCAACTTCCCCCCACAGGCAGCCCACTCACCCACTAACACGGTTCAACATCATCAGATCTATAGGCTATAACCTAACGACAAAAGAAACCGATACACACAGGAATCCACCAACAAAAAGAGGAAATCCCCCAAAATATTATCTAATATTGAACTGTATTGTACTGCACAGTACTCCACTGTGCTCTGCTATATATCCATAATTATGCATCTCTGTGTAGTACAGATCAGGGAGCCATGATGTCATTCTGGAGATTGGGCCCCAGAGCTTATCAAAAGTTCACATCGAGCTAAAAGTAGAACAAAGAAGGTAAAACACACAAGAGAAAGCCACCAAGGCGCTGTGTGTGTATATATGGGTGTATGGGTTTATGAGTGTGTGTCTGTCTGAGACTCTGTGTGCATGAGCCATGTATTTTAATTTTGGGGTATTATTACTGGCTTGGGAAGATTGGATTCATCTTTCAATTGTAAAAAAAAAAAAAAAACAAACAGTCATATGGCCTATAGAGGTAAATGTAGTCATTAAATGTTCTCAAACTGAACAGACTATTTAAAAGCATCCCAATTCCGGCGTAATCCGTCATCATCTAATATCTCGTAGTAAAATCAACAACTTTTAGCGTTATGCTGATGTTGGATTTTTTCCCTTTTAGCGGCATAGATGTGCTCTTCATTTTTTCCAAAAAAGCACTCAAGATAATCATCAACGAACACAACATTTCAATGATATCTTACATGGAATCTACACTGAGTAATACGTGGTATTAGTTTTAATTAAATTAATCAACTACAATGCTTGTTAGGGAAAAAACCAGGGGGCGGGGAAAAGGGTGAAGTTGAAGAAGAGAGAGAGGGAGAGAAATGCATTCACACCTATCATCTAATTATACAACATTAATCACATTAACGGTGGAACTGATTGCCAGGGTCCAGGCCTTGCTGCTCCTCTGTGTGGCTTTGTTATTGCAGTGGAGTCTTAGCCTGCCTGCTCTGTGCTGATAACAACTCTAATCGCACTTGGCAATCTCTATCTGCACTGGAGATCGGGCCCCAGGGCTTATCAAAAGTTCACATCGAGCTAAAAGCAGAACAAAGAAGGAAAAACACACAAGAGAAAGCCACTAAGGCGCTGTGTGTGTATATATGGGCGTATGGGTTTACGAGTGTGTGTAAGAGACTGTGTATGTGTGATCTATGTATTATTATAATGTTTTACTGGCCTGGGAAGATTGGATTCATCTTTCAATTGTACAAAAAAATGTAATATAACCTATAGAGGTAAAAGTGTATGTAAGACATCCATTCAAAATAGAACAGGGTTACATCCAAACTGTTTAATTTGTTTTATATAAATCTCAATTCAAAAAAAACCTAGATGCACAAATACACTTTCAGAGCAACTGCCATTGTCTAAAGAGATGAGGTCAATGTTAATTCAGAGATTGCTGAACCTACAGACGTGACTTCGTGGTTTCTATAGGCGGCCATGCTATATTCATGCTGACCTCTGAGCTTTATCAGTGATGTCATGAGGGCAGAGCTGCAGAGAAAGCTGCTGTATCTGTGGATCTGCCTGAGCTTATCTATCAGTGATCAGCAGGCGGCCTTATCAGCCCTGCACATCTCAGAGAGGGCGAGCTGCCTGCTTTCAAACCTAGAACCATTTCTGTATTCCTGGATTTTTTCCACTATGCCTTATCAGGCCTGCTATCCCTATTTCTGGCCTTATCTGCTTCTCCCGTTTTTTGTTTTTTTTTATCAAAAGATACACCCAGCTAGTCCCAAACAACAACACAAACACGACAAAGATGAGAATGCAGCAGCCAAATGTAATTATAATGCAAGCTCAATCCAAATCGCCTCCATCTGTCTCACACTATCGGGGGAGCGATCACCGCCCTGCTTATCCTGTCTCCATCTCAACTGCCAAAATATAAGCCCTGAGATCCGGAGCCAGTGCCCCATTCATATCTTTCCATCGAGGAGGAATGGATAATCAGTTTGAGAGATCTTCACCATCGGGAAAATGACGCACAAAAGACGTAGACAAATATCTACCCTGAGTTGAGGCTTCCATAATGCTGGACACATCTGTTTTTGGTCCAGCATTCCAAATGCCACCACCGCCCAGTAAGTGTGCTATAACCACAACACAGTAATTAATTAAAATATGGACTAGTACAGAGAAGCAAGCTTGTGATGCTTATGGAACAATATGGTGGATGTAATCAAACCCCAAGCCCTTATCACTACTCCTCCTACATTAAAATGTCTGCCAAGGCACAAGAGAATCATGGGACTTCTGTGTCACATCAAGAAGCAAGGAAGCATGATGGTGTAAGCACTGATAAAGACAAAGGCCATGACACCCCTGATATGCTTCCAGCTTGAATTTATCCTCTCCAGTGTCTGGACTATATCCACAGTCCATGTGAGACTGATGGGTGATCAATTGGAAGACCACTATGGGAAAATAATAAGTAAAGGAAATAACTTTTTTATATTATTATTATTTACATTACTGCTAGCCAACAGAACAATCATCCTCTTCATGAATAACATAACATGTGAAGAGGATTTTTCTTTTTCATAATAACACTAGCCTACAAAAATGCTTCCATACTTAGTCAAATACTTTTTTAAACCTATATCTCTCATGTAGCCTTTTCAAGTGGCTGCTTTGAAGATGGCATGTTGCAGAGATTCCATTTGGGTAGTTGGAGAGTCCGTTTGGGTAGATAGCATGACCGCCCAATGGTGTGCCTTTTACTAGAAGCATCGTTATGGGCACTTTATGCACAATGCTTAATGTATGCTAATATAACCTTATCATGTGATTTCTCTTTCGTTTTAAGAGTTACTTTCTGCTTTATTTTTGAGCAACCCTTTCAAACTCAACCTCCAAGATATTGCTACTGTGCTTATCGGACCAAGGCATCTCTTCTGCATGAAGAACTGAAAGAGCGCCTGGCACCAGAGCAAAACGACTTCTCCGCAGTAGGCAGCCAGGGAGTAAGTGTGTGTTTGAGAGAGACCTTTTAAATGGACGCCTATGCATTAAAGAGTTAAAAGGATAGATGAAAAAAGATCCAATTGTAACCCACTATCAGAATGCGAGATCAGCAAGCGCGCTATCTGACGCCCCATCTCTGGAAAGAGAACTGAAAAGCCGGGGGAAATGCAACGCCAGCCTCAGTGCAGCTTCAGACAGAAAACAAATAAAAAAAGATCCAATTTTAATCTTTATCTCGGTTGCGATCGGATCGCAGTTTATCTGCGTTCACATCGCCTTTTTCAGAGAACAGTGACGTTTCCACAACATAATTAAACAGGAAACCACTGTTACAGTTCAGTTGCCAATGGACAAAACGTTTTTAAAAGAGCAAGCAAATTCAACGTTTTATTAAGCCTAGGGGACTATATTGCAACTAAATAAAGTTGGAGAGAGACTGCAAGTTAGGCTAAATGGCCCTAACTAAGTAACCCAATGTTAAAACCCACTGTGATAAACTGCATAAACCATTTATTTTTTATTTTTGCCTAACCTACATATAAAAGAATTATAGCTTTCACATGATGTTCACATTGTTACTTCAAAACAATATTTGATTGCACACTCACTGTGGAGAGTGGAGCAGGAAAGCGCCGAAAACATTGCTTACACTGAGATGTGCTTTACATCACATTTAAAATGATAGATTATTTTGAATACATGTGCTCTAGTAGGCCTACTAAGCATTTATAACAGTAGCATTTAAAAAAGTAGCATTTATAACATGTGCTCGATATTCGGCTAGTTGACTAGCCTATTTTTTAAATGTATTTGAGTCAGTATGCTATCATTGAAACTGTTGGCTTCCCTACATCAAATGTAGGCTAAAAAGAATGCACATTTCCACAAAATTATTATAAACATAGTCACATAGCCTAATCGCATTTTTATATTAGTTTGGTAGGTCATTTATAGCAATATTATTTTGGTCACTGCTAAATGTCACAAACCTAGTCCACCTGTCAAAGTATATACAGTATGTTCGCAATGAACCACCTTTAATAAAGATCAATGTGAACTTATTATTTTCCTTACGTTTGATCTGCCGGGGTTTGCTCTGCTTTCTTCGGGACATATCTTTCTCCTGCTCTTGGTCCGCTGAAGGTAAGTGATCTTCCTAGGAAGAACTAGCACTGAAACACTGATCGATCTCCAGCCGGAGATATCCGCATGACCTGCACTTAGATATTCTTTGACGCACGAGGGCTACCTGTGGCCAAGTAAGCTTTAGTTACTTTTCAATGTCTTCCCAGATGTGCGGTCTTCTCTTTTCCCTTCCTCCTCTTCCTTGTGAGGTCTTAACTGTCACCTACGGGATGCCAGTGACTGCAGTTGTATCGCTATAACTATTCTATAAAATGTTGCCGCTATGTCAATGTAGCCTATAACTGTTTTCGTTTTCCCTTTGTTTTTCCCTAGTCCGCCCAACACTCGAGTACTGGCAGGCACTTTTCAATGGAGCGCGAGCGTTACATTAAACATTACAGCTGATATGCAGAGCCGACACGCCCCTCTAACGCCCCCTGCGTCTGACGTAGGGCTAACGTATCCGTTATGGGCGGGTTTTTTTTCTGTGAATTGTAGGCCCCAAAATTCTTGAATCTAGCTACTTTAATTGTATTAATTGATAACGTTTGTTTTGACTCGAAACTTTTCTAAAATGGTCGAAATTCAGTAATTTATACTAGCATAATACAGTATTGGTATGCTGTATTAGATCTTTATAATGTGCAAACTATAAGGTAGCCTGATAGTTAATATTTTGAAATTTACCCACTCTTACTTGACTCCTGAAAACGTCACGTTTAAAGATGACAGACAGTTATGATATAATTAGAAAGACAAGTTGATGAGAAAATGAAGACATGGAAACCTTGCATAAGGAAATATTTGGTGCACCGTAAATGCAATATCATAGGTAATGTGCAACATTTTTCATTTTACTACATGCAATTCAAGACAAATTAAAATGTGATTGGAATAGTCTTAGGTAACTGGTGGGTGCCAAGCATGCTGTTGTTTTCCTGTAATTCTTAGTGGAAATAAAAACAGTTTTACCTGAAAGACCTAGAACATTGTTCAAGCTTCCTGCCATCGAGGACCTCTATTCCAGGTGGTGTCAGAGGACGGCCCTAAAAATGGTCAAAGACTCCAGTCACCCTAGTCATAGACTGTTCTCTCTGCTACCGCACGGCAGGCGGTACCGGAGCGCCAAGTCTAGGTTCAAAAGACTTCTTAACAGCTTCTACCCCCAAGCCATAAGACTCCTGAACAGCTCATGAAATGGCTACCCAGACTATTTGCATTGACCCCCCCAACTCTTTTACGCTGCTGCTACTCTCTGTTTATTTTCTATGCATAGTAACTTTAACTCTACTTACATGTACATATGACCTCAATTACCTCTACTAACCAGTACCCCCTGTATATAGCCTCGCTATTGTTATTTTACTGCTGCTCTCTTATTTTTTACTTATCTATTCTTTACTTAACACTTATTTTTCTTAAAACTGCATTGTTGGTTAATTAAGGGCTTGTAAGTAAGCATTTCACTGTAAGGTCTGTTCTATTCAGCGCATGTAACAAATACAATTTGATTTGATTAGAATTATGTTGTCATTAGAAAATATAGCTTCAAATAATGTATGTTGCTCTATCCTGGTATATCATTAATTAAGAACATATGGATCCGACTGTATATATCAAGTAGCCTACTATTTGTATAGGAAAATGTCATGGGGTGCATTTGCTCCATTGTTTACATTTTTGTTGTTAGCTCACTCTTTGAGGGTATGCACAAATTAAGGAGTGTGGCTTTAAAATAGTCACATCACTATTTATGCTACCATAATAAAACCAAGTGATAGATTGTTGGTGTGCAATGTATATTCTCAATACTTAAAAAATAGGTTTGTAATGGATTACGTCTGTTTATCTGTTTTTATTCAGTTGAACATTTTTACAAACAGTACAGGAATTTGTAACAACATCAATCTGAAGTAGGCATCATCTGAGTGTACAAATCACAAGCAACCTAAACAATAGCACACAAGACAAACGTTTAAGTCAAATTCACTGCTGCCATCTAGTGACAGTGAAAATCTTGTGCGGTAGAAAAAGGCTGGTGTGTAACAGCACAGTAGCTGTTATGTTGTGTCCACATATGAGTTTGTCTTGATGATGTACAGAAATTGAGACTATACTGTCACATGGGATAATGTGATACACACTGATCATGCTCATCTTTGAAGATCTTAGAACATAATTTGATACTTACTTCATAGATACACACAAGATCCCATGTTGCCATTTGAATTTAAGACAGTCATGGGAAATTATACTTGCAAGACCGATCAATAACACTACACATTACGTAGCTCTACTTGTGTAGTAATGCTATTATTGTAACAACATTATCTGGTCATATCATGTGGTAATAACATGTTACTACTTTAGCATGAAATGAAAAAGCTGTTTGAGAGTGAGTGAATTATACTATGATACCATGATGCCTGTGTGTGTGCGTGTGCGTGTGCGTGTGCGTGTGCGTGTGCGTGTGCGTGTGCGTGTGTGTGTGTGTGTGCCTACCTATTTGTTTAATAATACTTGTATGCATGTGCTTACATAGTGTGTTTAATACTTATAAGGATTCAAAGCCTTAAGAGGTATTCATTGTCCTTAGCAGGGTAAGGATTCAAAGCTTTAAGAGGTATTCATTGTCCTTAGCAGGGGGTGCCAGGTCTCTGTAAGTCCTCCCAGACTCGCAGCAGGTCACTCACACGGTCCATTTCGGTAGTGATGACAGTAGAGTAGTAACAGCGATTATGAGTGTAGGGCATGGAAAGCTTGAAAAGGGAAGAGTTAGGTGGGTAACTGGCTGCAATCCCTAAATGGCTCAGACACATACCCAGGTAGGCATCCTCTAAAAATATGGCACGGACTTGTTTGGATGCTTCCACTATCTTCTCAGGAAGATCTATGGAAAATACATAACCATTTCCCAAAAGGTAGGGAGGGAATTTGGTACTGGGGTAAACCTTATTGGGAATGTACCACTTTGAGGTACGGTCTCTCACCACTTGTGTGTTTTGGCTGAACTTCCCAGTGATGTAGTTGTGCTTTGGTGTAGTTGGGTCTATCAGCATGTTGACCAGGTTGTGCACATTGAGGAACATGTCAGAGTCAATCTTCATGGCGAAGGAGGCGCCAGGGCAGCGAGAGGCCAGCCACTCCAGCATCACCATGGTCTTGATGGTCAGGTTGAAGTAGCTGTCCTGGAAGTCACTCTGCAGCATGTCATGGTACAGCTGGTTCTCAAGCAGCACCTCCTCCTGCATCCTCTCTGACTCCGCTCCACTGGGCAGGCCCAACAGGAAGAACAGACGCACAGCCCGTCCCAGAACCAGGCTCTCCTTACCCCAAGTCTTCCGGATATCCTCCCGGGCTACCAGATTACCAGGAGCTACTGGCACCATCAGAAGCAGGAAGGGGCTGCGTTCCTGGCACTCATGAGGCTCATCCAGAACAAACTGATATTTCTGTGGGTATGCTACATTGTATGGTGAAAAAAACTCCCCCTCATTTCCATTGGTATAAGAGAGAGGAGTTAGATCCTGGCCTCCTAGCAGCCAGAGTGGGGTCTGGCTTATATGAAGAGTGAAGAGGGTGGTTACGTAGAATATCACCAGGATCCCCACAGCCAGGAGAAGCACAAAACACCTCCGATGGGGAAACCTCATGCATTGACATGTTCCACTGTCTTCTGTTTTTTTACTGAAAGTAATGGCGAGATTTTAAAAGAGAGGAACAGGTCAAGGTGCTAAATTATTTTACTTTTATTGTTTAATTTATTTGAACAACATGATTTAAAAATAATAATATTAACAGAAGACAATGTTCAATATATCACTAAGTCCACTATAAATACATTACTTGTAAGACAATCTTGTGAAGACTTTTAAGAACACAAAGCTAATGATATAAGTCAGAATGCATTTACCTGTTACCACCTGTTCCACTGACATTCAAGTTTTGAACTTCCATGAATAACAGCTTTCTTTGACCTGGTCAGCCAGACACTGCCTGCCCTTCAAACGTGTTGTGATTTATACTGGTCATACAGTATGTTGCAGCAGTCTCTGACAAAATCCTAATCCAGACAGCATTACGTGTGATGTTATATATATAGTGGCACGGCAGCATGCATGAAGTGGCCCTGGGTATAGTTAAGAGCCTTATACTTAAATCATGGTGCCAATAAACTATACAACTAAAAATAGCACTATCTGGTCTAGTAACATTTCCAACAGAGAACACTAGAAAAAGACAAGTCAGAAAGTCATTCAGGATTAGTACACTAAACCCAAAGGATATTGAGCATTGCTATGAACACCAGCTGGTCAAAAAACTGGCATAAGGTTACAAGGACAAAGCTGGCTTATACTGCAAATCTGCAGTGAGATACAGGGCAGTGCTTCACTAAAGGACAAAACCTAAGTAAAGAGGTTTATTATTGTCGAAAGAGTCAAAGATAATTAAATGCAATCTACTGTAATGTAACTTATTTGTCCCTTCATGTATCACCGGACATTATCACCTTGAAATACAGTTGCCAACTCTGACCAAGCTCATTTCAGCAAATATATTTTGTTATTTGTTTTTACATCCCTTCTTTTAAAGCCCTTTTAAAGCCTTTGACAACTTAGGTATCCCTGAATAGCCTTACTAAGCGTGTTGTTCAAAGACCGTTGTTTTGTAAGTTGGGCTGTAGGCTGTTAGGGCGGGGTCTGGTGAAACAGAAGTTAAATCAATGTGTGTGTGTGTGTGTGTGCATGCGTGTGCGTGTGCGTGTGCGTGTGCGTGTGTGTGTACCAATTCAGGGGCAGGTACCTGTTGTAGGGAGGGGTATTTGCTTGAATGAAAACTGAGTGTCTGTCTGTCTGTCTGTCTTTCCAAAGACACAGCCATGATGTGAACAACACTTCTTAGCGTGTACCATCCTATAGTATTTTTAGGTGCTTCGCTGGGCACAATGGGTAAGAAATCCTTATTTCATTATTTTGTACTAAAGAAAAAATACAACAAAACTGGTACATTACATAACATGCATATTTTGATTACTTTAGCTACCAAGATTATTTATTTTATTTAACCTTTATTTAACTAGACAATAATAATGGGGAAAGTACTACAGGAACATCATACATTGCAGCATACTTCACTTACATTATTTTATTTTAAAAAGTATTCCAACAGTTAGTTGGCTCCTTTAAATACAGAAACTATGAAGAACGACAACATTATGTGCTCAGACTTTAATCAGGTTACATGATTAAGGCCCCTTGTGTTTAGTGTGCTTCCAGCAGAGACTGGTCCAGTGGTCTCTCTGAAGAATAGCAAAGTTCAGGGCAAGTACTGTATATGATTGTGAAAGGCATAGAGCAGAGGGTGCAGCAGTATTTGAAGATACCCTATGCCCATCCACCTGTGGGTCCTCTGCGACTGGCTGCCCAACAGCCTGCAGAGCCATGGGAACCAGAGAGGGACAGCACACGCCAACCTTACATCTCAGATAGTTTAATAACCTTTGTACTTCTGCATTTTTAAAAAAATCCACTTTTAGGATCAACCTAAAAAAGGTATTGTGTCAACTGGTTACAAGTACATGAGAAAATAAGGACATTTGTTGAAACCAAATACATGAGTTAATGCCAACTGCTATACATGTATTTGATTATTAACAAAGCTATATTTCAACTTGCAAACTATTTCTTTCTTAAATATATATTATTTTCCTCTTTGGTTGAGATTCAGTGCTGACACTAAACATACCTGGAATGATATTCACTCTTACGGGTGGCCAAAAAGAACAGAATGAAAGCCACGCCCCCAATAGGCTGCGCCTCCAACTCTTCTGATAGGCTGCCGCCACTACATTGCTCCCACCGCTATGCAACGCAAATGTGCATGAGCTGTTGAAAGCAATTTAGAAGCTTTCATTCAATTTTAAAAATCACACTGATCTGTCAAATTTGGTATTTGATTTCAGACAAATTGAATAGGTTGAATGAACCAAAGTGTAATTTTGGATCATACCAATCAGAAAAAACACTTCAGATGAACAACAGTGCCGTCCCACTTTTTACAGTGGAGTGGACATATGGCATTGACCGAAACCAATATGGCATTGACCGAAACACCTCTCGGTCTCTCTCACTCTCTTTTTTCTCGTTCTAGGTGTATTCAGGATCCAGTTATTTCTCAACACATAGTCAAATCAAATCAAATCAAGTTTATTTTATATAGCCCTTCGTACATCAGCTAATATCTCGAAGTGCTTTACAGAAACCCAGCCTAAAACCCCAAACAGCAAGCAATGCAGGTGTAGAATCACGGTGGCTAGGAAAAACTCCCTAGAAAGGCCAAAACCTAGGAAGAAACCTAGAGAGGAACCAGGCTATGAGGGGTGGCCAGTCCTCTTCTGGCTGTGCCGGGTGGAGATTATAACAGAACATGGCCAAGATGTTCAAAATGTTCATAAGTGACAAGCATGGTCAAATAATAATCAGGAATAAATGTCAGTTGGCTTTTCATAGCCGATCATTAAGAGTTGAAAACAGCAGGTCTGGGACAGGTAGGGGTTCCATAACCGCAGGCAGAACAGTTGAAACTGGAATAGCAGCAAGGCCAGGTGGACTGGGGACAGCAAGGAGTCATCATGCCCGGTAGTCCTGACGTATGGTCCTAGGGCTCAGGTCCTCCGAGAGAGAGAAAGAAAGAGAGAAGGAGAGAATTAGAGAGAGCATACTTAAATTCACACAGGACACTGGATAAGACAGGAGAAGTACTCCAGATATAACCAACTGACCCTAGCCCCCCGACACATAAACTACTGCAGCATAAATACTGGAGGCTGAGACAGGAGGGGTCAGGAGACACTGTGGCCCCATCCGATGATACCCCCGGACAGGGCCAAACAGGAAGGATATAACCCCACCCACTTTGCCAAAGCACAGCCCCCGCACCACTAGAGGGATATCTTCAACCACCAACTTACAATCCTGAGACAAGGCCGAGTATAGCCCACAAAGATCTCCACCACAGCACAAACCAAGGGGGGGCGCCAACCCAGACAGGAAGATCACGTCAGTAACTCAACCCACTCAAGTGACGCACCCCTCCTAGGGACGGCATGAAAGAGCACCAGTAAGCCAGTGACTCAGCCCCTGTAATATGGTTAGAGGCAGAGAATCCCAGTGGAGAGAGGGGAACCGGCCAGGCAGAGACAGCAAGGGCGGTTCGTTGCTCCAGAGCCTTTCCGTTCACCTTCACACTCCTGGGCCAGACTACACTCAATCATATGACCTACTGAAGAGATAAGTCTTCAGTAAAGACTTAAAGGTTGAGACCGAGTCTGCGTCTCTCACATGGGTAGGCAGACCGTTCCATAAAAATGGAGATCTATAGGAGAAAGCCCTGCCTCCAGCTGTTTGCTTAGAAATTCTAGGGACAATTAGGAGGCCTGCGTCTTGTGACTGTAGCGTACGTGTAGGTATGTACGGCAGGACCAACTCGGAAAGATAGGTAGGAGCAAGCCCATGTAACGCTTTATAGGTTAACAGTAAAACCTTGAAATCAGCCCTTGCCTTAACAGGAAGCCAGTGTAGGGAAGCTAGCACTGGAGTAATATGATCAAATTTATTGGTTCTAGTCAGGATTCTAGCAGCCGTATTTAGCACTAACTGAAGTTTATTTAGTGCTTTATCCGGGTAGCCGGAAAGTAGAGCATTGCAGTAGTCTAACCTAGAAGTAACAAATGCATGGATTAATTTTTCTGCATCATTTTTGGACAGAAAATGTCTGATTTTTGCAATGTTACGTAGATGGAAAAAAGCTGTCCTTGAAACAGTCTTGATATGTTCGTCAAAAGAGAGATCAGGGTCAAGAGTAACGCCGAGGTCCTTCACAGTTTTATTTGAGACGACTTTACAACCATCAAGATTAATTGTCAGATTTAACAGAAGATCTCTTTGTTTCTTGGGACCTAGAACAAGCATCTCTGTTTTGTCCGAGTTTAAAGTAGAAAGTTTTCAGCCATCCACTTCCTTATGTTTGAAACACAGGCTTCTAGCGAGGGCAATTTTGGGGCTTCACCATGTTTCATTGAAATGTACAGCTGTGTGTCATCCGCATAGCAGTGAAAGTTAACATTATGTTTTCGAATAACATCCCCAAGAGGTAAAATATATAGTGAAAACAATAGTGGTCCTAAAACGGAACCTTGAGGAACACCGAAATGTACAGTTGATTTGTCAGAGGACAAACCATTCACAGAGACAAACTGATATCTTTCCGACAGATAAGATCTAAACCAGGCCAGAACTTGTCCGTGTAGACCAATTTGGGTTTCCAGTCTCTCCAAAAGAATGTGGTGATCGATGGTGTCAAAGGCAGCACTAAGGTCTAGTAGCACGAGGACAGATGCAGAGCCTCGGTCTGACGCCATTAAAAGGTCATTTACCACCTTCACAAGTGCAGTCTCAGTGCTATGATGGGGTCTAAAACCAGACTGAAGCATTTCGTATACATTGTTTGTCTTCAGGAAGGCAGTGAGTTGCTGCGCAACAGCTTTTTCTAAAATTTTTGAGAGGAATGGAAGATTCGATATAGGCCGATAGTTTTTTATATTTTCCGGGCCAAGGTTTGGCTTTTTCAAGAGAGGCTTTATTACTGCCACTTTTAGTGAGTTTGGTACACATCCGGTGGATAGAGAGCCGTTTATTATGTTCAACATAGGAGGGCCAAGCACATGAAGCAGCTCTTTCAGTAGTTTAGTTGGAATAGGATCCAGTATGCAGCTTGAAGGTTTAGAGGCCATGATTATTTTCATCATTGTGTCAAGAGATATAGTACTAAAACACTTAAGTGTCTCTCCCGATCCCAGGCCCTGGCAGAGCTGTGCAGATCCAGGACAGCTAAGCCCTGGAGGAATACGCAGATTTAAAGAGGAGTCCGTAATTTGCTTTCTAATGATCATGATCTTTTCCTCAAAGAAGTTCATGAATTTATTACTGCTGAAGTGAAAGCCATCCTCTCTTGGGGAATGCTGCTTTTTAGTTAGCTTTGCAACAGTATCAAAAAGACATTTTGGATTGTTCTTGTTTTCCTCAATTAAGTTGGAAAAGTAGGATGATCGAGCAGCAGTGAGGGCTCTTCGATACTGCACGGTACTGTCTTTCCAAGCTAGTCGGAAGACTTCCAGTTTGGTGTGGCGCCATTTCCGTTCCAATTTTCTGGAAGCTTGCTTCAGAGCTCGGGTATTTTCTGTATACCAGGGAGCTAGTTTCTTATGACAAATGTTTTTCGTTTTTAGGGGTGCAACTGCATCTAGGGTATTGCGCAAGTTTAAATTGAGTTCCTCAGTTAGGTGGTTAACTGATTTTTGTCCTCTGACGTCCTTGGCAGAAGGAGTCTGGATGGGCATCAAGGAATTTTTGTGTTGTCTGAGAATTTATAGCACGACTTTTGATGCTCCTTGGTTGGGGTCTGAGCAGATTATTTGTTGCGATTGCAAACGTAATAAAATGGTGGTCCGATAGTCCAGGATTATGAGGAAAAACATTAAGATCTACAACATTTATTCCATGGGACAAAACTCCGCCTTTGCGGGATGCACGGGGGATATGGTCACTAGTGTAACCAGGAGGTGAGGCCTCATTTAACACAGTAAATTCATCAGGCTTAAGCCATGTTTCAGTCAGGCCAATCACATCAAGATTATGATCAGTGATTAGTTCATTGACTATAACTGCCTTTGAAGTGAGGGATCTAACATTAAGTAACCCTATTTTGAGATGTGAGGTATCACGATCTCTTTCAATAATGGCAGGAAAGGAGAAGGTCTTTATCCTAATGAGATTGCTAAGGCGAACACCGCCATGTTTAGTTTTGCCCAACCTAGGTCGAGGCACAGACACAGTCTCAATGGGGATGGCTGAGCTGACTACACTGACTATGATAGTGGCAGACTCCACTAAGCTGGCAGGTTGGCTAACAGCCTGCTGCCTGGCCTGCACCCTATTTCATAGTAAATGTAATGGCCATTGAATACGACCTGACAGACGTGTCAGAGGACTGTCTTTATCTTAATGTATACACACCTAAAGAGGCAGCAACAGGTGAAAAACTACCTGTAAGTTATACATGAACAGTTTTATTAACATGTTACTTACAGTACCAGTCAAAAGTTTGGACACACCTACTCATTCAAGGGTTTTTCTTTATTTTTACTATTTTCTACATTGTAGAATAATATTGAAAACATCAAAACTATGAGGGAACACATATGGAATCATGTAGTAACCAAAAAAGTGATCAAAATATATTTTACATTTTAGATTCTTCAAAGTAGCCACCCTTTGCCTTGATGACAGCTTTGCACACACATGGCATTCTCTCAACCAGCTTCATGGGGTAGTCACCTGGAATGCATCTGAATTAACAGGTGTGCCGTGTTAAAAGTTCATTTGTGGAATGTCTTTCCTTCTTAATGAGTTTGATCCAATTGGTTGTGTTGTGACAAGGTAGGGGTGGTATACAGAAGATATCCCTATTTGGTATTATGACAAGAACATCTCAAATCAGCAAAGAGAAACGACAGGTCATCATTAGTTTAAGTCAAGACAGTCAGTCAATGCAGAAAATGTCAAGAACTTTGAAATTTTCTTCAACTGCAGTTGCACTTGAGCGAGCCCGTGCCAAGCCAGAGCCCAGACTTGAACCGATCGAACATCTCTGGAGAGACCTGAAAATAACTGTGCAGCGACGCTCCCCATCAAACCTGAGTTTGAGAGGATCTGCAAAGAATGGGAGAAACTCCCCAAATACTGGTGTGCCAAGCTTGTAGCGTCATACCTAAGAGGACTCGAGGCTGTAATCGCTGCCAAAGGTGCTTCAACAAAGTAGTGAGTAAAGGGTCTGAATACTTATGTAAACGTGATATTTCAGTTTTTTATTATTTATACATTTGCAAAAATGTTTATACTTGTTTTTGCTTTTTCATTATGGGGTATTGTGTGTAGATTGACGAGGGAAAAAAACAATTTAAGCAATTTTAGAATAAGCTGTAACAAAATGTGGAAAAAGTCAAGCGGTCTGAATACTTTCCTATGCACTGTATCTCATGGATTTCTTTGCATATCTGTTGAAAGCACTGGAGATGAGCATGCACCAGGCAACTGGGGTTTCCTAGAACACTGCAACTCTGAAGTGGGTCCAGGAGAACATTGAGAGCTTTGGTGGGGACACACCTGGGCTCGGGTGTGTCCCGGGGATAAATACACCTTTCCCCATTCATTGAGGAGACTCTCCATGCAAACATGCAGGTTTATATATATATATATACACTGCTCAAAAAAATAAAGGGAACACTTAAACAACACAATGTAACTCCAAGTCAATCACACTTATGTGAAATCAAACTGTCCACTTAGGAAGCAACACTGATTGACAATAAATTTCACATGCTGTTGTGCAAATGGAATAGACAACAGGTGGAAATTATAGGCAATTAGCAAGACACCCCCAATAAAGGAGTGGTTCTGCAGGTGGTGACCACAGACCACTTCTCAGTTCCTATGCTTCCTGGCTGATGTTTTGGTCACTTTTGAATGCTGGCGGTGCTTTCACTCTAGTGGTAGCATGAGATGGAGTCTACAACCCACACAAGTGGCTCAGGTAGTGCAGCTCATCCAGGATGGCACATCAATGCGAGCTGTGGCAAGAAGGTTTGCTGTGTCTGTCAGCGTAGTGTCCAGAGCATGGAGGCGCTACCAGGAGACAGGCCAGTACATCAGGAGACGTGGAGGAGGCCGTAGGAGGACAACAACCCAGCAGCAGGACCACTACCTCCGCCTTTGTGCAAGGAGGAGCAGGAGGAGCACTGCCAGAGCCCTGCAAAATGACCTCCAGCAGGCCACAAATGTGCATGTGTCTGCTCAAACGGTCAGAAACAGACTCCATGAGGGTGGTATGAGGGCCCGACGTCCACAGGTGGGGGTTGTGCTTACAGCCCAACACCGTGCAGGACGTTTGGCATTTGCCAGAGAACACCAAGATTGGCAAATTCGCCACTGGCGCCCTGTGCTCTTCACAGATGAAAGCAGGTTCACACTGAGCACATGTGACAGACGTGACAGAGTCTGGAGATGCCGTGGAGAACGTTCTGCTGCCTGCAACATCCTCCAGCATGACCGGTTTGGCGGTGGGTCAGTCATGGTGTGGGGTGGCATTTCTTTGGGGGGCCGCACAGCCCTCCATGTGCTCGCGGTAGCCTGACTACCATTAGGTACCGAGAGGTAGCCTGACTACCATTAGGTACCGAGATGAGATCCTCAGACCCCTTGTGAGACCATATGCTGGTGCGGTTGGCCCTGGGTTCCTCCTAATGCAAGACAATGCTAGACCTCATGTGGCTGGAGTGTGTCAGCAGTTCCTGCAAGAGGAAGGCATTGATGCTATGGACTGGCCCGCCCGTTCCCCAGACCTGAATCCAATTGAGCACATCTGGGACATCATGTCTCGCTCCATCCATCAACGCCACGTTGCACCACAGACTGTCCAGGAGTTGGCGGATGCTTTAGTCCAGGTCTGGGAGGAGATCCCTCAGGAGACCATCCGCCACCTCATCAGGAGCATGCCCAGGCGTTGTAGGGAGGTCATACAGGCACGTGGAGGCCACACACACTACTGAGCCTCATTTGGACTTGTTTTAAGGACATTACATCAAAGTTGGATCAGCCTGTAGTGTGGTTTTCCACTTTAATTTTGAGTGTGACTCCAAATCCAGACCTCCATGGGTTGATAAATTTGATTTCCATTGATCATTTTTGTGTGATTTTGTTGTCAGCACATTCAACTATGTAAAGAAAAAAGTATTTAATAAGAATATTTCATTCATTCAGATCTAGGATGTGTTATTTTAGTGTTCCCTTTATTTTTTTGAGCAGTGTATATATATGTATGTATGTGTGTGTGTGTGTGTGTGTGTGTGTGTGTGCGTGCGTGTGTGTGTATGTGTTTTTTTGGGGGGGGGTTTGAGGTGTGTTTGTTTTGGCACACCCATCATTATCACCATCTATGCATGCAACCACTCACTTACACTACTGATTACTGACACTATTGTTAATTGTATATAGTTTACTTTATTTAATAAATATATTACCTCCACGTTGTCTCCTTTGTTACGGGCTACGAGCTGGTTCGTGACACTACAAAAGAGCCTCTGGTCCAAGCTAAGGTATTATACCTGTCTCACAAATCATCCAACACTAATTCAAATCACATTTGAATCAGTTCAAACTGTTAACTGGTTTATCAATCAATTATATAAAAGTTTGGAATGCTATGTGATGTTTGAACAACTGGCCAGGTGATGTCTAGGTGATGATAATGATGTCTAACCTGGCAGTGTGACTACACTACTAATGAGTAGCTTGTCAAGTTTATGAGAACTGAATAGGATTTGGTGAATGCCATAAAAAAGGTAAACTAGCTATTACCAGTTGAGACATACGGAAGATATGTTGCATGTGCATTTCTTCCTATGATGGTTCAAATGATTAATTTTATATGGTTGAAATTGTTAGACCTCACCTTTCAGTGTAAAATAGCCTCTATAGTACCATACAGAATAACATCTCCCTTAGATATTACTGTAAAGTTATTCCAATAACAGCCACAAGAGGTCAGGTTAGGCCTGTTTTCAACCATTGAGCCTGTTGCATTTTAGATGTGAATCTTTATAGGAACGACTGGGTGGAGTGTTTCTAAAAGACCTTGCAGATAAGCTTTTAAAGAGAAAGGAGGTCCAGAAGGTTCCTGTGCTCCTTGGAATGACTAACCATGAGTTTGGATGGATCCTCCCAATGGCAAGGTCAGTTTTTCTTGATTAAAAACACTTCTGCTCAATATATCTCTACATATGTCTTCAAGTTTAAGTGGTTACTGAAATAAAAAGGGTTTTGATAATAATTACTTTTCTCTCTTTTCAAATTTAGGAAGGTGAAGGTGTGTCGTGTTGGATTTGATACAGTAAGTTCTACTATATTTTGGAACAGTCCTTTAATCCACCTAAATGGTTTTACAGCTTTCATAGCGAGGTCAGCGAGGTCAATAATGAAACATTTTCTATCCTGCTGGAAAGGACCTTGTGAAGATGCTGGAGGAAACAGGTACAAAAGTATCTATATCCACAGTAAAACGAGTCCTATATCGACATAACCTGAAAGGGCGCTCAGCAAGGAAGAAGCCACTGCTCCAAAACCACGATTAAAAAAAGCCAGACTATGGTTTGCAACTGCACATGGGGACAAAGATTGTACTTTTTGGAGAAATGTCCTCTGGTCTGATGAAACAAAAATAGAACTGTTTGGCCATAATGACCATCGTTATGTTTGGAGGAAAAAGGGGGAGGCTTGCAAGCCGAAGAACACCATCCCAACCGTGAAGCACGGGGGTGGCTGCATCATGTTGTGGGGTGCTTTGCTGCAGCAGGAACTGGTGCACTTCACAAAATAGATGGCATCATGAGGATGGAAAAGTATGTGGATATATTGAAGCAACATCTCAAGACATCAGTCAGGAAATTAAACAATTTAAAGGCAATGCTACCAAATACTAATTGAGTGTATGTAAACTTCTGACCCACTGGGAATGTGATGAAAGAAATAAAAGCTGAAATAAATCATTCTCTCTACTATTATTCTGACATTTCACATTCTTAAAATAAAGTGGTGATCCTAACTGACCTAAGACAGAGAATTTTTACTAGGATTATATATCAGGAATTGTGAAAAACTGAGTTTAAATGTATTTGGCTAAGGTGTATGTAAACTTCTGACTTCAACTGTATAAAGATAACAGGTAGGTCTAAAGCACACATCAACTACATCAGGGACGGATTACACGGCATTACCCATGGCAAAATGTGTCAAATAAATACAGGAAATGTGCTTTAAAACTGCAACATTTTCTCAATGCCCCAACGCTAAATGTGTGTAATTACAGGACATTGGTTTAAAAGTGCAAAATTGTATCTCTGCCACCAAGAGTGGACAATCTAAAATGTTCTTGCCTAGGGCCCCAGATTTGGTTAGTCAGGACCTGAACTACATAATCTACTGTTACATTGGCATGGTTGATGCCATTTGTGATCACCAGAATAATTCCAATGTATTATGCAAGTTAATAACTGCTATCAATGACCTGAAAGTTATAAGGAGATACTGATTTTGTCTCTGAGGATATTAACATTATCTTTTCACAAGATAAGAATAATAGGGATAAAAAAAGAAAGATGCATCATCAAATAAAGTGTTCAGGAGGCCACTAGATCATTATTTGTTGATATAACTGTATTGTCCCTATTTATTGAAATAAGTCAGTCAAAATAAAGAGCTTGTAGAGATCATATTAATTTCAAAACAAGGTAACATCTGATCACTCCCTATATTCCCTTAAATGCCACTTACAGGAACAGTCACTGAAGAGGAGGAGAAGCTGTGCAAGGAAAATGATGGCATATTGTAGCCTAGTGGTTAGAGGATTGGACTAGCAACCAAAAGGTTGCAAGATTGAATCCCCGAGCTGACAATGTAAAAATCTGTTGTTCTGCCCCTAAACAAGGCAGTTAACCCACTGTTCCTAGACTGTCATTGAAAATAAGAATTTGTTCTTAACTGACTTGCCTAGCTAATTAAAGGTAAAATATTGGGGCAATATTGCTTGCATGCACTCTGACATAAACTGATGACAGTATAGCTATTTCTTGGATCCAGAACTTCTAGCTGCATGATTTTCACAACAGTCCAGCACACTATTAGAAGTACAGTCCTGAGTTACTTTTCTTCGTGAAATGGCCTGTTTAGCACACTGATCCCTGGGTACTAACTGTGACCCGCAGCTCACCAAACGGGGAGGCGCTGGTAAAGTGGTCCCTGTATGAGCAGAAAGTACATGGGGTTGGGTTTAAAGCAGATGGTTGCTCAGAGCCTAAAAAAGGACAAGCTGCACTTCATGACTGTCCTCCTCCCTCAGAAGTTCCACAGCCTGGCAGCTGCTGCAAGTCAGCTTTATTAGCGTTGCCTACACCTCTAAACACTGCATCTGTAATTCTTTTGGCATTTTTTTGTAGGTAGGTTAAGACTCTTAATAGAGACTCTGAATTCATTTAAAACATGTGCTTGTCATCTTTCTGTCTTTCTTCATAATTGGAAAAAAACACAAATGATGATATAGGAAGATATTTGAAGTCCTATAGCCAATGGAAATTGTTATAGATTATTTACATTCACAGTATTACAGTGTTGACTTGGAAAGGGCAACACCGGGAAAAAACATGAACGCAAGTGAGTCATGAGCTCTGCTGAAACAGAACACATGCGCTACAACCACCAATTATATTGGTTGGCCATCAGTATCGTGACGAAGTCTGCTAAAATATTATTGGCCCTTTTCCCGTTTAGATGCAGACCAAAGATTATCTGTTATATTGACGAGATGTCAAACTGACCGCTCTAACAATGGAAACGCATGTCCTTAAATGCGAAAGGTAGGCGGGAGGAAGCGAGATCAGGTGGGAACATTCTAGCCAATGAGAGGGCAGATACGCGTGTGAACATATGGTACAACTCCGGTATAAAATCGTTATTACAAAGTTGTCAGAATGTCTTATCGCTTATGTCAGTAGCCTACATCGCATCAACCTAAGCATTATGAAACTTATATTCAATCGAATAAGCGTCACCTATCAAAATAGCAATTAACTGTTATATTGACCAAATTCGGCAGTCTCTCATTGCCCCCCATACAAAAGCTCCTCAATTGGTATTGTCTTATTTTCGCGTGAACATATGTTGGTGTTAGTTCTATCCGGGATCATTGGGACGTCCGTACTCTAACGTTAATCATAACCATTACTTAACCTTTACCATTATCTTAACCATTTTCAATGTCAAGTTAAATAGTGCCACGACAGAGTTGGGACGTTCCAATGATCCCAATAGCATGGACCCAGGCGGAGTCAAACATCTACTTCCGTGTTCATAGCCTATCGGGAACAACAACAAAAAACGTTAAAAATTCGGTAACTCGAAAATGTCTGACTTGCTTACGGAAAAAATATTCCAGAGTTTACCACTAAGGAAATATTAGAATCAACCAATAAGAAGCTCTACGCAAATAACTTACGTTCAGTTTTAACACATTTTAACTCGGAGGGCCCGAGTTTTCGAGACGACATGAACGGGATACTTCGTGACGTCATTGGGTTCCCCACCCCCACTTTACATTCGTGCTTGATTGCGCATGCCTGTTTTGAGACTACTGAAGTGAGCAGGCTCCGACGCATACAGGGAAGATTAAACCCCTCAACCTGGGACATTTCGTGTACGTACAACTGTAAAGGAAATGTACTGTTATTATATCATATGTTTTAATATAATCAATTTCTCGACATACGCTTGTAATTTGGTGTGTTTTATTGACAAGCCATATACAATCTTATTTCGATTTCACACTGTAGGCCTACTAGATGTCTGTCATTCATCATCAGATTGCTGGAGATGTCAAGTGGTGGTGTTGGCAGGCACTGGCAACCCTATATATGTTTATTGGCTGCGTAACATGGGCTATTTAAAAAAAAAAATGGAACACTAAATATACGAGTAAACCACCATACCTCCTAACCTAATAGGTGTTGTTTACAGTATTCGATCTATTTCCTGAAAAGAGATCTAGTCTCCTTGCTTTCAAGTTAAGGTTACTGAAGTAATGGTTGAATTAAAAATGAAAATATAAGTCGTTTTTATGTTCCCCCCCCCCCCCCCCCCCCCTCCAGTAGCAGTAGCTACTGCATTTTGCCCAAAACAATTATACATCGTTTCGATGCAGTGTCACTCTAACTAGCTCTATCTTTGATAAAAGTACCATTGCCATATCAGGTTGGAAATGTGTTGTTTTTATTTTATTCATGTATAATAACTTTATTTATAGAGAGTACATTTCATACACCAGTTAAAAGTACTAGTAGGAGCAGGCTGGTGTTAGTGATGAAACTTACTCATAATAGCTACTCATTGGTTTTGTTTGGCGTTGGGGCTGTCTTTGGTTTTATCTGGAACTGCACATGGAAGATTAACTTCCTGTTAATATGTATATGGTCATTCACACAGTGACTGTTGTCTCTTCTGGCTCCTGCTTTGCTGTCGTGTCCAAGTGGTCTTAACAGCTTATCTTCGGTTGTCGCCATGGTAGCTCTATTTAAGTGACCTTGTTTGATCAAGGTTATGAAGGGGAGGAGGGTTTGACTTATTTGGGAAAAGTCGTTAATAATATAGTGATGTTGGTCTCCAGCAGGACATGTTTGTTGGGTATCATACTTGATTGATTCTTGGACAAACAATGGGAGCTTGGAAGACTGACGTGTTTTCTCTGCTTCAGATTCAAGTTGTTGTGAGATGATGCACCAAAGAAACAAACAGCCATGTGAAAAGAACAATGAGCTATGTGAAATGCCTACTTTGCAAAGAAAACCGAATTTTGCCTACCAAATTGGAGTGAGTAATGCATGTCCTCTAAGTCTTTTATTTTAGACCGCCTTTTTCTCTCTGAACTAGCTGTGTCCATGTCATGTTAGGTCAGATCATATATACAGCATCCAGCCATAGCACTAGCAGCAAGGCATAACGAAACAAGATTCCAAACCTCCCTTATCAGTCATCAGCCTTTTCTCTCCCACATTCCCTTCAGTGTGAAATGTTTAGTTATGCACTCAGTCAGTCTTATCTATGTTGCTAGTCCACTCCCATGGAAGAGAGGGGCAGCCTACATGGACATTCAAGTGTCCAAATGCCTGTGATTAGATATGACTGAACCAGTTCACCCTCCTCTCAAAGTCTGGGTTGAGTCAGGACAGTCAGGCGTCTGGACTGGACAACAGCCCTCCTACATTGGGGTAAGGAACATTTAGATTTTATAGCTAAGCGATTATAGGGAGGACACTCCAAGCAAGCAAGACTTCAGTTCCTGGCCTGCAGGCCATGAGATGTCATTTTAAAATGCCAGTGAGGACTGAAGGAAGAAAATCAGAAAATGATATCATCCACACTGAATTGACAAGATGTTTCCTCTACTCAGTCTATCACATAGAGTATGTTGCTTGGATGATGGTTGTGGAGAGACTAGCCTACTGAATAATATTTCCTGGGGTGAACATGGGGACATAAGTATAACATGGCTTTTATGTGTCATGCCCTCACATGAATGTTTGCAAGGGCATATTTTACATGATAACAAGACCTCATAATAGAACAATGTCACACTTTATGTAATGACCACTTTAGATTGTTGGAAACAAGATATTAGTTTACGATGAAAGAGATACACCTAGATATTCATTTTGATAATAAAAAGATGAGATGTGTTTGTCTGCAATATAAAACTAGGTACCAGATCCTGTCTACAGTACATGTACGTATGTTCAGTGTATCATTTCATTACAGCCTGGATCGTACACATGGATCAATGCAATGCAGTATCTTTCTACAACCCCCCTCCCCTCTCTCACATCTCAAGTCATAAATCCAGTAGACCTACTTACTCAAGCTTTTCAGTATCCCATCATCGTGATGAAAAGCGCCCCGTCCCCGTCCTCTATGCTCAATCCCCTGAGGGAGAGTGTGTGGGTGGTTGGGCAGGACTGGGGGCCTGTTCTCTTGCTCGGGAAGCAGAAATACTTCAGCCTGTGCACTCACCGCTGAGATTTCCTGAGCTCAACTGAAGGTCTCCACCTCACTCAGAGGGCAGCCAGGGGGGGCTCAGTGCATAGGCCAATGGCGTATCTGGAAGGTGATTCTGCCGTGCCGTTAGTACTGCAGTGGGAACAACAACAACAGAGAAACCTGCTTTTTCTCACTCAGCTCGGCTCACCTCGGTCCTTGTGATAAAGCTGAGAGAAAAAAAGAGTTGGGAGATTTCACTCTTGACATTTTGAGAACAAGTCAGATAAGGCCTATTTTAGCTAACATCAAATATACCAAAATGTCAAGAGTGAAATCTCACAACTCTTTTTCTTTCTCACAGCTTTATCACAAGGACCGAGGCATGTTCAGGTTTCAACAGAGTAGGCTGTAGTTCATTAATTTGACATGAACAATTGAAAAGGGGTTGTGTGTGTTTAGTGTGAAAAATGGGCAACATGAATGGCCATATTTCTTTATTTTCTTACTTTTATAAAACATTGCGGCGTGTTTGGTGCATCGGCGTGTGCGTGTGTGTTCACTAATTCTGGGTTACAGTCCAACTGTCCCAATCCTGTATTATATAAGAGTCCTCCTCAATAATATCCCCAGTCTTTCAGTCAGACGACATCAGCCAGGGGGTTAGACTTGCAGAGCTGCCAGATCCAGGATCAGACCAGACATCAGCCTGGGGGTTAGACTGGCAGAGCTGCCAGATCCAGGATCAGGGCAAAAGCAGGAAAAACTCTGTTCCCCTGACAGAGAAGCAAAATGGCTTAACTTCAGAAGAAATAGCCTCCAACACTCTACTCAGCAAATTGAATGTAGTCTATCACAGTGCCATCCGTTTTGTCACTAAAGCTCCATATACTACCCACCACTGCGACCTGTATGCTCTCGTTGGCTGGCCCTCGCTACATATCCGTCGACAAACCCACTGGCTCCAGATCATCTATAAGTCTTTGCTAGGTAAAGCCCCGCCTTATCTCAGCTCACTGGTCACCATAGCAACACCCACCCATAGTGTGCGCTCCAGCAGGTATATTTCACAGGTCATCCCCAAAGCCAACACCTCCTTTGGCCGCCTATCCTTCCAGTTCTCTGCTGCCAATGACTGAAACGAATTGCAAAAATCACTGAAGCTGGAGACTTATCTCCCTCACTAATTATAAGCATCAGCTGTCAGAGCGGCTTACCGATCACTGCACCTGTATGCAGCCCATCTGTAAATATCCCACCCAACTACCTCATCCCCATATTGTTCTTTTTTTGCTCTTTTGCACCCCAGTATCTCTACTTGCACATCATCATCTGCACATCGATCACTCCAGTCTTAATGCTAAATTGTAATTATTTCGCCACTATGGCCTATTTATTGCTTTACCTCCCTAATCTTACTACATTTGCACACACTGTATATAGATTTTCTTTGTTTATCCCATGTGTAACTCTGTGTTGTTTTTGTCGCACTGCTTTGCTTTATCTTGGCCAGGTCGCAGTTGTAAATGAGAACTGGCCTACCTGGTTAAAGAAAGGTGAAATAAATAATGGGCAGAGGACAACATTTAGATACAGAGCTGTATAAGAGGACAGCTTCAATACTGATGGAGAACACAATATCCGTCCATATCCAGACAGTCATATCAACAGCATTACTGTACATCATTATATTTTCTTATTTGATTAAAGTTGTTCTATGAGTGTTATAAGTAACAATTCCCTCTCTCCTCTCTTCACAGCGTGCACTGGGTCTGTGGGCATTGAGTCCGTTCTGCTACAGCGCCCCTCGTGGATGAGAGCGTCTGAAGAGCCTTCTGTCTACTTTAGCTCTACCATCTCTGTTCTCTGTCCTCAACAATGGAGGAGGTAGCTGTGGAAAACCTCATAGACTTTGATATCCCTTCATGTTCAGGCGATACAGCCCCCTCATTTGCAAGTCCTCCTAGTGGGGCGCTGCTCCACACAGACATTTTCTCCTCTGAGCCGCTGTTCCCAGAGCCTGCCTCCATTGTACCCCTGGCCCCCATGCCCAGCTCCCACCACCATTGTGGGGGAGAGGACGGGGACAGTGATGCCACAGAGTCGGCAGACAGTGAGAATGACATGGACCCACACTCCCAGCAGTGGAACTCACGGCGCTCATCCTCCTCGTCCAATCACAGTGCAGAGCTTGGGGTAGAGGCAGTGGAGAATCAGGAGTTCATGAAGGCTTACGTGGAGAAGGTGTTTCATGGAAAGTAAGAACACCCTGGATTCTCTGAATGTGGGGTGGTGTGGGTCTGTCCCTGAGGGCCTGTACAGTATGTGTAGCTAGAATGAACTATTTTACAGTGGTACTTAAACATGGATAGGGTCTTTTATGAGGGTCTATTATGAATGTACAATACTGAACAAAAATATAAACGCAATGTTTCATGAGCAGAAATAAAAGATCCCAGAAATTTTCCATACGCACAAAAGCTTATTTCTATAAAATGTTGTGCACAAATTTGTTTACATCCCTGTTAGTGAGCATTTCATCTTTGCCAAGATAATCCATCCACCTGAACAGGGGTGGAATATCAAGAAGCTGATTAAACAGCATGGTCATTCATTACACAGGTGCACCTTGTGCTGGGGACAATAAAAGGACACTCTAAAATGTGCAGTTTTGTCACACAACACAATGCCATAGATGTGTTGAGGGAGTGTGAAATGTCCATGCTGACTGCAGGACTGTCCACCAGAGCTGTTGGCAGATAAATTAATGTTAATTTCTCTACCATAAGCCACCTCCAAAATCGTTTTAGATAATTTTGCAATATGTCGAACCAGCCTCACAACCTCAGACCACGTGTGTGGCGTTGTGTGGGCGAGCGGTTTGCTGAAGTCAACATTGTGAACAGAGTGCCCAATGGTGGGGTTATTGTATGGGCAGGCATAAGCTACGGACAATGAACACAATTGCATTTTATCAATGGCAATTTGAATATGTCACTCTTTAAGCATGTTATGGATGCTCTGGATCAACGTGTACGGGCGCGTGTTCCAGTTCCCGCCAATATCCAGCAACTTCGCACAGCCATTGAAGAGGAGTGGGACATTCCAACATTCCACAGGCCACAATCAACAGCCTGATCAACATTTGTGAAAGAGATGTCACGCTGAATGAGGTAAAATGTGGTCACACCAGATTCTGACTGGTTTTCTGATCCACGCCCCTACCTTTTTAAAAAAGGTACACAACATTACCAAAAGTATGTAGACGCCTGCTTGTTGAACATCTAATTCCAAAATCATGGGCATTAATATGGAGTTGGTTTTCCCTTTGCTACTATAACAGCCTCCACTCTTCTAGGAAGGCTTTCCACTAGATGTTGGAACATTGCTGCAGGGATTTGCTTCCATTCATTCACAAGCATTAGTGAGGTCGGCACTGTTGGGCGATTAGGCCTGGCTCGCAGTTGGCGTTCGAATTCATCCCAAAGTTGTTCGATGGGTTAGAGGTCAGAGCTCTGTGCAGGCCAGTCAAATTCTTCCACACCTATCTCGACAAACCATTTCTGTATGGACATCTCTTTGTGCACGGGGGCATTGTCATGCTGAAACAGGAAAGGGCCTTCCCCAAACTGTTGCCACAAAGTTGGAAGCACAGAATCGTCTAGAATGTCGTTGTATGCTGTAAAGATAAGATTTCCCTTCACTGGAACTAAGGTGCCTAGCCCGAACCATGAAAAACAGCCCTAGACTATTATTCCTCCTCCACCAAACTTTACAGTTGGCACAATGCATCCGCCAAACCCAGATTCTTCTGTCGGACTGCCAGATGGTGAAGCGTGATTCATCACTCCAGAGAACGCGTTTCCACTACTCCAGAGTCCAATGGTGGCAAGCTTTACACCACTCCAGCCGGCGCTTGGCATTGCGCATAGTGATCTTAGGCTTGTGTGTGGCTGCTTGGCCATAGAAACCCATTTCATTATGCTCCCGACGAACAGTTCTTGTGTTGACGTTGCTTACATAGGCATTTTAGAACTCGGGAATGAGTGTTGCAAACAAGGACAGAACATTTTTACATGCTTCAGCACTCAGCAGTCCTGTTGTCTGAGCTTGTGTGGCCTACAACTTCACGGCTGAGCCATTGTTGCTCCTAGACGTTTCCACTTCACAATAACAACACTTACAGTTGAATTGGGCAGTTCGAGCAGGGCAGAAACTTGACGAACTGACTATTTGGAAAGGTGGCATCCTATGACGGTGCCACGTTGAAAGTTAATGAGGTTTTCTGTAAGGCCATTCTACTGCCAATGTTTGGCTTTCCACATTTTGTTACCTTACAGCCTTATTCTAAAATATATTTAAATATTTTTTTTCCCTCATCAATCTACACACAATACCTCATAATGACAAATGGAAAACAAGTTTTAATTTTTTATTGCAACTGTATTAAAATAAAAAACAGATACCTTATTTACATAAGTGTTCAAACCCTTTGCTGTGAGACTCAATGTATTTTTTAAATTTTATTTAACTAGGCAAGTCAGTTAACAACAAATTCTTATTTACAATGACGGCCTACCCCGGCCAAACCCTCCCCTAACCGGGACGACCCTTGGCCAATTGTACGCCGCCCTATGGGACTCCCGATCACGGCCGATTGTGATACAGCCCGGGATCGATCCCGGGTCAGGAGAGACGCCTCTAGCACTGCGATGCGGTGCCTTAGATTACAGGCAACATCCGCACTAAGCTAAAGGGTAGAGTTGCCGCTTTCAAGGAGAGGGACTATAACCCGGAAGCTTATAAGAAATCCTGCTATGCCCTCTGATGAACCATCAAACAGGCAAAGCGTCAATACAGGACAAAGACTGAATCGTACTACACCGGTTCCAACAATCGTCGGATGTGGCAGGGCTTGCAAACTATTACAGACTACAAAGGAAAGCACAGCCGCGGGCTGCCCAGTGACACAAGCCTACCAGACAAATAAATTACCCCTATGCTCGCTTCGAGGCAAGTAACACTGAAGCATGCATGAGAGCATCAGCTGTTCTGGATGACTGTGTGATCACGCTCTCCGTAGCCAATGTAAGACCTTTGAACAGGTCAACATTCACAAGGCCGCAGGGCCAGACGGATTACCAGGACGCGTACTCCGAGCATGCGCTGACCAACTGGCAAGTGTCTTCACTGACATTTTCAACCTGTCTGAGTCTGTAATACCAACATGTTTCAAGCAGACCACCATAGTCCCTGTGCCCAAGAACACTAAGGTAACCTGCCTAAATGACTACCGACCCGTAGCACTCACGTCTGTAGCCACGAAGTGCTTTGAAAGGCTGGTCATGGCTCACATCAACAGCATTATCCCAGACCCATTCCAATTTGCATACCACCCCAACAGATCCACAGATGATGCAATCTCTATTGCACTCCACACTGCCCTTTCCCACCTGGACAAAAGGAACACCTATGTGAGAATGCTGTTCATTGACTACAGCACAGCATTCAACACCATAGTGCCCTCAAAGCTCATCGCTAAGCTAAGGACCCTGGGACTAAACACCTCCCTCTGCAACTGGATCCTGGGCTTCCTGACGGGCCGCACCCAGGTGGTAAGGGTAGGTAATAGCACATCCGCCACGCTGATCCTCAACATGGGGGCCCCTCAGGGGTGTGTGCTCAGTCCCCTCCTGTACTTCCTGTTCAT
The DNA here is from genome assembly GCF_016432855.1 of Salvelinus namaycush. NCBI lineage: Eukaryota > Metazoa > Chordata > Actinopteri > Salmoniformes > Salmonidae > Salvelinus > Salvelinus namaycush. The sequence goes on along the minus strand of NC_052315.1, from coordinate 23,415,720 downwards.
TCATGACTGCATGGCCAGGCACGACTCCAACACCATCAAGTTTGCCGATGACACAACAGTGGTAGGCCTGATCAACCACAACTATGAGACAGCCTATAGGGAGGTCAGAGACCTGGCCGTGTGGTGCCAGGACAACAACCTCTCCCTCAACGTGATCAAGACAAAGGAGATGATTGTGTACTACAGGAAAAGGAGAACCAAAACAGGTCCCCATTCTCATCGACGGGGCTACAGTGGAGCAGGTCGAGAGCTTCAAGTTCCTTGGTGTCCACATCACCAACAAACAATCATGGTCCAAACACACTAAGACAGTCGTGAAGAGGGCACGACAAAACCTATTCCCCCTTAGGAGACTGAAGCTATTAAAAAAAGTTATACAGCTGCACCATCAAGAGCATCCTGACTGGATTCATCACTACAGAGGGTAGTGCGTACGGCTCAGTACATCACTGGGGCCAAGCTTCCTGCCATCCAGGACCTCTATACCAGGCGGTGTCAGAGGAAGGCCCTAAAAATTGTCAAAGACTCCAGTCACCCTAGTCATGGACTGTTCTCTCTGCTACCGCACGGCAAGCGGTACCGGAGTGCCAAGTCTAGGTCCAAAAGGCTTCTTAACAGCTTCTACCCCCAAGCCATAAGACTCCTGAACAGCTAATCAAAGGGCTACCCAGACCCCTCTTTTATGCTGCTGCTATTCTCTGTTTATAATCTATGCATAGTCACTTTAACTCTACCTACATGTACATATTACCTCAATTACCTCTACTAACCGGTGCCCCCGCACATTGACCCTGTACCGGTACCCCCTGTATATAGCCTCACTATTGTTATTTTACTGCTGCTGTTTAATTATTTGTTACTTTTATTTTTTATGTTTTACTTATCTATTTTTTTCTTAAAACATCTTAAAGCATTGTTAGTTAAGGGCTCGTAAGTAAGCATTTCACTGTAAGGTCTCTACACCTGTTGTATTCGGCGCATGTGACAAATAAAATTTGATTTGATTTAGAACGCTGCGCCACTCAAGATCCTTGAGCTCAGGTGCATCCTGTTTCCATTGATTATCCTTGAGATGTTTCTACAACTTGATTGGAGTACAACTGTGGTAAATTCAATTGATTGGACATGATTTGGAATAGCACACACCTATCTGTATAAGGTCTCACAGTTGACAGTGTATGTCAGGGTAGACGTTCGTTGGCGGAAACTGAGGTCAATGTTTGAAACTGCTAGTGAGTCGAGTGAATCTAATAGTACAGAAAGTGAGAATGGGTGGGTTACAGTGGCGAAGAAAAAGGGAAACAAAAGAAGGAAAGCTATGTTGGAAAATAGGAAACCACTAGACTCGTTTTTGAGTCAGGGTTTTGGATGAATGCTATTTGGGAAATCCTTTTAATGTCTCCTAGGAAAATCTGGAATGTGTTGGAACAAAGTTTGGAGTCAGTGAAAGTCATAAGATGTGGTCTTATTTTTGATTTTTTGGTGTGTCTGCAGAGCAGAAGAAGTGTGTGTCAAGACTCAAAAAGATATCAGAGTGGAATGTTTCCTGCGTGGATTTTCATAGCAGGGCACCTATCAAGGGGGTTATTTCTGGGGTGGCGCAAGAAATAAAGGCAGAGAGACCTGAAAATAGCTGTGCAGCAACGCTCCCCATCCAACCTGACAGCTTGAGACGATCTGCAGAGAAGAATGGGAGGAACTCCCCAAATACATGTGTGCCAAGCTTATAGCGTCATACCCAAGAAGACTCAAGGCTGCCAAAGGTGCTTCAACAAAGTACTGAGTAAAGGGTCTGAATACTTATGTAAATGTGAGATTTCAGTTTTAAAAAATTCCAGACCTGTTTTTGCTTTGTCATTAGGGGGTATTGTGTGTAGATTGATGAGGATTTTTTTTTAAATCTATTTTAGAATAAGGCTGTAATGTAACAAAATGTGGAAAAAGGCAAGAGGCCTTTGGCAGAGTGGCTGGAAACCCGAGAGGCTCACCCAAAAATTTCTTGGGGGGGGGCTAAAGGGGAGTGTGGCGAAGCCGGGTTGGATACCTGAGCCAACTCCCCGGGCTAACCGTGGAGTGAGAGAGCGTCGTACTGGTCAGACACCGTGTTATGCGGTAAAGCGCACGGTGTCCCCAGTACGCGTGCTTAGCCCAGTGCGGGCTATTCCACCTTGCCGCACTGGTAGGGCTAGGTTGGGCATCGAGCCGGGTGCCATGAAGCCGGCCCAACATATCTGGCCTCCAGTACGTCTCCTCGGGCCGGCGTACATGGCACCAGCCTTACAGGTGGTGTCCCCGGTTCGCCTGCATAGCCCAGTGCGGGCTATTCCACCTCGCCGCACTGGCAGGGCTACGGGGACCATTCAACCTGGTAAGGTTGGAGAGGCTCGGTGCTCAAGAGCGCGTGTCCTCCTTCACGGTCCGGTATATCCGGCGCCACCTTCCCGCCCCAGCCCAGTACCACCAGTGCCTACACCACGCACCAGGCTTCCAGTGCATCTCCAGAGCCCTGTTCCTCCTCCCCGCACTCGCCCTGAGGTGCGTGCCCTCAGCCCGGTACCTCCAGTTCCGGCACCACGCATCAGGCCTATAGTGCGTCTCAGCCGGCCAGAGTCTGCCGTCTGCCCAGCGGTGCCTGAACTGCCCGTCTGCCCAACGCCGCCTGCACTGCTCGTCTGCCCAGCGCCGTCTGAGCCATCCGTCTGCCCAGCGCCGTCTGAGCCATCCGTCTGCCCAGCGCCGTCTGAGCCATCCGTCTGCCCAGCGCCGTCTGAGCCATCCGTCTGCCCAGCGCCGTCTGAGCCATCCGTCTGCCCAGCGCCATCTGAGCCATCCGTCTGCCCAGCGCCGTCTGAGCCATCTGTCTGCCTAGCGCCATCTGTGCCATCTGTCTGCCCAGCGCCATTAGAGCCGCCCGTCTGTCCCGAGCCATTAGAGCCGTCCGTCAGTCAGGAGCCGCTAGAGCCGTCCGTCAGTCAGGAGCTGCCAGAGCCGCCAGCCAGTCAGGAGCTGCCAGAGCCGCCAGCCAGTCAGGAGCTGCCAGAGACGCCAGCCAGTCAGGAGCTGCCAGAGACGCCAGCCAGTCAGGAGCTGCCAGAGACGCCAGCCAGTCAGGAGCTGTCAGAGACGCCAGCCAGTCAGGAGCTGTCAGAGACGCCAGCCAGTCAGGAGCTGCCAGAGACGCCAGCCAGTCAGGAGCTGCCAGAGCTGCCCTACAGTCATGAGCTGCCCTACAGTCATGAGCTGCCCTACAGTCATGAGCTGCCCTACAGTCATGAGCTGCCCTATAGTCATGAGCTGCCCTCCAGTCATGAGCTGCCCTCCAGTCATGAGCTGCCCTCCAGTCATGAGCTACCCTCCAGTCATGAGCTGCCCTCCAGTCATGAGCTGCCCTACAGTCATGAGCTGCCCTCCAGTCATGAGCTGCCCTCCAGTCATGAGCTGCCCTACAGTCATGAGCTGCCCTCCAGTCCGGAGCGGTCATTCAGTCCGGAGCGGTCATTCAGTCCGGAGCTGCCACCCAGTCCGGAGCTGCCACTCAGTCCGGAGCTGCCACTCAGTCCGGAGCTGCCACTCAGTCCGGAGCTGCCACTCAGTCCGGAGCTGCCACTCAGTCCGGAGCTGCCATTAGTCCGGAGTTGCCCCTCTGTCCTGAGCTACCTCTCTGTCCTGAGCTACCTCTCTGTCCTGAGCTACCTCTCTGTCCTGAGCTACCTCTCTGTCCTGAGCTACCTCTCTGTCCTGAGCTACCTCCTAAATCATGTGGGGGCCTTGGGGAGGATTCTTAGGCCAAGGTCGTGGGCGAGGGTCGCCACTCAAAGGACGCTAAGGAGGGGGACAAAGACAGTGGTGGAGTGGTGTCCTCGTCCTGCGCCGGAGCCGCCACCGCGGACAGATGCCCACCCAGACCCTCCCCTTGAGTTTTAGGGGTGCGCCCGGAGTTCGCACCTTGAGGGGGGGGTTCTGTCACGTTCCTGACCTGTTTTCTGTTGTTTTGTATGTGTAGTTGGTCAGGACGTGAGCTGGGTGGGAATTCTATGTTGTGTGTCTAGTTTGTCTGTTTCTATGTCCAGCCTAATATGGTTCTCAATCAGAGGCAGATGGTAATCGTTGTCCCTGATTGAGAATCATATATAGGAGGCTTGTTTTGTGTTGGGATTTTGTGGGTGTTTGTTTCCTGTCTCTGTGATTGTCTGCACCAGATAGGTCTGTGTCGGTTTTTGCACATTTGTTATTTTGTATTATTCTTCATTAAACATGTTTAACACTAGCCGCGCTGCACTTTGGTCCTCTCCTTCACCCCTGGAAGAAAACCGTTACAGTATCTTTGACAAACAGATGCTTATCTGTATTCCCAGTCATGTGAAATCCATAGATAATGGACTCATGCATTTATTTCCATTGACTGATTTCCTTATATGAACTGTAACTCAGTAAAGTTTTTGAAATTGTTGCATGTTGCGTTTTATTTTAGTTCAGTCACTGTTTAAGGTGGGTCTGTATAAACCTCTTTTCTCTCAGGGAGGACTTTGACCAGGAGGAGAAGGCTCGCTTTGGGGAGCTGTGCAGTGGAGAAAATGGCAAGGGCAGGGAGTGGTTTGCCAGATACGTCAGTGCACAGGTAAGTTCCAGTATGTAAGCACAGAGATATGTATGTCTCTGCACATAGACGCACAGTAATGGCACAGTTATCAGCACAGCTTCGCTGCTGGTGCTACATATTTAAAGTTTTATGGTAACTAAAGACACATGGCTTTATTTGCAGCGCTGCAACTCCAAGTGTGTGAGTGAAGCAACATTCTACAGGCTGGTGCAGTCTTTTGCAGTTGTTCTTTTCGAGTAAGTCTGACTCCCTCTTTCACTTCAACTGTTTCATGTTTTGTTAAGTGCTTATTTTTTCCCTGTTTCATTTATTTTTGTTGGGAGACTTTGAGCTCTACACCGGCTACATTGTATTGATGGGTTTTACACAATGGCTTCATTCCCTGAAGAGTTTGTAAAGACAAAACAACTTCCACGCTCGGCTCCATCTCAGAATGAGAACAAAATGTGAACACGTTTGTGTGTGTGGTCAAATATGTATAGGTGTTGTGTGCAAAGCTCTTTGTCTAGACCTAAGTCACACATGAGGGAATGGGTGTATTTCATTGTACAATATTATTTGCACAATCATATCCCCATTACATAAGTGTGTGTGTTGCAGGTGCTATCAGATGGATGACTACAGTCCAGCTAAAAACCTCATGACCATGTGTTTCACTTACTACCACACTGGTGAGATGTGTACCTGTTTAGAACCACAAATGAGAGACTTATTCTCCCCTCTCTTAATGGCCTCCCAGTTTCCCAACATTAATGGGGAGGGGTCAACGGTCAGGGTTGTACCCTTTTGTGGTTGCAACATTACCACGGAGTCAGTTTAAGCTTATTGTACATACTATTCATGTGTGCATCTGCATGTGTGGGGTATTAGAATTTGTGCTATTATAATGCTATTACTTTGCTATTACTGTGCTATTAATTTGCTATTAGGCTCTACGCGGTACCTATTCATAATCAATAGGAAACATGATTAGGGCATGGTGGTGTATAGTAAAAGGATCCTTCCCTGGACCTCAGGTAAGTCCCAGCCATCCCCCACTGAGCTGCTGCAGCAGCCGCCTGTAGCCATGGACTCCTACCTGAATAAGGCCAACTCCTGGCTGTCTGGCAAGAAGGACGCAGCCGAGCGGCTCCTGAAGAACTCCTCTGCTGCCAAAACGGAAGTCAAAGGCTTCTTTGGAGGCCTGGAGAGCAAGCTGAGGGCGTCCGCTCGAAAGAATGAGTGAGATGTATTCCTGTTAATAACCAATCAATAATGTTTCTTCTAAGCACGGTTTTAGTCAGTTTATTTACCGACTTTTCCTCCCAACTATTTTCGACCCAGGGAGGCAGAGAGTCCAGTCGAGGTAAAGCCCAAATCACCAGGTACGTCAATCTCATCTCTTGTTGATTGTAGGGTACACACCCATCAAAAGTTTAAGATACAAGCAAGTCAGTTCCTGTATTAGTCTGATTTATAACTCCATGTCCTTACATGTTCTTATAACCAACCTGCCAACTGGACAAATTACATCTCTCTTGCCTCAAAGTATGGGTTGCCTTTATCAGTTGCTCTCTCTGCCTGTCCTCTATAGTGTCCTCTGTGCCTCCAGAGAAGAAGAAAGTGGAGAACGAGAAGGTGTACCTGTACACACACCTGAAACAGCAACCCATCTGGTATGAGATGGATGTTCATTTACATTCATGGTTATAGATTATTTAAAATCCACACAATAACAATGAGGTAGTGAATTATTGTCCTACCTTGTTGGTGTTTAATAGATGTGTTGTGGTGTCTCTGGTGACAGGCATACGTTGAGGTTTTGGAACGCAGCGTTCTTTGATGCGGTCCACTGTGAGAGGAAGAAGAGGTCACCTACCACCAGGTGAGAAACTGATGTACCAGCAGGGGAGATGAAAGATGATACGGCTGTTATATCACTAAACTGGGATGTTACTACAAAGCTCCGCTTACTGCCTGTGTAGTGCGAACAGAGGATAAAATGGGAGTGTGTAATAGAGTGCAGTAGATGGATAGATTGAATGAAACGTATGCGTGAATGTGGGGTGTATTTTCAAGAGGTGGGAGGTTTGTCTCTTTGTTTGTGAGCACTTGTCTTGTCTGTGTGTATAAATGAGGGGTAAGGGAATGTGGTGAGTTTCAACACAAATTAGGAATTCAAGGACGGCTCACTGTATACCTGTCTGTAGTTCACTCAAACTGCTGTTGAGCTTCTGACTGTTGCCACCAGTTTCTTCTCCCAAGCTCTTGTTCTCAACCTTTGCATGTGTCTTTAACCCTTTGTCTCCTTGTGCCTTGCTGCCGGGCAGGGGGACGGATGAGGAAGAGAAAGACGAGAGGTCTGTCCTATCTGTCTGCTCCTCCTAACACTGGTAGACAGAGAGATAGGGAGGGAAAGCGAGGAACAAGTGAAAGCGAGGAACAAGTGAAAGCGAGGAACAAGTGAAAGTGAGGAACAAGGGAAAGAGAGAGGAAGAATAAAGGGATGAACCGAGAAAGGAACAGAGGGATGCTCAACATTGTGACAGAGTGAGAGAGTTGAAAATCTAGAAAGAGCCGTAGGCTTAATTTGCGCTGTTCAGGATGTGCTTCACTGAGCACAAGCAGAACAGGGTAAGGGCAGATCCTTGTACTGTAGTTCAATAATAGGCTCAGCATTGGAGCAGTAGGATAGTTACTGTCATATTGATATCTGCATGAACCTCTCCTCTCACTCACTGTATCCACTGTGTCTGTCATAGCTCAAAGCCATCTATTTTAGACTAATTAAAAGTGTGTTTCTCTTGTTAATACACATTAATGTTGATTGCATACAATTTTCCTAATTTTGATCATGGTGTGGGCGTTACTTGTCATAAGTGCCACAAAGTTTACTGCGTGCTTGTCGAGCATCAGAAAGGCATGCGTTTACTTATGCACTTCTTGTTTGTTTGGTTGTTGTTATTTCTGTTTGTTTGGGTTAATTTCATGGATGAATACATTTGCCTCGAGCATAAAGCAGTGTTTTAAAAGAGTTGTTAGTTTCATGATGGCGAGGTATTCTGTTTTCACAGATGATTGCATGCTGACATGTTCACTTTTATCTGCAGCATGAGGGGTTTCTCTTTAGTAGGGCCTGTTGCATGTGACATAATTTTTTTCTCTCGACCAGTGCATGTTAAGTCTGTAGCGCTTTAGAATAACTCCATGTAATAAAGCATTTACAATGGATTAGTAAATAGTTTAATCATTACTGTCACGTTTGTACATGTTAGTAACCTAGTTAATTATAGATAGACATTCCAGCAGTACCTGATGCTCCTTAAGGTCTCAAAATGGCCCCTAGAACATACACTACATTGCCAAAAGTATGTGGACACCTGCTCGTCAAACATCTCATTCCAAAATCATGGGCATTAGTATGGAGTTGGTCCCGACTTTCCACTAGATGTTGGAACATTGCTTCCGGGACTTGCTTCCATTCAACCACAGAGCATTAGTGAGGTTGGGCGCTGATGTTGGGCGATTAGGCCTGGCTCGCAGTTGACGTTCCAAATCATCACTGAGCTGTTCGATGGGGTTGAGGTCAGGGCTCTGTGCAGGCCAGTCAAGTTCTTCCACACCGATCTCAACAAACCATTTCTGTATGGACCTTGCTTTGTGCACGGGGGCATTGTCATGCTGAAACAGGAAAGGGCCTTCCCCAAATTGTTGCCACAAAGTTGGAAGCACAGAATCGTCTATCTAGAATGTTATTGTGTGCTGTAGCATTATTTCCCTTCACTGGAACTAAGGGGCCTAGCCCGAACCATGAAAAACAGCCCCAGATCATTATTCCTCCTCCACCAAACTTTACAATTTGCACTATGCACTATGCATTGGGGTAGGTAGCGTTCTCCTGGCATCCGCCAATCCCAGATTCTTCCGTTGGACTGCCAGATGGTGAAGCGTGATTCATCACTCCAGAGAGCGCAATCTTAGGCTTGTGTGTGGCTGCTAGGCCATGGAAACCTATTTTATGAAGCTCCAGACGAACAGTTCCGGTGCTGACATTGCTTCCAGAGGCAGTTTGGAACTCTGTAGTGAGTGTTGCAACCGAGGACAGACCATTTTTACACGCTACGTGCTTCAGCACTTGGCGGTTCCGTTCTGTGAGCTTGTGTGGCCTACCACTTGGTGGATTTGACATTTTCTCTCCTAGACATTTCCACTTCAAAATAACAGCACTTAGTTGACCGGTGCAGCTCTAGCAGGGTAGAAATTTGACGAACTCACTTGTTGGAAAGGTGACATCCTATGACGGTGCCATGTTGAAAGTCACTGAGCTCTTCAGTATGGGCCATTCTACTGTCAATATTTGTCTATGGAGATTGCATGGCTGTGTGCTCGAGTTTATACACCTGTCAGCAATAAGTGTGGCTGAAATAGCCGCATCCACTAATTTGAAGGGATGTCAACATACTTTTGCCATGTAGTGTATCTATGGTTTAACAATAATCACACAATACAGAGGGTGTTTAAGAAAATATAATAAATGTTATTCCAAAACAGTCACACTGTTGTAATAATGTGATGTGTAACTTCGGATACACTATGCTGAGTAAAATAATGTTTTCAGTCCGAAAATGCTATAAGCATTTCTTGGCAGTGACTTTTCTACCAAAAGTATGGATTGGCAGTCACCCCTTATAGCAGTCTAATTAGGCAATAATGCCAGAGGGGGTGTGGTATATGGCCAATATACCACAGCTAAGGGCTGTTCTTAGGCGCAACGCGGAGTGCCTGGATACAGCCCTTAGCCGCGGTATATTGGCAATAGACCACAAACCCCGCGGTGCCTTATTGCTATTATAAACTGGTTACCAATGTAATTAGAGCAGTAAAAATATTTTGTCATACCCGTGGTATATGGTCTTATATACCACAGCTTTCAGCCAATCAGCATTCAGGGCTCGAACCACCCAGTTTTAGAATCTCGGTTAACCTAGAACTAAAATCCTGTGTAATTTGGTCAGCTGCATGATAAAATTCTGGGTCCATACATGTTAGAAATAGGGAGTTCTGGTTTGCAAAGTCTCCACCCTCACAAAATGAAACTGTCTGCCCCCACCCCCTTGCTGTTAATTTCACCACGATGCGAAGCAGTCCAAGTTAAAGCACCGTCTTCGCCAAATCCTGGTATGTCCAAATAATCCGTGCTGAAAACCCAAACACTAGGTCTACTGCAGCTCCTTATCCTACGCATTCCATCTCTTCACTACACATTATTTGGTTAACATGCAGAATCTGTCCACAAGAGATTAAGAGCCGTCCATAGACTGCTTACGAGGTAAGGAAACAAATATTGGAATACATTATTTTGCTGAACTATCCTGAACTATATCTTTAAAAATATCACATCAGAGTCTAATCCGGGTGAAGGGTATTACTAAGCTATATGGATTTGTTTTAAGAAGGTCATACTGAGGATCATTTAGCTATTTGATTTTGAATTTCAACAATATATATTAGTGAGACCTTAATAACCTCTTTCAGCTAGGGGGCAGAATTTTTATGTTTGGAAAAATAACATTCCCAAGGTAAACGGACTATTTCTCAGGCTCAGATATTAGAATATGCATATAATTGACAGATTAGGATAGAAAACACTCTAAAGTTTCCAAAACTGTCAAAATATTGTCTGAGAGTATAACAGAACTGATTTTGCAGGTGAAAACCTGAGGAACTTCAACCCGGAAGTGCATTTTTTATTTCCATTGCTTGCAACTCCTCCATTTAAAGGGGTATCAACCAGATTCATTTTCCAGTGGCTTCCTCAGGCTGTGACCAGGCTTTAGACATAGTTTCAAGCTTTTATTTTGAAAAATGAGCGAGATTTATCAAAACGCGTCAGGTGTCCTTTGATTAGTTCCTGCGCAGGAGAGATGTGGCTCGACATTTTCTTTCTCTGTAGTATTGAACAGTTTACCGTCCGGTTGAAATATGATCGATTATGTATGTTAAAAACAACCTGAGGATTGATTATAAAAAACCTTTGACATGTTTCTACGAACATAACGGATACTTTTTGGAATTTTCGTCTGCCCTTCAGGACCGGAACGAGCTTGTGGTTTTCTGAACATAACGTGCAAACCAAATGGCGGTTTTTGGTTATAAAACGAATCTTTATCGAACAAAAATAACATTTATTGTGTAACTGGGAGTCTCGTGAGTGCAAACATCTGAAGATTATCAAAGGTAAGCGATTTTATTTTATTGCGTTTCTGACTTTCGTGACCATGCTAATTTAAGGCTAGCTGTTCTAGCAGTGATTGATACACTCACAAACGCTTGGATTGCTTTCGCTGTAAAGCATATTTTCAAAATCTGACACGATAGGTGGATTAACAACAAGCTAAGCTGTGTTTTGGTATATTTCACTTGTGATTCCATGATTATAAATATTTTTTGTATTATTTTTGAATTTGGCGCGCTGCAATTCAGCGGTTGTTTACGAAAATGATCCCGTAAAAGGTATCCGTGCAGCAATAAGTTTTTAAGGAGCAGCAGATACTGCTGGAATGTCTACCAATGGCATGTCCATCTTTTGGTGAGAAATTACACTGGTCACTCAAAACATTTATAAAGTATAAATAGCCCACACTGTAGATGAGGCCATGCAAAAATACTTAACTAATGATTAATAAATGGTTTATAAAGACCTATATTAATTTATTAATCATTGCTCCATTAATAAGGTTTATCAATAAGTGATTTACTAACCCATTATAAATGCTTTATTACGTGGAGTTATTACAAAGTGCTACTGTTAAGTCTTATTCCACTGCATGCTGAATGCTGTCTTACTGAGCCACAATGAGCATGACAAAAACACACCGTTCTACTTTAATGTGTTGTAGCACTTAATAGCTATGTTCTTCATGGGTATTGACATTAAGTTTATTGTATTATTTATTTCAGAAATCCTCCTGTACCTTCTATGTGTATGTATGAGTGTGAGTGGACGGGTGTGTGATGTTGTGGTGCTGATCAGGTCAAGTTATCAATCGTGTTCACAGGGTTAGTTATCTCTGGAGACTCATTTGGTGTCTTCAGAGTTAGGTAAATCAGCCTTTTAGTTTTTCTTCTCCATATGTTTGGAATAATCTCCCAAAAGCATTACACATAGTAGCCTTAGTGTCCCTGGGGCAGTTGAGAGTGGACAGAGGAATTTTATAATGAAGAATGCGTTTGTTTTAGTTGATTGTGTTTTGTGTATATTTATCTGTTAAATTTGTGTCATGCTGTATTTAACTTTTTTTATATTGTATTCCATTTTTTGGTTCTATTAAATTGTATATGCAGGGCTCCCTTGAAAAAGAGACACTGGTCTCAATGGTGACTCCCTGCTAAAATAAAAAAAGGTCCTCTGTTTTCTTAGTTGTACATATGACTACATATGTATGACTACACTGGTTATAAAGCTTCCCAAAGCTTTTGGACAGACATTTCTCTCTGTTCCCCAATCAGAGAGAGAACCGCAATCTAACACGCAATATCCAGCATGCCATCGCTTTAGTTTGACGTGTTTGCCTTTGAAAAGGTTTTCTTCACGTTTTGCTATTTTCATCTCATTCCAATGATGTCTGGTTTGTTGTTTTGGTGTGGGTAGAAGGTCAGAGGTAAACTTGGAGACCTTGACCCCTAACTTCTCTCTGCTCTTATCTTTCTCCAGAGAGAAGTGGTGTCATATGACCCAGGAAGAGAAAGATGACAGCTCTAAAGTCGACGAGAATATTGCCTTTGGCCAACTGGGGTGAGTGAGGTGACATACTCATGCCTATGGACAAAAAAACAACTTCTAAGTAACATTCCATCTGAGGAGGAGAGGCATCTGCATGGTTTGTATACTGTATCTCATGGTCAGTTAACTCTTAGTGTCTGCTTTCAGGACATTCACTCACAACATGCTGGCTTTTGGGCTCAGTAAGAAACTCTGCAATGACTTCCTGAAGAAGCAAGCAGTTATTGGGAACCTAAATGAAGGTACCCCTACATGAACCAACCTTCCTCACTTTGTTTCACCTGTTTAAACTGTTCAAACTGTTTTAAACGTATTAAAAAATATATTAGTAGGGGCCTCCTGAGTGGCGCAGCGGTCTAAGGCACTGCATCGCAGTGCTAGAGGCGTTACTACAGACCCGGGTTCATTCTCGGGCTGTACCACAACCGGGAGTCCCATAGGAGGCGCATAATTGGCCCAGCGTCGTCCGGGTTAGGGGAGGGTTTGGCCGGTGGGCTTTACTTGGCTCATCGCACCCTAGCGACTCCTTGTGGGGGGCCGGGCACCTGCAGGCTGACCCCGGTTGCCAGTTGAACGGTGTTTCCTCCGACACATTGGTGCGGCTGGCTTCCGGGTTAAGCTGGTGGGTTTTAAGGAGCGCCTGTTAGGCGGGTCATGTCTCCACCTTTGCCTCTCCTGAGCCCGTTGGGGAGACAGGCTTTCTGAGACTAATGTATTTATAACTGGAAAAATGTGCTTAGTGGTTTTGATTGAAAAGAGCTCTCTGTTTCTCTCTTACAGAGCAGTACAAGCTGTTGAGCGACCACATTGAGCAGATGGCCACGGAGTGAGTGGCAAAGAATGGTACTTCAACTTCAATGACTACTTAGTACACTATCAATAGTAATTACCTGAAGCTAATCTCCTCCTCACTCTCCAATGTTGTGAAGGCTCACCAATAACTGTATTCCATCAATATCCAGTACAGTAAGCTCCAATCACCTATTTCAGTAAAGCCTCCATAACCTGCAACAATAAATAACACAAAACCTTTTATCACAGTGATAGTAAACATGAAGCTGCGTAGTCAATATTCCAGCTTCACCAACCAACATACTGTAACCTACCCTCTCCTGGGCACTGTCAACAAGGTCATTCACCCTATCACTACTACTTTATTTTATACTGTCACTAATGAGTACCTTCCTCGGGTCCTTATTTTACTGTATAGTTGGACAATTTCAGCCATATCAGCATCCATTAACCCATTTTACAAAATCACCTCCGTGTAACCGTCCCAGGCTCTCTATAGCCTTTTTCTCTAGTCTTCCATGTCCCCTGACTACAGTATACATACAGTATATATATTTTAGATATACTGTAACCTGCTCCTTGCACATATCCTACAATTAGTATTATTTATATTGTTTGCAATAGTGACCTTTTATGATTTCCTCTCTGCCCAATGTCGAAGTGCCTTGAATGTACCCGTGGGGAACTGTCCTTTCTGTTTCAATGGTAATCAATGCAAGTCTCAATTGTAACAATCTGTAAAACCACTTGATACAATACCTTCCTGTTCATGATTCTACCATCTATATACTGTGGCAGCATATTTCCAATAAGGTTGAATTCTCATGCCTAGTGTCCTCTGTGTTTAGTGATTGTCATGGTGTTAGATCATGGCTAGTGAAAGTGCAGTGTGTAGTGGTGAGAGGCTGCAGCATGGATTCCAGCAGCAGTCCCATACCTTCTATTTTATTCCTAGAGTAGCCTTGACCTGAGGTGTCTGTGCTATATGCATGGCATGCATCCTTGCCCTTATAAGTGAGAAACAAGCATTGTGCAAGTTGGGCGTCAATGTCTTGTTTGCATTATTTAAGCCCACCAGAGGAAAGCCTGGTGACTTGTTCAGAGCACTTAATTTATCAATGGAGTTAAAAGTTTAAAAACTACTGTGTGCATCCAGCTTTTGAGGGAGACATAAGCAAAATATATAATTCTTGACATCTTGGAGCATTGACATTTCAGAGCTATGTGAATAGAAATTAGGATTATTGTACATTTTTCTCAATGCTGGATTGAAGTACTGGCAAGTTTTTTTTTTTGTCTATATCAATTGATTTTGTATTTATATTGTATTTCTTTCACCCATGTTTTATTATGTTCAAAGACTTGTTTATCACTGGTTTTGTGTCATATCTGTTGGTGAATGACTATGTAACTGATTATGGTCATTGTGTTTTGATGTCTGTCTCAGTGGCAACTAAAGCTTTCCACTTATTATGACCCTGAAGTGCCGTCATAATTCCTCCCTTAGGAGTGGTCCATTCAAGTGCTAGACCAAACTATATGTGTGCTATGTGTAAAATGTTTAGTATAAACTATTGTGTAATTCCTCCAGAGTGTTAGTTACAATGTGTAGTTGCATGTGATGCCTTGTAGTTGAAGTTCTATGTCTTGTCTTGGAGACGTCTGTCTTGTCTTGCTCTCTCTCTCTTTTCTTGTGGGCTGTTTAGCAGAGGACCAGCTTCTTGCCACAAAGTGTTTCCCTGTTCTGCTCTGTCTCAGTTGCTTCCCTTGGATTGCAATGCTGCTCCCTGCTTCATGTCTGGATCTGACCTTCTGTTCAGCAATCAGACATATTGTGCATCTGCATGTGATGACCTCTATTGCCATACTGCTGAATGACTTGCCTCTTTGTTTTGTGGCTGTGTGCAATTTTAGTTTAGCACCAAGCCCTCCTATGTGTTTGTATTGCTGCGTGCATGCTGGCCTTTCAGTATTGTTGAAATGCAGACCAGCCCTCTAATACTTGGAATGCTTCACCTGCTTTTCATGTTGCATGTCAAATGCACAGATGGTCCATCACTGGTCTTTAAGACATCTCTCACGAAAAGTGTTGTACATTGTTTGTCTGGGCAGTGGTGGTCTGATTTGACCAGTTGTAACTAGCACCTGATACCTAGTCATGGACAAGCCTTGTGTCTTTGGAGGTGAAACAAACTTTCGCATAGGAGAATATAGCCTACACTTCTTTTTTAATGAGCGGGAAAGAGTCTCTTACAGGTAGCTGTTATTATCAATGTCCTCCCACTTCTGTTGTGCAATGGTGGCTGAGTTTGCATGGATGTGTAATTATGATGGAACAAGTAGCTGATGCTGTAATAAATATATTTTTTAATGTGGAAGCTTTTTGAATCGTGTCTGTGTGAGTGCACGGGAGAGAGGGTATAAGATGGGATGTTGGAATTAGAGGTGTTTGGGAAGGAGAGCTCAGTGTGATGTGTAGGTTAGATAGCGAAGTCTCTGTGCACTCCAGTGTGTGAGACTGAGTCAACGTGAGCAGGGTACAGAGTAGGACCATGTAGCACAATGTGGGAGGGTTTTAGACCCTGGCCCAAACTGCCAAATGGCTGCCATTCCTGCTGCTGCATGTAAATAAACAGTCATCACACTGGCTGCTCAATGATTGGACACAATATAATGAGCAGTGAAAGCTCAGTCAGTGGTGTCACACAAAGAGAGTCTCTTTTAATTCAAGTGCTTTATTGGCATGGGAACATATGTTTACATTGCCAAAGCAAGAGAAATAGATAAACAAAAGTGAAATAAAAAAATAACAGTAAACATTACTCACAAAAGTTCCAAAAGAATAAAGGCATTTCAAATGTCATATGTGCAAATAGTTAAAGTACAAAAGGGAAAATAAATATAAATGATATTTACAATGGTGTTTGTTCTTCACTGGTTTCCCTTTTCTTTTGGCAATGGGTTACAAACCTTGCTGCTGTGAATGCACACTGTGGTATTTCACCCAATAGATATGGGAGTTTATCAAAATTTGATTTGTTTTTGAATTCATTGTGGGTCTGTGTAATCTGAGGAAAATATGTGTCTCTAATATGGTCATACATTTGGCAGGAGGTTAGGAAGTGCAGCTCAGTTTCCACCTAATTTTGTGGGCAGTGTCTGCCTTCTCAATAGCAAGGCTATGCTCACTGAGTCTGTAAAAAGTAAAAGATTTCCTTAATTTTGGGTCTGTTTAGGGACAAATAGCATTCTATTTTTTTCAGGTTTTTTTGTAAATTCTTTCCAATGTGTCAAGTAATTATCTTTTTGTTTTCTCATGATTTGGTTGTGTCTAATTGTGTTGCTGTCCTTGGGCTCTGTGGGGTCTGTTTGTGTTTGTGAACAGAGCCCCAGGACCAGCTTGCTTAGGGGCTCTTCTCCAGGTTCATTTCTCTGTAGGTGATGGCTTTGTTATGGAAGGTTTGGGAATCACTTCCTTTTAGGGGGCTGTAGAATTTAATGGCTCTGGGGACTGTAAAATATCTGAACACTATGAAGGTGATACGTGCACACACACACTCAATTACATGCTCATTTACACTCACAGATACATACACACTTGATCTCTCTGTCTTCGCTCTATTGTCTAACTTTCTATAATTCAATATGTTTCTTGTTTGTCTATCTCTTGTATGTCTTAGTCTACATGTTTATCTGTGTTTACAACAAGCAATGGGAAGATATCAGAACAGGAACATAGTAATGCAAGGTCTCTTTCATAATCATGTGAAACATCAATTGCTATGGAAATGCTGGGATGTGTTTTTCTATGAATACGATCTTTAATGTAATTATGATGTTGATACTATATGGATTACTATTATCATCCTGAATATTAAGGCTGCACTCATATCATGTTAAACACATAGACACTCAGCCATGAAAATTGCTAGAACCTGTTTCTTGAAATCTAAACATCAGACATTTGAAATCTGTTTTTGACTGTCATGATACCTCTTATGGCAGTAATTTTACAGCCACTGATTATGGTCAATTTAGACTGAGAATAGTATCTAGTTATGGTAAGGGATGAAATAGGTATAGCTATTTGTAATTGTAACGGTTTAGCAGATAATAAGGAAAGACGATACGACTTTACGTGGCTTAAAGAAAAGGAATATTAAATATACTCTTTACAGGAAACTCACTCTACATCTTAAGATGAAGGCGGGGAAATAATGTCCTGTTGTAGACAAAGGAACTCAAAGGGTGTGATGATACTAATTAACAAAAATGTTGATCCGAATGTGAAAACAGTCAGGAATGATCTGCAAGGATGGTGGACTCTTGAATATGAAAGTGGATGAAAATCAGATTTGTGTCATTAATCTATATGGTCCAAATCAGGATGATTTGACACTTCTTCTAAAATATTTATAATCTATTGAGTTTACAGGCAACAAACGATCAAATCATTATGGTGGGAGATTATTACACAGTGTTAAGTACCTCAATGGACCGTAAAGGAAATCACTCTACAAAGTGTGATATAATCGTGCCCTTAAGGAGATCACAAATATTATGGACACATTAGAAATAGTGGATATTTGGAGACTAAAAAACCCTGACCTTGTTAGATATACATGGAGGAGACTTAATCAAGCTAGTCGTCTTGACTACTTTCTTGTCTCTTTCTCTCTTGCATCAAATGTTTAAAAAAGTATTGATAGGAGACAGAATGAGATCGGACCATCATCTAATTGGCCTTCACATAACTCCTGCAGAATTTCTACTTGGACGGGGATGTTGGAAATGTAATCAAAGTCTACTGGAGGACAATTTGTTCTTAACTAAGACAAAATAATTAATAACAGAATTTTCCCAGTACAATATAGGTTCAGGAAATCCCCATATTGTGTGGGATACCTTTAAATGTACCTTCAGAGGTCATTCAATTCAATATTTTTCAGTAAAGAAAAAACAGTTTCTGTCTAAAGAGACAAGACTAACAAGGGTAGGTAGCATAAAAATGGTACTACAGAGATACAAAACAAGTTAGAGGAAGAAAAAAAACTGGAGGAACTTATTCAAGATCTTATGTAATCTGTTACAAAAATAAAGCAAACTGGATGGAATATGGAGAAAAATGCACAAAATTCTTCCTGAATCTTCTACACAGGAACACTATCAAAAATCATTTGCAGAAGCAATATGACATCTTATTACAATCTGTTCATACACACCCCCAGGAAGAATATTACACTTAAAAAAAAAAAATCTGACAAGTGATCACTTACATATGGTCATTTTCACATTTTCATGAATTCTTAGAATGTTTGGAAATTACGTATAGTAAGGCATTTGTGAAAATTCGATAGCAATATAAAGTGGCTTGCGAAAGTATTCACCCCCTTGGCAGTTTTCCTATTTTGTTGCCTTACAACCTGGAATTAAAATGGATTTTGGGGGGGGTTGTATCATTTGATTTACACAACATGCCTACCACTTTACTGCAAAATATTTTTGTGAAACAAACAAGAAATAAGACAAAGAAAACTGAAAACTGCATAACTATTCACCCCCCCAAAGTCAATACTTTGTAGAGCCACCTTTTGCAGCAATTACAGCTGCAAGTCTCTTGGGGTATGTCTCTAAAAGCTTGGCACATCTAGCCACTGGGATTTATGCCCATTCTTCAAGGCAAAACTGCTCCAGCTCCTTCAAGTTGGAGGGGTTCTGCTGGTGTACAGCAATCATACCACAGATTCTCAATTGGATTGAGGTCTGGGCTTTGACTAGGCCATTCCAAGACATGTAAATGTTTCTCCTTAAACCACTCAAGTGTTGTTTAGCAGTATGCTTAGGGTCATTGTCCTGCTGGAAAGTAAACCTCCGTCCCAGTCTAAAATCTCTGGAAGACTGAAACAGGGTTCCCTCAATAATTTCCCTGTATTTAGCACCATCCATCATTCCTTAAATTCTGACCAGTTTCCCAGTCCCTGCCGATGAAAAACATCCCGACAGCATGATGCTGCCACCACCATGCTTCACTGTGGGGATGGTGTTCTCGGGGTGATGAGAGGTGCTGGGTTTGCGCCAGAAATAGTGTTTTCTTTAATGGCCAGAAAGCTACATTTTAGTCTCATCTGACCAGAGTACCTTCTTCCATATGTTTGGGGAGTCTCCCACATGCCTTTTGGCAAACACCAAACGTGTTTGCTTACTATTTTCTTTAAGCAATGGCTTTTTTCTAGCCACTCTTCCGTAAAGCCCAGCTCTTTGGAGTGTACGGCTTAAAGTTGTCCTATGGACAGATACTCCAATCTCTGCTGTGGAGCTTTGCAGCTCCTTCAGGATTATCTTTGGTCTCTTTGTTGCCTCTCTGATTGCCTTCCTTGCCTGGTCCGTGAGTTTTGGTGGGCGGCCCTCTCCTGGCAGGTTTGTTGTGGTGCCATATTCTTTAAATTTATTAATAATGGATTTAATGGTGCTGCATGGGATGTTCAAAGTTTCAGATATTTTTTTATAACCCAACCCTGATCTGTACTAATCCACAACTTTGTCCCTGACCTGTTTGGAGAGCTCCTTGGTCTTCGTGGTGCTGCTTGGTTAGTGGTACCCCTTGCTTAGTGGTGTTGCAGACTCTGGGGCCTTTCAGAACAGATGTGTATAAACACTGAGATCATGTGACAGATCATGTGACACTTAGATTGCACACAGGTGGACTTTATTTAACTAATTATGTGACTTCTGAAGGTAATTGGTTGCACCAGATCTTATTTAGGGGCTTCGTAGCAAAGGGGAATACATATGCACACACCACTTTTCAGTTTTTTATTTTTTTGAATTTTTTTAAACAAGTTACTTTTTTCATTTCACTTAACCAATTTGGACAATTTTTTTCATTACATGAAATCCAAATAAAAATATTTTTAAATTCCAGGTTGTAATGCAACAAAATAGGAAAAACGCCAAGGGGGATGAATACTTTTGCAAGGCACTGTAGAGTGGGAAAGCGTTTGGACAATTAATAGACACTGCGGTAAAAGGAAACAAATAAGGACTGGAGTCTACACAGACCGGTGCGCTATAGCCAATTCAGAGCTGCAGTAGGCCTTTATACAAACAAGCCATTTGCCACACGGGCCTGCCATCATTCAATTTGAACTCGACTGTGTGTTTACAGGCAGTTGCAACAGCGCGACTTTAGATCATGAGAACGCATTCACCAAAAGCCACAAAATACACCTGAATGGATTTCTGCAAATATGTAAACACCACCTCTTACACTTGGGAACTGTACAGTCCTATAGATCAAACAACCATGACAAGGTAGGCTCTCTCGCCCTCAGTTATGCACATCAACAATATCAACAACTAATGCTAGTCAGAGCAAGATGAGCTAAACTCTAACGAAGGAACATAAGATATACCATCTCTAACTTTTTCAGTTAGTTGGCTGTCAAAATTGCACTAGTAAACGATGGGGAATTGTAGCCTCCTCGTCCTTCTGCAGCTTGTCTGCCAATTCATGCTTGTCCCAACCAAGCACCCAAGCTAACTGGCTAAAGTTGGCTAGCTTGCTAGCTAGCTACTTCCAGACACAAATGAGAGAACACCTCACTCTGACCATTTTGCTCACCGTAGCAGAGCTGGTTAGGCTGTTTACATGTTATCTAGAGTGTTCTTGACTAACTATTACTTTTTTTGTCTATGTGTACTGACACCGGTCATATTCAGCGGGTGTTGGGGTGTTGCACATTTGTAAATTCATCAGTTGTTCTGCGCTCTGGCACACTCAGATGAGAGTGCTCTGATATCGAAGTACAGTAGCTAGCCAGAGTGAATTTGCTAATGCAAGAGATATGCTAACTGGATAACAGTTGTTCAAGTTCTTGCTAGCTAACCAAATGACACCTGCATCTCTAGCTGTGTACAGTATAGCCACCGAAAAATTATATGAAGGGTAAAAGTCAGTCACTTACCCCCTCACTCCTTCAATGGCATGACATGACATCCTCCTCGCAGCTATCTAGCTATCTATCCAGCTAACGTTAGGCTCTGTGTTTTTAGTTTGCTACATAAATAGATAAGCTAGCCTATTAGCCATGTTATGACAGGTGATCATTGCCCTTGCTAGTTTGAGTGTATTGACATTCTGTCACGTCCTGACCATAGTGCTTATGTGTTTTGCTTGTTTTAGTGTTGGTCAGGACGTGAGCTGGGTGGGCATTCTATGTTGTGTGTCTAGTTTGTCTGTTTCTGTGTTCAGCCTAATATGGTTCTCAATCAGAGGCAGCTGTCAATCGTTGTCCCTGATTGAGAATCATATATAGGTGGCTTGTTTTGTGTTGGGATTTTGTGGGTGGTTGTCTCCTGTGTCAGTGTTTGTGCCACACGGGACTGTGACGGTTAGTACGTTTGTTGTTTTGTATTCTTGTCTAGTTTTCATGTCATTAAATTATGGAAACTTACCACGCTGTACATTGGTCCTCTGATCCTTCTCGTCCGATGAGGAGGACGACTTAGACTGCCGTTACACATTCCCAGCCTTAGTTACATTCGTCTGTTTTTGTCCAGAATATTGAGTCATTTAAACTGAAACAGTGCATCCTGAATGGAGGCAGCAAACAATGTACCAGGCCAGCTGTGATTTACAACCTGATAGCAATATTTTTTAGACTACAAATAAATGTATTGGTGAATTATATTAATTATGCATTGAACTGCGTCCATCTATTCTGCCAACAAAGCCTTAGTGTACAGCATGGAAAGTTGACTCAAATACATTGGCGGCATCTTTTACCTATTTAGGTATAGGCGGCATCTTGCCGGGGGCAGCACGGGGGCCTGCACCAAAAAATCCTAATGTTGACATTTGCGCGATCGGTTTTCTATTGCTCATTTGCACATCACGTCAATGATATCATGTCACCGTGTGGGACTGTGGGTCAATTAACCTTGTCGGAGTGGGTGCCCTGATTCTAGTTTGTGAGCTAGGCAGGCTACTGCCTGGGAAGGTCTCCCACTCAGAAGTATGAGATGCGGAGGGGGGCGGGGGTAGGTTGACCTCAGATTCCCCCGCTCCCCTACCTCGGGCTTCCAGTGGGGAGACCTATCAAATAGCGCACCTCTAACTTTGTACAGTATTAATGCAATTAGTAAAATCAGTCACACTACGAAATGCTACCAAATAAACCACAATTCATTCATAATACTGCGAATATATAGTTTCACAGATATGTTGTTGCATTTTTTTCTGGTTTGTGCGAAATCGTTAAGAATAATATAAAACCAGTCTGCACACCACAAAGGTGAATTGGTTTAGTCTTGACTCTTGGTTGACAGTGTTGCGGGATGGGTAATGTATTGATGCTTGAGTGCCAAGTCAACACAAATTTGTTTCTATTTGTCTTTGTTACTTCTTTTTTATATTTACGAGGCTTGTTTTTTAAATATATTTTTATATTTATATCGTTTTAAATGTTATGATTATTTATTTGTGTTCCAAATGTCTGAATAAAAATTAGTTCGTGCAGAATGGTGCTTTTGTTGGGGGGGGGGGGGGGGGGGGGGGGCTGAAGGGGGGTTCGCCCAGGGAGCCAAGCTAGAACCGCCACTGCTCAAATATAGTCTATTTTTAAAACCTCATATAAAACTGGTTTTGTTGCATGAACTGGAAATTTTGACTGATATTATGATTGTATGTTTGTTTCATATCTGCAAAGTAATTCAAACGCTGTCAGTTCCACTTTAAACTTTAGATTGGGAAATGCTTAATGGTTGTATTTTTGTATTCTTATGATTGGGACCTACTGGCTTATTATGTCTGAGTTTATGGACTGCTTATCTGCCTGACTGACATGCCCAAAGTAAACTGCCTGTTACTTAGGCCCAGAAGCCAGGATATGCATATAATTGGTAGCATTGGATACAAAACACTTTGAAGTGTGTGGAAATGTTAAAATAATGTATGAGACTATAACACAATTGATATGGCAGGCGAAAATCCAAAGAAAAACCAACCAGAATTTTTTTTTTGAGCTCCCAGACTCTTATAATGGAAAGCTATGAGTTGAATGTAATTCCAGCTCCCAGATTGCAATTCCTATTGCTTCCACTAGATGTCAACAGTCTTTGTTCATTGTTTCAGGCTTGTTTCTTCAAAAACTAGCAAGAATTCTGAGTTTTTGTACAAAGAGTCCCGGTACAACATCAGTCTGTCGGCACGCGGCGAAGAGGACACGTGCTTACTAATTTTACTTTTCTATTGAACAGTCTTCTTCCCGTATGAAATATTATATAGAAACGTAGTTTGACTTGTTTGAACAAAGTTTAGCGGTAGCTTTTTGGACTCCTTTGTCTGCATGTTGAACGAGTGGATTACTGAAATCGCTGGCGCCAACTAAACAGACTTTTTGGGATGTAAAGAAGGATTTTATCTAACAAAACGACCATTCACGTTGTAGCTGGGACACTTGGGATTGCAAACAGAGGAAGATTTTCAAAAGTAAGTGATTTATTTAATCGCTATTTGTGAATTTATGAAGATTGTTCTGGTTTGAAAAATATGTTGTGGGGCGCCGTCCTCAAACAATCGCATGGTATGCTTTCGCTGTAAAGCCTATTGTAAATCGGACAATGCAGTTAGATTAACAACAATTTAAGCTTTTAAACGATATAAGATACTTGTATGTTCATAAATGTTTAACATTACGATTATTTATTTGAATTGCGCGCCCTCCAATTTCACCGGAAGTTGTCGACCGGTGTCCCGCTAGCGGGACGCCTAGCCTTAAGAAGTTTTTAACATCAGGCTGTATGTGACTGCTATATTTCCATCGCCCCTATACAGTGGTGTAGTGGTGCCTGGAGAAGTGTGTATACTCAAATTTTGCCCAAAAGTTCCCGAATGGCCCGCATAATGAAGGAAATGTTTCCTATGGATTTATCCGATTTTCACTCTCAAAATCACACTTTTTAAATAGAAAAAACACAAAATATTGATGGTCTAAGTCCACAACAATACTTAAATCACATCAAGGTCATTGGGTGGGCCTGTCAGGGCTTGGTTCCCTAGTTGGTGGGCCTCTGTCCACCCAGGCCCATCCATGGCTACGCCCCTGATGTAAACAGTGCATGATGACAATTGTGCATCCCAAATAGCCTGCTAACCCTTCAGGACTTTAACTTTTTCAATACCTGGTTTGCTTACCCATTGTTGCCTTAGTTAGCATTTGCTGGTAGATATCATAAGTTGAAACGTCTTTCCTACCCTACCGGCTACTGATGTCCTTCTTCTGTGATCTGCTCCATGCCAAAACCAGTTGAGCTCTGTACACTTTTGCTGCCTGCAGATGATATTCCTCTGAAACTAGGCTATGTGTGCGGCGCGCATGTGAATATATTTCACATGCTTTGCGATTGTGTAGGCTACTTTGTGCATGATTTCTCTTTTGTACTACATACAGTAATTGATCAATCGTATAACTCCACTACGCTACTTTGATACGCATCCGTAGGGATTACGAAGCGAGTATATACAATGCTCACTGAAAAAGAAGTGGGTGTCAGGCTTATACCTGCGTATATTGTCCACTACACAACTGGCCCTTTGTGTTTTATAAAAAGTGCACTCTCCTACATGAATGCGCTACTATTAGGGTTCCTGCATTTTCAGAATCATGAACCTGTCACACACTGAAGGCCTATAGTTTCGCCACTGCGCAAAAATGCCTATAATAGATATAAAGGCTGTTACGATATTGTATTAATGTTTCAAGAAAGGAGTGTAGGTCTAAATATTTGGCCTTGCGAAGCGGTTTTATGCGCAAACTGAATGGAAGCTGATCATTATGAGATTTTTTACTCAGCTGGTCTCGGGAAGAAATTACTTGTAACGGCAGCCTTCCTCCTCTTCGTCTGAAGAGGTGTAGCAGGGATCGGACCAAGACGCAGCGTAGTAGGTGTCCATGTTTTAATAATAATCAACTGAACACGAACACAATACAAAATAACAAACGTGGCAAAACCGAAACAGTCCTATCTGGTGCAGAGAACACAAAGACAGAAGACAACCACCCACAAACCCCAACACAAAACAAGCTACCTAAATATGGTTCCCAATCAGAGACAATGACATACACCTGCCTCTGATTGAGAACCATATCAGGCCATACATAGAAATGGACAAACTAGACACACAACATAGAATGCCCACCCAGCTCACGTCCTGACCAACACTAAAACAAAGAAAACACAAAAGAACTATGGTCAGAACGTGACATTACTAGTCCTCACTGTCTGAGACTGAGTCAAGACTGAGTAGAAATGTATCTGACACCGAGACAAGACGGAGCAGTGGCGATTTTAGCATGTAAATCTTGGTGGGGAAAACTCAAATGTTTTAGATGTATGCCAGGAAAGCCACTACACAACACTAAACAATACATTAATTGCACTATAACGGTGACAAACGGTGCCGACAAACTGTTAGGGCCTACATAAAGCTGTCCCAACAGCAGTCCCAACACCTTACCACTGGTACACCCGGCTATCAGCGGAGCCTTGTCTGGCAGTGAAACCTTTCATTCAGCCTCATTTACTGCCTTTAAAAAAAACATAGCTGAAATGGCTGACTTGCTTAAACAAATGTGGTTTCTTCTGACAATTGAGATGTACAAACTATGGCATAAGGGGACGATGAGTGGATAAGAGGCAATCCGTAATTTTAATTTAGACATTAACCTGTCTAGGACAGGGGTTCCGCTAGCGGAACTCCGCCCACATTCCACTGAAAAGGCAGCGCGCGAAATTCAAAAAATATTTTGTAGAAATATTAAACTTTCACACATTAACAAGTCCAATACAGCAAATGAAAGATAAACATCTTGTGAATCCAGCCAACATGTCCGATTTTTTTAATGTTTTACAGCGAAAACACCACGTATATTTATGTTAGCTCACCACCAAATACAAAAAAGCACAGACATTTCTTTCACAGCACAGGTAGCTTGCACAAAACCAACCAAACTAACCAAGAACCAACCAAACTAACCAACAAACAACTTCATCAGATGACAGTCTTATAACATGTTATACAATAAATCTATGTTTTGTTCGAAAAATGTGCATATTTGAGGTATAAATCATAGTTTTACATTGCAGCTACCATCACAAATAGCACCGAAGCAGCCAGAGTAATTACAGAAACCAACGTGAAATACCTAAATACTCATCATAAAACATTTATGAAAAATACATGGTGTACAGCAAATGAAAGACAAACATCTTGTGAATCCATCCAATATTTCAGAGTTTTTAAGTGTTTTACAGCGAAAACACAATATAGCATTATATTAGCTTACCACAATAGCCAAAAACACAACCCATTTATCAGCAGCAAAAGTTAGCGATCGTAAAAAAACAGCAAAAGATATATAATTTCACTAACCTTGATAAGCTTCATCAGATGACAGTCCTATAACATCAGGTTATACAATACACTTGTGTTTTGTTTGAAAATGTGCATATTTAGAGCTGCAAACCGTGGTTATACATTGTGAATATGTAGCATCGATTCACCAAATTGTCCGGAGATATTTTGGACACTCACCTATTCTGACCAAATAACTCATAATAAACTTTACTAAAAAATACATGTTGTACAGCAAATGATAGATACACTAGTTCTTAATGCAATCGCCCTGTTAGAATTCTAAAAATAACTTTAGTACGACATACAGCTTACGTTATAGCGAGAGAGCGCCCAAAATCTGGGCGGAAACTAATAGTAAACATTTTCGACAGAAATACGAAATAACATCATAAATGGGTCCTACTTTTGGTGAGCTTCCATCAGAATCTTGTACAAGGGGTCCTTTGTCCAGAATAATCGTTGTTTGGATTTAGAATGTCCTCTTCGTCTGTAGATTTAGCAACCAAAACTAGCATTGTGGCGCGAAGCTGTCCATCGTCACCAAACGCAGAGAACGGAACACGCCAAAACTCCCGAAAAAATTTCAATAATCTGATAAAACTATATTGAAAAAACATACTTTACGATGATATTATCACATTTATCAAATAAAATCAAAGCCGGAGATATTAGCCGTCTATAAGGAAAGCTTTTCAGAAGCCAAAGCTGATGTCCTTCCCGCGTCTTCCTGAACAAAGGAAATTGGGGTCATGTCATTCCAAGACCTCTCTTTTGACCATAGATATAGCTAGACTCCCCATTTCACCTCTCACTGCCTATTGACATCTAGTGGAAGGCGTATGAAGTGCATGTATAGTCATACATTTCAAGCAAATTGATAGGGAGGCCCTGGAACAGAGCCTCGATTTCAGATTTTTCACTTTCTGACAGGAAGTTTGCTGCAAAATGAGTTCTGTTTTACTCACAGATATAATTCAAACGGTTTTAGAAACTTTAGAGTGGTTTCTATCCAATAGTAATAATAATATGCATATTGTACGAGCAAGAATAGAGTACGAGGCCGTTTAAATTGGGCACGATTTTTCCCCAAAGTGAAAATAAGAGGCAATCCGTAATTTTAATTTAGACATTAATGAGCGAGCTAGGACAGATGTAGTCCATATAACAATTTGTTCAGCACTTTTGAAATGTAAGGTGACATAATTTGTGTTTTTTCAAATTGTTTGTATCTTATTTTGTACATAATGTTGCTTCTACCATCTCTTATTATCAGGACTCAGGATAAGACACAGATGCAGACTGCTAGAGTCACAGATGTTTATTGACACAAACAGGGGGCAGGCAAAAAAAAACAGCTCAAAGTCAGGCAGAGGTCTGTAATCCAGGGCAGAGTCAATAAGGTACAGAACAGCAGGCAGGCTCGGGGTCAGGACAGGCAGAAGTTCGTAAACGGGTCAGAGTCAGGCAGGTACAAAACGGCACGCAGGCTCGGGGTCAGGGCTGGCAGGATTGTCAGGACGAACTAGCAACAGACAAACAGAGAACACAGGTATAAATACACTGGGGATAATGAGGGAGATGGGTGACACCTGGAGGGGGTGGAGACAAGCACAAAGACAGATGAAACAGATCAGGGTGTGACACTTATGACCAAAAATAACTTCTGGATATCAGAACAGCGATTACTCACCTCGAACTGGATGAAGGATATACTGCTTCTCCAAGACCAGGCCCAAATCCCCTTCATTCGCATAAACAAAATATGAAAATGCAGGGGGTGGAAATCAGGGTGCCTTGTGAGAATCTGTTGGCGAGTGGGTAACCCCCCTCTACCATCCGTTCTATTGGCCAATGTGCAATCACTGGAGAGTAAACTGGATGATCTCCGTTTGAGACTATCCTACCAACGGGACATTAAAAACTGTAAGATCTTATGTTTCCCCGAGTCATGGCTGAACGACGACACAGATAATAATAATATACAGTTTGCTAGGATTTCCGTTATGGTGGAAATTACAAGATTATGTTATAATACTTTTTATTGCATCAAATGGTTGTTTTATGCAACAGAATAGAGGGTTCTTATAACTCTATTGTGTCTATGTGAACTGAAAGTGGGCCTCTGGGAGATAACACTGACAGGAGACTTAAGATGTCTTTGGGGATACCGCATTTCAGAGCATGAGTTAATGTTTCTGTTCTATATGGTACCAGGGAGAGATGAGTCCAGGGCCAGACCCTGGTCTCTACACTTGAGATACTGTCTGCTCTGAATTGTAAGTATCTATCATACAAATCTTAACCTTACGACCCATTCCATACATCTGTTGTTTGTCATGTAGACTGAAGGAGGATGGACTTTGCTAAAAAATGGTGTGGCTCAAACCAGCTCGTTGAGTTCTCAGTGATCACCTCCAGGGATGATTACCGACCAGCTCCATTACTGCACTAATTAAATAATAAAGTTAGATTGTTTTGAAGAAATCTACAAGTCTCTCCTTTTGATTACAATAATTCCACCACACCGTGCATCGGCAGGACAGAACAGCTACGTCTGGTAAGACGAGCGGTGGGGGAGTGTGTCTATTTGTCAATAACAGCTGGTGCGTGATGTCTAATATTATGGAAGTCTCGAGGTATTTCTAGCTTGTGGTAGAGTACCTCATGATAAGCTGTAGACCACACTATCTACAAAGAGTTTTCATCTATATTTTTCATAGCCATCTATTTACCAGCACAAACCGATGCTGGCACTAAGACCGCACTCAACGAGCTATATAAGACCATAAACAAACAAGGAAATGCTCATCCAGAAATGGTGCTCCTAGTGGCCGGAGACTTTATAATGCAGGCAAAAATCAGTTTTACCTTCTACCAGCATGTCAAATGTGCCACCAGAGGGGAAAAAACTCTAGATCACATTTACTCCACACACAGAGATGCATACAAAGCTCTCCCTCCCCCTCCATTTGGAAAATCTGACCATAATTATATCCTCCTGATTCCTGCTTACAAGCAAAAACTATCAGGAAGTACCAGTGACTCGCTCAATACGAAAGGGATCAGATGACGCAGATGCTACTCTACAGGGCTGTTTTGCTAGCACACACTGTTCTGGGATTCATCCAATGGCATTGAGGAGTATACCACCTCAGTCACCGGCTTCATCAATAAGTGAATCAACGACGTTGTCCCCACAGTGACCGTACGTACATATCCCAACCAGAAGCCATGGATTTCAGACAACATCCAGACCGAGCTAAAGGCTAGAGCTGCCACTTTCAAGGAGCGGGACACTAATCCAGATGCTTATAAGAAATCCTGCTATGCCCTCAGACGAACCATCAAACAGGCAAAACGTTAATACAGGACTAAGATTGAATCCTACTACACCGGCTCCGACAATCATCGGATGTGACAGGGCTTGCAAACTATTACGGACTACAAAGAGAAACCCAGCCGTGAGCTTCCCAATGACGCGTGCCTAAATGCCTTTTATGTTCCGTTCGAGGCAAGTAACACTGAAGCATGCACGAGAGCACCAGCTCGGCTACGCACTCCATAGCCGATATGAGCAAGATCGTTAAACAGGTCAACATTCACCTGGCTGCGGGGCCAGACGGATTACCAGGACATGTACTCAGAGCATGCGCGGACCAACTGGCAAGTGTCTTCACTGACATTTTCAACCTCTCCCTAACCGAGTCTGTAATACCTACATGTTTCAAGCAGACCACCATAGTCCCTGTGTCCAAGAAAGCAAAGGTAACCAGCCTAAATGACTACCGCCCGTAGCACTCACATCGGAAGCCATGAAGTGCTTAGAAAGGCTGGTCATGGCTCACATCAACATCATCATCCCAGAAACCCTAGACCCACCAATTCACGTACCGCCCCAACAGATCCACAGATAACGCAATCTCAATTGCACTCCACATTGCCCTTTCCCACCTGGACATAAGGAACACCTATGTGAGAATGCTGTTCATTGACTACAGCTCAGCGTTCAACACCATAGTGCCCAAAAAGCTTGTCACTAAGCTAAGGACCCTGGGACTAAACACCTCCCTCTGCAACTGGATCCTGGACTTCCTGACGGGCAACCCCTATGTGGTAAGGGTAGACAACGACACATCTGCCATGCTGATCCTCAACACGGGGGCCCCTCAGGGGTGCGTGCTTAGTCCCCTCCTGTACTCCCTGTTCACCCACGACTGCGTGGCCAAGCACGAATCCAACACCATCGTTAAGTTTACTGACGACAAAACAGTGTTAGGCTTGATCAACGAAAATGATGAGACAGCCTATAGGGAGGAGGTCAGAGTCCTGGCAGTGTGGTGCCAGGACAACAACCTCTCCTTCAACATGAGCAAGACAAAGGAGCTGATTGTGGACTACAGGAAAAGGATGGTGGAACACGCCCCTATTCACATCGACGGGGCTGTAGTGGAGCAGGTTGAGAGTTTCAAGTTCCTTGGTGTCCACATCACCAACAAACTATCATGGTCCAAACACACCAAGACAGTCGTGAAGAGGGCACGACAACACTTTTCCCCCGTAGGAGAATGAAAAGATTCGGCATGGGTCCCCAGATCCTCAAAAAGTTCTACAGCTTCACCATCAAGAGTATCCTGAACAGTTGCATCACCACCTGACATGGCAACTGCTCGGCATCCAACCGTAAGCCGCTACACAGGGTAATGCGTATGGCCCAGTACATCTCTGCGGCCAAGCTACCTGCCATCCAGGACCTATATACTAGGCTGTGTCAGAGGAAGCCACAAAAAACTCCAGTCATAGACTGTTCTCTCTGCTACCGCACGGCAAGCGGTACTGGAGCACCGACCTATACCCCCGCACAGTGACTCGGTACCGGTACCCCCTGTATTTAGCCTCATTATTTATTGTGTTACTTTTTATTTTCTACTTTAGTTTATTTTGTAAATATTTCTTAACTCTATTTCTTGAACTGCATCGTTGGTTAAGGGCTTGTATGTAAGCATTTCACTGTAAGGTCTAAAACTGTTGTATTCGGAGCATGTGAAAAATGTGATTTGATTTGACACATGTTCATGCAAAAATAACATGCAAAACAGGCAAACAACCCACACACACACACAAAGGTGGGGCTCAAAACAGATGAGGCTCTGCCCCACTTGCCCTGAATGACGGGTCGCCTCTGAGCCCGAGACACTCAATATGTGGTCTCAAGATGGGTCTTGAGTACTACAACACTGTAACAAATATTATGGTTGAACTCAAATGTGCTGGTTGATAAAATACCTGTATTTATGGAACAATGTTATGTTTGAAAACGGTATTTTGTTTTTAAATTATATTGGAATGGTAGAGTTATGTCTTTCATGGAGCTATCGGAATTGTTTGGGATGGTCTGCTCAATCCAAGATTAAAACCAATCGATTACAGCACTACTCCAAAAATGGAGGAGGCAGGTGGCAGTGGGAGGAGGTGGGGAACTGCTCTGTCTGCCCAATATAAAGGATCAAAACTGGCGGAAGAACAAAAATAGCATAAATAGGAAAGTATACCCAATGTCATTTGAGGACCAGGATGTTGACAGCTGTACCATACAGATTGAAAAATAGCTGGGAGGAGATTTTTGATGTACCGTTTCCATGGAACAGGGTGTATGAGTTTATATATAAAACGACGCAAGATTCAAGACTTTGCTTTTCAGCTAAAACTATTGTACAGCATTCTTGTAAGGGGGTCTTGGATGGTTGAGGGGCAGCTCTTGGGGGGGAAATGTGGGGGGATCTTGGATGTTTGGTGGCTTGGCGGTTGTGAGCTTGGGCCAGTGGCCGAGAGGTTGCTGATCCGGGGCCCCCGATTCGACTTGGTGGGAGATCTGTTGATGTGCCCTTGGGCGTGGCACTTAACCCTGGTTGCTCCTGTGGGTTGCTCTGGATGGAAGTGTCTGCTAGATAACTGAATGTAATGTTAATGTTGAGCGGCTTCACTGCAGGTAGATTGTATGTATTTAAAATTATATTTAAATAAATTATATAAAATAAATACATTTAAATTATTCTGTGACTATTTCAATTGTTCATCTTGATAGTTGGTAAAGAGGGCCTGCAGAAGTAGAGCCAAAGATTCCAAAGTATCCTAGAAACTGAAACTGTTTTGTGGATGTTGGTAACCAGTTTAAGTACAGGCAGGGTTAATGAGAGAGGACTTTAAATGTTCACACTTGGTTTGCAGCTGTATGCGGTTCACACACAGCCTTTGGCTTCCTCACGCACTGAAGTGAAAGAGTCTTATCAAATGTTTTTCAAAGCGTTTTGCTGTTCTCTTCAAAGTCATATTTTCATGCTTCCACAGATGTTATCATGCCATTCACTATGTAGGTCCATCTTTGTAGGTGGGTCCATTTGTGTTGGTTTTATTGCGGTAAGCCTTCGGTATAATTTTCAAGAAGAGTAAAGGTTTTATGTCTATATTTTTGTGATATTGCTGCTTTGTGTTTTGATGGAAAGATAACTATCATCTGAGAGCATTTTTAAAACAGAGTTTTGTTTGTATGTGTCATTGTAGTGAATGTGTGTCCAATCCATGCTCAGTGTTTTCATGTCACTATACGTGCATTTGTGTCTACATGGTCAGCAGCATGCATAGGCCTTGTGGATATCTGAGGCAGATAATGACATATAAAATTGTGTGCCAGGAAACATAACTTGATTAGCAGCTAATGCTCCTTGCAGCGAGCCCATCAATCTTCATCACGGCCGCCCATACCCTTGTGCTGAGTATGTATTTGGACAAGTGTAGTTGATATATGTAGAGAGTGAACAAATATAATAAACATGAACCTAGCGGTTTTAAATGGCATGATTTATTGCAGAATGGAGATCTGATTGTTCATGAAAGTGATGACACTTTCCTATACAGGCTCTATTTCTCTCACTGTTTATTTGAACCCACGCTGATTCATGAAGCCTTGTCAACTCAATCTCAAATGAATTATGGTGAGGAGATTCAACTTCGATTCATAGAGCTGTGAGTGTGAACCACACCCTTAAACCTACATTACGATATATGCCTCATTACTCCACCATTCACCACTAAAAATCCTCTCATCCACCCATATATCTTCCCTAACAGCCCTCCATTTGACTACTGCGGCCTTGTCCCACTGAATGATGTCATGGAGTCTCTTCCTCGTAGGTGGTCTGGCAATTGGTTAGAGGAAGCAGAGTAGCCAACAGTTGACTTTAGGGGTTACTGAATCCATACGATTCAGTGAGCTGACCTGATTACCTACAGTTTGGGTCTTGAGAAAGAAATTGACAGTCATTAGTGTTTCAGTCTGACATTGTGCGCTATTGCAATTGGTCTAGTTGGTAGTAGAGTAGATCGGCAATATCATACTGGGAACACAGCATTCATCTCATTGAAGAGAAAAGTTATTGACACAGAGAGCTTTCAGATTTGTTTCCCATGAAAATAGATAAGAATGAGAGGACTACATATTGGTGCTGGAGCCTAAATGTGGATCATGTTTTAAATCAAACACTTAGAGGGTTCAACAGATCATGCATTTGTGTGCCTTAGAAATAGAGACCAGAGTGTTGAACAGTTGAGCCACTGAGTGGCACTAGAACATTCAGCCATCCTGGTATGTTTGTCTCAAGATCACCACTCTCTCCAATTAACCAACGTTACAGTTGTTGGTTGAGGAGTTTGCTCTAGAGAGACTAGAAATGATTTGTAATATATGCTGATCATAAGGCTTAGAAGTCATTATGTTAGGGAGTGGTATCTCAGACCAGTAGAAGTGTGTTTAGATGTGAACTGAAATTGGTTTTCAATCATTTACTTAGTCACAATATTTAAATTAGAATAATATTGAGAAGGAAGATTGTCATATTTTAATCAAATGCATAAAATTCAGGAAAAGGATCCATTTTGTGTGCAGCACATTTTATCAAAGAAATTCTTCCAAAGATTATGTTGTTTCAGTTGCTTAGTTCTTGTTTGTTGAGGATCGTCAGTTTAGCAGAGCTACGGTGTCTTACAGAAGGTCCTACAGAATTTGTCCATAGAGCCGAAGCCTAAATGGGCTGATGACCATTTGAGCTGAGCAGGCTAGGGAATGCAAACTCTTTTTCTCCTCTGAGGTTTTCAGCATGAGGTTTTATTTACACATCTGACCAAAATAATCCTATACACAGGAAATTCTTGTGATTGTGAGTTCCTCTCCTCAAATGTTGGGAAGTTTATTTATTTCTACATGCATTCCTGATTTCCACTCTCAAAGTATACAGTGAAGGTTTCAGAGGAATATAAATGTAAGCTATATTTAGAAGTCTGAGTTTTTTTGTCAGATATTTCATGATTATGTTGTCAATAATGCTCTGATTTCATGCAGGTGACATAGAAACCCCTACCACTGCTTATTTATACAGTATGAAACTTTACAGTTCAATACCATAACAACTTTAATTCACTGTAAATCAAATGTGGCCTCAAGGAAACAGATGGCAATGCTCTGATTGATTCAGTATTTGTGTTAACAGCACTTTTTGCAATGGGGAATTTGTTTAACTGATAAACAAATGCATGTTTACTAGTGCCCATAGCTCTAATCCTGATGTAGTATGCAGTGCAGGGTTATTAAAAATGTTTCACTTTTCCCTTCAGAATTTTGGTTTATTATTCCAAGGTGTAAATCTGTTTATGAGGAAGAACATTGAAAACCAGCTGCAGGACTATATTTAAGCAACAAGGCCCGAGGAGGTGTGGTATATGGCCAATATAACACAGCGAAAAGCTGTTCTTAAGCACAACGCAACGCGGAGTGCCTGGATACAGGTGTCCTGAGGCGATTAGAGCTGTAAAAAT
Organism: Salvelinus namaycush; assembly: GCF_016432855.1. Taxonomy (NCBI): domain Eukaryota; kingdom Metazoa; phylum Chordata; class Actinopteri; order Salmoniformes; family Salmonidae; genus Salvelinus; species Salvelinus namaycush. The sequence continues at coordinate 23,380,284 of NC_052315.1, read as the reverse complement.
ACATGTTTTGTCATACCTGACCTGTGGTATATGGTCTGATATACCATGGCTTTCAACAAATCAGCATTCAGGGCTCGAACCACCCAGTTTATAATAAAGAGTACATGACTGTAATGATCTTTAAGTTTAATAGGCTAAGATTGAATGTGTTACTTTGTACTGTCCTTTCTTTTCAATTTACTTATGTCTATTTTCATGGAATAAAATCAAGCTGACTTGCAATGTATTTTTTTAGTTTATTACACTTTTATTTTACGTTCAATATGGAAAAAATAATAATAATTTACAGAAGTTTTTTTCAACTAACTTCTAAAAAACTATTTCCACTTTAACATCTAAATTCAACATCTGAGAAGCAGCACAGAATATAACACACACAACAGTCAAATGGCAGGCACTCAGATGACAAGCTCAGAGCTCCTACATATAAACCATAGTTTTCCTAAACATTTACATTTACTAAAACAACATCCGTACACTCTTGGGCTTTTATTAACTGTTCTCTCATGGCGATAAATCAACTGAAAGAGGACCTGCAATGGTATTTTATGCACAGCTGCACTTCGGGAGAGAAGTTAGCCTATAATAACCATAATCACAATCATTTTTTAATCACAGTCTTTATTGGCGCCTGAAAAAGATACTTGTCGAAGTCATATTCTCTCTTCCCACTGTACCAAAATGGTGACACTCGCGCGTAATATCTTGCAATATATTTTATTTATTTTTGAGATGTTCCCATTATATTATTATTCAGATGTTTCCTATTTTTTTTAGCTTTACACTCTGCCTATTTAAAATGTAGAACTTTCTCAGGGCATGTGAGCGATAAGTAAGGGCAAAGCGGGAATCCCATCAGCTTGAATTGGTGACTTTGGGGGTACAAGCCTGTCTCTGTTGTTACACCAAAGCTGCTTTTGTGCATTTGGTTTCCCTTTTTTGATAAGATACTGTCTATGCTAAAACCTTTGGATTTGTCCGTTGCTCTGCTAGGGACAGTGGGTATAATTTCCATTGTTCTACACAGCATAGATGAGTTCAAGTTCTCCGTGCAACCGGACAGGATAGGAGGACCATACTCCCTCCCATCAAAGGCTAGTCTAGTGTTGTCTGCTTCACTCGCATGGAGGGAAGGCGCTCCTGACAGATGAGCTGTGTCCAAACAGACCCTGTGCTCCTGAACGGGTATGCACCTTGGACCGTGTCGCGCGTCAGTTGATTGTGTGCCATACATGTCCTGCATGGATTCAGTTTGGATTTGATTCTGCACATTACATTTTTGGCCATGGACAGACCCACTTTGCTGCATCCCAACATTGTTGAACTCACCAAGAACATGTTTTAAATCTGAACTACGTTTCTCAAAATGTCTATGTTGTTGTTCCACCTCCGTGCCCACCACAGCGCAATCTCCAGCTGACATAGGCCTACCCATCCTCCTCAGGTGAGCATCAGCTGGAACGTTAGATCCTGACGGGTTCGTGGAGACTGGACCTCTTTTCCTCTTGTGAGTAGTTTTGGACTCTGCAGTCTCTTGGACCTTTAGTTTTCTCTTCCTCCGTCTATAGTTCCCGTTCTCAAACATGTCTAGACATTTGGTGTCCAGAGTCCAGTAGCTGCCTTTCCCGGTACGGCCCTTCTCTCTCGGTACCTTGATGAAACAGTCGTTTAGAGAGAGGTTGTGGCGTATTGAGTTCTGCCAGCCCTGCTTGTTGTCATGGTAAAAGGGGAAGCCGTCCATTATGAACTGGTAAATGCCGCTCAGCGTTGCGCGCTTGTCTGGTGCGCTCTTGATGGCCATAGCGATAAGTGCAATGTAGCTGTACGGAGGTTTTTGCAGAGATTCCTGCCGAGTTGGGACGAAGCCCAAAGCGGGAAGAATGGTACCGCCGTCGCCTCCATACAAGTAAATCAGGGACGAATTGGGGAAATTGAGCGCCGAGGGTGGCACTCCAAGCACTCGGCTGTGGTAAAGGCTCATGATGCTGGAGCGCTATCTGCTTCCCAAGGAACTTCAGCTCGTGGGGAGAGCTGCTCTTGGAATGATGGGATCCCACAGTGTCTCTGCCTCATGAGTCAAACAATGTTAAATAATTGTTTAACATGTTTTATGTTGACTTTTCATTGGAAAATAAATTGTCTATCATAAACACTGGTTGTGTTCTCAGCCCACCCACATTAATTAAAATTTCATTGCTGAAAGCCCCAGCTCTCTCACCGCGTGTCCCCTGCGTAGGCCTACCAGCCAATGGTGTTCTTGGTTATTCCCACATTTGTTTATAGAATTAGTCTGTTGATAAGTCTGCCCACCCAAGTTGAATCAAGCTGTGTTTATTTGGAAAAATTTCCGGGCACCCAATACATAAACGCACTGATCTGATGTTTGAAATATCACGTCCACCCTTGACGCTGAAAGTTGCTCACACAGAGAGAACAAGCAAACACGGCCGAGTTCTTTCTGGGAGTTGCTGTGGGTTACTTGAAATAAAAACAAAGTGTATAAAAGGAAAATAACTTTAACCATTTTATTTTAAAGGGATAGTTCACCCAAATTACAAAATTACACATTGGTTTACAAAGTTACTGTTGAGTAACTGATTACATGTGGGGTGACCCCCCCAAGTGCTGACACAAAACATTTGGTCAAAAATTAGGTAGGCCTATGTGGATGATGGTCATGCTTAAACAAACAAACTATGAAGGGATATAAGTGGCTACAATTTGCACTTTTTTTGTTATTTAATTAAATGTGTTTGGCCAAATCATGTCCAAATCATCCTCAAGTTTCAAAAAATGACTGTGTATTTGTATTTGTATTTCTTAAGGATCCCTGCCAAGGCAGCAGCTACTCTTCCTGGGGTCCTGCAACATTAAAGCAGTTATATACAATTAAAAATATTTCATGACATTACATTTCATAACACTTTACCCAAAACATTTAGTTTGTTCCCTCAGGCCACTACACCACTATCACATATTTACAATACAACATCCATGTGTATGTGCGTGTCTTATCATGTGTATGTGTGTCTGTGCCTGTGTGTGTCTCTTCACAATCCCTGTTGTTCTATAAGGTCTATTTTTACCTGTTTTTTAAAATCTGATTCTACTGTTTGCATCAGTTACCTGATGTAGAATATAGTTCCATGTAGTCATGGCTCTATGTAGTACTGTGCACCTCCCATAGTCTGTTCTTGACTTGGGGATTGTGAAGAGACCTCTGGTGGCATGTCTTGTGGGTAATGAATGCATGGGTGTCCGGGCTGTGTGCTTTAAACAGACACCTCGCTGCATTCAGCATGTCAACACTTCTTACAAAAACAAGTAGTGATGAAGTCAATCTCTCTTCCACTTTGAGCCATGAGAGATATACACTGCTCAAAAAAATAAAGGGAACACTAAAATAACACATCCTAGATCTGAATTAATGAAATATTCTTATTAAATACTTTTTTCTTTACATAGTTGAATGTGCTGACAACAAAATCACACAAAAATGATCAATGGAAATCAAATTTATCAACCCATGGAGGTCTGGATTTGGAGTCACACTCAAAATTAAAGTGGAAAACCACACTACAGGCTGATCCAACTTTGATGTAATGTCCTTAAAACAAGTCAAAATGAGGCTCAGTAGTGTGTGTGGCCTCCACGTGCCTGTATGACCTCCCTACAACGCCTGGGCATGCTCCTGATGAGGTGGCGGATGGTCTCCTGAGGGATCTCCTCCCAGACCTGGACTAAAGCATCCGCCAACTCCTGGACAGTCTGTGGTGCAACGTGGCGTTGGTGGATGGAGCGAGACATGATGTCCCAGATGTGCTCAATTGGATTCAGGTCTGGGGAACGGGCGGACCAGTCCATAGCATCAATGCCTTCCTCTTGCAGGAACTGCTGACACACTCCAGCCACATGAGGTCTAGCATTGTCTTGCATTAGGAGGAACCCAGGGCCAACCGCACCAGCATATGGTCTCACAAGGGGTCTGAGGATCTCATCTCGGTACCTAATGGCAGTCAGGCTACCTCTGGCGAGCACATGGAGGGCTGTGCGGCCCCACAAAGAAATGCCACCCCACACCATGACTGACCCACCGCCAAACCGGTCATGCTGGAGGATGTTGCAGGCAGCAGAACGTTCTCCACGGCGTCTCCAGACTCTGTCACGTCTGTCACATGTGCTCAGTGTGAACCTGCTTTCATCTGTGAAGAGCACAGGGCGCCAGTGGCGAATTTGCCAATCTTGGTGTTCTCTGGCAAATGCCAAACGTCCTGCACGGTGTTGGGCTGTAAGCACAACCCCCACCTGTGGACGTCGGGCCCTCATACCACCCTCATGGAGTCTGTTTCTGACCGTTTGAGCAGACACATGCACATTTGTGGCCTGCTGGAGGTCATTTTGCAGGGCTCTGGCAGTGCTCCTCCTGCTCCTCCTTGCACAAAGGCGGAGGTAGCGGTCCTGCTGCTGGGTTGTTGCCCTCCTACGGCCTCCTCCATGTCTCCTGATGTACTGGCCTGTCTCCTGGTAGCGCCTCCATGCTCTGGACACTACACTGACAGACACAGCAAACCTTCTTGCCACAGCTCGCATTGATGTGCCATCCTGGATGAGCTGCACTACCTGAGGCACTTGTGTGGGTTGTAGACTCCATCTCATGCTTCCACTAGAGTGAAAGCACTGCCAGCATTCAAAAGTGACCAAAACATCAGCCAGGAAGCATAGGAACTGAGAAGTGGTCTGTGGTCACCACCTGCAGAACCACTCCTTTATTGGGGGTGTCTTGCTAATTGCCTATAATTTCCACCTGTTGTCTATTCCATTTGCACAACAGCATGTGAAATTTATTGTCAATCAGTGTTGCTTCCTAAGTGGACAGTTTGATTTCACAGAAGTGTGATTGACTTGGAGTTACATTGTGTTGTTTAAGTGTTCCCTTTATTTTTTTGAGCAGTGTACATGCATATTATTAATGTTAGCTCTCTGTGTACAGTTAAGAGCCAGCCGTGCTGCCCTGTTCTAAACCAATTGTAATTATTTTACGAGGTCTCTCTTTGTGCCACCTAACCACACAACTGAACAGTAGTCCAGGTGTGATAAAACTGTAGGACCTGCCTTGTTGATAGTGTTGTTAAAATGGCAGAGCAGCTTCTCCCCATCTTAGCTACTGTTGTATCAACATGTTTTGACCATGACCGTTTAAAATCCAGGGTTACTCCAAGCAATTTAGTCTCCTCAACTTGCTCAATTTCCACATTATTTATTCCAGGACTTAGTTGAGGTTTATGGTTTAGTGAATGATTTGTCACAAATACATTGTATAACTAAATTAAGTTACACTATATATAGAAACATATGTGGACACCCCTTTAAATGAGTGGATTTGGCTATTTCAGCCACACCCATTGCTGACAGACACACACTGGCAATAGAATGGCATTACTGAAGAGCTTAGTGACTTTCAACGTGGCACCGTCATAGGATGCCACCTTTCAAACAAGTCAGTTCGTCAAATTTTTGCCCTGCTAGAGCTGCCCCGGTCAACTGTAAGTGCTGTTATTGTGAAGTGGAAAAGTCTAGGAGCAACAACGTCTCAGCTGCAAAGTGGTAGGCCACACAAGCTCACAGAATGGGACCATCAAGTACTGAAGTACATAGCGAGTAGAAATCGTCTATCCTCAGTTACAACACTCACTCCCGAGTTCCAAACTGCCTCTGGAAGCAAAGTCAGCACAATAACTGTTTGTCGGGAGCTTCATGAAATGGGTTTACACAAACATTTACATTTACATTTAAGTCATTTAGCAGACGCTCTTATCCAGAGCGACTTACAAGTTGGTGCATTCACCTTATGATATCCAGTGGAACAACCACTTTACAATAGTGCATCTAACTCTTTTAAGGGGGGGGGGGGGGTTAGAAGGATTACTTTATCCTATCCTAGGTATTCCTTAAAGAGGTGGTGTTTCCGGAAGGTGGTGATTGACTCCGCTGACCTGGCGTCGTGGGGGAGTTTGTTCCACCATTGGGGTGCCAGAGCACAAACATTTGAATAAAAAAGACTGGGTTAAAAATGGGAATCCTTCTGAGTTACATATCCTTGGGAAAGGCTTATATTAGCATAAGGTTGTTGGTTGAAGTTTGTGTCTTTATCTCTTTGTTCAATTAATGTCAGGGGTATCCGTAATTTACTCAAACATAAGGATATTTTCCTGTTTTGCAAACGGTTTAATGCAGACTTGTACTTTCTACAAGAGACTCATGCAATAAATACTTTCTCTAATCTCTATGGTGGACCTTGATGAATAAAGAAAGGGTCTGAATGTACAAAGAGAGAGCAAAAGGGCATTTGTATGATCAAAAAGGAGATGGTTGGAGGAAGGTCAAAAATGTCAACATTTTTACAATTTAGAGGAAAAAAATCCGAATTTTTCTTCTACTAATAAGCTTAATATTGATTGCAAAGAAAACGAAAACCTCAAAGATATTTCTAAATATGTTTCAGAAATCTATGGTAATCTTTACACCAGTAATGCCTGTCCTACTAGTGATGCCTGTCCCACATGTATATATTACCTCGACTAACCGGTGCACCCGTACATTGACTCTGTACCGGTACCCCCTGTATATAGCCTCGCTATTGTTATTTTACTGCTGCTCTTTAATTATTTGTTACTTTTATTTCTTATTTTTGTAGGTATTTTTCTTAAACTGCATTGTTGGTTAAGGGCTTGTAAGTAAGCATTTCCATGTAACACCTGTTGTATTCGGCGCATGTGACAAATACAATTTGATTTGATTTCTGCTTTTCTAGACTGTCAAATACTATGCAAAATTCATAGATGAAGACTTCAATACTGTAAGTCTTGTGATTCATTTATTTCAATTAATGAAATGTAAAAAAAGAATCTCCAGCAAATGATGGCCTTATTAGGGAATTCTATAGATATTTTCATGAGGATATTGTTGAATTTATATGTAATGTCTTTAAGGAGGCAATTGATTTAGGATTCCTGCTTGTTTCTATGACAAAAGGCCTCAGTTCTGTAATCCTTAAACCAAACAAAAATCTATGATGTGAGAAAATCGGAGACCAATCACATTAATGAACAATGATGGAAAGCTACTTGCATCCATCTTTGCAGAAATACTTAAAAAAGGTATTGACCAAATCACTGATGATACCCAGTCTGGTTTTATGAAGGGCAGACATACAGTTGAAGTCTGAAGTTTACATACACTTAGGTTGGAGTCATTAAAACTTGTTTTTCAACCACTCCACAAAACTATAGTTTTGGCAAGTCGGTTAGGACATCTAGTTTGTGCATGTCATTTTTCCAACAATTGTTTACATACAGATTATTTCACTTATATTTCACTGTATCACAATTCCAGTGGGTCAGAGGTTTACATACACAAAGTTGACTGTGCCTATAAACAGCTTGGAAAATTACTGAAAATGATGTCATGGCTTTAGAAGCTTCTGATAGAATAATTGATATCATTTGAGTCAATTGAAGGTGTACCTGTGGATGTATTTCAAGGCCTACCTTCAAACTCAGTGCCTCTTTGCTTGACATCATGGGAAAATAAAAAGAAATCAGGCAAAAGAATTGGAGACCTCCACAAGTCTGTTTTTCCAAAATGTCCAAACGCCTGAAGGTACCACGTTCATCTGTACAAACAATAGTACACAAGTATAAACACCATGGGACCATGCAGCCGTGATTCCGCTCAGGAAGGAGACGCGTTCTGTCTCCTAGAGATGAATGTACTTTGGTGCGAAAAAGCAAATCAATCCCAGAACAACAGCAATGGACCTTGTGAAGATGCTGGAGGAAACAGGTACAAACGTATCTATATCCACAGTAAAACAAGTCCTATATCGACATAACCTGAAAGGCCGCTCAGCAAGGAAGAAGCCACGGCTCCAAAACAGCCATAAAAATGCCAGACTACGGTTTGCAACTGCACATGGGGACAAAGATCAGACTTTTTGGAGAAATGTCCTCTGGTCTGATGAAGCAAAAAAATTACTGTTTGGCCATAATGACCATCATTATGTTTGGAGGAAAAAGGGGGAGGCTTGCAAGCTGAAGAACACCATCCCAACCGTGAAGCACGCGGGTGGCAGCATTATGTTGTGGGGGTGCTTTGCTGCAGGAGGGACTGGTGCACTTCACAAAATAGATAGCATCATGAGACAGGAAAATGTATATGGATATATTGAAGCAACATCTCAAGACATCCGTCAGGAAGTTAAAGCTTGGTTGCAAATGTGTCTTCCAAATGGACAATGACCCCAAGCATACTTCCAAAGTTGTGGCAAAATGGCTTAAGAACAACAAAGTCAAGGTATTGGAGTGGCCATCACAAAGCCCTAACCTGAATCCCATTGAAAATTTGTGGGCAGAACTGAAGAAGCATGTGCGAGCAAGGAGGCCTACAAACCTGACTCAGTTACACCAGCTCTGTCAGGAGGAATGGGCCAAAATTCACCCAACTTATTGTGGGAAGCTTGTGGGAGGCTACCTGAAATGTTAGACCCAAGTTAAACCATTTAAAGGCAATGCTATCAAATACTAATTGAGTGTATGTAAACTTCTGACCCACTGGGAATGTGATGAAAGAAATAAAAGCTGAAATAAATCATTTTCTCTACTATTATTCTGACATTTCACATTCTTAAAATGAAGTGGTGATCCTAAGAGAAGGAATATTTACTAGGATGAAATGTCAGGAATTGTGAAAAACTGAGTTTAAATGTATTTGGCTAAGGTGTATGTAAACTTCCCACTTAAACTGTATATGTAATAATATCTGACTACTATGGGAATTGATAGACTACAATAAGCACATTATGGAAGATAGCTTTATTTCATTTGTAGACTTTTACAAGGTTCAATATGTAATATTCCTGTAAAATATGTGATCACATATTTTGGTATTAAAGTTTGAAAAGATCAGAAAGAAAGAGCCAATTAAAATGTCTCTCCTATTGTAGAGAAAATTGGAAAAAGATTGAACCCCTTGTTATTAAGAGATATTTCTTTATCTGGATGTGTACTTTTGTCAACATCTGCTAAACACGTGTATGTGACAATTACATTTGATTTGATTTTGATTTAGCTAGCGTTAGCCTACCAGGAAAGGATATTTAGCTCGCTAGTTAATGTTCTCACCAGTCGTGTAGTCAGACTTGCTAGCTAACATTAGGCCAGCACCAGGGCAAGGATAGTTGGTTAGCTAGCATGTCACCACTTACAAAAGTCTGACTAAACAAACGGTGAGCTAATGTTAACTAGCTAGCTAGCTAGCTAAATATCACCAGGTTACCTAGCTAGTTAGGCACCTTGGTCGACTAGTTAGCTACATCAGGTAAAGTTGGCTAGCTAGCTCTCAAAGGACTTGTGTGCTCAATGTTTTCCCCATACAAAACACCAACGTTTTTGTTCCATGAGTGCCTTTGTACATGACGAATCAAATGACCTGTGAAGTCAGTTATACATATCAGCAGGGATGGAAATTAAGCTAGCCTGAGGCTAGAACTTTTCTGACACAGCAGTGAAATACTTAGTAGAACATGTGCCAAACTAGCCTGACACAGCAGTGAAATTTAGCCTTTACAAACATCACATGCCAAAGATTTAGGACCTGAATGTAGAAATCATGGTTGGCTGGCCGGTGCCCAAAATCCTTATGTTACATCCCTGCATGTCAGTCCCTTTCAGTGACTTCACGGCTAACGGTTTTAACTTTCCTCTTGAGAATTAGAATCAGAAGTACAGTTGTGTAGCTCATCGCAATACTTCACCTCTTCAGGCAAATAGTACCCTAAAATTGTCCTGATCATCTAGTTGAGCGTTCCATATAATTCCTCCATCCCAGCAGAAATGTCCAATCCATATATTAGGATTTTAGATGTGCAGATAGACCAAAACCCAGTCTGTTTTACCGTTACTATGGTCAAGTCTGTGGGCTATGGTATTTTAATATAGATGTTAACATTTAATCAGTAATCAACTTAGCTAGCTAGTAAAAGTAACTTATCTTTTTTTATCTTTCAGATGGGCGGACCGGAAACCCAGTGACAACATTTGGGTCTGCGGCTGCCATTTTCCAGTGGGAAAGAGAAAGGGCCCTGTATTTACCAGAAAAGGAAGCTCATCCACCATGGCATAAGTGGAAGATCCAGACTGATGATTGGGAAACAAGAACAAACAATGAGGCATGAGGCATGAGGATTGGGTGTTGATGGACCACTTGTCACATTGTCCAAGGCTGGTTTGTGTTATGATAAACAATGCATTTTCTGTCCAGATAAAGATGTTGATACGGCATTGAAAAATACCCATCATTGATTAAATGTATCTTTGTTTTCCAGTCCAACAAAAAATCCTTCGGACCATCTGATGCATGGACATCCTGTGCCGGGGTGATCCGAGCATGAGCGTCCAGTTGTGGAGACTACAGCAGATAGGACAGATAGGTCAATAACTCATCAAATACGATACAATATTGTGTAAAACATTGCATTTGTAGCTGCATCAAAATTCTGACTTCATGTCCCCTTTTCCCCATGTTTTAGACATGAGGCTTGACATGCGGAACATCAGGCTCACCCCACGAGAAGCAGTGCACGATCAACGCCACCCTCAGCAAGGACATCTGCTGGAAGTGATGTACTCTTTCATTCTGGGGGTAAGAGATACAGTACCAGTCAAATGTTTGGACACACCTACTCATTCAAGGGTTTTTCTTTATTTTTACCGTTTTCTACATTGTAGAATAATAGTGAAGACATCAAAACTATGACATAACACATATGGAATCATGTAGTAACCAAAAAAAAGTTAAACAAATCTAAATATATTTTACATTTGAGATTCTTCAAAGTAGCCACCTTTTGCCTTGATGACAGCTTTGCACACTCTTGGCATGGTGCCAGTAAGGATGGTCTTCACTGAGAAAATCCTTTGACTTTACTGAATCTTCAATGGTAAGGTCCCTTGCACCATAGGTACACTTGACCTCCATCACTTTTCCTTCACCAGACCATCTGGTGGGGCACCCAGGATCCCAGACCCTGTGACCCAAAGCCCTGATTCCTGCACATCCATCCCTATAGCCATTTTGAATGCCTTGATGCCCTCCTTTTTGTTATCTGAGCCCCACATTACAGACAACAACCCATCCAACGACTGTGATCTGAGGACGGTTCCTTAGCCACTGAAGATCCTCCTCTGTGGGCTCTCAGGACAGAGGGTTGTAGTCTTCGGCCAGGTACAGGTCCTCCATTGTCGGCACCTGGTTGGGCACGGCTGGTTTCCTCCACTCGCATTCCACATCCATATGGCCGATATTGTGAACCGCCAAAATAGCTGCATGGCTACCTGTATGAGCTCCACGGAGGCATTCCCATGTGGTAGAGAGAATCCCCTGGTCACCTATAGAGACCTGGCAAGAGGAAGGATGTGCCACATGCCTTTCAATGTGTGACTTTGAACACATTAGTTGTAAGAAATGTGCTATTTAAATAAAGTTTGATTTGATTGATTACATATGTAGAATATTTAATAAACTGTCATTTTCAATAGAACAAGTGCAGTTTTTCCATAAATTTGTAATTGGTAACTTGGGATTTTAACACTTGACATATCAAACATAGAGTGGGAAAGATTCTATAAAGCAAGATTGTGTGAATGCATGTACCACTCCGAATAAATAAATACTTTGCCTTTGAAGATTTGTCTCTGGTCATGAAACTACAATACAGGCTGTATGTCTAAACAAAATCAATTCTGAATGTCAATACATTTTTTGATTCATTCTCATTAATGACAACACTGGAATGTATCCATGATAATCTGGTCAATGATTATATAATTTATTAAGTGGCTCTTTCCTTGTAGAATGTTGACAGCTGTATTGAACACATTGTGGTGCTAAGATGCTCAAAATGAACTTAATAGCTACACTCACCGACACAGGATAAACTTTATCCCTCATTCTGGCCCTGACCAAACCGGTAAGTTGCCCCTCACTTTAGCTGCACTTCTCCACATGAGTAGACTTATAGTAGTCTTCTCCCTTTTTAAAGCTCTTATGCTCATCCTTGAAAATTGTCTTAAGGTCTGAAGTAGACATGGTTTACAAATAATTATCTAGGCTATTTTTTTGGTCTACTGCTCTGCTAACTAGCTAGCTAAAGTGTAGTTAGTGGCTAGCTAAGACAGAGAAAGGGTACGCAAGAAGTTTAACACTTTATTTAATTAATTTCAATACAGCACATGGATTCATCATGGATTGGGTACAGGCCTCTGATCTGGTGGTGAACGGTAGCTGAAGTGCAGGATCTTCCTGCAGGAATTTGTAGTCTTGCTGAATTTGTAGTCTTTTCTGTTGCTAATTAGCATTTTGAATTTTTTAAAGTAAATTGAGGCGAATATATTGATAAAACGTACCTTGTCCGAGAGAGAATTACACGGTTATCAAAACGTCACACCAATGTAAGCCTACACAAAACACACACTTAATTTGAAGTGTTTGTAAAATTCACGATGTGAAAAATTAATGGCAGAAAAACCATTGGAACCATTTCTGTGTTGTTATGACCATTTATATAACCATTTCGGTGGCTTCAAAACCTCTCATCAGCAATCCAGGGTTTAAATACATCATTGGTCAATGACATTCAAATCAGCATTGGAAAAAAGCACAAGTTTAAGTTTGTTCTACCTGAGCAAGTCTGACCACAAGTCAAAGACCACTATGATGACACACCAAATGCATTTGATGGATCCTTTTTTGTCTTCATCTAATATAATCCAAAAGTAACTGAAAGTACTACATTACTGAGTTTGGGTAATCCAAAAGTTACATTACTGATTAAAATGTTGTAGAGGTAACTAGTAACTGCTACATTTAGAAAGTTACCTACCCAACACTGTTGGTTTAATCCGTCTATAGACAAGGTATGACAGCAATCAATGCTTTGGTTTTGTTTCCCTGGCACTGTTCCACATGCTAACATTTTAACATGCCAAATCATGGGACCGATTTTAACATTGTTCGTGCGTCATGTCCAAATAATCTCTAAGTACAATATCTCAAATTGATTGTGAAGCTCAACAAATTCACTTATAGATGATTTGAACATAATGCGCAAAAAATGCTAATATTTGAATTGGATTTGTGCCACAAATGCTCAAACGTTCGTATGTGGAAACAGTGCCAGGTAAACTAAACCAAAGCATAGATTGCTGCCATACCTTGTCCATAGACTGCTTACAGGTTAAGGAAACCAATATTTAATTTGTAATTTGGGTGAACTATCCCTTTAACTCATGTTGTGCAGATTCCCCTTGCATCTTAAATTAGGAATTTAAAAAGAGAGAAGCCTATACTTTACTTATTCAATTCCCAGACCTGCTGTTAATATACACTGATTTAATTTAATTTATTACTATACATAAAAATATACTTCAGGTATTGTTTTATAATGGAACATATCCCTCTGCTATGCTTGACATTTTTTTAAATACAGCGTTTTAACTGTTTTATCAACAGATGAGTGAGAAAGCAGTCAACCACTGCCATAAAAGGACAACTTGGCAGGATGTCAAAGTAAACTATATTATTTGTGCATGATGCTTTATATTATGTATTTTCCTGTTTATAAAACGGAGGGGGATTATAACAACTTTACAAGTGCACACAGCTGGCCGGTGCTTACATTACGAGTTTGGAGGTTTCAGCATCTAAACTACTGAGTTTTTCTGAGTTTGTCTTTTTTCCTAGCCTCACAGATGATGATTCATTAAGAAATCAGCCAACCAGTGGAGGCTGCTGAGGGGAGGACGGCTCATAATAATAGTTGGAATTGAGCGAATGGAATGGCATCAAACACATGGAAAGCATATGATTGATGTATTTGATACTATTCCACTGATTCCGCTCCAGCCATTACCACAAGCCCGTCCTCCCCAATTAAGGTGCCACCAACCTCCTGTGAGGCCACCGTGTCCAAAAGCAGCCTATATTCTAGGTAATATTAATAACATGGGGGGTGCTTATATTTGTCCTGTTAAACACTTGTACAATGTGTTTTTTTTTGTGTATCCCAACTCCCCCTGAGACACCCACAGGGAGTGGGATCACGACCAGGGTCACCATTGTCCAGTGTCTCTGGAGCAATTGGGGTTAAGTGCCTTGCTCAAGGGCACCGTGACAGGTTTTCACCTTGTCAGCTCTGTGATCTGAACCAGCGACCTTTCAGTTACTGGTCTAACGCTCTAACCTTGAGGCTATGTAGTCTCTCTCAAGTGTTTAGCCCACACACTCATCTGATATTGGAGGGTGCTATTGCAGCCCATTCCGTTAATTGACCAATAACAAAATACAGAGGTGCAACTTTCATTGGGGACGGAGGGGACATGTCCCCCCCACATTCTGAAATTGCATTTTTGTCCCCCCCAGTTTTATCATTGGAATGTGATACAAAATGAGGCAACGGTGTGCTTCAGGACCATGAGGACGCCTCTGAGCGGTGTTTGGAGTGTTTATCCGACTGGATAAACATTTATTTTTAATATTATGTCCCCGCCACCTTTAAAACCAAAGTTGCGCCCCTTACAAAATATATAGACATAAAGCCCGCTATAAGTGACAAATATTTAACATTTGAATATAATAGCTGGGGTAAATGCAAAAAGGAAAATAATGTGGTCTATGAGCATATAGTCTACCTACAGTAGGCAATTTTTTCTAGGTTGTTTTGTGGACATCAAAAACTTGGCCTACACTACTCTGTTGGTTTGGTTAGTGGGGAGATGGCTCTTAGACAATTATAGTGTAACCAATAAGAAGTATTTATATTTTAAACAATCAATTGAGTAACAAAACATTTACATTTGATAGAGAAATAGGCTACAGAGGTCACCCTTTGAATAATATAAATATTGCATTGACAGGGACAGTGTTAGACACTATATAAATATTGCATTGACAGGGACAGTGTTAGACACTATATAAATATTTTATCACTGAAATCCTCCAAAAGAGGTCAGAGCAACCCTGACAAGAAGGGTTACAGATTTGTTTAAAGATAGTATTATACAGTATGTCAAACCCTGGCCTATGGACCTGGCCTTCCCAGGAACAAAAGAAAGACATTTGGCGACACCTAATGGCGAGAACGAGAATCGTGTGCTTTTTTTACCTGACTTGTGAATGATATATTTTTTAAATAGTTTACTTATTCACACACACTTTAATACGGAAGCCCAGAACAGACATGAATAAAAAAAATCCTAGTTATGTTGAAATCACAACATAACAAAAGTTGTTTTCTCGTGATCACGATATAATTTTCTCACAGTCAAGACATAACAAAAATTGTATTGTCGAGATTAAAAACATAAATTGTATTTAAAGAAAAATCTCAAAATGTATTTGATTTTACTCAAGACTTCCAAGGATTAGTTTTAGTGCACTTCCCCTGTACATGACAAACACTCAGAGATTCTGTTCAATCCAACTTGCACACAATCGAAACACCCTATAAATAGGAGTGATTTTATTATTGCTACGCTAAGGGATGGCACATTTCATGCTAACATCAGGCTTTCATTTGTGTTTGGAGCTCATTATTGTGAAGGATGGTTTTGTTCTCTTTTTAACAAAAATATATGCCTTATAGAAATAGGACATTTAATCACAAAACATAGCGTGACTGCAGAAAAGCTGTTGTTAATCTAGGGTGTCGACTGTGCAAACCAGAAGGTTGAGACAAGATGGAAAAATGCTGAATAACAAGAAAACAGGAACTGAGGAATGTGTAGCCACCGACAACTCAGCTCAAACTTCACAACAAACACTTCCGGATATCTGGATCCTGTGTGCTGTGAGGCTGGGACCAGCCTGGGCACCACCGATAGGCTAGCAAGTTTAAACCATGCTAAGCCTCTACTGTGACAGGCCAACTCTAAAGCTGGAACTACCTCTGTCACAGTATAAAAGAAGATGTCTGTACTATTTCAGTCAGTTCTCTGCTTTACCCTGCGTGGTGATACAGTGAACCCGTAAATACGAAAATTGCATTTACCATTTATCGCTTATGTTAAATAAAAATACTTAAAGTATATTCGGTGACTCTGAATCACATTTTATCCTGATACCAGATTCGATTGACGCAACCCTTTACATTATCAGTTTATAAGTTAGAATGTTTGCAAGCTAAATGTCCTTACCTTGAGCTAAGAGCTTGTGAAAGAGCTAAGTAAGACCTGGTGGGGCATTTAAGCCCTGAACGAGGCCTGACAGGCAGCTCTGTCTCCCAGGCTGTGTGCCACCCCCAAGACCACAGCCAATCACATGCAAGCAATGCAGCTAACTTGGCTAGTCTTGTGAGTGAGCGAGCTAGTTAGCTAGTTAGGTAGGTAGTCGTGTTACCTAGATAGCTAACTAGCTTGTTTATTATCAATGCTCTTTTTTAGCTTGCGTAACTGATATGTGTATAATTGTAAGGGACAATTCATGTTTTATGGATAATATTAGCTTAAATGCCCTACAAGCACATTGTTATCAACGCAGCCACAGGGCTCTTTGATGAGGTGGTTATCGTGCGTCTGCCCTTCTTACATCAGCTGATATCGCAAAGTGCTGTACAGAAACCCAGCCTAAAACCCCAAACAGCAAGCAATGCAGGTGTAGAAGCACGGTGCCTAGGAAAAACTCCCATGAAAGGCCAAAAACCTCTTCTGGCTGTGCCGGGTGGAGATTATAACAGAACATAGCCAAGATGTTCAAATGTTCATAAATGACCAGCATGGTCAAATAATAATAATCACAGTAGTTGTCGAGGGTGCAACAAGTCAGCACCTCAGGAGTAAATGTCAGTTGGCTTTTCATAGCCGATCATTGAGAGTATCTCTACCGCTCGTGCTGTCTCTAGAGAGTTGAAAACAGCAGGTCTGGGACAGGTAGCACGTACGGTGAACAGGTCAGGGTTCCATAGCCGCAGGCAGAACAGTTGAAACTGGAGCAGCAGCACGGCCAGGTGGATTGGGGACAGCAAGGAGTCATCATGCCAGGTAGTCCTGAGACATGGTCCTAGGGCTCAGGTCCTCCGAGAGAGAGAAAGAAAGAGAGAAAGAGAGAATTAGAGAGAGCATACTTAAATTCACACAGGACACCGGATAAGACAGGAGAAGTACTCCAGATATAACAGACTGACCCTAGCCCCCCCCGACACATAAACTACTGCAGCATAAATACTGGAGGCTGAGACAGGAGGGGTCAGGAGACACTGTGGCCCCATCCGATGATACCCCCGGACAGGGCCAAACAGGCAGGATTTAACCCCACCCACTTTGCCAAAGCACAGCCCCCACACCACTAGAGGGATAACTTCAACCACCAACTTACCATCCTGAGACAAGGCCGAGTATAGCCCACAAAGATCTCTGCCACGGCACAACCCAAGGGGGGAGGGGGGGGGGGCGCCAACCCAGACAGGAAGATCACGTCAGTGACTCAACCCACTCAAGTGACGCACCCCTCCTAGGGTCGGCATGGAAGAGCACCAGTAAGCCAGTGACTCAGCCCCTGTAATAGGGTTAGAGGCAGAGAATCCCAGTGGAGAGAGGGGAACCGGCCAGCCAGAGATAGCAAGGGCGGTTCGTTGCCCTAACCTAGTCTAACCTAGAAGTAACAAAAGCATGGATTCATTTTTCTGCATCATTTTTGGACAGAAAGTTTCTGATTTTTGCAATGTTACGTAGATGGAAAAAAGCTGTCCTTGAAACAGTCTTGATATGTTCGTCAAAAGAGAGATCAGGGTCCAGAGTAACGCCGAGGTCCTTCACAGTTTTATTTGAGACGACTGTACAACCATCAAGATTAATTGTCAGATTCAACAGAAGATCTCTTTGTTTCTTGGGACCTAGAACAAGCATCTCTGTTTTGTCCGAGTTTAAAAGTAGAAAGTTTGCAGCCATCCACTTCCTTATGTCTGAAACACAGGCTTCTAGCGAGGGCAATTTTGGGGCTTCGCCATGTTTCATTGAAATGTACAGCTGTGTGTCATCCGCATAGCAGTGAAAGTTAACATTATGTTTTCGAATGACATCCCCAAGAGGTAAAATATAGAGTGAAAACAATAGTGGTCCTAAAACGGAACCTTGAGGAACACCGAAATTTACAATTGATTTGTCAGAGGACAAACCATTCACAGAGACAAACTGTTATCGTTCCGACAGATAAGATCTAAACCAGGCCAGAACTTGTCCATGTAGACCAATTTGGGTTTCCAATCTCTCCAAAAGAATGTGGTGATCAAAGGTATCAAAAGCAGCACTAAGGTCTAGGAGCACGAGGACAGATGCAGAGCCTCGGTCTGACGCCATTTTAAGGTAATTTACCACCTTCACAAGTGCAGTCTCAGTGCTATGATGGGGTCTAAAACCAGACTGAAGCATTTCGTATACATTGTTTGTCTTCAGGAAGGCAGTTAGTTGCTGCGCAACAGCTTTTTCAATTTTTTTTGAGAGGAATGGAAGATTCGATATAGGCCGATAGTTTTTTAAATTTTCTGGGTCAAGGTTTGGCTTTTTCAAGAGAGGCTTTATTACTGCCACTTTTAGTGAGTTTGGTACACATCCGGTGGATAGAGAGCCGTTTATTATGTTCAACATAGGAGGGCCAAGCACAGGAAGCAGCTCTTTCAGTAGTTTAGTTGGAATAGGGTCCAGTATGCAGCTTGAAGGTTTGGAGGACATGATTATTTTCATCATTGTGTCAAGAGATATAGTACTAAAACACTTGAGTGTCTCTCTTGATCCTAGGTCCTGGCAGAGTTGTGCAGACTCAGGACAGCTGAGCTTTGGAGGAATACGCAGATTTAAAGAGGAGTCCGTAATTTGCTTTCTAATGATCATGATCTTTTCCTCAAAGAAGTTCATGAATTTATTACTGCTGAAGTGAAAGCCATCCTCTCTTGGGGAATGCTGCTTTTTAGTTAGCTTGCGACAGTATCAAATTTTTTTGGGGGATTGTTCTTATTTTCCTCAATTAAGTTGGAAAAATAGGATGATCGAGCAGCAGTGAGGGCTCTTTGATACTGCATGGTACTGTCTTTCCAAGCTAGTCGGAAGACTTCCAGTTTGGTGTGGCGCCATTTCCGTTCCAATTTTCTGGAAGCTTGCTTCAGAGCTCGGGTATTTTCTGTATACCAGGGAGCTAGTTTCTTATGACAAATGTGGATGGCTATTTTGTTAGTTTGTAACTAGTTTTTTAAACTTATTTTGTACATAATGTTGCTGCTACCATCTCTTATGATTGAAAATAACTTCTGGACATCAGAACAGTGATTACTTACCTCAAATTGGAAGAAGCTTTTTCCTTTAACAAGTCTGACGAGAAGGATATACTGCTTTCCCGAGAACAGGCCCAAATCCCGATCATTTGTGTGAAGAAAAGAGGGAGGAAAAGGGGGCGCAGGTCGGGCTGCCTTCTGAGAATCCGTAGGCGAGCGAGTAAACTCCCACTGCCATCCATTCTACTGGCTAACATACAATTATTGGAAAATAAAATTGATGACCTACGATTAAGATTATCCTACCAATGGGACATTAAAAACTGTAATATCCTATGTTTCACCGAGTCGTGGCTGAAGACGACACAGATAATATAGAGCTGGCGAGATTTTCCATGCAATATTTTGTGGTATCCATTTTCCAATAATATTTTGTGGTATCCAATTGGTAGTTACAGTCTTGTTCCATTGCTGCAACTCCCATACGGACTCGGGAGAGGTGAAGGCCAAGAGCTGTGCGTCCTCCGAAACACAACCCAGCCAAGCCGCACTTCTTCTTGACACAATGCCCGCTTAACCTGGAAGCCAGCCGCACCAAGCCGCACCAATGCCCACTGACACGGTCACACCTGGTGGGCATTGTGGGCATTGCGCCCGCCACAGGAGTCGCTAGTGCGAGATGGGACAAGAACATCCCTGCTGGCCGAACCCTCCCCTAACCCGGACGGCGCTGGGCCAATTGTGCGCCGCCCCATGGGTCTCCTGGTCACAGCCAGCTGCGAAAGAATCTGGGCTCAAACCAAGATCTATAGTGGCACAGCTAGCACTGCGATACAGGGCCGTAGACCACTGCGCCACTCGGGAGGCCTAAGGGCGTGTGTCTATTTGTCAATAACAACTGGTGCGCGATGTCTAATATTCAAGAAGTCTCGAGGTAGTACTATGCCTTCAGATGAACCATCAAACAAGCAAAACGTTAATACCTGAGGTAGAGTACCTTATGAGAAGCTGTAGACCACAATATCTACCAGTACTTATATATATTATTCGTAGCCGTCTATTTACCACCACAGACCGATGCTGGCACACTGGAATATGTTCCGGGATTCATTCAATTGCATTGAGGAGTATACCACCTCAGTCATCGGCTTCATCAATAAGTGCATCGACGACGTTGTCCCCACAGTGACCGTATGTACATATCCCAACCAGAAGCCATGGATTACAGCCAACATCCGCATCGAGCTAAAGGCTAGAGCTGCCGCTTTCAAGGAGCGGGACACTAATCTGGACGCTTATAAGAAATCCCGCTATGCCTTCAGATGAACCATTAAACAAGCAAAACATTGACACCTGAGGTAGAGTACCTTATGAGAAGCTGTAGACCACAATATCTACCAAGGGAGTACTTATCTATATTATTCGTAGCCGTCTATTTACCACCACAGACCGATGCTGGCAGAAAGACCGCACTCAACCAACTCTATAAGGCCATAAGCAAACAAGAAAATGCTCATGCAGAAGCGGCGCCTCTAGTGACCGGGGACTTTAATGCAGGCAAACTTAAATCAGTTTTACCAAATTTTTACCAGCATGTGCAACCAGAGGAAAAAAACTCGAGATCACCTTTACTCCACATACAGAGATGCATACAAAGCTCTCCCCCGCCCTCCATTTGGCAAATCTGTCCATAATTCTATCCTCCTGATTCCTGCTTACAAGCAAAAACTAAAGCAGGAAGTACCAGTACCAGTACCAGCTCAATACGGAAGTCGTCAGATGACGCGGTGCTACGCTACAGGACTGTTTTGCTAGCACACACTGGAATATGTTCCGCGATTCATCCAATTGCATTGAGGAGTATACCACCTCAGTCATCGGCTTCATCAATAAGTGCATCGACGACGTTGTCCCCACAGTGACCGTATGTACATATCCCAACCAGAAGCCATGGATTACAGGCAACATCCGCATCGAGCTTAAGGCTAGAGCTGCCGCTTTCAAAGAGCGGGACACTAATCTGGACGCTTATAAGAAATCCCGCTATGCCTTCAGATGAACCATCAAACAAGCAAAACGTTAATACAGGCTCGTCGGATGTGGTAGGGCTTGAAAACGATTACCGACTACAAAGGGAAACCCAGACGCGAGCTGCCCAGTCCAGCGAGTCTACCAGACGAGCTAAACGCCTTTTATGCTCGCTTCGATGCAAGCAACACTGAAGCATGCACGAGAGAACCAGCTGTTCTGGATGACTGTGTGATAACGCTCTCGGTAGCCAATGTGAGCAAGACCTTTAAACAGGTTAACATTCACAAAACCACGGGGCCAGACGGATGACCAGGACGTGTACTCAAGCATGCGCGGACCAACTGGAAAGTGTCTTCACTGATATTTTCAACCTCTCCTTGACCGAGTCTGTAATACCTACATGTTTCAAGTAGACCACCATAGTCCCTGTGCACAAGGAATCGAAGGTAACCTACCTAAATGATTAACGCCCTGTAGCACTCACGTCCATAGCCATGAGGTGCTTTGAAAGACTGGTCATGGCTCACATCAACAGCATCATCCCGGATACCCTAGACCCACTCCAATTTGCATACCGCCCCAACAGATCCTCAGATGATGCAATCTCTATTGCACTCCACACTGCCCTTTCCCACCTGGACAAATGGAACACCTATGTGAGAATGCTGTTCATTGACTACAGCTCAGCGTTAAACACCATAGTGCCAGAGAAGCTTGTCACTAAGCTAAAGACCCTGGGACTAAACACCTCCCTCTTCAACTAGATCCTGGACTTCCTGATGGAACACCTATGTGAGAATGCTGTTCATTGACTACAGCTCAGCGTGTTGAACGCCACTCCCAGGTGGTAAGGGTAGGAAACAACACATTAGACACGCTGATCCTCAATACTGTGGCCCCTCAGGGGTGTGTACTTATTCCCCGCCTGTACTCCCTGTTCACCCATGACTGCGTGGCCAAACACAACTCCAACACCATCATTAAGTTTGCTGATGACACAACAGTGGTAGGCCTGATCACCGACAACAATGAGACGGCCTATAGGGAGGAGGTCAGAGAACTGGCAGGACAACAACCTCTCCCTCAACGTGAGCAAGACAACGAAGCTGATCGTGGACTACAGGAAAAGGCGGGCCGTAAAGGCCCCCATTAACATCGACGGGGCTGTAGTGGAGCAGGTCGAGAGTTTCAAGTTCCTTGGTGTCCACATCACCAACAAACTATCATGGTCCAAACACACCAAGACAGTCGTGAAGATGGCACGAGAAAACCTTTTCCCTCTCAGGTGACTGAAAAGATTTGGCATGGGTCCCCAGATCTTCAAAAAGTTCTACAGCTGCACCATCGAGGGCATCCTGACCCGTTGCATCACCGCCTGGTATGGTAACTGCTTGGCATCTGACCGCAAGGCACTACAGAGGGTTTTGTGTATGGCCCAGTACATCACTGGGGCCAAGCTTCCTGCCATCCAGGACCTACAGTTGAAGTTGAAAGTTTACATACACTTAGATTGGAGTCATTAAAACTAGTTTTTCCAACACTTCACAAATTTCTTGTTAGCAAACTATAATTTTGGCAAGTCGGTTAGGTCATCTACTTTGTGCATGACACAAATAATTTTTTCAAACCATTGTTTACAGATAGATTATTTCACTTATAATTCACTGTATCACAATTCCAGTGGGTCAGAAGTTACATACACTAAGTTGACTGTGCCTTTAAACAGCTTGGAAAATTCCTGAAAATGATGTCTTGGCTTTAGAAGCTTCTGATATGCTAATTGACATCATTTGAGTCAATTGGAGGTGTACCTGTGGATGTATTTCAATGCATACCTTCAAAATCAGTGCCTCTTTACTTGACATCATGGCAAAATCAAGAGAAATCAGCCAAGACCTCAGAAAAAAAAATGTTGACCTCCACAATTCTGGTTCATCCTTGTGAGCAATTTTCAAATGCCTGAAGGTACCACGTTCATCTGTACAAACAATAGTACGCAAGTATAAACACCATGGGACCCCTCAGCCGTCGTACCGCTCAGGAAGGAGACGCGTTCTGTCTCCTAGAGATGAAAGTACTTTTGTGCGAAAAGTGCAAATGAATCCCAGAACAACAGCAAAGGACCTTCTGAAGATGCTGAACAAAACAGGTACAAAAGTATCTATATCCACAGTAACATAACCTGAAAGACCGCTCAGCAAGGTAGAAGCCACTGCTCCAAAACCGCCCCAAAAACATCCAGACTACGGTTTGCAACTGCACATGGGGACAAAGATCAGACTTTTTGGAGAAATGTCCTCTGGTCTGATGAAACAAAAATAGAACTGTTTGGCCATAATGACCATCATTATGTTTGGAGGAAAAAGGGGGAGGCTTGCAAGCCGAAGAACACCATCCCAACCGTGAAGCACGGGGGTGGCTGCATCATGTTGTGGGGGTGCTTTGCTGCAGGAGGGACTTGTGTACTTCACAAAATAGATGGCATCATGAGGATGGAAAAGGATGTGGATATATTGAAGCAACATCTCAAGACATCAGTCAGGAAGTTAAAGCTTGGTTGCAAATGGGTCTTCCAAATGGACAATGACCCCAAGCATACTTCCAAAGTTGTGGCAAAATGGCTTAAGGACATCAAAGTCAAGGTATTGGAGTGGCCATCACAAAGCCCTGACCTCAATCCCATAGAAAATTTGTGGACAGACCTGAAAAAGCGTGTTCGAGGCTAAGAGTCCTACAAACCTGACTCAGTTACACCAGCTCTGTCAGGAGGAATGGGCCAAAATTCACCCAACTTATTGTGGGAAGCTTGTGGGAGGCTACCCGAAACGTTTGACCCAAATTAAACAATTTAAAGGCAATGCTACCAAATACTAATTGAGTGTATGTAAACTTCTGACCCACTGGAAATGTGATGAAAGAAATAAAAGCTGAAATATATCATTCTCTCTACCATTATTCTGACATTTCACATTCTTAAAATAAAGTGGTGATCCTAACTGACCTAAGAGAGGGAATATTTACTAGGATGAAATGTCAGGAATTGTGAAAAACTGAGTTTAAATGTATTTGGCTAAAGTGTATGTAAACTTCCAACTTCAACTGTATATAATAGGCGGTGTCAGAGGAAAGCCCTTTAAATTGTCAGAGACTCCAGTCACCCAAGTCATAGACTGTTTTCTCTTCTATCGCAGGAGGTACCGGAGCGCCAAGTCTAGGACCAAAAGGCTCCTTAACAGCTTCTACCCTCAAACATAAGACTGCTGAACAATTAATCAAATGGCCACTGGACTATTTACATTGACCCCCCCCCCCCCCCCCCCCCCCTCTATTTGTTTTGTACACTGCTGCTACTCGCTGTTTATTACCTATGCATAGTCACTTCACCCTTACCTACATGTACAAATTACCTCAACTAACCTGTACCCCCGCACACTGACTCAGTACCGGTACCCCCTGTATATAGCCTCGTTATTGTTATTTTGTGTTACTTTTGTATTTTGTTTATTTTGTTTATTTGTTAAATATTTTCTTAACTCTTTTTGAATGGCACTGTTGGTTAATAAGGGTTTGTAAGTAAGCATTTCATGGTAAGGTCTACACTTGATGTATTTGGCGCATGTGACAAATAAAGTTTGATTTGATCAAATAAAATTTCAGCCTCAGCGCTGATAAATCAGGATTTTGCCTTGTAGCCTGTTTCATAGGTAAAGCTGCTTGCAGGCAGATTAGCAGACAGTGCATTATGATTATGATCAAAGGTGGGTGCACTCTATTCCTGGCAGGCTGATCAGATTCAATAACAGCCTCAGAGGCTGATAAGTCAGCATGCTGCCTTGTAGGCTGTCTGCAAGAGCCTTACATATGAAAGAGCCTACAAAGCAGCATCCTGATTTGTCAGTCTCTGATGCTGCTATTGAATCTGATCAGCCTGTCAGGAATGGAGCTCACCCACTGTAAATTGAAATATTATCCACAAAACATGAAGTGTCCCTTATAATTATATACATATCAGTTATGCAAGCTAATAACTAGCATAAATAACAGAAGACTACCTAGCTAACTAGCTGGCTCATAAAATCTATTTTTATTTTGCTGCGTTATTCCTTGGATGTGATTGGCTGTGGTCTTGGGAGTGGCACGCATCCTGGTAGATAGCACAGCCTGGGAGAGAGGACTGCCTGTCAGGCATCGTTCAAGGATTCAATGCCCCACGAGTGCATTGAGATCATTGGAGCCACAGGGCTCCTTGATTAGGTGGTTATAGTCCCCCACAGTGGGCGTGTCATAATACCCATAAAACCTAGTGGTCAAACACGGAAATGGTTCCAATCGTCTTTCCACCATTCATTTTTCACACAGTGAATTTTACAAACACTTCAAATTAAGTATGTGTTTGGTGTAGGCTTACCTTGGCGTGTGTGTAATTACCTCTCTGACAAGGTGAGTTTTATCAATATATTCCCCTCAATTTACAATTTTTTTTGTTTAAATTAGTCACAGAGAAGACCTCAGCAAGACTACATATTCCTGCAGGCAGCTCCTGCACATCGTTTCTAGCCGACACTGTCAGCTACCATTCACCAGTGCGATGAGAGACCTTCTGTGCCCAATCCATGATGAATCCATGTGCTGTATTGAAATTAATTGAAAAAAGTTACCTCCCCTTTCTCTGTATTTGCTAGCCACTAACTACACTTTAGCTAGCTAGTTAGCAGAGCAGTAGATTAAACTGGTTGGCCTATTTCTTAATGAATCATCATCTGTGAGGCGAGGAAAAAAGACAAACTCAGAAAAACTCAGTAGTTTAGATGCTGAAACCTCCAAACTCGTAATGTAAGCACCGGCCAGCTGTGTGCACTTGTAAAGTTGTTGAGAATTGAATAAGTAAAGTATAGGCTATACCTTCTCTCCTTCTAAATTCCTAATTTAAGATGCAAGGGGAATCTGCACAACATGAGTTAAAGGGATAGTTCACCTAAATTACAAAATTAAATGTTGGTTTCCTTAACCTGTAAGCAATCTATGGACAAGGTATGGCAGCAATCTATGCTTTGGTTTAGTTTACCTGGCACTGTTTCCACGTACTAACGTTTGAGCATTTGTGGCACAAATCCAATTCAAATATTAGCATTTTTTGCGCATTATGTTCAAATCATCTATAAGTGACTTTGTTGAGCTTCACAATCAATTTGAGATATTGTACTTAGGGATTATTTGGACATGACGCACGAACAATGTTAAAATCGGTCCCATGATTTGGCATGTTAAAATGTTAGCATGTGGAAACAGTGCCAGGGAAACAAAACCAAAGCATTGATTGCTGTCATACCTTGTCTATAGACGGATTAAACCAACAGCGTTGGGTAGGTAACTTTCTAAATGTAACAGTTACTAGTTACCTCTACAACATTTTAATCAGTAACGTAACTTTTGGATTACCCAAACTCAGTAACGTAATCTTATTACTTTCCGTTACTTTTGGATTACATTAGAAGAAGACAAAAAAGGATCCATCAAACGCATTTGGTGTGTCATCATAGTGGTCTTTGACTCGTTGTCACGCCCTGACCATAGAGAGCCCTTGTTTCTCTATGGTGTAGTAGGTCAGGGTGTGACTAGGGGGTATTCTAGTTTATAATTTCTATGTTGTGTTCTAGTTTATATTTTCTATGTTGGTGTTTTGTATGATTCCCAATTAGAGGCAGCTGGTAATCGTTGCTATTTTTCCCACCTGTGTTTGTGGGATATTATTTTGTGTTTGTGCGCCACAGTCACGGTCTTTTGTTCGTTTATTTGATTTATTGTTTTTTTTGCTCAAGTTCTTTGGAATAAATATGTGGAACTCAATATCTGCTGCGCCTTGGTCCCGTTCTTACGACAGCCGTGACACTTGTGGTCAGACTTGCTCAGGTAGAACAAACTTAAACGTGCTTTTTTCCAATGCTGAATTGAATGTCACTGACCAATGATGTATTTAAACCCTGGATTGCTGATGAGAGGCTTTGAAGCCGCTGGTCTGCCATATAGTCCGCCATAAACCATTTCTGTGTTATGGTACTTTCTGCAATTCATTTCACATCGTGAATTTTACAAACACTTAAAATTAAGTGTGTGTTTGGTGTAGGCTTACATTGGCGTGATGTTTTGATAACAGTGTAATTCTCTCTCGGACAAGGTAAGTTTTATCAATAAAGGGCTTTGTTAGACAGAAATGCTCCTCAGCACCCACCTCTGCAGTTGAGGCCGTTTGATGTAATGCCAAATTCTCTAAAACGATGTTGGAGGTGGCTTATGGTAGAGAAATGAACATTAAATTCTATTGTAACAGTTCTGGTGGATGCAGTCCGCATGCCAATTGCAAACTCCCTCAACTTGAGACATCTGTGGCATTGTGATGTGTGGCAAAGCTGTACATTTTAGTGGCCTTTTAATGTCTCCAGCACAAGGTGCACCTATGTAATCATGCTGTTTAATCACATTCTTGATATGCCACACCTGTCAGGTGGATGGATTATCTTGGCAAAGAAGAAATTCTCACTAACAGGGATGTAAACAATTTGAGAAAAATAAGCTTTTTGTGCCTATGAAACATTTCTGGGATCTTTTATGATCTTTTACGTGGCCTCCCGGGTGGCGCAGTGGTCTAGGGCACTGCATCGCAGTGCTAGCTGCGCCACCAGAGTCTCTGGGTTCGCGCCCAGGCTGGGCTGGGTTCGCGCCCAGGCTCTGTCGCAGCCGGCCGCAACCGGGAGGTCCGTGGGGCGACGCACAATTGGCATAGCGTCGTTAGGGAGGGTTTGGCCGGTAGGGATATCCTTGTCTCAGTATGTAAAATGTAATGAAATGTAAAATGTAAAAAAAAAAATGTAATAAAACGTATGCACTCTACTGTAAGTCGCTCTGGATAAGAGCGTCTGCTAAATGACTAAAATGTAAATGTAAAATGTCAGCTCATGAAACATGGGACCAACACTTTACATGTTGAGTTTATATTTTTGTTCAGCATATATAGCACATTTCTTACAACAAATGCATTTCAAGGTGTTCAAAGTCATTAATTGAAAGGCATGTAGCACATAACATCCTTCCTTTTGGCAGGTCTCTATAGGTGACCATGGGTGAATGCCACCATAATAGCTTGTTAGCTTCTACCAAAAATGGTTTACCTTATCACTCGGCTACAGTGATGCCTCTCACTTAGAGGTCAGAAAATGATCAAATGCATGTGTGCTTATCGGAGTACTTGTAACAATCCAGTACATAGCACAGAACTATCCTTGCTTCTGATCAACAGAGAGACCTAAAGTCAGCTACAAAGGCCAGGGTATTTTTTTTTTAAATGTTGTAATTTGAAAATGCTAAATTAAGTAATTTAAGATAGTAAACAACAATACACATGAGAAATACACACTATCAACTATTTAAACAAGAAACTAGAAAAAGACATATCTACTAGTTATTCTATTATACTTTACTTGCTAGATTTGTTGCTACTCCCTATCTGCGGATGACTTTGTCAACCAATTTGAAAAGGTTGACAACATCCACTCAGCCTATTTAGTCCACTGGTCCCACTTACACAGAACTACCCTACGCCTTGACCTCTTTCTCCCCTCTCTCTCCAGATGAAATCCTGCGACTAGTGAGGTCTGGCCGCCCGACAACCTGCCCGCTCGACAACCTGCCCGCTCAACTCCATCCCGTCCCTTCTCCAGACCATCTCTGGAGACCTTCTCACTTCCCTCATCAACTTATCCCTGACCACTGGCTGCGTCCCCTCTGACTTCAAAATCTCCAACACTCGACCCATCTTACGTCAAACTATAGACAAGTATGCCTTCTTTCCAAAACACTTGAGCGTGCTGTCTATGATCAACTCTCTCGTTATCTCTCAGAACAATCTTCTTGACCCTAACCAGTCAGGGTTCAACACGGGTCATTCAACCGAGACTGCTCTTCTGTGTCAGAGGCTCTCAGCACTGCCAAAGCTGACTTTTCTCCTCTGTTCTCATCCTCCTAGATCTTTCTGCTGCTTTTGACACCATGAACCATCAGATCCTCCTCTCCACCCTCAGTGCTGGGTGTCTCAGGATCTACACACTCTTGGATTGCATTCTACCTGGCAGGCCGCTCCCTCCAGGTGACGTGGAGAGGATCTGTCTGCACCACGTACTCCCACTATTGGTGTCCCCCAGGGCTCGGTTCTAGGCCCTCTCCTCTTCTCTCTATACATCAAGTCATTTGGCGTCGTCATATCCTCACATGGTATCTCCTGTTATTGCTATGTAGATGACACTAAACAACTTTTCTCCTTCTGACACCCAGGTGGTGACATGCATCTCTGCATGCCTGGCAAGATATCTTATCTTGGATGTCGGCCCACCACTTCAAGCTCAACCTTTACAAGACAGAGCTGCGTTTCCTCCCGGGGAAGGCTTGCCTGTACAAAGACATCTCCATCACGGTTGACAACTCTACAGTGTCGCCCTCCCAGAGTGCAAAGAACCTTGGCGTGACCCTGGACAACACCCTGTCATTCTCTGCTATCATCAAAGCAGTGACTCGCTCCTGCAGGTTTATGCTCTACAACATCCATAGAATACGACCCTACCTCACACAGGAAGTGGTGCAGGTCCTAATCCAGGCACTTTACATCTCCAGTATGGACTACTGCAACTCGCTGTTGGCTGGGCTCGCCACTTGTGCCATCAAACCCCTGCAACTTATCCAGAAAACTGCAGCCCGCCTGGTTTTCAACCTCCCCAAGTTCTCCCATGTCACCCTGCTCCTCCGCACACTCCACTGGCTTCCATTCGAAAGCTCACATCACCTACAAGACCATGGTGCTTGCCTATGGGGCAGCATGAGGAATTGCGTCTTCTACGTCCTGAAATATATTCCTGGGGGAGGTGGTGATATTATTTTTTACCATTATTGCTGTTATAACTATCAACTTAACAACCTACTCTTAACTTAGTATGCTCTGTACATTGCAATGGAAGCACAGTGTGATTTCACTGAGGTATGTATAAATTATGAAATTCTCATCACTAGTGGATATGTTTTTTGGGATCCCCATCCGATTGTGATTTTCTTTTTCAAAGGAAAACATGCAGCAAATTATGCGACAGTGGTGCCTAGTTCTGCAGAACTTTCCCATGCCATAAGTCTTGAAC
The DNA here is from genome assembly GCF_016432855.1 of Salvelinus namaycush. Lineage (NCBI taxonomy): Eukaryota > Metazoa > Chordata > Actinopteri > Salmoniformes > Salmonidae > Salvelinus > Salvelinus namaycush. The sequence goes on along the minus strand of NC_052315.1, from coordinate 23,349,765 downwards.
ATTTTAAACTTTTCATTTGCATCCTTAAAATCACTTGTTTCACTGTAGCCAGACTGACCTGAATATATTGAATGCATGTCAGTCACTCAAAGGTCTGAAGAAGAGAGGTTGAAAGATCGAATAAGGTGGCGAAAACAAAACACACTACAGGTAAGTGTCATATGATGAGTGGCATAGTCTTAAACCAATGTTTAAAGACTTAAACCCCCTCCAATATACACTGCTCAAAAAAATAAAGGGAACACTTAAACAACACAATGTAACTCCAAGTCAATCACACTTCTGTGAAATCAAACTGTCCACTTAGGAAGCAACACTGATTGACAATAAATTTCACATGCTGTTGTGCAAATGGAATAGACAACAGGTGGAAATTATAGACAATTAGCAAGTGTCACAAGCCAGCTCATAGCCTGTGACAAAAATGAGGGGACACGAACAGGTATAGGCCAATTAAGTGTTCTTTATTATAAAAAAAAGGATTAACTTTAAACTAAGAAAAAGGAATGAGGTATGGAAGTATCATAATGTAAGGTGTATGTAAAGTGCATGTATGCGTGAATATGTGTGTGTGAACATGACTGAGTGAAAACTATGCAAAACTACAAACAAACAAAACATGATCATACCTGGAGAAACAGAGAGAGAGAGGTGATTAGTGAAGCAGTTTTATACCCTGAGCCCAGGTGGCTCCAATCACTAACGACCCTCCTCTGCCTGCAGGAGGAACCGCCCCCTGCACTGCAGAGGAGGAGCCGTGACACCCCCCTCCTTAAAATGAGGGTCCCACCCTCAACCCAACTTCCTCCAACATATTCAAAACAATCCAAATTTCTCCAAAAACAACAACAAAAAAAAGGATACCAATCCCGGCTCCTAGCAGTAGCCCCGTGTCCCCCAGCTGACTGTCCGCCCCTCAAACTCAGCAGCCCTGGTACCTGGGGAGCAATTTAAGAGGAAAGAGGCACAGACAGCCCGTAGGGGTCAGCAGAGAAAAGATACAAGCTAGGTTAAAGGAGCACGGGACAGAGCATCAGCAATGATATTATCCTTACCACTAATGTGTCTAATATCAAGGTTGAAAGGTTGCAAGAACAAAGCCCAACGCATCAGGCGCTGGTTTGGATTTTGCAGGGACCTCAGAAAAACAAGTGGGTTGTGGTCAGTGAACACAGTTAAAGGGGTCAAACCAGAACCAACATAGACCTCGAAGTGCTGTAAAGCCCAAATGAGACCTAAAGCCTCCTTTTCAATTACAGAATAGTTTTTCTGATACTTATTACATTTCCGGGAGAAGAAACTGAATGGACACTCAACCATGTCATCATTCTCCTGGAGAAGCACAGCCCCAGCACCGATTTGACTGGCGTCTACCTGCAATTTGAAAGGTTTCCTAAAATTTGGTGCTGCCAACACAGGTGCCAAACACAAAAGAGCTTTAACTGCATCAAATGCCTCTTGACACTGGGTGGACCAGATAAATTCAGCCTTGGCCTTCAACAGATTGGTCAGTGGGGACACTACTACCGAAAAGTTTTTACAAAAAGCACGGTAGTACCCCGCCATTCCCAGGAAGCGCATCAGTTCTTTCTTTGTAGAGGGCTGTGGGAACTGCTTCACAGCCTGAACCTTGGCTTCCACGGGACAGACAAATCCCTGACCAACAACCTTGCCTAGGTATGTGACTGTAGCTTTGGCAAACTCACATTTTGAGTTCTCATTGTTAACTTTCCTATAATCAGTGCAATCAGACTTTTTGACCAAAAGACAGGGTGAAGCCCAATTTGAACATGGCTCCGCAATACCATTGTCCAACATAAATTGCACCTCTGTTTCCAGTTTCAATCTCTTCTCCTCAGACACACGATAAAATCTCTGTTTGATAGGCTTATATCTCATGCTCAATTAAGTGGGTTTGTGATGGAGTGTCAGAAAACAAAACAGGGTAGTTTCTAATAAGAGCTACCAATTCATCACGTTTCTCAGAGTCTAAATGATCTACCAAAACCCCAAAGTTTTGCAAAGTCTGGGAGTTTTTCAACCGACCTTGTAAGTCCTGGTTTGGCTTACTTGTGCGCTGACACGTATGACAAGTTTTAATAAACTGAGATACATCCCGCTTTAAACGTGGCCAGAAAAAATAACGAAGTATGCGATCATAAGTTTTACGAACACCCATATGACCTGCCACATCACCATGTGAAGTTTGCAACACTTTATTTCGCAAGGTAGTAGGTACAACTATTTGAAAGACTGGTTCTCCTAGACCCTGATCATAGTGTGGAACCCATTTCCTGACCAACAGCCCATCAAGAAGAAAATAACACTGAGCACTATTCCTCACCACTGGATCAGGAACCACTTTATCAAACAGATCAGCCAAAGTAGTATCGGCCTTTTGCTCAGCCATCAATGAATCTCTAGAACTAGTCAACTGTTCTGTCTGGAGTTTGACTGGCAACTCAAGACTTTCTGGCTTACTCTCAATCTCCTTACGAGAGGCTGCGCGGGTAACCGCACAAACTGGAAATACCTCAGGAGACACACAGTTTTGATCCGGAGATTCCCTTGTAGGGGACACTGAAGGTTGCTTCTTACAGATGTTTAGTTTGCCATCTGCCCACACCTTACTACCTGCCAAGTCATTCCCCAAAATCATGTGGACTCCCTCTACTGGCAACTGGGGTCTAACCCCAACATCTACATCACCCTCCACTAGACCACATTTTAGGGTAACTTCATGCAAAGGACAAGAGAATGGAACTAAACCCATACCACATACCATTACACAACGGCCAGTATCAGACTCTTTAGAGAACGGCAAAACAGATTCCAGAATAAAAGAATCTAAAGCTCCAGTGTCTCTTAGGATCTTGATTTTAACATTCTGGTTGCCATCTACCAGGGACACTACACCATCTGAAATAAAGGCTGAAAAATCACAGTGGGAAGACTGAGAATCAAACTCAACTAGTGGCTGAAACAGCTCACCCTGGTGGTCAGAGGCTGTAACGGTTACGGAATCCCTACCTGTCCCAGACCTGCTGTTTTCAACTCTTAATGATCGGCTATGAAAAGCCAACTGAGATTTATTCCTGATTATTATTTGACCATTCCTGTCATTTATGAACATTTTGAAAATCTTGGCTCTCTCTAATTTTCTCCTTCTCTCTTTCTTTCTCTCGGAGGACCTGAGCCCTAGGACCATACGTCGGGACTACCGGGCGTGGTGACTCCTTGCTGTCCCCAGTCCGCCTGGCCTTGCTGCTATTCCAGTTTCAACTGTTCTGCCTGCGGTTATGGAACCGCCACCTGTCCCAGACCTGTTGTTTTTCAACTCTTAATGATCGGCTATGAAAAGCCAACTGAAAATTATTCATGATTATTATTTGACCATGCTTGTCACTTATGAACATTTTTGAACATCTTGGCATAGTTCTGTTATAATCTCCACCCGGCACAGCCAGAAGAGGACTGGCCACCCCTCATAGCCTGGTTCCTCTCTAGGTTTCTTCCTAGGTTTTGGCCTTTCTAGGGAGTTTTTCCTAGCCACCGTGCTTCTACACCTGCATTACTAGCTGTTTGGGGTTTTAGGCTGGGTTTCTGTACAGCACTTCGAGATATTAGCTGATGTACGAAGGGCTATATAAAATAAACTTGATTGATTGATTGTAACAGGAGCTGCCATCGTAGCAGGTTTAACTTGACCTGACTGTTTTGAATGAAGCCGAGGACAATCTTTCTTCCAATGTCCTTCAACTAAACAGTAGCGACAGGTATTAGCATTAACCGGTGCTTTAAGTTCTCCAGACCCAAACTTCTGCTGAGGCCTTTGGAAAGAAACTCCAAAAAAAGGTGACCTACTATTCCTAGGAGTAAAGTTATTTTTATGGTACATGTCACTATTTGACTCAAAATGGCTTTTATGTGTTAGCCTGTACTCATCTGCAAGGATTGCTGCATCACTTGGAGTCTTAACTTTACGTTCATTCATGTATGTAGCAACCTGGTCAGAAACAGAATTTTTAAACTGTTCTAACACAATCAAATTAGACAGACCCTCAAAAGTACTAACTTCCGAAGCTGTACACCAACGATTAAATGCAGAAGTCAAATCACGAACAAACTCAGAATAGGTTTGTGAATCTAACTTTTTCCTGTAACGAAAACGTTGACGATATGCCTCTGGCACAAGCTCGTAGACCTTCAGAACTGCTGATTTAACTTTAGCATAAACTTTACTGTCAGCTACACTCAGTGCTGCAAAAGCCTCACATGCTTTACCTGTAAGTACACATTGCAACAACATAGTCATGTCCAAATCTGACCAAGCTCTAGCTTCCGCAATACGCTCAAATAAAGTAAAGTATGTGTCTGGATCTGACTCATCAAATTTAGGCAACAAACGAAGATTCTGTGAAACATCAAACTGTGGTAGTCTTTCTGGTCTATTAGCATTTCTCAATCGCTCTAACTGCATTTGCAACAGCTCTCTCTGCTGCTCAAAAGTTAAAGGGCTAGACTGAAAACTTGCACCCTCACTACTAGCAGACTGACCGCCAAAAACACCCATTTCCCTAAGACCCTGCTTTAATCTAGTTTTAACAGTCTCTTTGTTGATAAAACAATTAATCTCAATCTGATAATGTTCAGCAATTTCAATTAACTGATCCTTAGTACACAACTCTAAGGCTACCTCTGAAGGAGCTTGAACAAAACTACTCAAAATGGAAGACATTTTCCTCAACCAATACAACTATTACAAATGCTCCAAAAACACACAACTCACCTGCTGTCAGTCTGGGTTCAAGGACAGGAGCCACACCCCACTATCCTCCAAAAACAACTAACTAACTGGCCCTGGTCTTCGTGCAGTCACATGTGGTGGGGTTTTATGCACACAAAACCAGTGGAGTGGAAAAGACAACCAGAAACTGGCGGCCCTCCCATAACCACGGAGGTGCTCCCGAGCCGATGTAGGGGAAAAGGGAAAGGGATGCTCTACCCACGTTCACTGCCACCTAAAACAAAAACACCACAAGCCTCCTATTGACACTCGCTGATAAGCCTGAACAGGAGAGGACTCCCACCTGAACAAAACCCAGAAAAACACAGAGTGAATTGCTTAGCTACCAAGCTAACTGAACCAAAAGAACACATGGCTCTCAACGCTCTCTTCAACAAAATTGGCCCAACCAAAACAACCCCTCAAACAAAAATATTTGGCAATCTGAACTAAACTAACCCAAGTTAACTACTGTCCCGGACGAGTCCCCACTTGTCACAAGCCGGCTCATAGCCTGTGACAAAAATGAGGGGACACGAACAACAGGTATAGGCCAATTGATGCTATGGACTGGCCCGCCCGTTCCCCAGACCTGAATCCAATTGAGCACATCTGGGACATCATGTCTCGCTCCATCCACCAACGCCACGTTGCACCACAGACTGTCCAGGAGTTGGCGGATGCTTTAGTCCAGGTCTGGGAGGAGATCCCTCAGGAGACCATCCGCCACCTCATCAGGAACATGCCCAGGCGTTGTAGGGAGGTCATACAGGCACGTGGAGGCCACACACACTACTGAGCCTCATTTTGACTTGTTTTAAGGACATTACATCAAAGTTGGATCAGCCTGTAGTGTGGTTTTCCACTTTAATTTTGAGTGTGACTCCAAATCCAGACCTCCATGGGTTGATAAATTTGATTTCCATTGATGATTTTTGTGTGATTTTGTTGTCAGCACATTCAACTATGTAAAGAAAAAAGTATTTAATAAGAATATTTCATTCATTCAGATCTAGGAGGTGTTATTTTAGTGTTCCCTTAATTTTTTTGAGCAGTGTATTTCAGGTTGATGTAGATGTATCCCCCCCCCCCCCCCCCCCCCAAGAAGTCACAGCATGTCACATCAGCATCCAGCTCTGCAGGATCAGGTACTGTATTGGCTATTAGCTAAAGTAAGGTTCATTCTTGTACACACATCTCTAGAGGTTCCTTACATTACTTAATGACCACAATCTGTTTTCTTTCTAGATGATACTGAAAACAAAATGCACGGAAAACTGGGAGCTGTGAACTGGATATGTAGTCTACTGTATGTAATGCTGGATGTATGGCAAGATATAATAGTTGTGATGACTTGTTGAGTAGTTATAGATATCACTGAAACCCTTTAGTAATAGTGATTTTTGTTTGCATGGTGGTATTGTGAAAGTGGGGTGTAATTTGTCTTGATCACCCAATGAGGCACTACTCTTAATATTTATTCTTCCTTTTTCTTCAAGGAAGCAGATGTTCTTCTAAGGGCCACCCTAGAGGCAGCAAGGTGGTGCGAACTCCAAACATTTAAAGGCATTGTTTCCTTCCATAGTGTAATTGGGATGGACGGAGACCGCATTACAACCCTTAAAGAACTACAGTTGTATAATGGCCTGGATGAAGAGGAAAATATTATCCTCAAGGAACCATTCATGTTAGAGAGATTATGAGATGTTCTATGTGGAGGCAGTTGACAACAAGAAAATTACTGTCTATGCCTCTTGAGGAGCAGGAGTGAAGCAATTTGAGGAGTGGTCAAACCTTGTTTTTGTCTGCTGTTTTAATTGTGTGGTTTAGTAAAGATGACGTAGAAGTCACCCGAGTCTCAGATCTCTACTGGAGCTGGTATAACTTGATGTACAAAGCACATTCAGCTTGTCTATATGGTATAGTCTGTCTCCATTCTCATGAGGAAAGTAAATAGCAGCAGGATAGGAAGTAACTGTGTTCAATGAAATAATATAATTACAAAGTTAGAACACTTATCAACACAATTTTAACAGTACATGACATACATTACAAGTCGGTACACTGCAACAATATCAGTAGCTTGTCTCAAATATAGCAAAAAGTGTTACAACACATCTGCTGGTACCACTTTAAATAATATTTCTTATGATCTTTAAAAATGAAATACGTTTGTATTGAACGAGTGCCTTGCGCAAACATGTTTGTATTCAGTGTTACTGCCAAACTTCAGATGGACAAAAAAAAGTGGGTGGGGTCAAACTTTTAACTCCGCCCACATTTAGCCTGGGCTCGATTTGCACACTGCAGTCAGGGGTACTAAGATAAATAAGCGCAGCGCGTATGCTGCGTTCATAACCAAGTGGGAGGTGGTATTTACCACAAACGACAGGGAAAATACATTTCATACCCATCCAACTCGTAAATAATATTGGGGGAACTCGGAAATCTCTGACTTCCGACTTTAGTGAGTTCAAAACAACTGGGAACTCTGGGGGGAATAATGAGCTCCAACTTGGGAAATCGGGCCTCTTTCTATGGCTTTCTGACCTGAAAATCGCTGACTTCATGATTTGACCTTGTATTTTTCCTGAGTTCCCAGTTGGTTTGAATGCGGCGTCATCCTTCCAACTTCTCCCACATGCTGACCTCGTGTCACCTAAGGTATTTACCTCAATAACAGCATTTTCGGCAGTTAAATGTAACAGCAAGACATATATACATAAAAAAGCAATCTATTAATAGAGTTTTTGAACACTACCATTTGTTTACAAGGATAATAGACGAACGTTTAGTTCATGGTTGACACAGCTTGTTGGCCATCCGCCAATCGGCGTTTCTAAACGAGTTCAAAGCATATGAATGCATTTAACTGGTATTTACGACTTCACCAATGGTAATTACTACCTTTCCTTTTGGTTATGAATGCAGCATTATTGCCTCTCCGACACATGCGCGTGGACCATCTGTGTGAAAACACTGTAGAGCTTTTTTGTGGGCGTAACATGGGCGGATCCTAAATACAGTACATTTGGGCTCTGTTCGATTACTTTGAAGATGTATCCAACCTTTCTTCCTCGAGGCGAGGTTTACATCTTCATATATAATGTCAATCAATGGTGCACACACTAATCTGTTTGAAAGCGGAAAGGTGAAAGGAAGGATTCAACATATATCTCTCGCAGGTCTGTGATTGCTCCAATTAATGTATGGTTTGCTCAAAAGGAAGGACATTAAACGTTTTTCATTGGAGCCTGCTGAAAGCTTCTTCACGCCTACTTTACAGAAACTCGCTGTCTGCCTCTGATTTGTGGTGGTCCATGCAAGGTAACGTAATGCTACTGTGAATTGGGACGCACCCTGTTCTTTGTTTATGTCCAGCTAGCTAGCGGTAAAGTATTATAACGATAGTTAGCTATGCATGTCGTCGAAACCTGTCCGTTTTTATTGAAATGTGTGTGACCCTACCAAGTGTAACGATGTCACTTTTAATATTCAGCCAACAATTCAGTTCAGTCATTTCTTATTGCTACAGTAACTCATGTATTATGTTGACGTTAGCCTAGCCTACGTAGACTAATCCTGTGTGAAACTAACACTGGCCGGCTAAATTGATTTATTCTCTGTGCCCTCATCCGGGCAGCTGTGTTAATAATGACGGGTTTTTCATCTGTAGGTACACAATGTCCACCTCTGATCCAGTGGTAAGCGCTGCAGGTTCGGTGGTATCGGACCCTCAACACTCTCAGAAACTTCTCAAGGCCCTTCGCTCCTTCTGGATAGAACAATGCTTCCAGGACGCAGTGTTAGTACTGGAAGGGGAAAAGATTCCAGTCCAGAAAAACATTTTGGCTGCGGCTAGTCCATATATCAGGTAATCAGCTATGGCTTTTGACATGCCCACTAGCATGAGTATGAAATCATTTTTACATAACTCATTTTTGCTATCTTTCTTTTTTTACATCTGTTATTAGACAGAAAATGTAAATAAATTGTTGAATGATTATTAACATTGTCTTTTGCCTGCTAATGCCTGCAATGCAGTGAAGAAAACGATATGACAACAATAACGTCTAATGTAACTGGCCCCTCTAACAATACAACTGGCCCCTCTAACAGTACAACTGGCCCCAACTTGGCCCCCCCAGTTGAAATGGTCTAGAACTGCCACTGGACATGCCATGGTTAAAAACATTTTTTGACAGGGCTAGTTATGTAACATTGTTTACTAGCTGTCAAGGGTGTGTCCCACTCTGTGCTTTGCAGACCGACAGTGCCCTTTCCTGTCATTCTGATACAGTATTCTGACATCCCATAGAACAAAGCTGAACTACAACCCTCCAAAGGAAGATGGATCCATGTACACCATTGAGCTCCAGGGAATCTCTGTCACTATCATGAAGCAGATCTTGGACTACATCTTTAGTGGGGAGGTAAGCAGTATGCAAATATGTAGTAGGTCTACAGTAAGTTGAACACAAGTGGGATGGGTCAGATTACTTAAAACTGACCAGTACGTGTGATTCTTATACTGGTTTTTAAATTGCCAGTACCGATATTGTCCAGTAGGTTATATGCCTAACTCTTTTGAGAGAATTCATATTCATATCTATTTTAGAATTGTATAATATTCAAAAACATATTATGATACCTAGAACAATCCTGATGTTACACTTCTCCTTCCATCCCGATCCTTGTTGTCTGTGTGTAGATCAGTCTGAGTGAGGACACCATTCAGGATATGGTCCAGGCTGCTGACCTGCTGCTCTTGACAGACCTGAAGTCCCTGTGCTGCCAGTTCCTGGAGAGCTGCATTGCTGCAGAGAACTGCATTGGGATCCGGCTTTTCTCTCTACATTACTGCCTGCACCATGTTCACCATGCTGCCACAGACTTCCTTCAGACACATTTCTGTGATGTGGCCGTCACGGAGGAGTTCAAGGAGTTACCTCCAGACCGGCTGTGTGAGATCCTGTCGATGGACAAGCTCAACGTGGGCAATGAGAAACATGTCCTGGAGGCTGTCGTGCGCTGGCTTGGCCATGACCTGGAGGAACGGAGGGTGAGAGCCTGTTCTACTACTAGGGTAGTGGTCCTGCCCTTATTTCTGTCTGTTTGTATTTTTTTATTTAACTAGACAAGTCAGTTAAGAACAAATTCTTATTTACAATAAAGGCCTACCCTGGCCAAACCCAGACGACGCTGGGCCAATTGTGTGCCGCCCTATGGGACTCCCAATCACGGCTGGATATGATACAGCCGGGTGTGATACAGACGTCTGCCTAAAGCATGGCTGTAGAATTACTACAATTATGGTCGAAGACTACTAAATCATTTGAAGGAACGTGTTTTTCGCACACAATTTGCCTATGCATTACTATTGGCTTTTTGGCTTATCCCCTGAGTAACATCTTCTTGGTGTGTCCCGTCCCCCCTTCCAGGTGCACATGAGAGAGGTGATGTCATCGGTGTGGATCCAGGGGCTGGACCAGGGTTACCTGAGGGAGAAGATGTTAGGAGAGCCCTTGATGAGGGAGGTGATCCGGGAGTACTGCAACGCTCCACTGGGGGGCGCAACACTGCAGGGCGAGGCTCTTTTAGCCGCCTTCAAACCTCGTGGCTACTCTGAGTGCATTGTCACTGTAGGGGGGGAGGAGAGAGTGTGAGTATCTTCTAAGTCTCTTACTCTGGGACGATGTCCAGACATAAATGTCTATGCTGTTGAATGTGTACAGTGCCTTCAGAAAGTATTAATACCCCTTGACTTATTCCACATTTTGTTGTGTTACAGCCTGAATTCAAAATGGATAACTTTTTTTTCTCTCACCCATCTACACACAATACCCCATAATAATGATAAAGTGAAAACATGTTTTTAGAAATGTTAGCAAATTCATGGAAAATAAATACAGAAATATCTTATTTACATAAGTATTCACACCCCTGAGTCAATCGTTTTTAGAAGCACCTTCGGCAACGATTACAGCTGTGAGTCTTTCTGGGTAAGTCTCTAAGAGCTTTCCACACCTGGATTGCCATTATTCTTTATCAATATTCTTTAAGCTCTGTCAAATTCATCTCCCAGTGTCTGGTGGAAAGCAGACTGAACCAGGTTTTCCTCTAGGATTTTGCCTGTGCTTAGCTCCATTCCGTTTTTTTTTTTATCCTGATTAACTCCCCAGTCCTTAACAATTATAAGCATACCCATAACATGATGCAGCCATCACTATGCTTGTAAATATGGAGAGTGGTACTCATAACACTTTGTTTTCAGGGAAAAAAGTGAATTGCTTTGCCACATTCTTTACAGTGTTACTTTAGTGATGCATGTTTTGGAATATTTGTATTCTGTACAGGCTTCCTTTTCACTCTGTCAATTAGGTTAGTATTGTGGAGTAACTACAATGTTGTTGAGCCGTCCTCAGTTTTTTCCTTTCACAGCCATTAAACTCTGTAACTGTTTTAAAGTCACCATTGGCCTCATGGTGAAATCCCTGAGTGGTTTCCTTCCCCTCTGCCAACTGAGTTAGGAAGGATGCCTGTATCTTTGTAGTGAGTGGGTGTATTGATACACCATGTAAAGTGTAATTAATAACTTCACAATGCTCAAAGGGATATTCAATGTCTTCTTTTTTTTTTTTTATCTATCAATGGGTGCATTGGAAAACCTTCCTTGTCTGTCACTTGTTAAGAACATTTTTACTCCTGAACTTATTTAGGCTTGCCATTAATATAGGGGTTGAAATTTCAGCTTCCCATTTTAAATTAATTTATAAAAGTTTCCAAAAACATCATTATACTTTGACATTATGGGGTATTGTGTGTAGGACAGTGACAAAAAAATCTAAATTTAATCAATTTTAAATTCAGGCTGTAACACAACGAAATGTGGAAAAAGTCAAGGGTGTGAATATTTTCTGAAGGCATTGTATATGAATCATACAATGTGGTCATAACACATTGATTCTCATTTTGCAATATGCTGTGGTTTTGTGCACATGCTTGATAGATAAACAGTTTGTAATGGAAATTCATGCAAAACATTCAGATAACTGCAAGTTATGACAAGCAAGAAGAGAATGTATTATGGACAGGAAGGAGAAAAACTGAGTATAGTGTGTGTGGTTGATCTACTGATAGAGCACATGGAGATTGAGGAGACTCTAGACAAGTAAGTAAAGTTGAAGGGGTGTTCTGGTGACACACAGACAGAGGATGAGGTTAGAGAAGGAGCCAGTGTGTCAGAGATAAAAACCAACAGGACTGACCACAATTGACGTCCTGTTATCTGGTTCCTGTTTAGAACGAGGAAGCCGTCAGCCATGGTACGCTGCATGTGTCCACTCTATGACCCAAACCGCCAGCTGTGGATCGAGCTGGAACCAATGAGCATTGGGCGAATAGGGCATGGGGTGCTGGCAGCAGGTTGGTATTGGATCCAGTTTTACTGTTACATATGCACATACTTATACACAGTGCAGTCTTCATGGCAGCTAATGATTAGTTGATAGCTCCAACAATTCTCATGTAAGGCAAACCTAACCTAGTCTTAGTAATCAACAATGGATTAACCCCATTCTTTGTCCTCTCAGAGGGCCATCTCTTTGTGATGGGTGGCATGGATGAAACCAAGACAGTCCTGAGCAGTGGCGAGAAATATGACCCAAACACAAACACTTGGACCCCCATTCCTTCCATGAAACAGGTATTCTACAGTACTACTCCACGCAACATTAAAAACTGCAACGTTTTTCTCTTTGCAATCCTTTCAACCTTTTCATTAGCACCATTCAACCCGCTTGTTTCATAGACATTTCAAGTGGTATCATCTGAAGTTCTCACTTCAATTGGTTATGTAGACAAAATAAATGTCTTCCACTAAACTAAAGGGATTATTGTGGTATGTACATACATTACACTTTATTTAATCTGTCAAATGTTCCATCTGTTCTTTTTTACTTGTATACTCCCACGGGTAGCCATTTTTTGTTTTGTTCTTCTCTACCCTCCTAAAGTGTGTTATAGTTCAAAGTGATGCCACCAGGGGTCAATGTTTCTCAGCATTATTGAGGCTTCTGCCATTTGTTTGGTCAGGCGAGGCAGAACTTTGGTGTTGCAGAGCTGGATGGGATGATCTATGTGTTGGGAGGAGAGGAAGAGGACATGGAGCTCCTGACTGTGGAGGTGTTCGACCCTCACTACAACACCTGGACCACCCAAACCAGCATGACCATGGTCCGCAAGGTGTGACATGACATGAACATTTCCGGCTTCCAACTGAAATGTATAACAAACACATTCACAAATTGCATCCTCTCCAAATCTCTCACCACTTGCCCAACGATCTCTCCTCTCCTTAGGTTGGCTGCTATGCCACCATGAAGAAGAAGATCTATGCCATGGGTGGTGGGTCATATGGAAAGCTGTACGACTCAGTAGAATCTTATGATCCAAAGACCCAGCAGTGGACTGCAATCTGCCCTTTGAAAGAGAGAAGGTACATAATCAAGTCAGTAGTTTGAATATGAATATACAGTATATGCAGTGGGGTTGGAAATTGAAACCCTTGATAAAAAAATTGAAAAAATTACTATGTAAAATAAGTACTGAGCTATATTATATGCCAAAAAGGTATTTTATACTAATACAATTGCTCAGAGAAATTTATTTTGTCTAACAAGTAATATAGTTTTTTTCTCTCCTGTTTTCAATTACTTTCAATATCTCACTTTGTGAGGATAACAGCAATGACCCTTTTTTCTAAAATGTTTTATGAGTTAGAGAACACATTGGGAGGATCATAGACCATTCCTCCATACAGAATCCTTCCAGATCCTTGATGTCCTTCGTCAACTAGTGTGCATGGTCAAAGAGCTCAATTTTCATGTCATCCAACAAATGTAAATGCCTGGAGTTTGTTAAATGACATTGACACTTGGATTGGAACTAGTGCTTTGGTCAGATGACATGAAAATAGAGCTCTTTGGCCACGCCCACCAGTGGTAAGTTTGGCGTCGAAATGAGAATGAACACGCAGAAAAGAACCCCATACCTACTGTAAAATATGGTGGTGGATCTTTGATGTTTTAGCATGTAAATCTTGGTGGGGGGGAAAAAAACATTAAGTGGGCTGCATGCCAGCAAAGCCACTAAACACTAAACAATACATTAATTGTACAAACTATGGCATAAGGGGACAACGAGCGGATAAGAGGCAATCAGTCATTTCGATTAAGACATTAATGAGGGAGCTAGGACGTAGTCAATATAACTATTTGTTCAGCACTTTTGAAATGTACAGCAACATAATTCAGTACATGGGCTGCTCTTACAGTGTTCTCCCTGTACACCAAGTCAGAACCGTAGGATAAATAAAGGGGGCCTATAAGCAGACAATGAAACCAATTACAATATTACAATATTACAACAAAATATACAATATTCAATGATTACATTTCTCAAAAACAGGTCATATGTGCATCACCAAGTCAGAACAGTAGGCAAAATTAGGAGGTGAAAATAGATCAAATTATTAGGGTGAGGCACATGGGCTACTAACAGCTAACTGCACAACATACTCTTAGTATTACTTTCTTAGCTACAGTATACATATCTCCCTGGCATATTACATAATTTATGCAGCAACATACAAGACATTTTTGGGCTCACATTGTTGTGCTGTGCTCACTTGAACAGGAAGGTGGCGCGGCGGTCCTTGGTGGGCAAATTTTGTCATCAAACTCTGTCATCAGTCTGCCATTCTCTGGATTTATGGTGCTTTCAAGACAACTGGGAACTCAAATAAAGAAAAAAAAGTTGAATCATGACGATGTCAGTGATCTTCAGGTCGTAGCTCTAGAAAAAGGCTTGAGTTCCGGATTTACAATTCCGAGTTGGAGGAAAATTCTAAACGTTTTTTCCCAGTCTTTGCTAGTTTTTCCCCGAGTTCCCAGTTGTCTTGAACTCCCTAAAGTCAGATTTTGCAGTTCAGAGTTAACAGTTGTTTTGAGCGTGACACAAATCATGCTTCATTGACAGCATGGCCAATGTTGAATTTGTATCATTTTAAACTAGGAAAAGAGACCCTTAGACTTGAGACCACATAGCCACTCCACTGAATAGCAGGCTAATGATTGCTTTGCAATGCTTGCAGTTAGCCACTTATTCCTTCCAAACCACTCATTGTTAAATTTGCGATTTCCAACTTGAGTAATGTTTATGTCCATGGCCGATGAGCATATGACAAGGATTAAAAAGGATTTGCAAGTAGATTGTCGGCTTGATTCATGATGACTGCTAGCTAAGATTGTGTAAGTATGATGTTGACATGATCAGTCCAATCAAAGCTACTGTAGATATAACGTGATTTGACATCATTTTATCTGTGGCCAAAGACCTTGAGCCTTCTTCGATGGGCACTTCTAATGCAGCACCCAACGGGCTAGAATTTTTGAGGTCTACCCTTAGACTTGGCTCTGATATAGTGTCCCCATGAGTGACAGAACACTGAGCCAATCACGGCGCAATGCTCCGTATTTTCTGCTGTCTTGCCCCACCAACACCGAAAGCACTGAGCTAGGCTGAAACGCCTGCATTTTGGAGCTGCCTTACTCAAGAAAACAAAAAAGAGACCATGTTTGTATGCTGCTTTACTAACTCAATGATGTATATATATTTTTTACATTGTTTGCAAACTGATATGTGACACGTATTAATGTGTCTCTGCCCCACCTGCCCTGAATGACGGGTTGCCACTGGCTCAATGTGTTTCCATTGCATTTTCAACTCTACCGGTAGTTTTGTCACAAATTGTTGCGTTAAATAGCAAATATGCCTACTCTGTTCTTGGCATGTGCACTCTAGCCAACAGCTCGCAGATACAGTGGGGGTAAGCTTTTCTACATGATGAGATTATGGATAAATTCAAAAACGTTTTTATTTGTCAAAATGGCAGTCAAGCATCGTTCATCATGTCACCAGAATAAGATCCTCGACATTTTATTGGAAAGAAGCATCAAGTTAATACCATGCACTTTCACCACCCTGTGAAGTTCATATTAACTTATTTCATCTGTAGCCTAATTTAAACTGCATGGTTTCCCGAGTCGTAGTGGGAGGAGCACACACCATATCATCGCATGACTACAAAATCACATCGATATGATGGTTATTATATCACTATTTGCACTTGGTTTCCATCACCATTTCTTGCATAATTTATTTTACACACCAAAAAAATCTCATATTGTTGAATGAACAAATGATCTGTGCATCTATGAAATTGTACTGAAACTTCCTGTTTCCATCACAGCTGTCATCATTTTATTTTATATGGTATAACTTTACTCGTATAAAAACTGTAGATGGAAGCGTGGTTAGTAAGGTATTTAATTGTTACCCAGAAATGGTTTGATATTGATATAGAAATGTCTGCATTGGGCCTTTTTTTAAGGTCAACGGCATCATTAACTTTACCCAGTACCAGGATATTTTAGGCAAAGACCTGGATGCCTCTGCCAGGAGGCTGAAACTTGGCTGCAAATGGATCTTCCAGAAAGACTATTACCCCAAGTACACATACAAATCCACAAAGAAATTGTTAATTGGCCACAAAATCAACATTTTGCTCCGGACTTGAAACCCATTGAAAACCTGTGGTTTGAATTGAAGAGGGCAGTCCATAAGTACAGAGGAAGGATATCAAGGATCTGGAAGGATTCTGTATGGAGTAATCGTCTAAGATCTTTTCAATGTGTTCTACCACTCATAAAATATTTTACAAAAGGGCTCAGTGCCATTATCCTCGCAAGGTGAAAACGGGTGTCAATAATTTTGACCCCTACCTTTTTGAGAAAAATAAATATTACTTGTTAAACAAAGTTATTTTCTTTGAGCAATTGTATTAGTATAAAAAAATATAACTTACCAGTTTATTTTGCATACAATACAGCTCAGTATTTGAATTATTTATTTTATACAGTCATTATTGCTAATCTTTATCAAGGGTGTCAATTTACGACCCCACTGTGTGTGTATATATATATTTTACCTGTCAGATGTCAGGTTTTACTTTAGAAATGATTCAACTTTATTGTCCACATTTAGATTGAAAATAGCCTTTGTCTTCACCTCTCAAGTAACACATTTATACATTGTAATACTGTTTTTTTTTTTATTGCTTTTGTACTATTTTCTAAACTCTTACATGCTGACCAGACCGGACACGTTGCGTGCGCGAGCGTCGCAAAGTAAATTTTGAAATCCATGTTATTCAATTATTGCACCCACACTGCTCACGCGTGAAAACGAGCGTCTGCGACGAAGTCGTTCCTATTTCTGACGCAGATCGCGCTGCAAGTCCTGCCTCTCCCATCTCCTCATTGGTTTATAGAAGCAGGTACCCACGTGCCATCTCCTCATTGGTTATACCCACGTGGGTGATTGAAAGACAAACTTTGTTGCGGGTTGTCGTGGTAATACAAAGAAAGTTTAGATGCGATCACCATATAAGTTCAAAGATGAAAAAGCCTGGAAGGAGGAGAGATGACTAGAAACGATTCGGTTGGCCGTTTTATGTGTGGATTAATTGTCGGAATAGAGGTCCTTGTGCATTTCAGGTAAAATAACAACTCAATGTTTATATCCCAGGACAAATTAGCTAGCAACAGCAAGCTAGCTAAATAGGACAAATTAACGTTAGCTAGCAAGTGCAAGCTAGCTAGCTAAATTGCCATACATGTTTAATGCTTTTTGACATGTCCCCAAATTAATATAATTGGTTGAGTTTGTTTTGATATTTTAACCTGCGTGTCGTGATCGCGTTTGGTGTAGGGGGACAAAATAAATGTATGCACGATAGCGCACGCGCGCAGCCGGTTTGGGTTCCGTGTTAGTACGAAACTCCAAACTGGTAACTTGTAACGCAGCCATTCTTACATTCAAACCTTTCATTGTGCATTAATTTTGTTTGTAGACATCTTTCACCACACAACCATTGATCCAAAATATGAGTTTACTGTGAAATATAATGAGTACATTGGTTTAATCACCACAACATAATGATATCTTCTCAATTTAGTTATTTTAACAACCAGTTCATCTAATAGCAAAACATGTAATGTAGTATGCTACAGTCCTGTAAATTACAGTACATTACACTGTTTTCACATTAGGCAATACACTTGCACTACTGAACATCACATTTCCATCATCTCTATCCCATGTGTGGTCATCTTTCACAATTTTTATTTTATTTTTATTTAACCTTTATTTAACCAGGAAGGGCTCATTGAGATTTAAAATCAATTTTTCAAGAGCGTCCTGGCCAAGATAGGCAGCACCAAGTCATTACAAAAATTACAGACAAACAACATGAAAAACTACAAGTAATCTAGTAAAAACCATATAATTCACAAGAGTATAACAAAATCAAAAACAGCTAATTGAAAACATTGACAGGTCAGGGAATCAGTCTCAAGATCATTCATCAGTGATTTAAAAATACCAATCGGGACAAGTTCTTCCAATTTTAAAAGTATTTTGTAAGGTGTTCCAAGACGATGACGCAGAGTACATAAAAGCCCTTTTTACCAAATTCAGTTCGGACATTTGGAAAAGTTAGCAGGATAAAGTCCAGCGAACAAAGAGAGTACACACCACATTTCTGAACAATAAAAATGCCCAAATAAAAAGGTAGTAAACCCAAAATGGCTTTGTAAATAAAAGTATACCAGTGACTGAGCCTACGAGTGACTAGAGAAGGCCAGCCAACCCTGGTATACAAAGTGCAGTGGTGCGTAAGGGATTTGCAGTTTAAAATAAATCTCAAAGTGCCATGGTAAAGGCTGTCAATTAATCTCAAACACTGAGCAGAAGCATTCATATATAAAATATCCCCATATTCTAGTAAAGGCATAAATGTAGCTGATACTTACATCCTTCTGGCTTCAAAAGAAAAACAGGCCTTATTCCTAAAATAAAATCCCAATTTCAGCTTCCATTTTTTTGTAAGTTGTTGAATATGCAATTTAAGAGGCTGTCATCAATTAAAATTCCAAGATATTTATGAGGTTACAGTCTCAATCTCATTGCCCTGACAGGTAATACTAGGTGAAAAGTTCAGAGGTCTATTTCTTGCTTTAGAAAACACCATTAGTTTAGTTTTGTCAATATTGAGGATAAGCTGTGTATTGAGGATAAGCTTCAATTGACACAAGGTATGTTGAACAGTATAAAAAGCCGTTTGCAAGTTCTGGAAAGCTTTTGTAAGAGATGAGGCACAACAGTAAATTATAGTATCATCAGCATAGAAATGAAGTTGCGCATTTTGAAAAACTGTCTAAATTATTTATATAAATAGTGAATAAGAGAGGACCAAGTACAGAGCCTTGGGGCACACCATTACAGACAGACAGTTTAACAGACATGAGCCCATCAAATTCTATCAGACAGATAGTTAGCAAACCATGCAACTGCATGCTCCAAAAGGCCTATACTCGACAATCTCTGCCTTAGTATAGCATGATCAACTTTATCAAAAGCCTTAGAGAGATCAATAAAAAGTGAGACACAGTGCTGTTTTTTGTCAAGGGCTTCAGTGATATCATTTAAAACCTTCATGGCTGCTGTGCTATGCTTCTTCCTGAAGCCCGATTGGTACATTGATAAAATACAGTTAGTAAATAAAAACTCTTAGCTGTTCACCAGGGGTGACAGCTTTGAGATTGGCCTATAATTATTTAAGAGTTTGATCTCCCCCTTTTTTAATAGTGGTAGGACAAATGCTGATTTCCAGATCTTTGGAATTTCATTACATTCCAGGGTTGGATTGAACAGATATGAAAGTGGTTCAGCTATGAAGTCAGCTGCCAGATTTAAAAAGCAGGGATCCAGAAGATCAGGACCTGCAGGCTTTCTCTGATCTAAGGATTTCAGGGCTTTATGTACCACCTGCACTGAGAATGGCAAAAAGCAATGTAATCAAATTAAAGAAACATCATGTTTAGCAGGCACTAGTTTGCAGCAAGCCTGTCTTGAGCATTTGGCCAAAGGTTCTCATTGAAATTGCAGTAAATATCCTCATTGTTCATGCACCTAGGGAAAACCCTTTTGGCATGGCGAGTCCAAGCCTGACATACACTGTAGGTCTGGATTGAAATCATTCCATGCCTCGTCCATGGCCTTTTGGATACATGTTTAGGGGATGCATTTCTTTCTTGTTTTGGACTTTCTGGATTATTTGATTTTGTAGTGACCTAGAAACACAAGCATTTCGCTGCAGCTGCTGTAACACCTGCTAATCTGTGTACACAAACCAATACACTTTGATTTGTTACATACGGTACATGTCTGATCTTGTCAGATATGATTTTACTTCACAGCAAGTTTACAATAGTCATCATAGTAGTACATTCGAGTATATATCGTACTTTTTATGTTTATACTTTACAGACATACAGAACTAGTCAAAGGTTTTGACACACCTACTCATTCCAGGGTTTTTCTTTATTTTTACAATAAAAAATTGTAGAATAATAGTGAAGACAAACTATGAAATAACACATATTTAATCATGTAATAACCAAAAAAGTGTTAAACAAATCAAAATATATTTTAGATTCTTCAAAGTAGCCACGCTTTGCCCTGATGACAGCTTTGCACAATCTTGGCATTCTCTCATCCAGCTTCATGAGGTAGTTATCTGGAATGCATTTCAATTAACAGTTAATTTGTGGAATTTCTTTCCTTAATACGTTTGAGCCAATCAGTTGTGTTGTGACAAGGTAGGGGTGGTATACAGAAGATAGCCCTATTTGGTGAAAGACCAAGTCCATATTATGGCAAGAACAGCTCAAATAAGCAAAGAGGAACGACAGTCCATCATTACTTTAAGACATGAAGGTCAGTCAGTCCGGATAATTGAAAGAACTTTCAACGTTTCTTTAATTGCAGTCGCAAAAACCATCAAGCGTATGATGAAACTGGCTCTCAGGAAAGGAAGACCCCGAGTTACCTCTGCTGCAGAGGATAAGTTCATTAGAGTTAACTGCACTTCAGATTGCAACCCAAATAAATGCTTCACAGAGTTCAAGTAACAGACACATCTCAACATCAACTGTTCGGAGGAGACTGCGTGAATCAGGCATTCATGGTCGAATTGCTGCAAAGAAACCACTACTACAGGACACCAATAATAAGAAGAAGAGACTTGCTTGGGCCAAGAATCACAAGCAATGGATATTAGACCAGTGGAAATCTGTCCTTTTGGTCTGATGAGTCAAATGTCTTTGTGAGACGCAGAGAACATGAACAGATGATCTCGGCATGTGTGGTTCCCACTATGAAGCAAGGAGGAGGAGGTGTGGGGGTGCTATTCTGGTGACACTGTGATTTATTTAGAATTCAAGGCACACTTAACCAGCATGGCTACTCCAGAATTCTGCAGCGATACGCCATTCCATCTGGATTGCGCTTAGTGGGACTATCATTTGTTTTTCAACAGGACAATGACCTAACACATCTCCAGGCAGTGGAAGGGCTGCATCAGATGACCTGGCCTCAACAATCACTTGACCTCAAACCAATTGAGATGGTTATAGATGAGTTTGATCACAGAGTGAAGGAAAAGCAGCCAACAAGTGCTCAGCATATGTGGGAACGCCTTCAAGACTGTTGGAAGAGCATTCCAGGTGAAGCTGGTTGAGAGAATGCCAAGAGTGCAAAGCTGTCATCAAGGCAAAGGGTGGCTACTTTGAAGAATCTCAAATGTAAATATATTTTGATTTGTTTAACACTTTATTGGTTTACATGATTCTATATGTGTTATTTCATAGTTTTGATGTCTTCACTATTATTCTAAATGTAGAAAAAACCCTTGAATGAGTAGGTGTGTCCAAACTTTTGACTGATACTGTACATTTTCATGAATACATTTTTTGCCGCATAGAAAGCGGTAACAGTGCACCAAGTCTGGAATCAACAGGACTCTGAACAGCTTCTAACCCCCCCAAGCCATAAGACTTCTAAATATCTAATCAAATTGCTACTCGGACTACCTGCATTGACCCTTTTTTGCACTAATTCTCTTGCACTAACTAACTCTATGCACCCACACTGGACTTTACCCACACAGGACTTTACCCACACAGGACTTTACCCACACACTCATACATACTTACACTGACACCTCAACACACACTTTCACACTCACCACATACTCTGCTACAACTGTCTATTATCTATCCTGTTATCTAGTCACTTTACCCCTACCTATATGTACAGTACGTAGCTGCTTAAATTACCTCGTACCCCTGCACATCGACTCGGTACGGTACTCCTTGTATACTGAGTGTACAAAACATTAGGAACATCTGCTCTTTCCATCACATAGCTTTCACCTGGTCAGTCTATGATCCCTTATTGATGTCACTTGTTAAATCCACTTCAATCACTGTAGATGAAGGGGAGGAGATGGGTTAAAGACGGGTTTTTACGCCTTGAGACATGGATTATGTATGTGGGCCGTTCAGAGGGTGAATGGGCAAGACAAAAAATGTAAGTGCCTTTGAACAGGGTATGTTAGTAGGTGCCAGGCGCACCGGTTTGAGTGTGTCAGGAACTGCAACGCTGCTGGGTTTTTCTCGCTCAGCAGTTTCCTGTGTGTATCAAGAATGGTCCACCACCCAAAGGACATCCAACCAACTTGACACAACTGTGGGAAGCATTGGAGTCAACATGGGCCAGCATCCCTGTAGAATGCTTTCGACACCAGAGTCCATGCTCTGACGAATTGAGGCTGTTCTGAGGGCAAAAGGGGGTTCAACTCAATATTAGGAGGGTGTTTCTGTTTTGTACACTCAGTGTATATAACCACGTTATTTTCTACTCTGTATATAGCCATGGTATTTTTACTCGTCATTTTTATTATTCACTGTGTATTTATTCCTCGTGTTACTTTATTTTTTTATTCGATTTTCTATCTTATCTTTAACTCTGCATTTTTGGAAAAGGACCCGTAAGTAAACATTTTCACCTGTTGTCTACGAAGCATGTGACAAATAACATTTTATTTTAACTAAGAGTTGTGGAACAGTTCCACATATTGTAAAAATTGCACCAAAGTGATTAAAAAACTAACAGTGAACAATTGCATGCACTTATTATACGGACTATATATTAGGTTAGATTACATAACTGCATTCTGTCTTGTATTTCTACCCAAGAGGTCGAGAATAAGGTCACAAGCATAGCTGCGTCTCCAGATGAACTCGTATTTTTAAAGTAGAATTTACATCCCTTCTTAGACCACAGAAGATGAATGTTAACAAAGTCTCCTGTAGTGGATTTGTTTAGTGTTGGTGTTATTAATGTTATGCTTTTGATGAGTGACCCCTGACCTGATGTTACGTTGGGGATGTCTTTGCCTGCAGGTTTGGCTCAGTGGCGTGTGGTGTGGGTCAGGAGCTCTATGTGTTTGGAGGCGTGAGGAGCCGTGAGTCAGACAACCCAGAATCCAGCACCATGACCACCTGCAAGTCCGAGTTTTTCCATGATGAGATGAAAAGGTCAATAATAGGGCTTACTTTGATCAAATACGTCCTTGTTTTCATTAATGCTTTAGCCAGAACGGTTATAGACTGGGTGTATCCTTGTTACCTAAAGATGAAGAGACCTTATATTTACTGTGTTTGTAGATTATCAACATCTTTCAATCGTATTTGGTTTTTTTGTTGCCCAACCACACTGTGTCCAGATGGATATACCTGGACGACCAGAATCTCTGTGTTCAGACCAGTTCCTCCTTTGTGTATGGAGCTGTCCCCATTGGAGTCAGCATTTATGTGGTGGGAGACCTAGACACTGGTGAGTTAAAGGCTGTGCCAATAGAATATAAATATTATGATATGTTATGTAATGGACTCCTGAAGCATATTACAACAACTTGGCAAGCATTTGCAAATACAAGTTACTGTATGTGTGTACTGTGTGTATACATTCTCTAAAGGGGTGTGTGTGTGTGTGTGTGTACAGCTGGTAATCCCCTGAGGGCAATATCAATATATTTTCCTACCTCTGCGTAGGTACAACCTATGACTATGTGAGGGAATTCCGTCGTAGCTCGGGGACGTGGCACCGCACCAAGCCCATGCTGACATCTGATCTGTGCAAGACGGGCTGTGCAGCCCTGCGCATCGCTAACTGCAAACTGTTCCGTCTGCAGCTGAAGCAGGGCCTGTTTAGACACAGGGTCCCATCGTCATAGAAAGCACCTAAAGGAGTGGCATTGTCTCCACACTCATCTTTTGGCTATGGGCACAGCAATGGGACATAAGAATGGAGGTTGAAGAAGGGACCCTCCAATGGGAATGTTAGAGTATTTATCTGCATATTTTGCTGGCTTTCTTAGTGTTCATTGGGGTATTATTGTATGTGCGATCTTGCTTGAAGAGGGATCACTTTTTAAACATGGCCCTATTTCATTGCAATTTAACAGTGGGAATGATTTGTAAATACATTTTACTGACATTCCCCATTTGCTTTTTATGTTTACATTTTTGCTGCTGCTTGGTGGGTTTCAGAGAATGTCACACTAATTTTAAGGGGTGAAAAGGAAGAATTACATTTTAGCAGACACGCTTATCCAGAGTCACTTACAGGAGCAATTAGATTAAAGTGCCTTGTTCAAGGGCACATCTACAAATGTTTCACCTAGTCGGCTCGGGAATTCAAACCAGCGACCTTTCACTTAACCGCTAGGCTCCCTGCCGCCTAGTAGTACTGTCATTTGTAATCACCTAGCCTGTCACTTTTAAGGAAAATCTAGACCCATGTCTAACACAATTTTTTTTTTATGAGTCAGTGAATGTCAACTAGAGATGCATAACTAGATTCACAAAAGGACAAATGCTGTTTTTGGCCTATGACAACTAGAGATACACAAGGAGACTTGGCTAAGGGACTTGTGGCCTATAAAATAATCTTTACTCAAAATCTTAACTTAAAATAGACTCTTTAAATAGACAGTTTATAGTGCTTAATGCCAAAAGTTGGAGCATAGCACATATTGCAATGGTTACTGGTGATATACTGTATACACTGAGTGTATAAAACATTAGGAACACCTGCTCTTTCCACGACATAGACTGATCAGGTGAAAGCTATGATCCCTTATTGATGTCACCTGTTAAATCCACTTCAATAAGTGTAGATGAATGGGGGGAGACAGGTTAAAGAAGGATTTTCAAGCTTTGAGACAATTGAGACATGGATTGTGTATGTGTGCCATTTAGAGGGTGAATGGGCAAGACAAGGAATTTAAGTGCTTTTGAACAGGGTATGGTAGTAGGTGCCAGGCACACCGGTTTGAGTGGGTCGAGAACTGCAACGCTGCTGGGTTTTTTACACTCAACAGTTTCCAGCCTATCAAGACTGGTTGACCACCGAAAGGACATCCAGCCAACTTGACACAACTGTGGGAAGCATTGGCGTCAACATGTGCCAGGGTCCCTGTGAAATGCTTTCGACACATTGTAGTTCATGCCCTGACGAATTGAGGTTGTTCTGAGGGCAAAAGGGGGTGCAACTCAATATTAGGTGTTCCTAATGTTTTGTGCACTGTGTGTATATATAAACGGTACTGTATCCTAAGTGAAATCTCTTCATGACATGAATGTAAGGCTGAGTTAAGCTTTTTCCTGCAGTGCCATTGGTTTCTCTTCAAACAAGCACTCCAGGAACAGTGTGGGTCAGAAATAGATGTAGAGTTACTAGTGTCACTCTTAAAGTTGCTGCATGGTCAATCCAACATCTGCATTGGCCATGCAGCATTTACGGTGATACGGCCTCTGTAGAAGTCCGGGCATTCATACTTCTTGTCCTTCGCAGAGCTGTTGTCAAGTAAGTGAGTTTGTTTATACAGGACCTCCCGCCCCCACCTACCGTCAACCAATCATGTAAATGCGGAGCTACAGTTGAAGTCGGAAGTTTACATACACCTTAGCCAAATACATTTAAACTCAGTTTTTCACAATTCCTGACATTTAATCCTAGTAAAAATTCCCTGTCTTAAGTCAGTTAGGATCACCACTTTATTTTAAGAATGTGAAATGTCAGAATAATAGTAGTGAGAATGATTTATTTCAGCTTTTATTTCATCACATTCCCAGTGGGTCAGAAGTTTACATACACTCAATTAGTATTTGGTAGCATTGCCTTTAAATTGTTTAATTTGGGTCAAACGTCTCAGGTAGCATTCCACACGCTTCCCACAATAAGTTGTGTGAATCTTGGCCCATTCCTCCTGACAGAGCTGGTGTAACTGAGTCAGGTTTGTAGGCCTTGCTCGCACACGCTTTTTCAGTTCTGGCCACACATTTTCTATGGGATTGAGGTCAGGGCTTTGTGACGGCCACTCTAATACCTTGACTTTGTTGTCCTTAAGCCATTTTGCCACAACTTTGGAAGTATGCTTGGGGTCCATGTCCATTTGGAAGACCCATTTGCGACCAAGCTTTAACTTCCTGACTGATGTCTTGATGTTGCTTCAATATATCCACATAATTTTCCTCCCTCATGATGCCATCTATTTTGTGAAGTGCACCAGTCCTTCCTGCAGTAAAGCACCCCCACAACATGATGCTGCCACCCCCGTGCCTCATGGTTGGGATGGTGTTCTTCGGCATGCAAGCCTCCCCCTTTTTCCTCCAAACATAACGATGGTCATTATGGCCAAACAGTTCTATTTTTGTTTCATCAGACCAGAGGACATTTCTCCAAAAAGTACAATCTTTGTCCCCATGTGCAGTTGCAAACCGTAGTTTTTTTTTTTTATGGCTGTTTCGGAGCAGTGGCTTCTTCCTTGCTCAGCGGCATTTCAGGTTATGTCGATATAGGACTTGTTTTACTGTGGATATAGATACGTTTGTACCTGTTTCCTCCAGCATCTTCACAAGATCCTTTGCTGTTGTTCTGGGATGGATTTGTACTTTTCGCACCAAAGTACGTTAATTTCTAGGAGACAGAACGCGTCTCCTTCCTGAGCGGTATGACGGCTGCGTGGTCCCATGGTGTTTATACTTGCGTACTATTGTTTGTACAGATGGTACCTTCAGGCGTTTGGAAATTGCTTCCAAGGATGAACCAGACTTGTGGAGGCCTCCAATTTTTTTTTCTGAGGTCTTGGCTGATTTCTATTGATTGTTCCATGATGTCAAGCAAAGAGGCACTGAGTTTGAAGGTAGGTCTTGAAATGCATCCACAGGTACACCTCCAATTCACTCCAATTATGTCAATTAGACTATGAGAAGCTACTAAAGCATTACATAATTTTCTGGAATTTTCCAAGCTGTTTAAAGGCACAGTCAACTTGGTGTATGTAAACTTCTGACCCACTGGAATTGTGATACAGTGAAATAATCTGTAAACAATTGTTGGAAAAATTACGTAAAAGTAGATGTCCTAACCAACTTGCCAAAACTATCTTTTGTTAACAAGAAATTTGTGGAGTGGTTGAAAAACGAGTTTTAATAACTCCAACCTGAGTGTATGTAAACTTCTGACTTCAATTGTATATGGAGCCCTCTGTATTGTTACAAAATTTGGGAGGTGCATGGCGATGCGGTACAGATCTCAATTTAGCATCTGCATGCCTCCAGAGGCTCTGCAATTGCGTCGCACCCTCCATTAGGGAGACTCGGACCAAATTTTCGGATCAAGCATAAATTGACTTTTAAGTTGCTGGATATAATTGGCTGATGACCTTTGAACTGGCTTTCCAGTCAGAGTGGACAAATGTGGCATCTGTTGACCCCATTTGTTCTGTGTGAGTTACAGTTGTTGCTTTCCGTCTCAATAGAAGGGCAACTCATCACCAATACACTACAGCACTCACAGACACATACAGTATTAGAGAAAATGCATTCACACACACTTAATGCCTTAATGCAGCCAACAGAGCTCAGGACACCTCTGAAAGCACCAACAACACATATTATACTGTATCACAATCTCCACTTAACACTGTTTACTTGCAGCATGTTACAATGTATTGCTGAGAGACGCTCAACATTCCAGTGTCCCTCACACAGTTTAAACACTATCCACATTCAGTGGTCGAAACAGTGCTTTCACAAAACATTCACCGATGTGTAGCTATCAAAACACTTGCACTTAAGCACTGTTCTTCTGGGAATTCTGCAATAGTACCATCAAGTGGTTGTTAACCAAAATAGGGATGTGAGAGGAACATAAATTCAAAGCTATTTGTATTTTGTATTCAATTCTGTGGAGTAGCAAGGAAAGTGTCATGGAATGAGCTCAATCATGAGTGTCTTTTGGTTTAACAAAATGGATTAAACACGACTCTGTCTGGTCAAATGGGTAGTTATTCCTCTGTGACTTCAGCCCTGCTTGATGTGGTTTAAATCAAGTAGCATTCAGGATGTTTTTTGTTTTTTATATTCGGGGGTTACTGAGGAGTTATTTCCCCAAATAATCCATTATATTTTGGTTATTGTTGGTTTTAATCTCTCGGAAACAGTTAACCAAGAGAATCCTCTCCAGATTTCAAGTGTGTGTATGTCAGATGACTGGCAGACATGGGATTAAAGGGATACTCCACTCAAACTATTTTTATTAAAAAAATGTTAAATTAGTCTACTGTTAATACAGTCCAAAAATGTTTCTCATGTCATCAGTCAAGTTAAAATATTGGACTTTCAAGAAGCAAAAGAAAACAGCCATATGATGCATTTTAAATGATGATGATGATGTGGATGGTGACTCTTTGCCTCTTGAAAGACCAATATCTTTAAAACTTGACTGCTGTGGACTAATTTAAAAAAAAAAATAATAATTGCCAAATCGTTTTTGAGTGGAGTTTCCCTTTTAACACAACAGGATTACTGAAGATAATCAGGATGGAGTTAATTAATTTAAACCAAGCTGCTCTCATTACATCCTCATAATTTAACAAGAGATCTTGTGACTTGGGACACTGAGTGGCTAATGTTAAACTGAGACCTGAGAGACTGTGCTGCCGGACAACTTGATGAGACTTGTTCATGTCTACCAGTGGCATGTGAAGGGAAGCATATCAGAAAGCCACCAGCACTCGACACTCATTGCTTTGACAAAACCTGTTTTGAGATTTATGTTGAGTGTAATCAATGTTTAAATATTAATGCTGATTGTAAAGGAATGAATTAATCAGAAATTAGGAAACAATCTGTTATGCCCTAAGGTATTGGGACCTCCTTATGTTTGTTGCATTTGAGTGTGGTTTATCATTTAAAGAACAGACTACATAGGGGGTTATTTAACTTCCTCTTATATCTGAAATGTCTAAACTGCATAATGACAGTCACATTGTCTTTCACTTTCAGCTTTACTAAACGTTCAAGCATGACAGACCAAGGCTTGCTATTGTGTGATGCAAATATGGAGCACAATTGGTAAGAGTGTCTATCTCTGCAATGTTGTGGTCAAGTTGAGTAATGGGAGTGGGTGGAATTGAAAAAGCATTCAGAGAAATGTGTTCAGCTCCCAGTGGGAGCATCGAGACCTTAGTGGAGAGACGAAGCAATATGTAACTTTTTGGGTGACCCGACCAAATTCACAGAAATGTTAGTTATAGATCTAAGATGCGATAGATATGTTCTATGCACGCTATTTCTATGCTTCCCGTTCTTAAGTTTCATTTTGCATCTTACTTTCAGTTTTGTACAGTGCTGAAAATACTATATTTTTGGTTATGTAAAATATATTTCACAGCGGTTTAGATGGTACAATGATTCTCTACACTATACTTGCTTCTTTTGTCATAAACTGAAATTGGGCAAACTATTAGAATTTTAGCAACCAGGAAATGGCGGAGCGGTTTCTGCATTGTGCATCTTTGGAGAGCTGCTTGTTTTTGACAGTGTGACCCATGAGTTTAGTGTCCAAGGTACTGTATATTTCACATTATAAACTGGGTGGTTTGAGCCCTGAATTCTGATTGGATGAAAGCCATGGTATATTTAAGCAATAATGCACGAGGGGATGTGGTATATGGCCAATATACCATGGCTAAGGGCTGTTCTTATGCACGACGCATTGCGGAGTGCCTTAATACAGCCCTTATCCGTGGTATATTGGCCATATATCACAAACCCCGAGGTGCCTTATTGCTATTATAAACTGGTTACCAACATAATTAGAGCAGTTAAAATAAATGTTTTGTCATACCTGTGGTATACAGTCTGATATACCACGGCTGTCATCCAATCAGCATTCAGGGCTCGAACCACCCAGTTTATAACAGACTGTATACCACGGATATGACAAAATATTTAGTTGTACTGCTCTAATTATGTTGGAAACCAGTTTATAATAGCAATAAGGCACCTCGGGGTTTGTGATACATGGCCAATATACCACGGCTAAGGGCTGTATTAAGGCATAACAACAACTGTTAGCCGTGGTATATTGGCCATATACCACACCTCCTCAGGCCTTATTGCTTAACTCTAGTCTACCTGCTGTGTCCCTCCCCACAAACAAAACATAATTTCCAAACGTTAATGAAAAGAACAGGCGCAATTACTTAAGACAATGCTGCGTTCGTAACCAAGTGGGAGGTAGGAATTTACCAGTTGTGATGCCGTAAATATCAGTTGGATGCATTCACATGCATTGAAATAGTTGAGAAACGCTGATTGGCTAATGGCCAACAAGCTGCATAAACCATAACTAAAAGTACAGCTATCATGCTTGTAAATAAGTTACCGTGTTCAAAAACCATATTAGTAGATTGCTTTTTATAAATGTTTTGTTGCGTTTAACTACCGAAAATGCTGTTAGCAAGGTGACATCAGAGCTCATGATGATATGAGGTCCCACTTGTAATTACCAGTTGGATGACGGTTCAAGTGGATATTTGCCAGTCATATGTGGTAAATTCCCACTTCTCACTTGGTTATGAACGCAACATTAGAGGTTACTCTTCTATCTCTGCAATACTTATCCAACTCAGTATACCCTTCAGCATGCCCATACAGTATTGTCAACAAAGGCTGTTACATACAGTAGGTTTGTGACAACTGTTTTCTTAGATTTAATCTGGAAACATCAATACATACTGTCACTGTGGGTCAAGAATGGGACTGGGAGTCTCTGACCCATTGCTGAAACAGTTTTAATGGGTATGTGTTGTGCACTTCCCCATCAGACAGACCGTGTGGATGCTAATCAATCAATTCTGGGAATGAAGTATCAACATTGAGCTCACAGTTAAAGGGAAACTGTCAGTGATTCATGTTTATTATAATGTGAGTCAAAACGCTAAAGAATTTGCAATACAATTGAAACTATAGCCTACAACCGTTTTCGGTTTGTAATTGAAACTGTAGCCTACCGACAATTAGGTGGATATCCTCATATTAAATATTGTCATATGTTTCCCTCAGTATCCTATCGGGTCTTCTTATGATTCATAACGCCCGTGATTCCAGCAACATTTATTAAGTAGAATGATTGATTTCCATGTCAAACGCAGTCTTTAACAAAAATAGAGACAACACTGCTAGACGAGAAAATTGACATGTAGGTCGTGCGCCCTCCATTTTTGTGTTGAGGGAACTGTACACCCTCCTATCACATAGTAGGCAGCAGACAGTGGAGCTAAAAGACGCACAGCGCATCCGCTTGCCTCCCCATTGACGTCACTTTGGTATCACATGAACGAGAAGGGACCAATCCAAGTGGCTCTATCGAAGTGCTTGGGTTCTTTCACGAAGATAGAAGAAAAAGACAGTAAAAAGGAACCATGCCAATGACCGTTTAAAGACCAAAAACACGAAGAAACACGTCGCCTTTGGATTTGGGTGTTTTGTATCAAAGCTACGTGACTTGTATGAGTTCAATCTGTGGAAGATGTTATCTGGACTGGGGCTGGCAGAATGGACATGGCCCGAACATATTGAGTAGCTCTTTGGGGGTGCTAAACGCGGACAGGATAGACATTACAGTGGGAATGGTGTGGATATAGGATTATTTGCCTATCCAATAACTGCTCTTTTACTTTTCCGTTCTGAAATACCCCCATCAAAGACTCTTTCATGGCTTTTCTATCAGTGGCTCCGCCGTGTCTTTTTCGCCCACAACACTCTTTTAACAATTGAGGTCGTATCGCGGTAGCTTTGCTCCCAAGGT
Source organism: Salvelinus namaycush (assembly GCF_016432855.1). Lineage (NCBI taxonomy): Eukaryota > Metazoa > Chordata > Actinopteri > Salmoniformes > Salmonidae > Salvelinus > Salvelinus namaycush. Next base: position 23,317,790 of record NC_052315.1, on the reverse strand, counting down.
TTACAATCCAACCCAATTGGCTTTTCTTTTTAAATATATATTTAAAAAACGAATATTAGAAAGCCTACATTGTTACCTATAGGATATTTTTGCGACTAGTTGAATATGGATTTTAACAGCAGCGGCGAGGGTAACGAGCTACATAATAAACAATTCTATCAATCTGAGGAGAGCAAGCCTTTGCTGGGGGAGATGTCTGCGTCGACGCCACCCGAGGGGAATAATATTAAGTTAGGCGCCGGGCCGTGCAAGAGAACCCTTCTCCATTGCAGCAGCGGGATGCGATATAAACTACTACAGGAGGGGGACATCCAGGTGTGTGTGGTGAAACACCCTCGGACCTTCCTCAGCAAAATTCTAACCTCAAAATTCTTACGGAGATGGGAACCGCACCACCTCACCTTGACAGACTGCAGCCTGGCGTCTGCGACGGTGAGTTGCTACTGTTGCAACATTGTGTGCACGTACATTGTTTATACCCCCCAAATGCTGTCTTTTTTTAAATGTGTGCTTTGTTATCACTTGTAATAATCCGTTTAAACACGACGATTAACGCATTTTCTGTAACTAACAGCAGAAAATGTAGCCTATCGGTTTCCTTTGTTACCTTCCAAGTTCCATTTGCTCAGCTGATAATTGGATCGCAACATTGTTGCTTTATTTCCCCCTTCGGTGACACTATAGTCGCTACACCTACACACATCCTCTGACGACTTTGCAGTGGACTCCTATTTGCTACGCTTTTATTTTAGTTGGCTACGATTTTCATATAACATTTGATAATCTCTAGGACTATTGGTTCATCAAACATGTATGGCTGTTCATATGGTTTATCTGTCCTAGGCGGCCTAGGCCTACTGTTGTCCTCACGTTGGATACATAGGCACGGACCGACGTGTTATTTCTGTATTAAAGCATTGTTTTGTGGGCAGCGAGTGATGGCATGCTCACAAATGTATTGGATGACATGTTCTGTAGTCTATGGAAGCTGAATTGGGCCTAATGTTAATCTCCCAACAGCTGCCTCCTATGGATTTGTATCACATTAAATACTGTTGGCCCAGGGCAGGGATCAATTCCATTTTTAATTAAGTGAATTCAAGAAGCAAACAATAGGCATTTATCATATTTAATTTCAATGCACTTCCTGAATTCGCTCTAACTGTGATGTAAAAATTACTGTACTCATTGGACTCTGATCTGCTGTGTAAACTTTGTATGAAGCCATAGCTCATAGATTAAAACTGTTTTCAACAGGAATGCCATACGAATATGAGTTTTTAAACAGAACAAATAGTATAAATATTACTCTTCCTATAGTTACAAGTACCTGGTCTCTTAAGGTTCACACGTAAGAGACTTCCTGGTTAAATGCATCTAAAATGGTTGAAAAAAAATATGATAATCACTGTTAGGCTATTATTATTGTTACTGGTGGCAGTGGGACAGTTGTCAGTATGCTTAGGGCATTGTTTTATCAACAGGTCTTCTAAGAGGACATTGTTTTTTTGTTTTACATTTTCACCCATTTGAACAATTTCACCCATGCTGCATGCAGTAAGCTAATAATGCCACAATTTATATTTTTCAGGTTTTATTATGAATAGACTTAATATAGTAAACAATGGTGGGGATATTTAATACGTTACTTAAATAAGAATATGAACATACAATGTGTTTTGAATGTATTACACTTATGCACAAGGCATCATTTAATTGCAGTACAATTGGCAGGTCACCCATGGGGCTGTTCACAAATGTTTTGTCTTGGTAGACTGCATTACAATTTACGAAGACATACTGTCAAATCTATTCTTATAGCTCATCTTAACTTGTGGATAATCACACTAATGCCGCAGTGCTTCAATGAAAAGCACAGTACAGTTACAAGTGTCAAACACTCCCAGACAAGACGTCTTTGTCAGACATCATGACAAATTAGGCAGTATTTTGTGACTTGACCTAGTTGTTGACAAGAATATATATATATATCCCTAAAATATGGTAGACTACATAACTTTACAAAAAAGTGATGTCTTCCTTCACAGCTCATTCTATCAGATGTGAAGAGTAAGGTGCTGACTAACCACCTCACCCCATTATCAATAACAGTTCCTCTCAGCAACAGGGTCACTAATAGGTGTCCAACAGGTGCTCAGTGTCTGGCGGAGCATCACTAATGGAAGTGTAGTTGTCTGTGGCTAATGGTCTCTTTGGGCCACAGTCAGTCAGGATGTCTTACTTTTAAATCTGTAATGTCTGTCTTTAGAAGTGAGCCGTTACATGTATTGTTTGATGTGGCAATATTGTATTCATAACAAGGTACTGTTCTCAATAAATTGCACATTAAAGCCCCATGGAAATTATTTCCCCCCCATACGTTGTAATTCCACAGTTTGGCTATATGCCAGACAAGTCAGGTCTATAACTAGTTCAATCGCAAATGATCGCGTGCAGAACTGTTGTTGTTCTGTACTAAAAACAACTTTAATTATGTTTCCTTTGTGTATTGGGTCACCAAACTGTGACTGAAACTTCAGCCATGCCACACAAGTTCAGGTACATTTTCTCCTATCAGACTTACTCCTTTCCTGTCATAATTTACATTTGGACAAAACCCCAAGCCATGTGGATGCTTCAGTTTCAACAAATGAGGTATGCTACTGTATAAATAGATCTGAGGGCCTGATATGAGAAATGTGAATCATTCCTTTTCTTAAGCATAGGCCAGTCACTATTGAGAACCTGCATCATATTTGCGTAACACCAACCCATTACAAGAACTTCCTGTCACGCCTCCTTCACAAAGGCCTTTACAGATTAGCTTGCAGTTCTGATATCTCAAGGGTCCTATTATGTCTTGAAACGAACAGACAGAAACTAAGAACATGAGGTTGAGCAGGGTTAGGCCATACTACTCCCCAAAGAGCTCAGATTAGACAGAGATACCTTACTATCAGCAAGCAACTGAAAACACAAGATGAGGCAACTTTCTATCTACACTTTACATACAAGGGTTGGCTGGCCTTCTCTAGTCAATTGTAGGCTCAGTCACTGGTATACTTTTATTTACAAAGCCATTTTGGGTTTACTGCCATTTTATTTGGGCATTTTTTTGTTCTGAAATGTGGTGGGTACTCGCTTTGTTCGCAGGACTTTATCCTGCTAACTGTTTCAAATGTCCCAACTGAATTTGGTAAAAGGGCTTTTATGTACTCTGCGCCATCGGCTTGGAACGCCTTACAAAATACTTTTAAACTGGAAGAACTTGTCCCAATTGGTGATTTTTAAATCATTGATTAAGGATTTTTCCCTGACCTGTCAATGTTTTTATTTTATTTGTTGTTTTATGATCTTGTGAATTCAATTGTTTTACTAGATTACCTGTAGTTGTTCATGTTGTCTGTAATTGTGTATTGACTTGGTGCAGCCTGTAATTGTGTATTGACTTGGTGCAGCCTATCTTGGTCAGGACGCTCTTGAAAAAGAGATTTCAAATCTCAATGAGCCCTTCCTGGTTAAATAAATAAAAATAAAATCTTAACACTGAAAGTCAGACTGAAAAACCAAACTATTTTTCACATCATACTCCATTAGAGCTATTATTGTAGCGTACAATGAAGTGGAGACATTTATAATACGCAGTTGTGACACACACAGAAGCCTCAGAGAACCTCTTGGCAGACGTGTTCACATTCAAATACAGGATCATCCTCCTTTTGTTGGGATAATCACCCATTAAGAGAATATTTGAATTATTGTCTGGAATTAAACTGCAGTACCCTGACATATGGTTTCTTATCATTAACCTAAATTTGACTTTTCCCTTTGCCAGAACATTCAGTAGAGGGAGAAATAAAGGGAACATGTGTGCAATAATGAAATAATTGTGAATTTATCATAATTTTAGAGATATAGCCTTAGGCCTATTTGTCACCTACCCAGTAAAAATGTTTTAGGCCTTATTATAAAAGTTTACAGTAGCCTGCTGTATTCCATAACTATGATGAGCAGTGGTTTTAGCTCTTGTGTGCATTTGAGCAATGGGTGTTGTTAATTAGAAATCCCGTTAAATCAAATACAGCAGGAAATGTTATAGATTTTCTAACTGAAGTGGTACTAAACTACCATAAGTTTGCCACCGTTGTTGTAACCCAATCTGTACAGTAACAGTGGAACAGGTGCTATCAAGTATAAACATTTGTGTAGCCCAGTACTCAGACACGGTATACAGTACATGGGATCCTTGGCAGTTCAGGGGGGAGTAACAGAGTGGTGAAAGGAAGGGCAGTGAGCTGGTCATGTGTCATCCGAACTAGATTATCCCCCTCCCTTACATGGTTCATCATATGAGAACCTTTGGAACCTCTGCTGTGGTGAGGTCCTGGCTGGGCTCTATTTTGTCAGTGTCACAGTGTGATTGTCTCAGCTCTCACAGTGCATTTCCCAAAGTAATACCTTTTTTAGATGTATTTAGTTTCTTTTGCAATGTTCATAGAGTGAAATCCCAGTACATTTAAAAATATATATTTTGTCACATGAATGGGTGCAGTGAAATGTGTTGTTTTACAGGGTCGGCCATAGTACTATGGTACCTCTGGAGCAAATTAGGTTTAAGTGCCTTGCTCAAGGGCACAGACAGATTTTTCACCTTGTCGGCTCAGGTATTCAAAGTCCTTCACACTTACACTAGAGCTTGTTTATCAGACAGCAGCCTGGTTGGTAATTTACGACCTACTAGTTTGTTCCTTATTATGCAGTTACAGTAATAATAACCTGTTTTGTTACATAACTTGCTGCACATAATGATTTAATGTATCATTCATTTTACTGTATCATTCATTTTGACATCAGAACAGTGGCCATTTGCATGATATTTGGGAAGTCATGTTGGCACAATTGTATTGTTTATTTTTTAATATTGAATCCAAGCCAAGAGACAAATATTTCTGTGAGTTACATAATAGTATGTTCCAGCATTGTATGATGAAATGCTTACACCCCATTTGCCCTGTATCCCATAATCCATTTCACTTTTATTTTACCATCTTTCACACTGGAAGCTTTCATGCCTGCCAGACCAAATGTGAATGCTTAAAGTACTCAGCTAGTATAACAGTACAACAACCAGTATAAAGTTGATCAAGGTATTGGCAAAAAGAAAAACCACAGCTTGTCAAATGTGTTTTTGGTTGAAGAAAACGGGGTAATGGTTGCAGACACATGCACGTCCACTGCAGCCTGTCTTTTGTGTATCTCTTATTAGATCAAGCCATATTGTGCAGGTCACAGTCACTATATGGAGTTGTCCACATACACCAGTCAGAATCCCCCAATGCGTCATGGCTTGAATTTTTTTTACCTCAGGTCTACTAGGTCATGCCTGATTTAATAATCCTCCATACCTCACCTTCTGCAAACTGATGCTGTGTTACAAAGTAGCCTAATGTACCTTTCAAACCACTGTGTTCTCTGTTTCTCTAATCACTCATAGTTTCAGGCTGCCATTGAAGTCTCATTAATTGGATATCCTTCATACAAGCTGTCCAGAGGCAACTGCCATCTACTGGTCTCTGATGTTCATAACATGTGCAAATGAGAAAATGGTGGAGGGTACTTGGCTAGCAATACCCATAATGCATATACAATGGAAGGAGAGATTTGATGCTGCATTTTGTGAATAGCTGTTTTCATATTTTATTTGCATCGGTATGTAGAAGCGCCTGGCAGTATGTATAGAAGGTACATAAATTCTCAAAATAATTTACAATGAGTGCTTTCTGTGCTTTTTACCATCTTTTTTTTGGTGCCAAAATACATTCATCCTCAAATTTAGTTGATATAAACATCCTATAAAGACACATGGGGTATAATTGAATAAGGTGAGCACAGTGTTGGTAAATTCATTGTGTTCATTACTAGAGGTATAGAATTGATCATGAACACTGACCACTGAAACCTGCTATGATTGTTAGAATATATCATTAAATGAGCAAGATCAACATCGATTGTCTTCATCGTTCATATGATCAGTTTGCCAGTGCACCTGAATACAGAGATGCTTTCCACCTGGTTCTCCCTGGAAACAACAAAAACACGTCTCCATTTCACCTCCTTGTTTCCATGGCAACATAGCTGTGTTGGTGAGAAGAGCTGTACTCCACTTCTCCTCAAGGAAGAAAAGCTGAATAAAGAGACAAAATGAGATGAAGAAAGACCATAAGCAAAAGAGAAGAAAACAACACGACTGAGGGATGAAGATAGATTGGTGCAAGTTACCACAGCAAGCTCTTGTGCAGGATATTGCATCTTTGACAATTTATGGTGGTTCCCATCTTTCAACGTCTTGTGCTCATATGGTTAATTGAATCCCCTATCTGTTTGCTCCTGTAATAGACTTTTTAATTTGAATTTCTCAGAGATGCAAGGTTCCCCTTCTCTAGTGACTTTAGTTTTTTGTCTTGCTTTGCTATTTGTCTTGCTACCTGTGTCCAGATACATGCACAATAAGTTAAATAAAAAATGGTATTGGACAGTGCCTTCAAAGTATTCATACCAACTTTTCCCACATTTTGCTGTTACAGCCTCAATTTAAATTGAGATTTTTTGGGCCACTGGCCTATTTTTGGGGTCACTGGCCTAAACACAATACCACACAATGGCAAAGTCGAATTATATTGACATTTTTACAAATTAATAAAAAAAGTTATAGTCTTGAGTCTTAGTATTCAACTCTTTTTGTTATGGCAAGCATAAATAAGTTCAGGAGTAAAAATGTGTTACGTAAATTTCATGGACAACACTGTATGCAATAATAGTTAACATGATTTTTGAATGACTACTTCATCTCTGTACCCCACACAATTACCTGCAAGGTCCCTCAGTCGAGCAGTACATTTAAACCACAAAGACCAGGGATGTTTTACAATGCCTCGCAAAGAAGGGCACATTTGGTTGATGGGATAAAAAAGACATTGAATTTCCCTTTGAGCATGGTGAAGTTATTAATTACACTTTGGATGGTGTATCGATACACCCAGTCACTACAAAGATATAGGCATCCTTTCTAACACTGTTGCCGGAGAGGAAGGAAATGGCTCAGGGATTTACGAGACAAACTGTTTAATGGCTGTGATAGAAAACTGAGGATGGATCAACAACATTGTAGTTACTCCACAATACTAACCTAATTGACAGGGTGAAAAGGAAGCTTGTACAGAATACAAATATTCTAAAACATGCATCCTGTTTGCAACAAGGCACTAAAGTAATACTGCAAAAAATGTGGCAAAGTAATTTTACTTTTTGTCCTAAATACAAAGTGTTATGTTTGGGGCAAATACAACACATTACTGAGTACCATTCTCCAATTTGTCAAGGATAGTGGTGGCTGCATCATGTTATGGGTATGCTTGTAATCATTAAGGACTGTGGAATATTTCAGGATAAAAAAAAAAAGCTGAATGGAGCTAAGCACAGGCAAAATCCTAGAGGAACACCTGGTTCGGTCTGCCTTCCACCAGACACTGGTAGATGAATTCACCTTTCAGCAGGATAATAACCTAAAACATAAGGCCAAACCTACACTGGAGTTAGTTTTGACTTAAATCTGCATAAAAATCTCTAGCAAGACTTGGAAATGGTTGTCTAGCAATGATCACCAAATAATTTGACAGAGCTTGAAGAATTTTGAAAAGAATAATGGGAAAATCTTGTACAATCCCAGTGTGCAAAGCTCTTAGAGACTTACCCAGAAAGACTCACAGCTTTAATCGCTGCCAAAGGGCATTGAATACCTGTAAATGAGGTATTTCATTTTCAATAAATTTGCTAAAATGTCTAAACACATGTTTTCACTTTCATTGTGGGGTATTGTGTGCGCGTAGACGGGTGAGGGAGAACATCTATTTAATCCATTTTGAATTCGAGCTGTAACATAAAATGTGGAATAAGCCGAGGAGTATGAATACCCAGACCAAAAAAATCTATATTTGATATAGGGATGGTGTGTAATGCAAATCACTCCTGATTTCACAATATGGCTACGACATGTCTAGCAACAGCATCCTCCCGGATACTCTAGACCCACTCCAATTCGCATACAGCCCAAACAGATCCACAGATGACGCAATCTCAATCGCACTCCACACTGCACTTTCCCACCTGGACAAAAGGAACACCTATGTGAGAATGCTGTTCATTGACTACAGCTCAGCATTCAACACTATAGTGCCCTCAAAGCTCAACACTAAGCTAAGGACCCTGGGACTAAATACTTCCCTCTGGAACTGGATCCTGGACTTCCTGATGGGCCGCCCCCAGGTGGTTAGGGTCAGCAACAACACGTCTGCTGTGCTGATCCTCAATACTGGGGGCCCTCAGGGATGTGTGCTCCTGTACTCCCTGTTCACCCACGACTGCATCCCACGCCAAACATGACTTCATTACCATCATTAAGTTAGCTGACAACACAACAGTGGTAGGCCTGATCACCGACAACGATGAGACCACCCTATAAGGAGGTCAGAGAACTGGCAGTGTGGTGCCAGGACAACAACCTCTCCCTCAATGTGAGCAAGACAAAGAATCTGATCGTGGACTACAGGAAACGGGGCTGTAGTGGAGCGGGTCGAGAGTTTCAAGTTCATTGGTGTTCACATCACCAACGATCTATCATGTTCCAAACATACCAAGATAGTCGAATAGAGGGCATAACAAAACCTTTCCCCCCTCAGGAGACGGAAAAGATTTGGCATGGGTCCCCAGATCCTCAAAAGGTTTTACAGCTGCATCATCGAGAGCATCCTGACCGGTTGCATCACCGCCTGGTATGGCAACTGCAGGGCATCTGACCGTAAGGCGCTTCAGAGAGTAGTGCGTACGGCCCAGTACATCACTGGGGCCAAGCTTCCTGCAATCCAGGATCAATATAATAGGTGGTGTCAGAGGAAAGCCCATAAAATTGTCAGAGACTCCAGTCACCCTAGTCATGGACTGTTCTCTCTGCTACCGCACGGCAAGTGGTACCGGAGTGCCAAGTCTAGGACCAAAAGGCTCCTTAACAGCTTCTACCCCCAAGCCATAAGACTGCTGAACAACTAATCAAATGGCCACCGGACTATTACATTGCCCTCACCCCTCCATTTGTTTTGTACACTGCCGCTACTCTGTTTTATTATCTATGCATAGTCACTTCACCCCTACCTACATGTACAAATTACCTCTAACCTGTATCCCCGCACACTGACTCGGTACCCCTTGTATATAGCCTCGTTATTGTGTTACTTTTTATTATTTTTTACTCTATTTGGTAAATATTTTCTTAACTCTTGAACTGCACTGTTGGTTAAGGGCTTGTAAGTAAGCATTTCACGTTAAGGTCTACACCTCTTGTATTTGGCGCATGTGACAATTTGATTTGATCTCTATCTCAGAGCGAGGGAGACGTTGAACAGCCAGTTTGCTCTATCAACCAGGGAGGGAGATTTAAATAAAGGAATTGCCTGTTTGTTCTTTTGCAGGGGGAGGGAGACACATGAAGCAACTGCTTGTTTGTTTTATCACACAGGAGAGATCGAGAGATGCAAATAAAGGAACAACCTGTTGCCTTAACTGAGGGTGACGTAAAATAAGGAACTGTGTTTGAATTTACAAGGAAAAACGTCACAAATAAAGAAATGGCTCCGGTGTGTTAATGCAGAGGGAGGGTATCAGAAGTAAAAGGAAGAGCCTGTTGGTTTGACTGATGGGAGGGTGTCACTAAAAACAGAACAGCTCTGGTCTCCTATATTGTAGAGGGATGAAGACACAGCACAGCCTGTTGACTTTTCGGGCCATGTGACCAGATACAGTCAGTCATGCAGCTGAAAAACGTCTATTACCAGTAGTTTATTGCTTTATCAATCTGTGTATACCATTTACTTTACCAGTATCAATTCCCAAATATCCAAGATGTCGAAGTCTAACTGTAAATCAAATCACTTTTTGACAACAACCCATTTTTGATTTGAACCATACAACCTTCCATACATATGTGCCCATTGTAGCTCAGAAAGTGACTTTTTGGACCTGAATGGTAAAACGTTCAAGAGATAAAGGTGCTCAAAGTTTACCTATTTTGCATACCCCATCAGACCATAAAACATGAATGTCTTAATCACTGGAAAATATATAATTTTAAAAGCTTACAAACTAGGGATGGGCATGGTTATTCGAATATCCGAACGGACAGTAGTATTCTACACTGCATTACTAGCTGTTTGGGGTTTTAGGCTGGGTTTCTGTACAGCACTTCGAGATATTAGCTGATGTACGAAGGGCTATATAAAATAAAATTGATTGATTGATTGATATTCGATTACTTGGGAGAGTATACATTTATGAGATTTTTTTTTGGAGACCTATTGTAACAATGAAAAGCTTTGTAAAAGTACATTATCTATGTAACATTGCTACATAGACTACAAGGATAAACCATTACATTCTACATTTTTATAAAACAAGTTTTATGAGCTACCCATACAAAAAGACGCACTACTAGCCTACACACGTTTGACACATGTAGCTTGTTGTTATTGTCCGTCAATCAAAGCTGCTCAACAGTCCTAGGCTCCATTTCCAGTCAACGCAAAATATAATGAAAATTACATTAAGTTAGCTAAATTAGGAGTATGCTACAATGATCGACGAACGGGTACTAGGCTGTTGTTTCATATGAATGGAGTTGTTGTAGACATACAGGGAGCGCAGCAAAATAGACAGAATGTGCCTTAATACTTTAACTAGCTTATTTACAACAAATTGATGCAGTCAAGACAGGCACGACCAGATGTTGCAGCCATAGGTTATTTATCATACCAAGTTTGTCTATCGCTCTCTCGCTCCTTTCCACACAGACTGTCACACACACCGGCCGTTGCGCCTCTCTCGCCCGCACCCTTCTGCTGAAACAAGCAGCGCACGCGCTCTCTCGAGTCTCGTGAGTAGAGGCGTCGTCTTACTTCAGTTCTGGCGGCTTTCCGAAGTCAGCTAGGCGAACCGAACGAGTGTGCTCGCAAACTCCCAAAATAGCTTTTTGTTAGGAAAAAATATTGACAAAAGCGGCAATAGTGCTGTAGCCAGTATACACGTCCTCAGAATGAATCTAAGAACTCTAGAAATCTTTTATGTTTATTAGTCGCGCAATTTTACATCTAAGATGTTTGGTGCATTATTTTCATTTAAAACATTTAGCATGAAAATGAGTTCTCTCTTTGAATGACAACAGACTTTATTGACGAATCACTACTGTTGACCAATCACCGACGAAGGGGCGTCGACTCCGGCTCCCTCAAGAAAAAAAGGTGTGTCCGAACAGCCAGATGTCCAAAACCAACAAAAACTTCACAAAAGTTATCATAATATATGCAATTCTTTCGAACTGTTTCGGCTGGGAGACTCCATTCGAAGTTAGAAAAACGTATTTTCTGCTATTTAAGACAGTTTAAAAAAATAAAATAAAAATATGTAACCTTTATTTAACTAGTCAAGTCAGAACAAATTCTTATTTACAATGACCGACACATTTTTTGTTAGCTCGGGATTCGATTTCGGTTGCTGGCCCAACGCGCTAACCACTAGGCTACCTGCCGCCCCAACTACCTGGATACCTAAATAAATATCATGATATTATTCGAATAGTGAAATGATTTCAAATGACCATTCTTTTACTAACAGGGTTGTCAAATTATTTAATTTTGTAGAACCTTTAACGTCTAAGATCAAAAAATGCATGAATAGAAGTATGTGGACACCCCTTCAAATTAGTGGATTCTGCTATTTCAGCCACACCCATTTCTGACAGGTGTATTAAATCAAGCACACAGCCATGCAATCTCCATAGACAAACATTGGTAGTAGAATGGCCTGTATTGAAGAGCTCAGTGACTTTCAACGTGGTAACGTCATAGGATGCCAACTTTCCAACAAGTCAGTTCATCAAATTTCTGCCCTGCTAGAGCTGCCCTGGTCAACTGTAAGTGCTGTTATTGTGAAGTGGAAACGTCTAGGAGCAACAACAGCTCAGCCGCAAAGTGATGGGCCACACAACCTCACAGAATGCGACCACCGAGTGCTGTAGCGCGTCCTCGGTTGCCACACTCACTACCAAGTTCCAAACTGTCTCTGGAAGCAACGTCAGCACAATAACTGTTCGTCCGGAGCTTCATGAAATAGGTTTCCATGGCCGAGCAGCGCACACAAGCCTAAGATCACCATGCACAATGCCAAGCGTTGGCTGGAGTGGTGTAAAGCTCGCTGCCATTGGACTCTGGAGCAGTGGAAACACGTTCTCTGGAGTTTCTTTTATTTCATCTTTATTTAACCAGGTAGGCCAGTTGAGAACAAGTTATCATTTACAAATGCGACCTAAATAAAGCAAAGCAGTGCGACACAAACAACACAGTTACACTTCGGATAAACAAACATAGTCAATAACACAATAGAAAATATACAGTTGAAGTCGGAAGTTTACATGTTAGCCAAATTCATTTAAACTCAATTTTTCTCAATTCCTGACATTTAATCAGAGTAAAAATTCCCTGTCTTATGTCCTTTAGGATCAACACTTTATTTTAAGAATGTGAAATGTCAGAATAATAGTAGAAATAATTATATATTTCAGCTTTTATTTCTTTCATCACATTCCCAGTGGGTCAGAAGTTTACATACACTCAATTAGTATTTGGTAGCATTGCTTTTAAATTGTTTAACTTGGGTCAAACGTTTCGGGTAGCCTTCCACAAGCTTCCCACAATAAGTTGGGTGAATTTTTGCCCATTCCTCCTGACAGAATTGGTGTAACTGAGTCAGGTTTGTAGGCCTCCTTGCTCGTACATGCTTTTTCAGTTCTGCCCACAAATTTTCTATAGGATTGAGGTCAGGGCTTTGTGATGGCCACTCCAATACCTTGACTTTGTTGTCCTTAAGTCATTGTCCATTTGGAAGACCCATTTGCGACCAAGCTTTAACTTCCTGACTGATGTCTTGAGATGTTGCTTCAATATATCCACATAATTTTCCTGCCTCATGATGCCATCTATTTTGTGAAGTGCCACCCCACGTGCTTCACGGTTGGGATGGTGTTCTTTGGCTTGCAAGCCTCCCCTTTTTCCTCCAAACATAACAATGGTCATTATGGCCAAACAGTTCTATTTTTGTTTCATCAGACCAGAGGACATGTCTCCAAAAAGTGCGATATTTGTCCCCATGTGCAGTTGAAAACCGTAGTCTGGCTTTTTTATGGCTGTTTTGGAACAGTGGCTGCTTCCTTGCTGAGCGGCTTGTCGATATAGGACTCGTTTTACTGTGGATATAGATACTTTTGTATCCATTTCCTCCAGCATCTTCACAAGGTCCTTTGCTGTTGTTCTGGGATTGATTTGCACTTTTTGCACCAAAGTACGTTCATCTCTAGGAGACAGAACGCGTCTCCTTCCTGAGCAGTATGGCGGCTGCGTGGTCCCATGGTGTTTATACTTGCATACTATTGTTTGTACAGATGAATGTGGTACCTTCAGGTGTTTGGGAATTTTTCCAAAGGATGAACCAGACTTGTGGACGTCTCCAATTTTTTTCTGAGGTCTTCGCAGATTTATTTTGATTTTCCAATGATGTCAAGCAAAGAGGCACTGAGTTTGAAGGTAGGCCTTGAAATACATCCACAGGTACACCTCCAATTGACTCAAATGTCAATTAGCCTAACAGAAGCTTCTAAAGCTATGATATAATTTTCTGGAATTTTCCAAGCTGTTTAAAGGCACAGTTAACTTCGTGTATATAAACTTCTGACCCACTGGAATTGTGATACAGTGAAATAATCTGTCTGTAAACAATTGTTGGAAATATTACTTGTGTCATGCGCAAAATAGATGTCCTAACCAACTTGACAAAACTATAGTTTGTTAACAAGAAATTTGTGGAGTGGTTGAAAAAGAAGTTTTAATGACTGCAACCTAAGTGTATGTAAACTTCCGACTTCAACTGAACATACAGTGTGTGCAAATGTAGAAAGATTATGGAGGTAAGGCAATAAATCGGCCATAGTTGGGAAATAATTACAATTTAGCATTAACACTGGAGTGATAGATGTGCAGAAGATGATGTGCAAGTAGAGATACTGGGGTGCAAAGGAGCAAGAGGATAAGTAACAATATGGGGATGGGATCATTGTGTGGGCTATTTACAGATGGGCTGTGTACAGGTGCAATGATCGGTAAGCTGCTCTGATAGCTGATGCTTAAAGTTAGTGAGGGAGATATAAGTCTCCAGCTTCAGTGATTTTTGCAATTCGTTCCAGTCATTGGCAGCAGAGAACTGGAAGGAAAGGCGGCCAAATGAGGAGTTTGCTTTGGGGATGACCAGTGAAATATACCTGCTGGAGCGCGTGCTACGTGTGGGTGTTGCTATGGTGACCAGTGAGCTGAGATAAGGCGGGGATTTACCTAGCAAAGACTTATAGATGACCTGGAGCCAGTGGGGTTGGCGACGAATATGAAGCGAGGGCCAGCCAACGAGAGCATACAGGTCGCAGGGGTGGGTAGTATATGGGGCTTTGGTGACAAAACGGATGACACTGTGATAGACTGCATCCAGTTTGATGAGTAGAGTGTTGGAGGCTATTTTGTAAATGACATTGCCGAAGTCAAGGATCGGTAGGATAGTCAGTTTTACGAGGGTATGTTTAGCAGCATGAGTGAAGGAGGCTTTGTTGCGAAATAGGAAGCCAATACTATATTTAATTTTGGATTGGAGATGCTTAATGTGAGTCTGGAAGGAGAGTTTACAGTCTAACCAGACACCTAGGTATTTGTAGTTGTCCTCATATTCTAAGTCAAGACCGTCCAGAGTAGTGATGCTAGTCGGGCAGGAGGTTGCGGGCAGCGATCGGTTGAAGAGCATACATTTAGTTTTACTAGCATTTAAGAGCAGTTGGAGGCCACGGAAGGAGTGTTGTATGGCATTGAAGCTCATCTGGAGGTTGGTTAACACAGTGTCCAAAGAAGTGCCAGATGTATACAGAATGGTGTCGTCTGCGTAGAGGTGGATAAGAGAATCACCAGCAGCAAGAGCGACATCATTGATGTATACAGAGAAGAGAGTCGGCCCGATAATTGAACCCTGAGGCACCCCCATAGAGGCTGCCAGAGGTCCGGACAACAGGCCCTCCGATTTGACACACTGAACTCTATCTGATAAGTAGTTGGTGAACCAGGCGAGGCAGTCATTTGAGAGACCAAGGCTGTTGAGTCTGCCAATAAGAATGTGGTGATTGACAGAGTCGAAAGCCTTGGCCAGGTCGATGAAGACGGTTGCCCAGTACTGTCTTTTATCGATGGCGGTTATGATATCGTTTAGGACCTTGAGCGTTGCTGAGGTACACCCATGACCAGCTCGGAAATCAGATTGCATAGTGGAGAGGGTACGGTGGGATTCGAAATGATTGGAGATCTGTTTGTTAACTTGGCTTTCGAAGACTTTAGACCCAAACTGTTACATACCTATATCTATCCTACCCTGCCTTTCTAGAGTGTCTCCCCCTTTGAAGAGGGGGATGACCGCGGAAGCTTTCCAATCTTTAGGGATCTCAGACGATACGAAAGAGAGATTGAACAGGGTAGTAATAAGGGTTGCAACAATTGCAGCGGATAATTTTAGAAAGAAAGGGTCCAGATTGTTTTGCCCAGCTGATTTGTAGGGGTCCAGATTTTGCAGCTCTTTCAGAACATCAGCTATGTGGATTTGGGTGAAGGAGAAGTGGGGGAGGCTTGGGCAAGTTGCTGTGGGGGTGCAGAGCTGTTGGCCAGTGTAGGGGTAGCCAGGTGGAAGGCATGGCCAGCCATAGAGAAATGCTTATTGAAATTCCCGATTATCATAGATGTATTGGTGGTGACAGTGTTTCCTAGCCTCAGTGGAGTGGGCAGCTGGGAGGAGGTGCTCTTATTCTCAATGGACTTTACAGTGTCCCAGAACTTTTTGGAGTTTGTGCTATATGATACACATTTCTGTGAAAAGCTAGCCTTTGCTTTCCTAACTGACTGTGTATATTGGTTCTTAACTTCCCTGAAAAGTTGCATATCGCGGGGGCTATTCGATGCAAATGCAGTACGCGACAGGATGTTTTTGTGCTGGTCAAGGGCAGTCAGGTCTGGAGTGAACCAAGGGCTATATCTCTTCTTAGTTCTAGATTTTTTGAATGGGGCATGCTTATTTAAGATGGTGAGGAAAGCACTTTTAAAGAATAACCAGGCATCCTCTACTGACGGAATGAGGTCAATATCCTTCCAGGATACCCGGGCTAGGTCGATTTAGAAAGGCCTGCTCGCTGAAGTGTTTTAGGGACAGTTTGACAGTGATGAGGGGTGGTCGTTTGACCGCGGACCCATTACGGACGCAGGCAATAAGGCAGTGATCGCTGAGATCCTGGTTGAAGACTGCGGCGGTGTATTTAGAGGGCAGGATGGTCAGGATGATATCTATGAGGGTGCCCGTGTTTACGGATTTAGGGTTGTACCTGGCAGGTTCCTTGATAATTTGTGTAAAAGATTGAGGGCATCTAACTTAGATTGTAGGATGGCCGGGGTGTTAAGCATATCCCAGTTTAGGTCACCAAACAGTACGAACTCTGAAGATAAATGGGGGGCAATTAATTCACATATGGTGCCCAGGACACAGCTGGGGGCTGAGGGTGGGTCTATAACAAGTGCCAACAGTGAGAGACTTATTTCTGGAAAGGAGGATTTTTAAAAGTAGAAGCTCAAACTGTTTGGGCACAGACCTGTGTAGCATGACAGTCTGCAGAGTTCTATTTCTGCAGTAGATTGCAACTCCACCCCCTTTGGCAGTTCTATCTTGGCAGAAAATGTTGTAGTTGGGGATGGAAATTTCAGATTTTTTTGTGGCCTTCCTAAGCCAGGATTCAGACACGGCTAGGACATCAGGGTTGGCGGAGTGTGCAAAAGCAGTGAATAAAACAAACTTAGGGAGGAGGCTTCTGATGTTAACATGCATGAAACCAGTGCTTTTACGGTTACAGAAGTCAATAAATGATAGCGCCTAGGGAATAGGAGTGGATCTGGGGGCTACAGGGCCTGGGTTAACCTCTACATCACCAGAGGAACAGAGGAGTAGGATAAGGGTATGGCTAAAGGCTATAAGAACTGGTTGTCTACTGCGTTGGGAACAGAGAATAAAAGGAGCAGATTTCTGGGCGTGGTAGAATAGATTCAGGGCACAATGTATGGGTATGGTAGGATGTGAGTACAGTGCAGGTAAACCTAGGCGTTGAGTGACAATAAGAGAGGTTTAGTCTCTGGAGGCACCAGTTAAGCCAGGTGAGGTCTCCGCATGTGTGTGGGGTGGGACAAAAGAGCTATCTAAGGCATGTTGAGCGGGACTGAGGGCTCTACAGTGAAATTAAACAATAAGAACTCGCCAAGACAGCAGTAGACAAGGCATATTGACATTAGAGAGAGGCATAAAGCAATCACAGGTGTTGCTCAGGAGAGCTAAGACAACAACGGGTAAAACGGCGATGAATGGACAGAGCGGGTCAGTTAGGTACATACAGGACCTGAGTTCGAGGCTGGGGCAGACATGTAAACAAAATGAGGTACCGTGTTATTGAAACCGTCCAGGGGGCATCAGCTGTGTAGCCGAGTGATCATAGGGTCAAAAGAGCAGCAATAGGTGAGTCAGGGTGCCGTTCGGTAGTCACTACTACGCTAGGCGAGCAGGGGACACAGTGTTCAGAAAGTTAGCGGGCTGGGGCCAGCAGATGGTTCTTCGGTGACATCGTAACAGAATAGCCGGTTGAGACCATATCGGGCGATCACATCGGCAGTCCAGTCGTAGTGAATCACGCTTCACTATCTGGCAGTCTGATGGACGAATCTGGGTTTGGCGGATGCCAGGAGAACGCTACCTGCTCCAATGCATAGTGCCAACTGTAAAGTCTGGTGGAGGTTGAATAATGGTCTGGGGCTGTTTTTTCATGGTTCAGGCTCTTTAGTTCCAGTGAAGGGAAATCTTAAAGCTGCAGCATACAATGACATTCTAGACTATTCTGTGCTTCCAACTTTGTGTCAACAGTTTGGGGAAGGCCCTTTTCTGTTTCAGCATGACAATGCCCCCGTGCACAAAGCAAGGTCCATACAGAAATGGTTTGTTGAGATCGGTCTGGAATAACTTGACTGGCCTGCACAGAGCCCTGACCTCAACCCCAACAAACACTTTTGGGATGAATTGTGACGCCGACTGCGAGCCAGGCCTAATCGCCCAACATCAATGCCCGACCTCACTAATGCCTTTGTGGCTGAATGGAAGCAAGTCCCTTCAGCAGTGTTCCAACAGTCTTGAAGGAGTTCCCACATATGCTGAGCACTTGTTGGCTGCTTTTCCTTCACTCTGCGGTCCGACTCATCCCAAACCATTTCAATTTGGTTGAGGTCGGGGGATTGTGGAGGCCAGGTCATCTGGCAGCACTCCATTACTCTCCTTCTTGGTAAAATAGCCCTTACACAGCCTAGATGTGTGTTGGGTCATTGTCCTGTTGAGAAACAAATGATAGTCCCACTAAGCCCAAACCTGATGGGATGGCGTATTGCTGCAGATTGCTGTGGTAGCCATGCTGGTTAAGTGTGCCTTGAATTCTAAATAAATCACAGACCGTGTCACCAGCAAAGCACCCCCACGCCATAACACCTCCTCCTCCATACTTTACTGTGGGAAATACACATGTGGAGATCATCCATTCACCCACACCGCGTCTCACAAAGACACTTAGGTTGGAGCCAAAAATGTCAAATTTTGACTCCAGACCAAAGGACAAATTTCCACAAGTCTAATGTCCATTGATCGTGTTTCTTGGCCCATGGAAGACTCTGTTCTTATTGGTGTCCTTTAGTAGTGGTTTCTTTGCAGCAATTTGACCATGAAGGCCTGATTCACACGGTCTCCTCTGAACAGTTGATGTTCAGATGTGTCTGTTACTTGAGCATTGTGAAGCATTTATTTGGGCTGCAATTTCTGTAGATGGTAACTCTAATGAATTTGTCCTCTGCACCAGCGGTAACTCTGGGTCTTCCTTTCCTGTAGCGGTCCTCATGAGATATAGTTTCATCATAGCGCTTGATGGTTTTTGCGGCTGCACTTGAAGAAACTTTCAAAGTTCTTCAAATTCTCCGTATTGACTGACCTTTATGTCTGAAAGTAATGATGGACTGTTGTTTCTCTTTGCTTATTTGAGCTGTTCTAATTCCACAAATGAACAAGGCACACCTGTTAATTGAAATGCATTCCAGGTGACCCCTCATGAAGCTGGTTGAGAGAGTGTGCAAAGCTGTCATCAAGGCAAAGGGTGGCTATTTGAAGAATCTCAAATATAAAATATATTTTGATTTGATAACACTTTTTTGGTTACGACATGATTCCATATGTGTTATTTCATAGTTTTGATGTCTTCACTATTATTCTACAATGTAGAAAATAGTAAAAATTAAGAAAAACCCTTGAAAGTGTAGGTTTGTCCGAACCTTTGACTGGTACTGTATATAGATAGAAAGATTTGTGTATATGTTCTAGCTTAGACCCTACTTTAGAGACACAACATGCTTTTGAATACAGGGTGGGTGTGTTGACTTGAATGTTGACTTGAATGGGAGTATCTCTTTTAAATTATGCTTTCAATCTTCCATAGGAAACCTGTTGAAATCATAGAAATATAGATAATAGAATATCCATGACCACTTTAAGTTGACATTCAACGGTGGGTGGAACATGGGCCATCTTTGTAGTAGTAATTAGAAGTTAAAATTTCAATTCAATTACAATAGTGTACCTGTACCAACTAAATTGCAGTGGTTTGTAGTGAAAGGTCCATTCTATACATTTTCTTTGTTTGACTGAAATGACACCCACCCTGTATTCAAGAGTATGTTGTGTCTCAACTGATGGTGGGCACAACACAAAAACCTCAGATGATGGAAATTAGGATTTAAGCTACAACATATGCAAAAATATGAAATAAATCAGAGTTTACGTGTTTTTAGATAATTTACATTAAATGTTAAAACACTTATTTCTTTATGTTTTGAACATAAAAATATGCCCCCACCCCCATCAAAGTTGCCCATCCCTGTGCTCTATGGACAGATATGTTGGGTGTTGAATACTGCCTTGTACAAGTCGTCAGCAATGCTCCTTCTAATTATTTCCATCACTGGGCAAATTTCAGGTCTGCTGAGCACAAACTTGAATGCTGTGAAAATTCTGTGCAACTTCCGACGCACGTTTACTGCGAACACTGAGGTTGTACCTGCTTTAAGTTAGTTTTAACAATGGTCAAGTACGCTACTGTGGCTATTTGATCATAATGTAGACTTAACAGAGTAGCCTACCATCAAAAACAATGGAGACAAAAATGCAGCCCATAACATTTTAACATGGCAATAGCTGTTCTATCGTTCAGCCTACAGTAGCAGCCAATGTGTTGTGTTCAATGTAGGCCTTTATTCCATAAGACTTTTGAAAAAAACATGCAGGGCTGGACATTAACCTGTTTATCCACTTGTCCTTCAGACAAGGAGGTGACTGAAAATGTTGTTGTGGTGTTTGATGCAAGAAACCAGTTTAAAATGCATCATTATTCCATTACCATTATGGCTATTGGCTACTTAGCTTATTCAAGCCTTTCTCAAAACTCAACTGCCCCTTACAGGAAAAAAAGTGATTTACCTGACTCGCTTTTCAAAGATGGAATCCTACTCCGATGCGTTCTGCACACAACAAAATCTCTTACATAGTTAGTTTTACATATTAAGTCTTGCATAGTAGTTTGTTTTGTTTCGGTATGTTGCATTGAAAGTGGCTAATATTGTGTTGATTCGATCACAATTCCCACAGTAAAGAGAAAGGTTGATAGTGTTAAGAGTGGAAAACTCAAGAAAGTTAAGAAAGTTGAGTGAAGTTCAATCTCGTGCTTCTCTGCCCGCTTTGATATTTCTTCTGTGCGCAGCTTTGAGGAAACATTGATCATCAGTACAGTGATCATTGTGACTTCCCAATGAGAAATTGGAGACACTGGAGACACTGTGATAGCCTGTCTGTTGGCCTTGTATTTGTCTATACAAATGTGCAGCCTGTGTGTGTAGCATGTATGAATGAGTGGTTGACATTATTTCTCTCATGGTCTCTAGCCCACGGGGTACATGGAGGCTGCCCTGTCCTACAGTACCATAGAGGACCTGCAGCTGCTCTCCTGGGATAATGCCCCCAAATATTGTGTGCAGCTCAGCTTCCCCGGGGGCACCGTCCTCCTGCAGGTATGCCCTGTACCCTCCCTCCCTTCCCTCTTCATGTAACATGACGTGCGTGTGTGCTTTCAATCTGTTACCTGACTGTCTGTATGCCCTAACAGGCAGCCAACAGCTATCTGCGGGACCAGTGGTTTCATTCCCTGCAGTGGAAGGTAGGATTACTATGTTGAAGTATTCATTGGTTTGTGTTCACGGGGGTTCAACAAGACTCACAGTACTTTGCACAGAGATTTTATTTGTTGGCTACACAGAGAGTTGCATGGGCAGGGCACGTGCCCCAAGGCCTCCTACCTCTTCCTTTTGGGAAGGGGTCCCACTGGAGGTCGGGGGCTCCCCAAATAGCATATGATAGGAAAATGTGTAGAATTAAAGAAAATGTGCTTTACAATTCCAAAATGTTCTCATAACTTCAAGGTAAAATGTGTAAAATAGCAGGAAATTTGCCTTAAAACTGAAAACATTTTCTCTTGGCCTCATGATAAAATGTGTAGAATAGCATTATAAAACTGCACAGATTTTCTGAAAGTTACTTTTTATTTAAATATTATTAAATCAAATGATTTTTTCTTATTTGGTGCACCCTCGGAGGTCGATGCCCATGGGCCTCAGATGCAATCGTCCTGTAATGCATGCATTTCTCTCATGTATTTTTGCATTGGTTTGGTAAGCCTATAAAGCAACACATTGTGTTCCAAAGGCTTGAAGCCTATTGTAGTTCATCTGTATGTGGTTATGCGTGTGCCTCTATTTTCTAACCAGAAAAAGATCTATAAGTACCGTAAGGTTCTGAACAACCCTAGTCGCTGGGAGGTGGTTCTGAAGGAGATCAGATCACTGGTGGACATGGCCTTGAACTCTCCCCTGCAGGACGAGTCCATTCACCAGGCCCCGCTGCAAATCATCTCCACCCTGCTGGCCGAGGTATGCCCATCTGCTGGTCTCTCACACACGCACGCCCGCAGTCCTCTCTCTCACACACACACACACACACACACACACACACACACACACACACACACACACACACACACCCCTACAATACACACACTACAATACACACACCTGCTACTGGGAGCTCAGCTCAAAACACACAGATGCCTGCTGTTTGGCAGAGTCAGAACTTAGTCAGTTTGGGAGTGGCTCTATTCAATTTGTTTGTCTGCTCTCGCTCTCTGATCATACCTGTCTCACTTCTGTTGTCCACTCTGCCTCCCCAGAACACCAACCTCAGCTCTCAGGACCATGAGAACATCATTGTGGTGAGTTTAAAGGGGAATGGAAGCACTAGATTCTAGAACGCCAGCTTCCTGTAACTGTAAATAGCCATGCTTTCTTTGTTCATATTATTACATCAGTGACTGGACAGAAACTATTTTGTAGTTTAGCAATGGCGGAAGTTTAGTGAAAGTGACCAGTTCGACAGGTAAAACCTGGTCAAACTGCTGAGACTGCACATTTTTTTTGCCTATTATTGCAGCCTAGAAGGCGTGTGGAGCAGGTTAGCAATAGGCCCCTGGATAGCAGCTTTGATGATGGACAGCTACTCCGTAGCAGCGTCACCCACTGGTGTTCGTGTGGATGCTGTCAGATTATGCCCACTTACTATTGTTACAGTGTAATGGTGTATTCATCTGGATGTGTTTGTGTCCATACCCCATGGACCCTGGCCACTAGAGTCATGGGATGATTGCATTATTAAACTGTTGCAGCACACGAGGTACAGTTAAATCTACACTTGTTGCATACGAACAGCTGCTCACCTTATTTACCTGTCTTGAGGCGTATTGAGAGCTAAGATAATACAGCCCTAGAGGATAATAGGGACAGCTGTGTACTTTTAGGTTGACTTCTGCAGTAACTCTTGGGAATTAGACTAGGATAGCAGAGTTTATTGGACCATGACAGGTTGCTGGCAAGGGGCCATTGTAAATACAAGATAGCATGGCTGGGGAAATTGTGAAGTTGTATTGATCAGTCCTGTCTCTGGTATCTCTGTGTGTCCCTAGGCCATCGCTCCTCTCCTGGAAAAGAACCACCCTCCACCGGACCTGTGTGAGTTCTTCTGCAAGGTAAAGATGGGGCCCAAACATTTCACCTCAACCTCTTGTCAAAATCATATCTCTTAACTTCTCTGGGATATGTGGGACAATAGCGTCCCACTTGGCCAAAAGCCAGAAAAAATGTAGCGCGCCAAATTCAAATATATTACTATAAAAATCAATCTTTCATGAAATCACACATGAAAGACACCAAATTAAAGCTACACATGTTGTGAATCCAGCCAACATGTCTGATTTTAAAAAGGATTTACGGCGAAAGCACACCAAACGATTATGTTAGCTCAGTACATAGCCACAGAAAAACACAGCCATTTTCCCAGCAAAAGATAGTAGTCACAAAAAGCAGAAATAGAGATAAAATTAATCACTAACCTTTGAAGGTCTTCATCAGATGACACTCATAGGACATCATGTTACACAATACATTTATGTTTTGTTCGATAATGTGCATATTTATATCCACAAATCTCGGTTTACATTGGCGCCATGTTCAGAAATGCCTCCAAAATATCCGGAGAAATTGCAGAGCCATGTCAAATAACAGAAATACTCATCATAAACTTTGATGAAAGATACATGTTTTACATAGAATTAAAGATACACTTGTTCTTAATGCAACCGCTGTGTCAGATTTCAAAAAAACTTTACGTAAAAAGCACACCATGCAATAATCTGAGACGGCGCTCAAAAATAACAAAATTTCTCCACCATGTTGGAGTCAACAGAAATACGAAATTACATCATAAATATTCCCTTACCTTTGATGATCTTCATCAGAATTCACTCCCAGGAATCCTAGTTCCACAATAAATCGTTGTTTTGTTCGATAATGTCCATTACTTATGTCTAAGTAGCTACTTTTGCTAGCATGTTTAGTGCACATGTCCAAACGCTCGCGCAGATGCAGGCGAACTCGGACGAAAACTTCAAAAAGTTATATAACAGGTCGAATAAACTGGTCAAACTAAGTAGAGAATCAATCTTCGGGATGTTGTTATCATAACTATCCAATAACGTACCAACCGGAGAATTCCTTTGTGTCTCTAGAAGTTATGGAAAGCAAGACGATATCATTTGGAACGCGCGTGACCAGGAACTGGCATTCTGCCAGACCAATGACTGAAACACCTCTCATCCGGTCCCACATCACAGTAGAGGCTTCATTCCACATTCTACAGACTGTTGACATCTAGTGGAATGCGTAGGAAGTGCAAACAGATCCATATCTTACAGGGAATTGAATAGGCGATGAGTTGAACATTGACCAGTCTCAGAATTCTCACTTCCTGTTTGGATTTTTCTCAGGTTTTTGCCTGCCATATGAGTTCTGTTATACTCACAGACATCATTCAAACAGTTTTAGAAACTTCAGAGTGTTTTTTATCCAATAGTAATAATAATATGCATATATTAGCATCTTGGACAGAGTAGGAGGCAGTTCACTATGGGCACGCAATTCATCCAAAAGTGAAAATGCTGCCCCCTATCACAAAGAAGTTAACTGTCTTGGCCCTTAGTTAGTGCTAGTGGTAATCTCACTCCTCAGCTTGAAATGCCTCCACCCGCCCCATATAATTGGTAGCTTTTCGGGGGCGTAGCTGGCTGAAGGGCGCCACACCCTATGCAAACAGAGCGACGGAGCGTAGTTTGCATGAAGTGTGTAGAGGCCTTTAGGCGTTGTCAAGAGGGCGGTCTTGTGTGTTTTTGCGAGACAGAGGATCCGAGATCTAGGCCCGGTAGGACTTGAGGAAGCAAGCACAGTGACGTCCCTCACCCTAGGGCCATTGTTGGAGCAGAAGATTTAAACTCTTTACAACCATGGCTATCATTAACAGCACAGTTAGTTTTTCCGGGCCTAGTTAATAAAACATTTAGACGGCTTTGATGGAAACGGAGTTTCGGTACAATTTTATAAACGCCGACAGATCATTTGTTAGTTTGACATGGTGTGATATTTTTATGCCAGTAAAATCAATTACGCGAAAAATGGAGGTCAAAACGCCTTTATGTGCAAATATTGATATAATAACCATCATATCGAAGTAAAATTGGAGTCACGCGATGACATGGTGTGTGGTCCTTCCAGTACGACTTGGGAAACCATGCAGTTTATTAGGCTATAGATTAAAACTTTTATAATGAACTCCCACCACTGGTGGGAAAATGTGCATATTTTGTTTATGCGGATTTTAGATATTCACATGAAAATCTGTCGCAAATTGGATGGAAATCTAGCTACTGTTAAATGGTGTTTGTGTGTTTGTGCAGCACTGTCGGGAGCGTCCGCGGTCGATGGTTGTGATTGAAGTGTTCACCCCTGTGGTCCAGAGAATCCTCAAACACAACATGGTGAGCTGAGTTTTCCATCTTATTTCCTGTCAAGGGTCACGCTCAGTTTGTTTATGTCTGTTTTCTTCTGTGGTCATATATTGGAGTAAGTCAAAGCTCACTGTACTTCCTCTTGTCCTCTCTATCCCCATGTTTATTTCTCTGCCTCCTCTCTCTGTCAGGACTTTGGGAAATGCCCCAGACTGCGTCTCTTCACTCAAGAGTACATCTTAGCTCTAAATGAGCTCAACGCTGGGATGGAGGTCGTGAAGAAATTCATTCACAGGTGAGTCAGTGACGACATGGTTTTAGGACTGTAATTTTCTCCACCAACCCAAAACTCAGGACCTAGATATATCAACAGTACCCCCTTGTTTATTTTGTGTTTTCTCCACGTTCGATGGAGGGTGTTTAGGGTATTGAATGCTAATTGTGTGTGTGGCTGTGTTTCAGCATGCATGGTCCCTCCGGGCAATGCCCTCACCCCCGCGTCCTGCCCAACCTGGTGGCAGTGTGCCTGGCTGCCATCTACTCCTGCTACGAGGAGTTAATCAACAGGTGAGTGATGTACTGTTACTGTAGTGTTCTGTAGAACCACCACACAGACTAGACTTAATGGCCAAATAAACCTCCCAGGTTAGCATAGGCTATTCTCCTCTCCTTTAAACATTTTAAATTAGATGTTGACTTGAGTAATGAGTCATCTAATTGGTTATCATAACATCATCACCCTGAGCCACTGGGTCCTCAGCCCCCGTGAGAGGACATTTGCTAAATTTCCGTGACATTGTCACCCCCGAGAATCATCGCTCGGATACATATCTCTCCTCACTCTCCCTCTAAGTACACAGGGGTTGTAACAGAGACATACAACCCCAACAGAATGACATGTATTCTTACTATGGACCTCAATGTTGTAGTCTTGAAATTATTATTCAATGTGTGATACAGTGACTTTCTCCATTCCTCTCTTACACAATATTGCCCCCTCTCCATCAATATCGCTCTCTCCTCTTGCCCACTCTCTCGCTGTCTAGCCGGGACAACTCCCCAAGTCTGAAGGAGATCAGGAACGGCTGCCAGCAACAGAATGACCGTAAACCCCCCCTGCCACTCCGCCTGCTGCGCCCAGAGCCCCCCACACCTCCACCAACGGCCCTGCTGCCCCTCTCCCCTCCCCCCTCAGCTCCCCTCTCCCCTCCCCCCACACTGCCCCTCTCTCCCCCGCCCTCCATCGTCAACTCCAGTGAGATCCTGGTGGAGTTGGAACGCAACAACAACACTGCCAACGCCAGGCGGAAGGGCCCAGCGGGAAGCGACAGTGAGCCCAACCTGATCGACTGTCTGCTGGTCAGCCCCGCCCTCAACGCCCTGTCAATCCAGCTGCCTGCCCAGGCCGACCGCGTGTTGGGCTGCTTCGCACTCATCCTCAAAATGCTGTGAGTTACCACTACTGTTACTTAGGGCTGTGACGATACCAGTATCGCAATACTTTTTCCTTGGAAAAAATGAAAACACAAAGCAGAACAAACTCTTTGGTCCTTTAAAAACCTGCTGTATGTAAAATATGGTGTGCTATAGCTTGGAAAAGAAATACATGTGCCTCTGGATGAGAACATAATGTTTGTTTCCAACATCAGGGCTGTTTTCCTAAAGAAGTTAAATCTGCTTCGTGTTTTGTTTCCTTGCCTGATACTAACGAGTATCGTCCCGGCCCTGTAATGCCCCTCCCTTATTGCCTACCTTACTATGTCTGTGTGTGTCTACGGGGGCTTTCACACCAAGTTTGTTTTAAGCAGGGTTTTTTTCTTACTCTGGAACATTTACCCACTACATTCGGTTTGTTTGGACAGAACACAATCTGCACTCGGGTGACAACACACTGTGGTTTGTTCAAATAGGGTGGTCTCGGTCCAATTCCATTCATACCGTGGTGCAGTTTGCTGCAGGTGAAAACGCAGTCTGGTCGAAACACAGGAAAAGAATCAGAGGTGCGCAGTATTATCGGTTGTTTTGACTGCAAGCATTTGATTAAATGCACGCAATATTGTAACTTGATATCTCTTAAACGTTTTGTGTGTAGCGGTGTGCATTTATGAGCGCATCTGATACAGAGTCATGTCTCCTTTGTTGGCTGCATGTCACAGTTTCCTCACACATGTTACAAAGCGGAAGTAATATGAAGGTTGGTGCCAATGTTCCCTCTAAGCTGCGCGCGGGCATGCAGCTCCCCCAGGACTGCCACGCAGAAGTATCAGGCCGCGCAGAGATTGAACTTCTCATCTTTCTAGTTTTCCCCTTTAGTTAACACTATCAACATTTCCCTCTAATGTGTGTATTGTGATCGAATCAACTCAATATTAGACACTTTCAATGCAACATATCGAAACAAAATGACCTATGCAAGATATTTTCTTGTCGGCAGAGTGCATTGGAGTAGGATTCTATTGCATTGACAGGCACTAATCAGGCTTATAATCTACACAGACTGGTGCGCCATAACCAATCAGAGCTGCAGTATCCCTATAAGCAAATAGAACATTGCCATATATGGATCTGTGCCATTCACTTTGAGCTGGACTGTGTTTACAGCATGACTGGTGGCGAGTAGATGCACTTGTTTTGAGATCAAAGCAAGAGCTGCATGTAGCCAGGTTTGTACATTTCTTCATATTCTTTCCTAGTAAGTTAGTTATTAGCCCAGTTATGGCTAATTTCTAGTCAGCAATGGGGGAGTGGTTGCTTCCTACAAGAGCACAAAACGTGTACATTACTAGATATCTTTGAAAAGCGAGTCAGGTAAAGAGCATTGTTTCTGTCTTAAAGGGGCAGTGTTGTATTTTGAGACAGGCTTGAATAAGCTAAGTAGCCAAAAGGCAGAGTGTAGCATAATGTGTCTGATTCGCTGTAATAATTTTATGGGAATAATTCATTTTATTTTGTAAACTGGTTTCTTGCATCAAACAACACAACATTTTCAGTCACCTCATTTTTCTGAAGGACAAGTGGATAAACAGGTTAATGTCAATCCCTACATGTTTTTTTCTTAAGTCTCATGGAATGTAGGCCTACATTGAACAGCACACATTGGCTGCTACTGTAGGTTGAATGGTAGAACATCTATTTCCATGTTAAAATGTTATGAGATGCATTTTCTCCATTGTCTTTTATGGTAGGCCAGTCTGATAGGCCTACAGTGCCTTCGGAAAATATTCAGACCCCTTGACTTTTTCCACATTTTGTTACGTTACAGCCTTATTCTAAAATGGATTAAACAATACAATCCTCAGCAATCTACACACAATAACCCATAATGACAAACTGAAAGCAGGTTTTTAGAATTTTTTGCAAATGTATTAAAAATAAAAAGCAGAAATACCTTATTTACATAAGTATTCAAACCTTTTGCTATACGACTCGAAATTGAGCTCCAGTGCATCCTGTTTCCATTGATCATCCTTGAGATGTTTTTACAACTTGATTGGAGTCCACATCAGGTACATTCAATTGATTGGACATGATTTGGAAAGGCACACACCTGTCTATATATGGTCCCACAGTTGACAGTGCATGTCAGAGCAAAAACCAGGCCATGAGGTCGAAGGAATTGTCCATAGAGCTCAGAGACAGGTTTGTGTAGAGGCAGAGATCTGGAGAAGGGTACCAAAACATTTCTGCAGCATTGAAGGTCCCCAGGAACACAGTGGCCCCCATCATTCTTAAATAGAAGAAGTTTGGAACCAGACTCTTACTAGAGCTGTCCGCCCGGCCAAACTGAGCATTTGGGGGAGAAGGGCCTTGGTCAGGGAGGTGACCAAGAACCCGATGGTCACTCTGACAGAGCTCTAGAGTTCCTCTGAAGA
Organism: Salvelinus namaycush; assembly: GCF_016432855.1. Classification (NCBI taxonomy): domain Eukaryota; kingdom Metazoa; phylum Chordata; class Actinopteri; order Salmoniformes; family Salmonidae; genus Salvelinus; species Salvelinus namaycush. The sequence goes on along the minus strand of NC_052315.1, from coordinate 23,288,189 downwards.
GATGGGAGAACCTTCCAGAAGGCACTTAAGACTCGCAGACCATTTTCCTGCAATTGTACACATTTCTCCAAGGAGCTGAGACATTTTTGCAGTTTTAAAGCTGATTTCCTGCAACTCTATGTACAGTCTAGAGGTCGACCGATTATGATTTTTCAAAGCCGATACCGATTATTGGAGGACCAAAAAAGCCGATACCGATTAATCGGCCTATTTTTTATTTTTTATTTATTTGTAATAATGACAATTACAACAATACTGAATGAACACTTAATATAATACATCAATAAAATCAATTTAGCCTCAAATAAATAATGAAACATGTTCAATTTGGTTTAAATAATGCAAAAACAAAGTGTTGGAGAAGAAAGTAAAAGTGCAATATGTGCCATGTAAGAAAGCTAACGTTTAAGTTCCTTGCTCAGAACATGAGAACATATGAAAGCTGGTGGTTCCTTTTAACATGAGTCTTCAATATTCCCAGGTAAGAAGTTTTAGGTTGTAGTTATTATAGGAATTGTAGGACTATTTCTCTCTATACCATTTGTATTTCATTAACCTTTTACTATTGGATGTTCTTATAGGCACTTTAGTATTGCCAGTGTAACAGTATAGCTTCCATCCCTCTCCTCGCTCCTACCTGGGCTCGAACCAGGAACACAACAACAGCCACCCTCGAAGCAGCGTTACCCATGCAGAGCAAGGGGAATAACTACTCCAAGTCTCAGAGCGAGTGATGTTTGAAACGCTATTAGAGCGCACCCCGCTAACTAGCTAGCCATTTCACATCGGTTACACCAGCCTAATCTCGGGAGTTGATAGGCTTGAAGCACAGCGAAGAGCTTCTGGCAAAACGCAGGAAAGTGCTGTTTGAATGAAAGCTTACGAGCCTGCTGCTGCCTACCACCGCTCAGTCAGACTGCTCTATCAAATCATAGACTTAATTATAACATAATAACACACAGAAATACGAGCCTTAGGTCATTAATATGGTCGAATCCGGAAACTATCATCTCGAAAACAAGACGTTTATTCTTTCAGTGAAATACGGAACCGTTCTGTATTTTATCTAACGGGTGGCATCCATAAGTTTAAATATTCCTGTTACATTGCTCAACCTTCAATGTTATGTCATGATTCCGTAAAATTCTGGCAAATTAGGCGGCCCAAACTGTTCATTATACACTGACTCTGCGTGCAATGAACGCAAGAGAAGTGACACAATTTCACCTGGTTAATATTGCCTGTTAACCTGGATTTCTTTTAGCTAAATATGCAGGTTTAAAAATATATACTTCTGTGTATTGATTTTAAGAAAGGCATTTATGTTTATGGTTAGGTACACATTGGATCAACGATACGCACCGCATCGATTATATGCAACGCAGGACACGCTAGATAAACTAGTAATATCATCAACCATGTGTAGTTAACTAGTTATTATGATTGATTGATTGATTGCTTGATTGTTTTTTATAAAATAAGTTTAATGCTAGCTAGCAACTTACCTTGGCTTCTACTGCATTCGCGTAACAGGCAGGCTCCTCGTGGAGTGCAATGTATTCAGGTGATTAGAGCGTTGGACTAGTTAACTGTAAGGTTGCAAGATTGAATCCCCCGAGCTGACAAGGTAAAAGTCTGTCGTTCTGCCCCTGAACGAGGCAGTTAACCCACCGTTCCTAGGCCGTCATTGAAAATAAGAATGTGTTCTTAACTGACTTGCCTAGTTAAATAAAGATTAAATAAAGGTGTAAAAAATTAAAACAATAAATAAATAATCTTCCAAATCGGTGTCCAAAAATACCGATTTCCGATTGTTATCGGCCCTAATTAATCGGTCGACCTCTAGTACCGTCCCTTTAGAAAGTATTCATACCCCTTGACTTACTTGACATTTTGTGTTACAGCAATTGTGTGCCACCCTATGGGACTCCCAATCACGGCCGGTTGTGATACAGCCTGGATTCGAACCAGGGTGTCTGTAATGAAGTCTCTAGCACTGAGATGTAGTGCCTTAGACCACTGCGCCACTCGGGAGCCCAAAAAAACATGGAATGAGTAGCTGTGTCCAAACTTTTGACTGGTATTGTAGGCCCATAATCTTCCCTACATACTTTATCTCGTTTAGTCTTTTAAATTGACACTGAAAGCATTTTTCGATCCCGATAATGTATTTAATTAATATACATGTATACAGGCCCAAAGAAAATGCATAGGCCCTGCCCGTCCAAGGATTTCAATGTCAGAAAAATCCCTGCAAACAAAATTTTGTGAAAAAGCCCTAAGTGTAAACAAGAATTCATATGTGGTGCTATCTGTGTGGGCTGTGCTGAGCAGCTGGACACAGCTGCTGCCTCTGTCCTACTGGGGAATAATTCAAAAGGAGGGAGTGCTGCTTAGTGTGTCTCTCTGAATGGATGGATGACATGGATGTGACGCTGTCAAGCAAGATGTTATATTATGTCTGTGGGAATAGGGGGAATGAACTAAAATAGTGTGTCTGTAACAATGACACTGTTACTTAACAGACAGGAATCTGATCCTCGTACCATTTCAATTGATGGATTTTTTGGCATCATGGGACTATGCTCAGGTTACCTCTTGTGATTCCCTTGGTGACCAGCCCTCTGCTCTCATTCTGTGTACCCCTTTCTATTGTGTACCTCTTTCTATCATTCACTTTCTCTCTCCAACTATTCAGGTCTGACTACGATGACTGGAGACCAGCCCTGGCCAGCCTGCTGCAGCCCATCCCCTTCCCCAAAGAGTAAGTATACTGCCCTTAAAGCATTAGACCTCTCACTAAATTCTTCAGTCATACAGAAGCTATACTTAAATCCAAACTGGTTCTCTAGCAGATTAATAAGAATTGCTGACCCCGTGTTCAACCATGGCCTTTTTCCCTTCATTCAGATTACAACCTCTCACTTTCAGTTATTTGAAAATGAAATCATCTCCAAAATATCGCTATTTTTAAAACAAAGTTGGTTCCAATTTCAGTTTAACCAGAAAATACAGAACAAATATTACAACAAATATTATGGTTAAACTCAAATGTACTAATTGATAAAAAATAAAATGAAAAGTATAATCTTTGTAAATGATATCATAATGATAACTGGTGGAGTTGTATCACACATGCAGCTAGCAAAAGAAAATGTACATGTCTGCTCTTTCCAAAATTACAACCAACTAATTGCAGCATTTCTGCAAAAATCGAAGAGGCAAGTGGAAGGGGGAGAAAGTAAGGAACTTGTCGGTTGGCCCAGCATTAAAGACCATAATTGGTTGAAGAAAATTGTAATGAATAAAAAAAGTATACCTGTTTAATTTAAGGACCCAAAAATTGACAGCTGTGCTATACAGATGCCAAAATAGTTGGGAAGAGATTTTCGATGTACCGACTCCATTGCACATGGTTAATGAACCGATACCCAGTTTAATTTAAATTATTATACAGAATTCTTGCAACCAATATAACGTTACATACACTACATGGCCAAAAGTATGACACCAGCTCGTTGAATATCTCATACCAAAATCCTGGGCATTAATATGAAGTTGGTCCCCCCTTTACTGCTATAACAGCCTCCACTCTTCTGGAAAGGCTTTCCACTAGATGTTGGAACATTGCTGCGGGGACTTGCTTCTGTTCAGACACAAGCATTAGTGAGGTCGGGCGCTGATATTGGCCGATTAGATCTGGTTCGCAGTAGGCGTCACAATTCATCCCAAAGGTGTTTGTTGAGGTCAGGGATATCGATATGGCCGATGCTCTCCGCTGGTTCCAATAAGATAGGCTACTGTTTGCTTAATTGGGAGTTGAGAATTTTGATAACTAGAGACAGATTTAGTCTTTTCTTTGTTTTCTCATTTCATTAATAGCCATTGCTTTCTAAGCTGTTTTTCCTACAATTGTATTTTTAAATATTGTGATTTGCCTAGGCCTATTTAACTGTTTTCCACTGACCGCTGCAACACAACAATCAGCTATTTGGTAGGCTAATTTTTAAAACAAGCTAATGATCTTCTTTGGCCAAATCAGGCTCTCTGGTGTAGTATTTTTCATTGTATTTTTCTGTATATGCACAAGTAATTTTATATAGCAAATTTTGTTTACTTTCGGTGAAGCTCATCTTCCCCGAGCCTATTGGATACGCCGCCTATGTTGACATCAATGTGAAAGTAACCGGTGAATAAAACAGCTGGCCATGAGACTTACAAGGCCTAGTTCAAATGCCGGCATTAAATTCAGAGCCATCGGCGCACTGCCTTAACGGCAGACCGGCAAAGCAAACTGTCTGACACAGTTTCTGCTTTCTACTTTCTTAGTGAGAGAAAAGCATGCAGGCTAGCAGCTTCTCAGAGCGACACTCCGCATGGTACTAAAGGCAGCTACACAATACGCTTAACTGCCGTTGCATTTTAATTGTGATTGGAATGATTTTAGTCAACTTTTTTTATAGCCTACTTTTTTTTATAGCCTACTTTTACATTTTTGGTCTTGAGCTAGGGTATGGCGATTGCCATACCCAACTGATGCCCCTGAATTGTACAAAAAAATTAATTTAGATAAAAATTATACACAGTATATATTGTGAATCGCCCATAAGTTCGCCCTCACCTACGGCTGGGACTGTGGGTGAGGGCCTCTCTCTGAGGTGTAGGATCCTGGGATTGGTATTGACGTGGGTGTGCTGCTGAGGGGCCCCGCTGGGGGATGGGATGGGCTGCGGGCTTGCTGCTGTAATTGGCTCCTCAGCCCGGGCCCTCATTACCAGTCACCTAAAGAGGACTGTTGTTGTCACAGCCGGGAGACTCACCTGCTGCTCACCTGCGCACCAGAGCCTAATCTAAGCATTCAGGCGTCGTTAGAAAGGGCAAAACACTCCGACACAACTCCCAGAATGAATGAGTCAGACAGAACCCCCACACACACCCTAAGAGCTTCACATGGACATGTATTTGTGTGTTTTGAAGATACGTTCAAACCAACAACAAAAACGGGCTGTATTTCCTATGCAATCCAGCTGCTATCTGTTCAACACCTTACTGCATGTTTGAGTGTAAACATGGTAGAAGTGTTTAAATGTGTTGTTTCCATTTCATCATGATTAGTGTATTACATGTTTTAATGTTTATCCTCTCTCCTCTTTAGGGCCCTTGCACACGCCAAATTCACAAAGTAAGTATCTACAGCCATGACGTTTAGTTAACGAATGTTACATTTCAGTTACCGTCCAGATGAATCGGTAAGGAAAGCTTGAGGATTGTGCCTGACCTGTCTGTTTGTTTGAACAGAGAGCTGAAATATGTTATTCAGAGGTTTGCAGAAGACCCCAGACAGGAGGTGAGTGTGGCTCTATTAATCACTGTTTCACACTTGTTCAGTGCTAGGTTGGGGTGTGTGGTACTCATGGTTGTGTGCTTGTTGCAGGTCCACTCCTGTCTGCTCAGTGTGCGCTCTGGAAAGGACGGTTGGTTCCAGCTCTACAGTCCAGGGGGTGTGGCCTGTGATGATGATGGGGAGCTCTTTGCCAGCATGGTGAGTGTTTGGTTTTCTTACCCTAATAATCCTAACCCTCATGCCACCTGTTTTAATTGGCTGGACTTGACCTTTGATTCTCTCCTCCAGGTCCACATCCTTATGGGTTCCTGCTACAAAACGAAGAAGTTTCTCCTGTCCCTGGCTGAAAACAAGCTCGGACCCTGCATGCTCCTGGCTCTGCGTGGGAACCAGACCATGGTTGAGGTGTGTGTGTGCACCCGTAGCACAGAGCTGACATGTTTTTATTAGTGTGTGTGGCAGAGAGGTGTAAGTGTACAGGAAGCAGAAGTGACCCAAGTGTGTGTGTTTCAGATCCTGTGCCTGATGCTGGAGTACAACATCATCGAGAACAAGGACACCCAGCTGCAGATCATCTCCACCCTGGAGAGCACTCCGGTGGGCCTTCACATGTACGAGCAGCTGTGTGACAGGCAGAGGGAGCTCAAAGAGCTGGTGAGTTACTACTGTAAACCAACAAAGGCTCAAACACCACACGCTCAACCTCGCACCGCGTTCACAATTATACTGCAATGTTTCCGCAAAATGAACTAGATATCTGGTTCATCAGAGGACAGCTGTAGTATCTGCTCAGTTAAAACAGTTACTACTCTACACTGTCGACACAGCTAGAGATATCTATTCATTCTTCTGTGTTACCTAATCTTTCTCTGTTGTTTCTTCATGGAAATATGAACCCTTTATCTAATTTAAAAGACCTCATATATTTCATCGGTGGCACATTGTTCACAGACACCACCTGTTGTCTGAATGAGGAACTGCAATGCCTGCTGTAATCAGTCAACATTTTTGTTTCCCTTTCTCCCTCAGCAAAGAAAAGGGGGCCCAACCCGACTTACTCTGCCCTCCAAGTCTACGGTGAGATTGGCTTTTATTATGCTACTCCCATTCCTTTAAAGGTTCTTTGTTTTTCTTTCATATGAACATATGATTAACTAAATGTTCAAATTTGGTAGGATTTGTTTTCTTTTTTCTTCATGTCTCTCCCAGACCCTCCGTCTCAATTAAGCTCAAACAGCTTTATTATGTCTCTCGCTGCCTCTGTATCCAACCATATCTTTCTGTCTCTCTGTAGGATGCAGACCTTGCAAGGCTACTGAGCTCTGGCTCCTTTGGGAACCTGGAGAACCTGAGTCTTGCCTTTACCAACGTCACCAGTGCCTGTGCTGAACAGCTCATCAAGCTGCCCTCTCTCAAACAGCTCAACCTGTGGTCCACCCAGGTCAGAACACACACTCACACGCGCAAATATTCACACACACGTACATTGAACAAAAATATAAACTGCAACAATAATTTCAAAGATTTTACTGAGTTGCAGTTCATACAAGGAAATCAATCAATTGAAATAAATTCATTAGACCCTAATCTATGGATTTCACATGACTGGGAATACAGATATGCATCTGTTGGTCACAGATACCTTTTTTTTTAAATGTAGGGGCGTGGATCAGAAAACCAGTCAGTATCTGGTGTGACCACCATTTGCCTTATACAGTGCGACACATCTCCTTCGCATAGGGTTGATCAGACTGTTGATTGTGGCCAGTAGAATATTGTCCCACTCCTCTTCGATGTCTGTGCAAAGTTGCTGTATATTGGTGGGAACTGGAACACGCTGTCGATCCAGAGCATCCCTAACATGCTCAATGGGTGACATGTCTGTCTGGTGAGTATGCAGGCCATGGAAGAACTGGGACATTTTCAGCTTCCAGGAATTGTGTACAGATCCTTGCGACATGGGGCTGTGTATTATCATGCTGAAACACAAGGTGATGGCAGGCGGATGAATGTCACGACAATGGGCCTCAGGTCCTGTCATGGTATCTGTGCATTCAAATTGCCATCAATAAAATGCAATTGTGTTTGTTGTCTGTAGCTTGTGCCTGCCCATATCATAACCCCACAGCCACCATGTTGACATCAGCAAACTGATAACCCACACGACGCCATACACGCCCGGTACAGTTAAAATCGGGATTCATCCGTTAAGAGCACACTTTTCCAGCGTGCCAGTGACCATGGAATGTGAGTATTTGCTCACTGAAGTCGGTTACGATGTCGAACTGCAGTCAGTGAGGACAACAAACACGCAGATCAGCTTCCCTGAGATGGTTTCTGACAGTTTGTGCAGAAATATTTTGGTTGTGCAAACCCACAGTTTCATCAGCTGTCTGGATGGCTGGTCTGAGACGATCCCTCAGGTAAAGAAGCCGGATGTGGATGTCCTGGGCTGGCGTGATCACACGCGGTCTGCAGTTGTGAGGCCGGTTGGACGTGCTGCTAAATTCTCTAAAACAACGTTGGAGGTGGCTTATGGTACAGAAATAAACATTAAATTATCTGGTAAAAGCTCTGGTGGACATTCCTGCAGTCAGCATGCCAATTGCACGCTCCCTCAATTTGAGACATCTGTGGCATTGTATGTGTAAGTATAGTATAGTGGAGTGGCCTTTTATTGTCACCAGCACAAGGTGCATCTTTGTAATGGTCATCCTGTTAAATCAGCTTCTTGATATGCCACACCTGTCAGGTGGATGGATTATTTTGGCAAAGGAGAAATGCTCACTAACAGGGATGTAAACAAATTTGTGTATTTAAAAAAATATTTTTAATAATCTTTTTGTGCATATCTTATTTCAGCTCAAGCAACATGGAACAAACACTTTACATGTTGCGTTTATATTTTTGTTCAGTTTATATTTTAGCCATTTAGCAGACGCTCTTATCCAGAGCGACTTTCAGGAGCAATTAGGGTTAAGTGCCTTGCTCAAGGACACATCGGCAGATTTTTCACCTTGTCTGCTCAATGATTCGAACCAGCGACCTTTCGGTTACTGGCCCAACGCTCTAACCGCTAGGCTACTTACCACCCTACACACACACACACACACACACACACACACACACACACACACACACACACACACACACACACACACACACACACACACACACACACACACACACACACACACACACACACACACACACACACACACACACACACACACACACACACACACACACACACACACACACACACACACACACACACACAGTTTTTATTTGAATTGGATAAGTAATACTTTGCATGACTTTGAAAGACTTCCTTTCTTCCTGTTATTGTCTTTCCTTCAGTTTGGAGATGCAGGACTGCGGTTGCTGTCTGAACACTTGGCATGTTTGCAGGTGTTGAATCTGTGTGAGACACCCGTGACCGATGCTGGCCTGCTGTCCCTCAGCTGTAAGAACTCGTCTCAATCATTTAACTATATACTTCTCGCATACCATATACTTCTGGCCTGCCACACGACCTCATGCATTCAGTATAGATCAGGCTTCCCACACAATATCCTAACTCTATATACACTGAGTGCACAAAACATTAGGAACACCTACTCTTTACATGACATAAACTGACCAGGTGAATCCAGGTGAAAGCTATGATCCCTTATTGACGTCAACTGTTAAATTCACTTCAGTCAGTGTAGATGAAGGGGAGGAGACCTGTTAATGAAGGATTTTTTTGGCCTTGAGACAATTGAGACATGGATTGTGTATGTGTGCCATTCAGAGGGTGGGTGGGCAAGACAAAAGATTTAAGTGCCTTTGAACGGGGTATGGTAGTAGGTACCAGGCACACCGTTTTTTGTCTAGAACTGTAATGCTGCTGGGTTTTTCACGCTCAACAGTTTCCCGTGCGTATCAAGAATGGTCCACCACCCAAAGGACATATACCCAACTTAACACAACTGTGGGAAGCACTGGAGTCAACATGGGCCAGCATCCCTGTGGAACGTTTCAACACCTTGTAGAGTCCATGCTCCGACAAATTCAGGCTGTTCTGAGGGCAAAAGGGGGGTGCAACTCAATATTAGGAAGCTGTTCCTAATATTTTGTAGATTCAGTGTCTGAACGGTGACTTATTTATGCGTGTCTTTCAGCCATGAAGAGCCTGTGCAGTTTGAACATGAACAGCACCAAGCTCACAGCAGACACATATGATGACTTAAAGGTAAGATGAACTGTCATTCCCTCTCTTGACAAGAACATGTTAGTGTATCAACAAATATCACATTTGTTTTGGTCTCTTATCTTCTTTCTTTCCCTGTCAGGCAAAACTCCCCAATCTGAAGGAGGTGGATGTCCGCTACACCGAGGCCTGGTGAACACATCCTGTATGACATCACTAGAACACCAACTCCCACATCATCCAAACATGAGGATAACCTGATATCATCGGAACACATAGCCTCTCTTACATCAACAATAAAAGGATCCTCTCCCATCTCTAGATGAGGACACTTTTATCTGGAGATGACATCAAAACGCCACGACCTCTCTAGTAACATGTCCATGGAAAATTACTATCTTTCTAGTGACATCATCAAAATACAAGGACCTGTTCTTTCTTGTGAAATCAACATACAAGGACCTCCTTTTTAGTGACATCATCAAAATGCAAGGACCCACTTTCTTGTGACATAAGGGACCCTCTCTTGCTCTCGTTCTCTCTCATGTGTGGTTGCTCACTCAGTCCCTATCCACATCCTATTTGCCCTCAATAGACTCGTCATAGATTTCCTCTGTGTTGTGTCATATGTACACAGAACAAAGTTAACAAATGGTGGATCTTGCCCCTTTCTCCCCTCTCCCTTTCCTGCTCTCTTTAAGGACCTTTGAGTTTAAATTACCTCTCTTCCCTCCATTTACTGGGAGCTATTCTACCCTTGTCTGATGAAGGCTGGATAACCAGGTCACATTCCAGTACATTTTTTTGATATTGCCTCTAGTCAATCCAAATGTAGCTTTAAAAGACTATTCAACTGTCATTTTGGTCTTGTTGTTTTGTTTGGGTTCTTTCAGGTTCAGAGTCGGGCCTTTCCAGTCCTTCATTGGGAATGAGGTGCTACCTCAAAAAAATAAAAGTTGCAAGACTGTGCCTAATGCCTTGTATAACACGTTCACTCTCAATCAATTTTTATCAACTTGAATGAACGTATTTTTCCAGACATTTCTGCTTTCATATATTCTGTATATATATATATATATATATGAAGGATACACACACAGTACCAGGGAAAAGTTTGGACATACCTACTCTTTCAAGGCTTTTCCTTTATTTTTACTATTTTCTACATTGTAGAATAATAGTGAAGACATAAAAATGATGAAATAACACATATGGAATCATGTAGTAACCAAAAAAGTGTTATCAAAATATTTTTTAGATTTCTTCAAAGTAGCCACCCTTTGCCTTGATGACAGCTTTGCACAATCTTGGCACTCTCAACCAGCTTCACATGGAAATCTTTTCCAACAGTCTTAAAGGAATTCCCACATATACTGAGCATTAGTTGGCTGCTTTTCGTTCACTGCAGTCCAACTCATCCCAAACCATATCAATTGGGTTCAGGCCGGGTGATTGTGGAGGCCAGGTCATCTGATGCAGCACTGCCATCACTCTCCTTCTTGGTCAAATAGCCCTTACACAGCCTGGAGGTGAGTTGGGTCATTATCCTGTTGTAAAACAAATGATAGTCCCACTAACTGCAAACCAGATGGGATGGGGTATCGCTGCAGAATGCTGTGGTAGCCATGCTGGTTAAGTGTGCCTTGAATTCTAAATAAATCACTGACAGTGTCACCAGAAAAGCACATTGGCAACTCCTCCTCCATGCATCATGGTGGGAACCACACATGCGGAGATCATCTGTTCACCTACTCTGCGTCTAACAAAGACACGGCGGTTGCAGCCACAAATCTCAAATATGGACTCATCAGACCAAGGGACAGATTTCCACCGGTCTAATGTCTGTTGCTCGTGTTTCTTGGCCCAAGCAAGTCTCTTCTTCTTATTGGTGTCCTTTAGTAGTGGTTTCTTTGCAGAAATTTGACCATGAAGGCCTGATTCACGCAGTCTCCTCTGAACAGTTGATGTTGAGATGTCTGTTACTTGAACTCTGTGATGCATTTATTTGGGCTGCAATTTCTGTGGCTGGTAACTCTAATGAATTTGTCCTCTGCAGCAGAGGTAACTCTGGGTCTTCCTTTCCTGTGGCGGTCCTCATGAGAGCCAGTTTCATCATAGCGCTTGATGGTTTTTGCAACTGCACTTGAAGAAACTTTTAAAGTTCTTGAAATTTTACGGATTGACTGACCTTCATGTCTTAAAGTAATGATGGACTGTCGTTTCTCTTTGCTTACTTGCCATAATATGGACTTGGTCTATCTTCTGTATACCACCCCTACCTTGTCACAACACAACTGATTGGCTCAAACGCATTAAGAAGGAAAGAAATTACACAAATTAACTTCTAACAAGGCACACCTGTTAATTGAAATACATTCCAGGTGACAACCTCATGAAGTTGATTGAGAGAATGCCAAGAGTGTGCAAAGCTGTCAAGGCAAATGGTGTCTACTTTCAAGAATCTAAAACATATTTTGATTTGTTTAACACTTTTTTGGATACTACATAGTTTCGATGTCTTCACTATTATTCTACAATGTAGAAAATAGTAAAAATAAAGAAAAACCTTTGAGTAGGTGTGTCAACTTTTGACTGGTACTGTGTTTATGTATGTATGTATGTATGTTTTATTTATATATATATATATATATATATATATATTCCCTGTTGACATTTTAAAAGCAGACATTTCAGGAGCTCTGCTCTGCGGTTGCAACACAATTAAAAGGAAAACATGTTTGTACATAACTCCCATATTTAATAGAATGGTTGTGCAGTAGGTGGTCTGGGACTGCCTTGTATTTATGATTTCTCTCTTCATATCCCTGTTTTTCTGCCTCCCCTAATTTTGTCATATACCTTTTTTTCACTTTCTAGGCAACTTATCCATAATCCATGTTGTGGCTTCAACAGAGGCCCTATGTGCACCTTGCATCAACCTCTCAATGTTGCCTTTTTGGCATGATGAGGCATGTTTTTATAGAGATGAATATTGGACACTTTTTGCTAGTGGATGTAGATATACATGCCATGGTCATCCTTAATGGGATAGAAATATTTTGTCAATGTCAGGAGTGAAGAGGCTCTGTAGAGGCAACAGCATGGTGTGTAGATGACCCTGATAAAAAGGGGCACATTAACTGCCCAAAGTCTCTAGATTAAGATTTTAATTCACAATTGTTTGCCATACTGTACTTCAAAAAAGAAACTATTGCTTCAAACATCAGTATGGTCTGAAACGTGACATAACGGTGGATTCTAACGTGCTAATCATTCATTCACAGAACCACATTTCTCTCTACTCCCCATCAAGCATGGAGAGAGGGCACTGTTTGGAGTATCCTCACCCATGAAAGTAGTACATGTATCTCGGTTAAAATGTTTTGCATTCAATCTTTATTTGAAATCCTAAGAAAACTTTCTGTTTACATCGGCATACTGTGGACAAGTCCATTTTTTTAAACCACCTGTTTTGAATTGATTTGCCATATTGTTACCAAGGAATGTTATTTCAGCATTCAGGTATGTGGTGACTTTGCCCACACAAACAGCAGAACAGTGTTGTCCTCTCTGTCTCTTCTCTTCTGCTGTAGGTGGCTTTGATCAATCTGTCCTTTCTCTGTGCCCTTTCAGGGTGTCTTACACAATCAGATCGTTCTTTTGACTGCTCTACTCTGGTCCCATCCACTTATTGTTTTTTCAGAATTCTCTAGAATTCTGCTCAGTTTTGGCAGAACTTAAAGAACACAGAGTTGGACACCGTCCAATAAGAGTTCAATGCTATGTTTATTTTGAGTGCCATTACGGTTACTGGCACTAAATATCATTGTGTATGGGCATCTTTGGTCTGGCTTAGGATCTCATGCTGTCACTTCCTGTATGTGTGTGTGTGTGTGTGTATATATATATATATGTATATGTATACACACACACACGTGTATATAATTTTCTGTCTCCCTCCCCTCTGTGCTTCTTAGTCTCCCTGTTAGGGAGGCTGTCATTGCCTTCATCTTTAGGACATGTGCGTGTGGTCATTAACTTTTTATTTTCACACAAAGTGCACTGTAATCTGTCGTGTTTTCATGGTTAGTATCTTTTAATGATTTGTTTGTCAACTGTTAATTTGATTTGATCACTTTAATCAAGAGTTTATTTGTCGCCTGACTTTTTTTTGGCATGTACATGTTGCATCAGCTGATGTTTTTTTATTTTGTAACTTTATTTTAAAGATTTGAATATGAAAAGGGTCAGATCACTAGCTCTGAAGTCAACCTACACCCTTTGTCCATGGGTTACCACAATGTTCTGATCGAAGCTCAATGATAAGCAGTACATGTCATAAACCAGCGATTTAATCACCTTGGTGTGTGATTACAGACCTTTGTATTGCTGGACACATTAGCTTGTGCACAAAATACTGTGTAATGATATGAACATAGTATGTATGTATGTATGCCAGTGAGTGTACTGGTTACTGTACAGGTTGTACACTGGTGACATACTGTGTGTAATGATATGAACATAGTATGTATGTGGGAACCTGACCTGAGGATTTTTTTGTAGCCCTGATGTTCCTCTAGTTTTTAACGTTCAAATGTATATCTGCAGCTGGCTAAAGAGGGAGACGTAGAGGTTTGAATGTGGAGGGTTTTAGTACTGTAGAGGAAATTGTGACAAAAACGAATCCATTTGTTATATCGTTTTCCTGTGGAGCTCACTGTGCTTTGCTTTGGTTTATGTCTCTAACTCACTCTCTTCTCTCCTCATTCCTCTCTTTTCAGAGGTGATATTACAACCTGTACTAATTTTTCTGAATTTGTAAAGATTTCTCTAATTTGAATTGTGACCCGCGGCTTGAGTCTTAATGTGGTTGACAGCGGGGCGCCTGCTGCTGTAGCCCCCCTGCTAACGCAGTGATGGACATAAACTAGATTTCCCATGATTCCTGTAATTTTTTGCAGCTCAAACGTTCCCCTCATTTCCTCTTGTCTGCGTTATCTGCTTCTACAGCTGGGTTACTACTGCTCTGTGGCTGTTGTAATAAAAATACAAGACCTTCTACAGGAAAATAAAATACTATGATGTGAAATCATTTCAATCAAAATAAACTGTCTGTGAATATGTTTAAAATGTGAGTGCTGCATAGTTATTTATAGGTTCTGTGTAAGTTTCACTGTTTTCAAATGCCATAGTTTAATCTGATCAAATGAAGCGAAGATAGTCAGCAGAAGAGGTAATATTTTATTGACTAAAATTACGCAGAGGAACCATAAAATAAAATATAAACAGAAGGATTATCAAAGCAACATAATGTGCTCTAAGCAACAGTTTCACCTGCAAATAGCCCTGTATGTCTACAATATATCAGTAGTTAAAGAATGCATTTGTTGAGAACAAAAAAGAAACGAACAATACACTGGTAACACGACTTAATTTCTCTGAAGTTTTTGAAGAATACATTATCAGTATGATGCTGCTAAGTGCACCTTTCACTGTTCATCTTAATAACCCATTAACACCCAAAATTATGCAAATGTTAAACATCACACATTTTCTCTCTGTTGGCCTTGGCTTTGTAAGACTGAAGTTTGGGATGCAACCACGCAGGCTCAGGATGAGCTGCCCTCAGGAATAAAATTTACTGTTGTTGATTTTCTTTTCCTTTATCCTAGGACCAGATAAGATAAAATTAATTTATCATCATGACATTTCTGTTCACAATTTTTATTATTATTTTTATATAAGCATTTCGCTGCACCTGTGATAACATATGCAAATCTGTGTACGCAACCAATAAACGTTGATTTGAATAGAGCACAACTCAGGCTTACTTCTGTTTGCAGGTATCTTGGATCTTCTGTAACTGTGTCTCATTGGTGCTGAACTCTCTCATGAGGTCGTCACGGAGCTGTGGGGGGGCGGAACGCTGCAGGCTGGTGTGGGTGTCGTACAGGAAGATCTCGTTGTTTATCTCAGCCTGCCGCCTCCGCAGTTGGTTGGACGACGAGTACAGCTCCTCCTCTGCTTTCTGATTGGCAGACAGACACAGGCTCACCATCCAGATGCACAAACACCACCACTAACACCAAAGGCTGTCAACATGCAGTGTGTCTCACCTCCACCTGCTGCACATCGATGTAGACCAGTAAAGACGCCAGCTCTATGCTCTCATTGAAGCCATTTTTCAGAGGAACAGAACGGTACCCTAAGATGAACCAGTGTAGAAGTGTGTAAATGAGGGGCTTAAGGGTTCATGCACCACATATTAGTGGTTGTGTGTCCTACCTGAGCGGATGCCCTTCACAGGGAAGGTAGCCTGAGCCAGGAAGTTAGGGTCTGAGAACATGTCCTCCTCATTCACCACAAAGCGCAGGAAGGTGAGCTCTGGCTCATGGACTGGGAACGTCACCGGCTCTGGAGGAGCCTTCCACACCGGGTTCAGCCCATTGTCACCTGAACAAATATAAGCCCCATTACCAACATCCTTTCATCTTTAAAACAACACACACAAGCTGAGTTTCTTTAATTTGCTGGACGGCATTGTGGGAAGAATGTAATTCTATCCACTCCCACTCCTTACGATAGACGACGGTCTTAAACTTGTTATCTTCTGTGTGTCCACACAGCTCCGTCTCTACAAAAGGGCTAGCAATGCTACGGCCTGGCTTAGGAAGGTGTCTGGCAGCAATCACCTACAGGGGGCAGCACAACAAACTCAGTGCTCAACAGTAACCAGTTTACCATATGAAAGATTAGCAGGGAAATGTCAGTGTAAATAAATACATTTGGACAATGAGCAGAGCCATACCCTGACAGTAAGGGTGAACTTGACTTTCCTCTTCTCCAGATGTGGATCATAGCTGTCTGAGCGCATCATCTCTGGCTGTAGCACGTAGCCTGTATGTCCGTTAAGGCTGAAGAGGGCACTGTTGAGTTGAGTATACTTATCTGGGGACATAAACAAACATGAACATCACTTGGACACCGAGCAAGCACTTTCCTAATCTCTGTGAACACATGTTTTTGTTGTCACATACACTGGATAGGTGCAGTGAAATGTGTTGTTTGACAAGATCAGCCATAGTAGTAGAGTCCCTGTTGCAAATTAGTGTAGCTCAGTTGGTAAAGCATGGTTCTTGCAACACCTGGTTTGTGGGATCAGTACATAAAAAGTATAAAAATGTATGCACATAAGTTGTCCTAAAATGTTAAGTGTCTTGCTCTACCAAGGGCATGTGGAAAAAGTACTGAATTGTCAAACTTGAGTAAAAGTAAAGATACCTTAATAGGAAAGGAGTGAAAAGTGAAAGCCACCCAGTAAAATACTACTTGAGGAAAAGTATTTGGTTTTAAATATACTTAAAAACATCTTAAGTATCAAAAGTAAAAGTGTGAATCATTTCAAATTCCTTATATTAAGCAAACCAGTGGGCACAATTTATTTAAAAGAAAAATTAATTTACAGATAGCCAGGGGCACACTCCAATACTCAGACATCATTTACAAATGAAGCATTTGTGTTTAGTGAGTCCGCCAGATCAGAGGCAGTAGGGATGATAAGTGTGTGAACTGGACATTTTCTGTTCTGCTAAGCATTCAAAATGTAACAAGTACTTTTGGGTATCAGGGGAAATGTATGGAGTAAAAAGTACACTATTTTCTTAAGGAATGTAGTGAAGTAAAAGTAAAAGTAGTCAAAAATATAAATAGTAAAGTAAAGTACTGATACCCCAAAAAACTACTTAAGTACTTTACACCATGGACATATTTTCATTCCCCCTCCATCTTTAACACATGCTAATCAAACCAACCTGCAGTCTGGAAGTTGAGTGCCACCATGTGGCAGCCACAGGCCCACAGAGGGTAAGGGTCGTAGTTTGATGAGTCTACACGTTGGCCCTTGGGGTAGATGCGGCTCAGGGACTTGCGGTTGTACTTCAGGAAGTCTGGAGTTTTGTTCTTGGCCGGGATCTTGTTCTCCACAAAGGAGCGGATCTCTTTGTAGCAGTAGTTCACTGTGGGGTCATGATTGGTAATGGGCAGACTAAGTTTGATCAGAACAATACTGAGAGGAGAGAGTCGACCACATCTGACTGTGGTGAAGGGTGACATATTCTGGTAGTAATAATATGAGTGTGAGTAAAGGGTGGATTGAATTTAATTTGAAAACACACATTTGAAATCTCTAATGTGTATTGCAGTGCATGTCATAGGATGAATGCCTTAGGTGGGTGGTAAGGGTGGTAGGGCTGGGGATCGTACCAAAGCGGTCCTTCTCCTTGCTCCGAGGCTGGCAGTACACCACCAGGTCAGACATCTCCATGGCAACCTCTTCACTCTTCTCCACCTCCTCCTGCTGCTTGATCTGGAGGACAGAAAACACACAGCAGCTTCCTGTCAGCATGACATCACTGAAGACGGCTTCCTGTCCCTAATCTGTACCCCGCACATTGACTCGGTACCGGTACCCCCTGTATATAGCCTCATTATTGTTATTTTATTTCGTAAATATTTTCTTAACTCTATTTTCTGAAAACTGCATTGTTGGTTAAGGGCTTGTAAGTAAGCATTTCACGGTAAGGTCTACACCTGTTGTATTCGGCCCATGTAAAAAATACAATTTGATTTGATTTATCAGTATGACATCACTGAAGACGCCTGGTACCCCCTGGCTGTGTAGCAGCTTCCTCTCAGCATGACATCACAATATACGCTGGGCTATACAGCTTTGGAATGGTAGATATAAAGATATCATACTAGCCTCTTACGTATATATGCCGTTGGGTTATTTAAGAAATAAGGCACGAGGGGGTGTGGTATATGGCCAATATACCATAGTTAAGGGCTGTTCTTATGCACGACGTATCGCGGAGTGCCTGGACACAGCCCTTAGCCGTTGTATATTGGCCATATACCACAAACCCCCGATGTGCCTTATTGCTGTTGTAAACTTGTTACCAACGTAATTAGAGCAGTAAAAATAAATGTTTTGTCATACCCGTGGTATACGGTCTGATATACCACGGCTGTCAGCCAATCAGCATTCAGGGCTCGAACCACCCAGTTTATAAATGGAATTATATCATGATACTAGCCTCTAACTGCTTGTTGTGCTGCTTGGTGATCTCTCTCTGAGTGATGTCCCAGGCCACCTGGTACCACTCAAACAGGTCTTCCAGTGACTCTGCCGCAAAGTCAAAATGAATCTTACTGTCGTAATCACTCATCTGAAGTGTCATGACATGGGACTTCCCATTCTTTGCCGATCTCACTGAGAAGAGAGCGGGATGGAGGGAGCATGGGGAAGAGAAAGTAAAATATTTATTATGTGTAATGTACTGTATATATAATACAGTGTTGTGTTTGGGTACAGGACTAGACTGTGTCTACATGTTATGTACCGTCAATTGTATATTTATCCTGTGTACGGTGTCGTGGTCTAAAACGATCCATTTGGAATTGTGTGTAGTTGTGTGTACCGTTGATATGAGGTATGTTTTAAGAGCAGTTGGTCTAATGAGCACGTGCTGTGTGGAAGGACTGGGGGTTTGGTATGTAGTGTGTTAATCATGTGAAGATAGCATGTTTCTGATATAGATTATCTGTGTTTGGACAACATGTAAAACAGATGTAACAGAATGACTGTACTCACCAACGTTACACTTGGAAATGTCAACAACTCCTTTACACATATCCCCCAGAGGATTGTCCTCCATGACCTGTGAGACAAATGTGTACACTGTAGATCTCTAAAAATGCACTCTTACCACACAAGAAATATACAGCACAAATGCACAATGTCATTGACAGACTGACCCCACACCAGTAATACAGTAACACCATGCAAAATACTGATCACTCCTCCTACCTGATCCTGTGACTCAGCTTTGATATTGTTGGACACTTCCTCAACATAGTTGGCAGGGAAAAATAGCTGCAACTTTCCCCCATAGTCCCCTTTCCACCTATAGGGAGCAGCAGAGAGAGGTTAGTATGTTCCTAATCTGACCTGGGATCAGATCGTGTGTGTCTGTGTTCTGAGGCCTCACCATCCATCGCTGTCTTTGGACACACTGTGGATCAGAGCCCCCTTGCAGAAGTTCAGTTCATCAGGTCTCATGGGTCTGTAGTCGTACAGAGCTTTAACTGTACTCTTCGGCTGATGGGGTTAAACATACAGTACATCAACAGGTACATACATTAATACACATACAAACATAGATACACACACTACATTGACATTGCCTGAGAAAATCTATAAACATAATTTCAATGAAGGGAAACAAGTTAACATAATATGTGAACATACCAGTGACGGCTCGATTTCATTTGGCTCCACATACATCTTCATATCATACAGTGAGGCGCAGTCTGTCTCCTACACAGACAAACCATTGAAGACACTTATCAGAAAACATACTCTACTTAACCTTTCCTCCCCCAGCAGTCCAGTCTCTGCCCCCCTTTCTCCCTTTCTCCCTCCCTCTGCCCTCCTCTCATCCACATTATATCTCTCTCCCATCCTCTCTTTTCTGCCTCCAGTCTCTCCCGTCCCTCTCTCTTACCGTGCTGAAGCGGCTGACCAGTTCCAGTGTGACAGGGTAGCGTAGTTTGATCTTGCGATACAGAGGCTTCTTACGGAAGTAGTTGACCAGCTCCACCAGGCTCTCGAACTCAGTGGTGGTTCCCAGCACGTACATAGAGCCATCCTTCTGGATCCGACAGTGCTTCACCTTGCCATCACCTCTGAAGGTGATAGCGTAGGAGTCGCTCTCCTCTCTCTGTCTGATGAGGAAGGCTCCGTCCCGGGGGATTCTCAACAGATAGTCCTCTGCCTCCCCTCTGCTCAGGTTACTATAGAACCACCTGACCACCACAACACACAGAGAGAGAATCTACGTGTTAAGTGTGTGCATTCTTGTGTACCTGTGTGCATGTTTAAATTCAGACATACTCTATGTCAGATGACCCTATGTAACTCACCCTTCCAGTAGGTGTGGGTTGGGTCGAGGGACAGCCTCAGTGAGGCGCAGGTCAAAGTCGTGGCAGCGGAGGGGCATGTCGCGATAGTGCTGGATCAGTGAGTACACACTGGGGAAGTGCAGGTTATCAGTCAGGAAGTAGAAAGTATGTCCTCCCTCTGAGCCAGAGCGGATACGACAGTGCTGGACCCTCCCACTGCGCCTACAGTATAACCCACCGAAAACAGACATCAGCACAGCAGAGATCTAAACACAGGACACGTACTGGCAGTAGAGTTGAAGACAAGCTGGCGTACCAGAACGAGAGGGTGAAGTCTGTCACAAAGGTGTCACTTTCTCGGACCAGGAAGGTGCCATCCCTGCCTCCCGACTCAGCACAGAACTCCTGAAGCAGCCTCTCTGCTGTCTGCCTCCCTTCACTCATCCTCCCATGGAACCAAGGCTCAGACGTGTGGAGCTCTGGGGACTACAGCGTTGAGGGGGGGGGGGGGGGGGGGGGGGGGGGCAGGGAGGGAGGCAGGGCGGTAAAAAACAGTCATAATTATGTAATAATTAAATACCGTGACAATGATCATTTGTTTCCTACAATTAGAAATGAACTATTCTCTGTTGTTTACCTTCCTGAGCTCATCCTCCTCCTCCTCCTCTGCGTAATAGAGTGTGTCATCTGAAATCACACAGTAGTGCTTGTTCCATCGCTACAGGTGGACAAACAGGCACAATGTCAGAATAGTTGACAACGGCAACCATCACAACAACAAAATATACACTAACAATGCTATGACTATGAAACAAATACAATAATATACAACACACTTCCTGAACCAAATAGGCCTACAGACTTCTAAGGAACTAGCTTGGAACCATATCATGTTAACAGGACAGGTGGTCTCTAAGTTACCTGGTCCACTGGATCCCAGATATGCAGGTCTCCTTGCTTCTCTCCCTTTCGGAAGTCCTTTCCGCTGATGCCTCCCTCCACACTCAGTTTCTTGTGCTGTAGGGGTGAGGAGGGGAGGGGTGTTGGACCACCACAGACCCACCACGCAAGTAATAACTGACTGTCATCTGTATAGCCCATCATATCATGATGATGAATCACTTTACTGTAACATGCTGTACCACATACTACGGAAACCGGAAACCGTTTTTCCCTGTGACCCAATTCTTCACATTATTCCCTCCCACCACATCCCCATTGTATCCTCTGGGCTGGCCCTCACCTTGAGGATGATATCATACCACCATCCCCATTGTATCCTTTGGGCTGGCCCTCACCTTGAGGATGATATCCAACCACCATCCCCATTGTATCCTCTGGGCTGGCCCTCACCTTGAGGATGATATCATACAACCATCCCCATTGTATCCTCTGGGCTGGCCCTCACCTTGAGGATGATCTTGCCCTTGAGCTGTGTGGGGGAGGGCAGCTGTTCAGCCATCAGCTCCACAGGCTCCATCAGCAGCTTGTCCTGGAATACCTCTCTGAAGATACGAGCCATCTGCCTCTGCTGCTCTATGGGACAGTGCTCCTCGATGGAGAGAACCACAGGGTATCTGACAACAACAGCACCACAATGCTCAGTCAACACAGACAGAATGTTCTAGAAACATTTACAGTCCTCAGTTGTAAAGCACCTCAGGTGTGGGTATGTTTATTAGTTTGGGTGAGTTTTCTCAGACAGATTCAGACTCACTCAGATGTGACAAAGGCATGGTCATTGATGGCCTTCACCACGTCCTCAAACTTGATCTTGGTGGTTCTGGTCCAGCCATGGTATATGATGGGCTCACCTGGCCCTTCCCAGCAGTCCACTACAGGGCCACACAACACAAAATAATCCTTCCCAACTATAGAAGTAAATGGATAATGTAACGAGGGCAAAGTAAAATATTGCAGGGACTGTTTTAGTGAGGTTGAAGGTGTACAACTAACACTCAACACAGCGGCATCCCAGACGCAGGCAGCGAATGTAGGCCTCGGTGGACGACTCGCTCCGCAGCTGGTCTCCAGTCAAGTACCTGATGGAAACACATAACAACATCATAACAAGAAATACAACATGCAAACAAATCATAAAGAGCATTTGTGTGTTTATTATAATATGAGTCATAGCCTATTCAGAGGTGGCACCACAGATCCCAGAGTGGTCTGGTGAAAAAACATTCTGGGGCCCGTAGCGTTTCCTGATCTGGTAAACTAACCAGGTAAAACTCCAGACCTTATACGGTATGATGTGATTAATCTGTTGTAAAAAGGTTTAATATGGGCTATGATAGGAAAATAGTTTTTCTAATCAAGTCACATGGTTGTTTTTTTAATTATGGAAAAACTCCTGGTCTTGGTGAGGATGAAAATCCTGTCAAATTGCCTCAACCTTGTACTTGTTCATATTAATTATATTTTAAGGACTAGAGGTGTTTCCTATACACAGACACGGAGAAAGCAACATGATTGGACAATAAAACAAACAGAGCTGAGCTTGCTTTATGCAGGTTTGCATCGTGTAGTCCTGCCCTATGCAATTGTAGGCCTAATAAAACATGTACTCACAGTCTATGTCAGCTATTGTGTTTAGGCCTATTGATTAATTCCAGTTTTGGTTTGATAAAGTCTAGGTAGCCTAGTCAGCCCAAGCTTGAATATAAACCACATTTTATCCCATTCAAATTTTCTCACAAACAAATGGGCTATAAATACACGTTTCCTCTTTGTTTACCCTGGCCAGAGCGACAAGAGCACATAGGCTAGACTATTCAGCTGCTGTTGTTAGTAGCCTACAATTGATCAGACTGAAAAATACTCTCGTTTCCATGCAATACAGCAAGTCTTATCGCTAATGTTTAGCTCTATAGGCTGCTGCATTTATGTAAGAGCTTTTGCTCGTGTCTATTGGGAGTGATGTGCTATCACGGTTGCTTAATAAATACAGGAGGAAATTGGAGATCCCGCTTTGAGCTTTGTGCGTTGCGCCCATCCCGCGCGACCTGCGATTTCCGCAAATCGGATTGGTCAAGACGTGCAAAGAGCCTGCAGCAGCACTCCGGTTTGAAGGACAGAGAAATTGTACACGAGTTGACAAATCATGAGGCAAATCGGTCTAAAAAGCAGCACCTTGACCCTTTTTTTAACGCATTGCATCAATATATTTTATTTAAAAAAGTTAAGTAGTGTTCATTTCATAGTGTTATGTTGTATTTTTGTGTTATGTGGCGGTACTGACGTGTTGTGTGAGGAATTGATCCAGTAGTGGGACAATGGGTTGTTCATATCCAGGTTGCACATCTCTGAGTATTTCTCATCCCAAATCGAGTTCTCCTTAGAGAAGAGGAAACTGAGGAACTAAAGTGAGAGAAGAGAGAGAGAGCGCTGTGACAAACATAACACATCGTTCTCCACTCCCCATTCACACACACATCGAACACTGTCCCACCTCGCTGACGGTGAACTCTGGATCGTTGGTCTTCCTCATGGTGTCGTCTATAAAGGTGGTCATCAGCTCTCGAACCTGGTTCAGGTCATTGGCCCATGACTCCTGAGAAAGAGAAACGTAGAGAGTGAGGAAAATAGAGATAAAAAATTACAATAAAGGTAATGATAACAGGTAGCAGGTTAAACACTGACAGAAACAGACCCAGTTTTACCAATTTCATAATTGATAGATAGCTTGATCTTACCTTCTGCTGGTACAGAAGAAATCTTTGGAAATCATGGAGAAGAACTGCAGAGGCATCAGGTTTATCTGTACTACTACAGTAGGGAAAAACCACATCACCCACCAACATACCGTCAACAAGACTCAAGTTTACCGGTATAATAAAGCTGAGTAAATGATTATTTGTGATTGTTGAACTACATTTTTCAATGAAAAGAAAGACCCACCCCATGATGAAAGCACATGATTCCCTTTTGAACTCCTCGAGAATCTGATTAAACATATCCACACACCAGTTACAAGTCAATACACAGTCACACACACACACACAAAGTCTGTCTAATCATATTTAACATGCAAAATGGGATATGCTAGCTAACACTTCCGATGTGAACACACATATCAATACATACTGTAAGAGAAGTTAAATTATCAGTAATTTATAGTATCTGTTCAGCATTTTCTACTTAGAGAGTGTAGTAGTGCAGTAAAATTATGACTCACATCTTTCTGATCAAACATTAGAATATTGTAGAATTTATGAAACTGCTCAAAGTTCAAGACATCTTTCCTTGCTCCAATTTCCTGGAACAAAAGAGGGAGATGGACAATGTTTGGTTCAGAATAGTTTTTTTATATTTGTTATTTGTTTACCCCATTTTTCTCCCCAAATTCGTGATATCCAATTGGTAGTTACAGTCTTGTCCCATGACTGCAACTCCCCTACAGACTCGGGAGAGGCGAAGATCAAGAGCCATGCGTCCTCCGAAACACGACCCTGCCAAGCCTCACTGCTTCTTGACACACTGCTCGCTTAACCCGGAAGGAAGCCGCGCCAATGTGTCGGTGTCAGCTTGCAGGCGCCCGGCCCACCACAAGGAGTCGCTAGAGCGTGATGCGACAAGGAAATCCTGGCCGCCAAACCCTCCCCTAACCCGGACGACACTGGGCCAATTGTGAGCCGCCTCATGGGTCTCCCGGTCACGGCCGGCTGTGACACAGCCTGGGATCAAACCCGGGTCTGTAGTGCCCTTGGTTCAGAATACTACAATTTATTTTATTACATACATACTTCAATTCTATTACAATTGAGAAATCACTTGAGTGCCCAAGACCACTTATTATCATCTAAAATAACTCATGAATAGAATTAATTCTACTGCCCAAGTTTTTATCTGGCCAAGGAGGGAGGGAAACTTCAGCTCCTTGGTTCTACAACTCATTAAAGCTTTGGCAGCAGTGAGGATGAAGGTGTGAAGGGGGATGAAAAGGGGATGACTACCGAGAACTTTTCCTTCAGGGAACGTGTGCCGGGGACCTTGTAGTTGAGCTGTGGCAGAAGAGACTTCACCTCCTTCAAGGTGATACTGAGGAGAACAAATTAAAAGAACAATGGATTGAATTGGGGAAATTACTAAAGGGGCAGAATGGGATTTGGCACAAAAAGTGGTATAATTAAGTAAAGGATTAAATCAATTTTTGAGGGTTGAAACTGTTCTTACCGGTTCTTTTTAGTCTGATTGATAGAATACATCTGTTTCCTCAACCAGCTGGAAACAACAAACAATATGGTCAGTAATGGTCAGTTATCGTCCATATAATGTGTGTGTACAGTATATGGGTTTAGGTTTGTGGTCTATTCACGTGTGTGTGTGTGTGTGTGTGTGTGTGTGTGTGTGTGTGTGTGTGTGTGTGTGTGTGTGTGTGTGTGTGTGTGTGTGTGTGTGTGTGTGTGTGTGTGTGTGTGTGTGTGTGTGTGTGTGTGTGTGTGTGTTCACCTCTCTATGATGTCTGGTGTGGGGGCCACCAGTGTCTCCTGTCTCAGTAACTCCAGGCCTGTCAGCCATTTATCCGCGTCATCCACAGTGTCAGCTGTCAATCAACACAGACTATTACAAGCTATATTATCCAATATAACCTACGATAAACCATCCATATTTAATCAATATGCTATCATTAACAAAATGTGGTTGTATGGCATCAAATAAACACAGAAAAGTGGACATACTCTGCACCCTCCCACGCACACTTACCGCCAAGGCTTATGGTGTTAAGAACAAATTGGGATCCATAGAAGATGGTGAAGCAGGTATTCTCATCATGTTTGTCCCTGCCATCTCTGAACCTCTCAAAGTCCTTTGAGTTCCTCCCTGGGCGAATCTCCCGTATCTCAGACAGATCCACTGAAACCGTACTCATCATTGTTACTCACTCTCTCACATACTCAACAGCTTTTACACTTTCCCTCACACACATCCCTATCCACACACCACATCTCTTAATGTACTCACAGCCCTTCTCTTCTCATTGTTTTAGGGTTAAGGTTGGGATTCGAGTTAGACTTAGATTCAGGGTTACTCACAGACACCATCATTCTTGTCTGCTGTTCGGGTCCAGGCCACCTGCCTGGTCTCCATGATGACCTGCACAGTAAGGCGCTCTACCTTCTGGCGGAACACGGTCATGACGATGCCCATCTCCAGGTCCCTCTTGATCAGACTCTTCTTGTACTCCGTCAGCTCTCCCTGCTGGCTTCGCCCCGGCCCCGCCATTTCTGGCCCTGTGAAATGGGCCCATACTCTACTTATAGTAGGGATTCAATGGTTCACTATGTCCAAGGTTTTGTTCAGTGACTCATTAAACACCCTACCCTATAGCCTCTCCATAAAGCTGTTTCAGGATTCATGGTTTCATCATGTCAAACAAAGGACGAGGAAGCAACTACAGGCCTATACAGTTATAAAGCATGCTTTTATTTGACCGCTTTAAATATTTCAGGAGGTGCATAGTGTACAGTGACAGTATATTATGTTCATTTGCATTGATGACTTGTTAGGAATGTCTATGTTTATAACATGGAAACATGTTTTATTTAATTTGCTTGATAACAGATCTGTAACTTATAACAACTCTACTTTGCATTGTATATTAGCTTATTTATTTTCAATTATAAAACTGGTTGTTTGGATCATGCATGCTGATTGGACGAGCAGTGTTCCAAGCCATGCTGTATTGGCGGGAAACAGACACACCGATGCCTGCTAACATTTCTATCTGAAAATGATCACTGTGCCTCCATAAGAATATCATGTTCAAGTTGGTGTCCGAATCATGTCTTATATTTATCTCATATATATATTTATTTATCTAATCTCAAATTGTTTCCCTTTGCTTCCAGCCTAGCATTTACTTTGGTACAGCGGGGGTTAATATGAACCTTGCCGTCTGTCTGTTCGACATCGGAAACAATGTTTCACTTTTGAATTTCGATCTCTAGTACTACCATACATAAAGTAAACTGTGCCCAGACGAGACAACTTTTTCTGAGCCAGTCGAAATCCCGCATCAACGTCATTATCATGGACATATACAAGTAAATGCCAATAGAAAAAAGCTCAAACAAACGAAAATGCATTTAGTGTACTGTAATGCCAGGTTCAATGGTTGACGTCACGGAGTTAGCTGAAGTTGGCTTGCTACCTAGCAAGTGACAAGAAAACTTTCCAGCCTGGAAAGCAACCCGTTTGTTAAGAACTGACGACCAGTCCTTTCACATAGCAACTAACCAACAATTATTAATGACTGACTGGGTTGAGCTAGCCGGTGGTAACTTGTAGAATAGACACCTGCTGGATTGCGGTTTTAACCAATCAGCATCCAGGATTAGACCCCATCTTTGTATAAAAAAAGCAATAAGGCACGCTGAAGCAATGCTGTATCATGAATACAGTCACAGGTAAATGGGTTGACTGGGTCATTCCAACCGTGCAGTGCCTTATCTGTCCCCAGGAAATATCCCTTCTTATTTGGTGTAAAATTTGGATTCCAAACGGCTTTAAATATACGATAAGGTGTCATTTACCCTAAAAGCATAAAAATATTGATCTTGAAAGGGATTCCTATGCATTTTGTAGAAGAAAAATACTGTGAATGTAGGCATTATTGCTATGTCCCCGGTTGTTATTCATCAACTTCCATGAGAAATATAAGGCTTAAAATAATACATTTTTTATCATCTTTCTTCATTATTTTATAGTCCTAGCTAAATTCTCTCTCATCATAACGTTGTTTTTATGATTATCGTATTTATTGTTATTTAATTTAAGATTTTCTGTGTGTCCTTGATATCACTTTCCATCCTGATAGTTTGTTGTAATTCTCCATTTAAGAAAACCACCCCTTTCTAAAATGACACCACATTCAGGAAATGTCATAATTTCTTTGGTTGGAGAACAATGGTTCAACTGTAAAAAATATACTGTACCAAGCAAAAATATAAACGCAACATGCAACAATTTCAAAGACTTTACTGAGTTACAGTTAGTGAAATCAGTCATTTGAAATAAATAAATTAGGTCCTAATCTATGGATTTCACATCTGGAAATAAAGATATGCATCTGTTGGTCACAGATACCTTAAAAAAAAGGCACGACAATGGCAAGTCAATGGGACTCGTTACAGTATCTCTGTGCATTCAAATTGCCATCGATAAAAAACAATTGTGTTCATTGTCAGTAGCTTATGCCTGCCCATACCATAACCGCACCGCCACCATGGGGCACTCTGTTCACAATGTTGACATCAGCAAACTGCTCGCCCACACCACGCCATATATGTGGTCTGCGGTTGTGAGGTCAGTTGGACGTACTGTCAAAATTATTTTAAATTATGTTGGAGGCGGCTTATGGTAGAAATATGAACATTAAATTCTCTGGCAACAGATCTGGTGGACATTCCTGCAGTCAGCATGCCAATTGCCCACTCCCTCAAAACCTGTGGCATTGTGTTCTGTGACAAAACTGCACATTTTAGAGTGGCCTTTTATTGTACCCAGCACAAGGTGTAATGATCATGCTGTTTAATCAGATTCTTGATATGCCACACCTGTCATGTTATTTTGGCAAAGGCGGAATGCTAACAGGGATGTAAACAAATTTGTGCACACAATTTGAGAGAAATAAGCTTTTTGTTTGTATGGAACATTTCTGGGATCATTTATTTCAGCTCATGAAACCAACGCTTTACATGTTGCGTTTATATTTTAGTTCAGTGTATAAACACTCCATTGTATCTATTTTTCCATGTTTCATGTTGTCAGTCTGTATGTCCCACTCATAAATGTCCACCCTGTTAGGCTAAATTATAGAGAAAATGAACCACATTTCAATTTGTTAAAATATGTTTTATAGAGAAGTTAAAATCCTGTTCAAGTGTTCACCATTATGCTAGCTCAATCTTTCTCACTCACAGAGCTCTGGCTAATTTAGGCTCCAAATTTCCACCCTGTTAGGTTCCGACCTGTTAGGATTATGCACCTAACAGGTTGGAATATGTACATTAAAAAATATATACTGTATAATTGCCTGAGCTTGACTAATATGTTTTTCTGAAAGTCAAACATGTCCTTTTTCTGAAAGAATACTATCAGAAAAAGGACATGTAGGAATGACCCAACTGTGTTACCTGTGACTGTATTCATGATACAGCACTGCCTCTTGTGCCTTACTTGTGCCTTTCAATTTTCACCTAAAATTACATACCCAAATCTAACTGACCGTAACTTAGGACCTGAAGCAAGGACATGCATATTCTTGATACCATTTGAAAGAAAAACATGCATTGATTAAACCTGTAGAGGTTTAGTCTGCAGAGATCATATCATCTGCAGTTCTTACAAATTCACCTATAAAAAATATATTCTAAAAGCTTTCTCTGATAGTATTGTTGTTTGTTCTTTTTCTTGCACGAAACCTGAAAGGTTCCTTCAGTTTATTAACCTGTAGAGGTTTAATCAATACACCTACAGTGCATTCAGAAAGTACTCAAGACCCCTTTACTTTTTTTCCAAAATGCTGTTACAGCCATATTCTAAAATGTATTAAATAGTTTTTTACCTCATCAAATCTAGACACAATACCCCATAATGACAAAGTAAAAACAGTTTTTTTAAACATTTTTGCACATGTATAAAAAAAACTGAAATATCACATTTACATAAGTATTCAGACCCTTTACTCAGTACTTTGTTGAAGCACCTTTGGCAGCGATTACAACCTCAAGTCTTCTTGGGTATGACGCTACAAGCTTGGCACACCTGTATTTGGGGAGTTTCTCCCAATCTTCTCTGCAGAGCCTCTCAAGCTCTGTCAGGTTGGATGGGGAGTGTCGCTGCATAGCTATTTTCAGGTTTCTCGCCTCTCAACGACATTCAGAGACTTGTCCCGAAGCCACTCCTGCATTGTCTTGGCTGTGTGCTTAGGGTCGTTGTCCTGTTGGAAGGTGAACCTTGGCCCCAGTCTGAGGTCCTGAGCGCTCTGGAGGAGGTTTTCTTCAAGGATCTCTCTGTACTCTGCTCATCTTTCCCTCGATCCTGACTAGTCTCCCAGTCCCTGCCGCTGAAAAACATCCCCACAGTATGACGCTGCCACCACCATGCTTCACTGTAGGGATTGTGTCTGGTTTCCTCCAGACGTGACGCTTGGCATTCAGGCCAAAGAGTTCAATCTTTGTTTCATCAGATGAGAGAATCTTGTTTCTCATGGTCTGAGAGTCCTTTCGGTGCATTTTGGCAAACTCCAAGCAGGCTGTCATGTGCCTTTTACTGAGGAGTGGCTTTCGTCTGGCCACTCTACCATAAAGGCCTGATTGGTGGAGTGCTGCAGAGATGGTTGTCCTTCTGGAAGGTTCTCCCATCTCCACAGAAGAACTCTGGAGCTCTGTCAGAGTGACCATTGGATTCTTGGTGACCTCTCTGACCAAGGCCCTTTCCCCCCCGATTGCTCAGTTTGGCCGGGCAGCCAGCTCTAGGAAGAGTCTTGATGGTTCCAAACTTCTCCATTTAAGAATGATGGAGGCCAGTGTGTTCTTGTTGACCTTCAATGCTGCAGAAATGTTTTGGTACCCTTCCCCAGATCTGTGCCTCGACACAATCCTTTCGCTGAGCTCTACAGACAATTCCTTTGACCTCATGGTTTGGTTTTTGCTCTGACATGCACTTTCAACTGTGGGACCTTATATAGGTATTTCTGTTTCATCTTTTTAATAAATTTGCAAAAATTTCAAAAAACCTGTTTTCGCTTTGTCATTATGGTGTATTGTGTGTAGACTGATGAGGATTTTTTTTAAATCCATTTTAGAATAAGGCTGTAATGTAACAAAATGTGGGAAAAAGGAAGGGGTCTGAATACTTTCCGAATGCACTGTACATTTCAACCAAGAGCAACAGCTCTAGCAGCTATGTGGTCTACTTTCCAAACCACAACATTAAACAACCAATCTTTTTCTTTTTTCTGTTAACCCAGCGGTCTCTTAGTGTGAGGGAGGGAAAGTTATTTGCACCTCTACATTTTTAGGCTTCATGGTATGGTGGTTGTGTACAAATGGAAGCAAACCTTGTGCAGGAATACTGAGGGGTAATAGTATATGAGTGTGTCAGACCTGATTCCATGTAGCACTCATTATTTACATTGCAAATGAGCAGCAGGCGCAGTGGATGGATGGACCCAGAGAGAGAAGTGAAGTATTAACCCAGAACTATTTCAATATCTTTCCTGAGGAAACCTTTGCTCTCAACCGGTGCCGTCCCCTTAAAGGGCTATCCACAAAATTTACACAAACTAGTTTCTTGATACACCACAAGAACATAGTTAACAACACACACATAAATTATAAGCATAACTGATGGTTCACTACTTCCTTCTGTAAAAGAGGTATCCAGTGTAGCGTAAACCAAATGTGAAACCAACCAACACTGTGGCACTCCCCATGTCTTGATGTACCATATGAGAGACAATGCAATACAGGTATGTCAAAACATGATGTAAAGTAACCCTGGTTACATTAGGCACATAATAGATTCAAATCCCCACTTTTTTAGGTTAATGGTATTTGCTATCCACAATTGAATTATCATGAAAATAGCTACAGTTTGCTGGACAGTTACTCCAAGTGTTAAAATGAATGTAGGGTCTATAACATAACGGGTTCTTTGGAAATGTATATTCTAATGGATTGGGGGAAATTAGATCGACATTTGGATGCACAACAGGTGTTCTGTCGATTCTAAAAAATTATATTAGGAAGGTTCACACAATCACACCCCACAAGACCCCTGCCACAGACCATTACCGGCGCAGAAGATCCATCACCATCAACTCTCCACTTGAAACTAAAAGCGGATTTCCCCCTAGTCACTCTGCTCTCACTTTGCTCTACATTTGCACACCCACAAAAAAACGGAAAAGTTTTAAGACTTACCCAATAAATGAAACAGTCAATGTTATAGCTGTAAAGTAGCCTCTTGTATAAATTAATTCATGTTTTTTAGGCTTGAGATTATAAAAATTATACAGTCTTTCAAACAGTCCTAACCCAGCCGCGAAATGGTCAGTTCCTCAATTCTATGTGTATAAGGAAGTAAAGTTAATTTGCGTTATAGGCATAGCAGTAATAAAAAGATCCGGAAGTACGCATATCTATGCAAATTCCCCTTGGACGCAAGAGTATTTGGCGACACAGCTGCATTGAAAGGTTTCAGCTTTTTGGTGAAATCAAATTATTGGCCTATGATAAAGTAGTTATAGGAAGTCCTTTGACTGTCTATACATCGGCAAATTGTTGTAAATATATATAATTGTCACTGGTGGCAATGTTTCTCTCAAGCTCTATCTCTTAAGTGAAAGCAGTCCTGGTTACAGTGATAGGCTGAAAAGATCTAAACCATCTGCTGTGCTTGTTAAGAAGCAGGAGAGCGAGTTTATTTTAGAGCAGCAGCGCTGCACCGCACTCCGCTGATAATTAGAGAGATGTCGACTAGTTTGTTTAATCTGTTGATAATTTTAATGTATATTATTTACTAATGAACCATTACTATTAACCCATTCACGTCATTGTACTATATTTAGTACAATATCAAAATACGACGCTGTTTGGTGTAAATAAATGCATGAAATTTGATGTCAACACTGTTAGTACAAGTGTCTAAATAGAACACATTTCAATTGTAAGATTGACACTGGAAATATGATAGATAATGACAATCAAAGTTGGTATTTTTAGGAAATTTGAAAAAAAAACCATTAAAATGACTTCAGCACATGTATTTTGAATGATAAAAATAGTTGTTTGGATCCCGGATCCTAATTGGACTAGCAGCGTTCCAAGCTGTATTTGCCATCACAGGAACTCTATGCCTGCTTACAGTTCCATCTGAAATGATCAATGCACCTCTATAAGAATATCATGTTCATGTTGCTGTCCGAATAATATTTTGTATTTATCTCAACTCGCACATTATTTTCCCTTGCTTCCAGTCTAGCTTTTAGTTTGATACAGCGGAAGTTAATATAAGACTCGCTGTCTGCCGTTCGACCTCGGAAACAATGTTTCACTTTTGAATTTCCATCTCTGTACCATATATGGGGAGTGAACGGTGCCCAGACAAGCCTAGACAACTTTTTCTGAGCCAGGCAAAATCACACATCAAAGTCATAAATATGGGCATATCCAAGTAAATGCCAATAGAAAAAAAGCTCAAACAAACATGCAGCTAGTGTACTGTCATTCCATGTTTGACGTGACTGAGTTAGCTGGAGTTGGCCAGCTAGATAGCAAGTGACAATAATATTATTATCCAGCCATCCAGCCTGCATAGCAACCATTTAGTTTAGAAAGGACGACCAGTACTTTTGCATAGCAACTATGCAACAAAAAAAAAGTATGACTGGGTCGCGTCTGTAGCAACATGGCCAAAATAACTAACAACCAGATTATTGTCTGGACTACATCTTCTGGAGGAAGAATGAAATTGTATGAATTGACTTATCAAAATAACGTTTTAATGAAAAAATGCAATTCATTGTTATTTTAATATGTTGGTAACAGTTTATAAAAGCATTATACAATGGACATAATGTCTATTTACTGTGTTCCATCTGACTGCACAATCCACTGTCTCATCAGCCCAGCCAGGCAATTTCTAAACTTTATCTGCACTATAAAAAGCATCTAGACATTATCTCACATTTCTTTTAGACCAGCATTTAGTTTTCAACAGCGGAGATTTGTATAAACGCAACATTGTTTCAATATTAAAATTCGATCTCCAGCTGAATCGGCATAATTTTTATGTACAGTCGTGGCCAAAAGTTTTGAGAATGACACAAATATTAATTTCACAAAGTCTGCTGCCTCAGTGTCTTTAGATATTTTTGTCAGATGTTACTATGGAATACTGAAGTATAATTACAAGCATTTCATAAGTGTCAAAGGCTTTTACTGACAATTACATGAAGTTGATGCCAAGTGTCAATATTTGCAGTGTTGACCCTTCTTATTCAAGACCTCTGCAATCCGCCTTGGCATGCTGTCAATTAACTTCTGGGCCACATCCTGACTGATGGCAGCCCATTCTTGCATAATCAATGCTTGGAGTTTGTCAGAATTTGTGGGTTTTTGTTTGTCCACCCGCCTCATGAGGATTGACCACAAGTTCTCAATTGGGATAAAGGCCGGGAGAGTTTCCTGGCCATGGACCCAAAATATTGATGTTTTGTTCCCCGAGCCACTTAGTTATCACTTTCGCCTTATGGCAAGGTGCTCCATCATGCTGGAAAAGGCATTGTTCGTCACCAAACTGTTCCTGGGTGGTTGGGAGAAGTTGCTCTCGGAGGATGTGTTGGTACCATTCTTTATTCATGGCTGTGTTCTTAGGCAAAATTGTGAGTGAGCCCACTCCCTTGGCTGAGAAGCAACCCCACAAATGAATGGTCTCAGGATGCTTTACTGTTGGCATGACACAGTACTGATGGTAGCGCTCACCTTGTCTTCTCCGGACAAGCTTTTTTCCGGATGCCCCAAACAATCGGAAAGGGGATTCATCAGAGAAAATGACTTTACCCCAGTCCTCAGCAGTCCAATCTCTGTACCTTTTGCAGAATATCAGTCTGTCCTTGATGTTTTTCCTGGGGAGAAGTGGCTTCTTTGCTGCCCTTCTTGACACCAGGCCATCCTCCAAAAGTCTTCGCCTCACTGTGTGTGCAGATGCATTCACACCTGCCTGCTGCCATTCCTGAGCAAGCTCTGTACTGGTGGTGCCCCGATCCCACAGCTGAATCAACTTTAGGAGACGATCCTGGCGCTTGCTGGACTTTCTTGGGCGCTCTGAAGACTTCTTCACAACAATTGAACCGCTCTCCTTGAAGTTCTTGATGATCCGATAAATGGTTGATTTAGGTGCAATCTTACTGGCAGCAATATCCTTGCCTGTGAAGCAATTTTTGTGCAAAGCAATGATGATGGCACGTGTTTCCTTGCAGGTAATCATGGTTGACAGAGAAAGAACAATGATTCCAAGCACCACCCTCCTTTTGAAGCTTCCAGTCTGTTATTCAAACTCAATCAGCATGACAGGCAGCCTCGTCAACACTCACACCTGTGTTAATGAGAGAATCACTGACATGATGTCAGCTGGTCCTTTTGTGGCAGGGCTGAAATGCAGTGGAAATGTTTTTGGGGGATTCAGTTCATTTACATGGCAAAGAGGGACTTTGAAATTAATTGCAATTCATCTGATCACTCTTCATAACATTCTGGAGTAATTGCAAATTGCCATCATACAAACTGAGGCAGTAGACTGTGAAAATTTATATTTGTGTCATTTTCTAAACTTTTTGCCACGACTGTATATACACAAATAAATATCAATAGAAAAAAGGTCTAATGAAATGCAGCTAGTTTGAAGTGATTTGTTAGCTGTGTTTTTGGCTAGTTCCTCTGAAACAACAGCGTGTTGACTAGAGAGCACATTTTCTATGCCAGGTGAAATCGCGCATCATTAGCTCATTGTTATGGATGTATCCAAATAAATGTCACTAGAAAACAGCTTAAACCACTGCCGGCGCGCTCATTAGGCAGGATTAGATCTGCCGCCT
This sequence comes from Salvelinus namaycush, assembly GCF_016432855.1. NCBI lineage: Eukaryota > Metazoa > Chordata > Actinopteri > Salmoniformes > Salmonidae > Salvelinus > Salvelinus namaycush. Next base: position 23,252,081 of record NC_052315.1, on the reverse strand, counting down.
TATGCGGGGGCAGCACCTCCAACAACACATAAACACATAAAACCTCACATGAATCCACCCAAAAACAATGACAATTTCTCTCAACCAGTGGCATATGGGCATTTTAGGTGAACACTGATGACACCCTTTGATAAGCAGTGCCCACTTTATCAACGGCAGGGGTGTAAAAACAGGGTGCTGTTGGAGAGATGCATGTCCGCAGCACTCCCACCAACGTTCCGTCAAAAAAATTATCTAACTCAAATATAGGATATGGTAGAAAGAATATGTGGCCTTTTCTGTAGTCTATAGGCTGGAGATAAAATGTATGACAATATAATGAGAATGACACTTTTTACATCATGCAGGTTGACACCTTGTAGAGTCCATGCCCCGACAAATTGAGGCTGTTCTGAGGGTAAAAGAGGGTGCAACTCAATATTAGGAAGGTGTTTCTAATGTTTTGTACACTCAGTGTGTATATATATATATACATGCATTGTTGGTGCATTGTTGGTTAAGGCCTTGTAAATAAGCATTTCACGGTAAGGTCTACAGCTGTTGTATTCGGTGCATGTGACAAATAAAATTGGATTTGATTAGCACACTCTTTCTTCAACTTGAAATGTCTTGTCTGAGAAGAAACTGTGATAAAGCCCCATAATTTCTACATGTCCATTTGAAAAGCAGAAAATCCTCAATCAGAACCTTAAGTCATTCCATCTCATTATCCATTGCACTCCTCTGACCCTGGCTATGAAGGGTCTTCACTGCAATCTCCATCGTGGCCAGAACCTAAGGGTCTGCATCAAGGATGCTCCTCTTGCCTCCTGTCTCTACCTGCAACAGAACACCCCAACCTGACTGTCATCCACTAAGTATATGTGGTAGGTTACTTCCTTTAATAAATGTGCCTCTATCTCCACCTGCAGGTAGAAATGAGAAACACAATTTTTATTTATTTTTATTTCACCTTTATTTAACCAGGTAGGCAAGTTGAGAACAAGTTCTCATTTACAATTGCGACCTGGCCAAGATAAAGCAAAGCAGTTCGACACATACAACAACACAAAGTTACACATGGAGTAAAACAAACATACAGTCAATAATACAGTAGAAAAATAAGTCTATATACAATGTGAGCAAATGAGGTGAGATAAGGGAGGTAAAGGCAAAAAAAAGGCCATGGTGGCGAAGTAAATACAATATAGCAAGTAAAACACTGGAATGGTAGATTTGCAGTGGAAGAATGTGCAAAGTAAATATAGAAATAATGGGGTGCAAAGGAGCAAAATAAATAAATAAATAGAGTAAGGGGAGAGGTAGTTGTTTGGGCTAAATTATAGATGGGCTATGTACAGGTGCAGTAATCTGTGAGCTGCTCTGACAGCTGGTGCTTAAAGCTAGTGAGGGAGATAAGTGTTTCCAGTTTCAGAGATTTTTGTAGTTCGTTCCAGTCATTGGCAGCAGAGAACTGGAAGGAGAGGCGGCCAAAGGAAGAATTGGTTTTGGGGGTGACCAGAGAGATATACCTGCTGGAGCGCGTGCTACAGGTTGGTGCTGCTATGGTTACCAGCGAGCTGAGATAAGGGGGGACTTTACCTAGCAGGGTCTTGTAGATGACCTGGAGCCAGTGGGTTTGGTGACGAGTATGAAGCGAGGGCCAGCCAACGAGAGCGTACAGGTCGCAGTGGTGGGTAGTATATGGGGCTTTGGTGACAAAACGGATGGCACTGTGATAGACTGCATCCAATTTATTGAGTAGGGTATTGGAGGCTATTTTGTAAATGACATCGCCGAAGTCGAGGATCGGTAGGATGGTCAATTTTACAAGGGTATGTTTGGCAGCATGAGTGAAGGATGCTTTGTTGCGAAATAGGAAGCCAATTCTAGATGTAACTTTGGATTGAAGATGTTTGATGTGAGTCTGGAAGGAGAGTTTACAGTCTAACAAGACACCTAGGTATTTGTAGTTGTCCACATATTCTAAGTCAGAACCGTCCAGAGTAGTGATGTTGGACGGGCGGGCAGGTGCAGGCAGCGATCGGTTGAAGAGCATGCATTTAGTTTTACTTGTATTTAAGAGCAATTGGAGGCCACGGAAGGAGAGTTGTATGGCATTGAAGCTCGTCTGGAGGGTTGTTAACACAGTGTCCAATGAAGGGCCAGAAGTATACAGAATGGTGTCGTCTGCGTAGAGGTGGATCAGAGACTCACCAGCAGCAAGAGCGACATCATTGATGTATACAGAGAAGAGAGTCGGTGCAAGAATTGAACCCTGTGGCACCCCCATAGAGACTGCCAAAGGCCCGGACAACAGGCACTCCGATTTGACACACTGAACTCTATCAGAGAAGTAGTTGGTGAACCAGGCAAGGCAATCATTTGAGAAACCAAGGCTATCGAGTCTGCCGATGAGGATGTGGTGATTGACAGAGTCGAAAGCCTTGGCCAGGTCAATGAATACGGCTGCACAGTATTGTTTCTTATCGATGGCGGTTAAGATATCGTTTAGGACCTTGAGCGTGGCTGAGGTGCACCCATGACCAGCTCTGAAACCAGATTGCATAGCGGAGAAGGTTTGTGTACAAACTTAATTTTCACTGACTCACCCAATGATGCGCAACTCACTCACCGGTGATGGCCGATGTGCTACTGCCAAAAGCTTGTCTATCTCTAAAACAAGAGAGATATAAAACTTTTCCCAACTGTATGCAAATAACCAGCGGCGACCGCTGTGCGATGACCAATCATATCGAGTGGTTCACATGACGAATTGCGTTGCGACCCAAGGCTGGAGACTTTCTTCAGATCATTGTCTATTTGTGTACTTCTTGTATGTATACAGACTATTCTACTTTTTTTTTTTAAATGGAGACTTTCTTCAGCGAAGATAGCTGACAAAAATTATAGGATGGAAGCAAATGTAAGTGATTGTAACGTCATTACGAATCATGCAAAAAATGTACAGTTGATAGGAATATGTTAGTTAATGTAGACAAACGATTATGCATATTTTTTTATCATAAAGTTCATTTACGAAAATCGCGATTTAGAATCTAGTTTTTCACAATTGGGCCTTTATTAGTTAACTTATATATTATTTTATTCATATCCAGTTTGATGATAGGTCCAGTCCAGTTTCAGTGGAAGTGAGCATTGATGTTGATGATAGGCCCAGTCCAGTTTCAGTGGAAGAGAGAGTCAGGGAAGGCCAGGATGCCAGACCAACAATTTTTTTTTAATGACTCCAACCTAAGTGTATGTAAACTTCCGACTTCAACTGTAGTCCCGACACAAATATAGGTTTGCTACCCAAGCCGGCTGGTCGTTCTATTGGTTCGGTTGCTAGAGACGCGACACAGTAGTTATGTCTTTTTTGTTCTAAATCTAGTCGTTCGTTCCAAATGTTCCGTGCCATGATGGCGGGCAACGTTCTTATCCCTTGCTTGCTAGCTAGCCAACTTTCGCTAATGCAGTTTTCTCAAACAGTGCAGCCAGAATAACAGCAAAGTAGCTTCATTTGCGTTTGTTTAAGCTGTTTTCTAGTGATTTTTTTTTATACATCAATTAAATATTAGCTATTGATGTACGATTTCACCTGGCATAGAACATTTGCTCTCTCGCCAGGCCACTGTTCAGAAGAGATAGCCAACTACACAGCTAATACAATCACTTTAAACGGAAGCTAGAATGACAGCAAACTAAATCAAATCAAATACAATTGTATTTGTCACATGCGCCGAATACAACAGGTGTAGTAGACCTTACAGTGAAATGCTTACTTACAAACCAACAATTCAGTTTTAAGAAAATATCCCCAAAAAAGTAAGAGATAAGAATAACAAATAATTAAAAGAGCAGCAGTAAATAACAATAGCGGGGCTATATACAGCGGGTACCGGTACAGAGTCAATGTGCGGGGGCACCGGAGTCAAGGTAATTGAGGTAATGTGTACATGTAGGTAGAGTTATTAAAGTGACTATGCATAGATAATAACAGAGAGTAGCAGCAGCGTAGAGGGGGGGAACCGGGGGCAATACAAATTGTCTGGGTAGCCATTTGATTAGAACAACTAGCTGCATTTCATGTTATCTATTCACATTTCTTTATATATCCATAAAAATTATGCTGATTCATGATTTCGACTGGCTGAGATGTTCATTACCATGGGACAGCTGGAGATCGAATTTCAATATTGAAACAATGTTTGAAATGTCAGAGAGACAGACAGCAAGATTATTACAAATCTCCGCTGTTGAAAACCAAATGCTAGTCTAAAAGAAATGGGAGACAATTTTTTCCCCCCTCATCAATCTACACACAATACCCCATAATGACAAAGCAAAAACAGGTTTTTAGAAATTTTTGCAAATGTATTAAAAATAAAAACAGAAATACCTTATTTACATAAGGGTTCAGACCCTTTGCTATGAGACTCGAAATTGAGCTCAGGTGCATCCTGTTTCCATTGATCATCCATGAGATGTTTCTGCAACTTGATTGGGGCGGCAGTTAGTCTAGTGGTTAGAGCGTTGGGCCAGTAACCGAAAGGTTGCTAAATCGAATCCCCAAGCTGTCATTCTGCCCCTGAACAAGCTTAGCAAACTTAGCTTTACCATCTATGCCAAAAGCCTGAGCCTCTAATGGAGACAGTAGAACTGTCATCAACACATGCTTCAGTATTCTCCCACCCCTCTCTAGGAGCATTCATGTTCCCTGGCCCCATAGGTGTCTGGAAAGGATCCCACCCTGGTCACCAATGTAGCCAACCGATGCAAAGAGAGAGAGAAGTGCCTTAGCGGAATGCAATCTTAAGATCGTGTGGTCCACAGAGAAGAACTACCGTCTACGCTACGGCAAATGCCTGGGCTCCTGACAGGGACAATAGAACTCTCATCACTGCATGTTACAAGAGTAAAACATAATCTGTTTGTCACCTTGTCAAACAGGTTCTATATTGAATTTAGTCTTTGAGATGCTCTAACAAGCATGTGTATCTGTAGTTGGTGCTCTTCAACTCTAAAATGCACTAGACTGTAGACTATAAGACAAAACCTACAAAGAAAAGACAACAGGTAAATAAATGCATATGTGGTCTCAATGAGTACGGTTACATGCACACAATAATACGATTATTGTGGATAGTCAGATTAATATAATAGTTCATTTAAAACATTTCTATGATTTGCACAAAGAATGATTTCCCTAAAACTCCTGTTTACATAGACACATCTGAAATCAGGCTAACTGATGGGACTTAAATAAATGCAGAAAATCGCCAATCAAAATAAATGTTTTACCACAATGTCCATGTTATTTTTGTGAAGCATTTTTTATAGGCAAACCTGTAACGTCCAGTAATGGATACCAACAATCATTGAGTATACTCTATCACTTTATCTGGTGTACAATCTGTAGTCAACTCCAACTAAGCATATTGGCAGGGATGTGTAATTGTCACGACCTCCGGCGAAGTCGGGTCCTCTCCTTGTTCGGGCGGCGCTCGGCGTCGCCGGTCTTCTAGCCATCGTCGATCCACTTTTCATTTTCCATTTGTTTTGCCTTGTTTTTTCTCACACCTGGTTTCAATTCCCTCATTTACTTGTGTATTTAACCCTCTGTTCCCCCCATGTCTTTGTGTGGGATTGTTTATTGTAGTGCTTGTGCACGTTCCCCGGGAGCGCACAACGGGTTATTTTGTGCCCATTTATTAGGTTGTTCTGGATGCCGTTGGTTTTGCTTTATAAATCTCCGGTTATTACCCAGCTCTGCTCTCCTGCGCCTGACTTCTCCGCCGCCTATTACGCACCCTGCTACAGTAATTTGTTGTTTGAAATGAATGAGTCCTGCCTTGATGACTGTGTATTAGCTTTACAATACTTGTCCTATAGATTTTTGTAGTCTTAAATGATTACTTGGAATAATGATAGCTAAAGGTACCTGTCTCGGAATGGAATGCTAGTGATAAAGCTATCTGTTCCTGCTAGCTAGCAAAAGGTCTACTTGCTGTAGCTACAATAGCTAGCTACATTGCTAAGGTTGCTGCATTCTAAGAAAGTTGAAAGAGTTATTTTACAGCTTGCATTGATGGTATCATGTTTCTATAACTAAATAGATTACAAATATAAAAAATACTTTACACATAGCAGTTTCTTCTTCTTCGGTGGAGTTTAACGGCGGTTGGCATCCAATATGTTTCATTACCACCATCCAACTGGACTATAGTATAAAGCCATTATACTTTGTAATACAAAATTAGAAAAGGGGACAAGGAAAAAAAACATCCTTCCAATTAAACCCACTACCCCATTCCAATACTTTGACTCTATCTGCAGCTGCACCATGCTAATGGCCTGGGAGGACGACTGGACACCACCCACTACTCAACCCACCCTGTAACTCTTCAGAAGTCGTCAAATCTTGTACACCCAAGTACTTCTCTGCAGCTGCCACCACAATATCTATTTTCTGTGATTTACGCTCCATTTCTGCAATATAGTTGATACCCATTGCTATGAGCGCTAAGAAGCCAACCTTACTGAAGCCTATCCCTCTGTGCTGGCACAGATCTACTACTCAGAAGGATCCTATCAGGAGCCCTCACCCTTGACCCATCCTCCTCTACTTTCTTCACTGCCTCAGCATAAAACACCTGCTGTACTACTCTGACTGTGGCCAACTCAACCTGCCTCTCTGGCACTGGACACTTCCGATCCCCAGCAACATGGGCACACCTACAGTTGACACACACAACTTTTCCCGCCAAACTACAAAATCCTCCACAATCTATGTTCTCCTGCACACTTCCCACATCTTGGAATCACCCTCCTACACACTGCTGTGGCATGACCATAATCGTGGCAACTGAAACACTGCAGTGGATTTGGCAGAAAAGCTCTAATAGAATAACTCATATATCCTAACATGACTTTGTAGGGTAAAGACTGATTAAAAACTCAAAAGGCCAGAATGTGACACCTCTGTTCCACCACGTTCCCCACCGGGTTTGCGTCGCACCAAACGACGGGCGTCACAAACACCAGGGATCTTCAACTTCAATTACTCCACCTCTACACTTAACACTATCCCAGAAATCACTCATTTCAATAGTACCCTATTCCTAAGAGCAAAGCATGAAACAGATCTTGACCCGAGTTGCGTGGCACGGAGCACCCGCTCCCTCTGGGCGGAAGAAACACAAACAAACATCATAAGTCCACTTCGGGTTACCTTCACCGATTTAACAGTACTTTTCTCCCAAACCTGATACCACATATGGATCCACTTTCTCCAAGAATCTCACTCCCACCAGACCAAACTCATCTTTATCATAACCATGTCCATCGATGCAAGGCTCGGGCTCCGAGCTCCTCATCACACCTTCCAACTCACTTAAATCTCCCTCATTCACTTCCATTTCACCTCCAGAACTCAGTCTGGCAGACATCCCACTATGTTTGTACTTGACCCCAGTCTTCTTCGACACACCATCTCCCTTTTTATCGCCATCTTCGTCAAATTCTAATTAAACCTCTTCTTCCTCTTTTCCTCCTCTGAAATTCACATTTCCGTGTCCCTTTCCCAATATTCCTCTTGTCCTGGCTTTGCTAGCGGCCCGGTGGCATCCCGACGTAAATCCATCTCATAATCGTCCTGCTCACCCTGGAAACATGTCTTCTCCGGGCAACGACATTTTCAGAGCATGAGCAGTGGCACAATTCCCTCCCATAGCAGTTTGTTAGACGGAGATCTCGTTCAAGCTGTAACCAGCTGTGTTAAGTACCTTAGATACGGAGAACATGATTGGCAGACGTGATCAGCAGAGATGGTACCTGGATAGTACACAAGTTTTGTATTCATTGTATTTCATTTTTCAGTTTTTTTGGGGGGGGTCTGCAGCACCCTCAGCACCCCTACTTCCCGTGGCTATGGGTTAGCGGTTTAGTACTTGGCAGCGTTTGCCTGTCCAGATAGCGAACATAAAAGTAAGTATTTAGAAAAAAATTGCAAGAATTGACATTGCCAACAAACGGAAATGTGTTCAGAATAAATAAATATATTGAATATGTAATAAAAACAAAACAAATAGCTCCTCCCTTGCCAGGGACCGATCATCTCGAAAACTACAGCTTTGGCCACTGAGCTAGCTATAGGCTTCGGCCCTCCACCTATCACGAAATATACTTAATTTAATCCATGCTCGAAAGAATACAAAGGGTGACAGTACAAGGAGCAACAACAAAAAAGACCATACATTTCAGCATTATGCTTCATTAGTGCTATACAAAGCATTGATTACGTCTCCTTGACATTATCGTTTACCTGATGATGTTTTTGTTAACGTATGATGGGAGTCCATGGGTCACCGGTTTGCCTGGGAGGGGGTCCCCTGAATGATTGTGGTAAAAAATAACAAAGGACTATGAATTTAAACAAACATGTTACCTGAACATGTAATATAACGCAGTAATAATGTTACAGGGAACAATAGGAACTACTACTAACAGTAATAATAATAACTAACAGTTCTCTCTCTTTCTTTCTCTCTCTAGGAGGACCTGAGCCCTAGGACCATGCCTCAGGACTACCTGGCATGATGACTCCTTGCTGTCCCCAGTCCACCTGGCCGTGCTGCTGCTCCAGTTTCAACTGTTCTGCCTGCGGCTATGGAACACTGACCTGTTCACCGGACGTGCTACCTGTCCCAGACCTGCTGTTTTCAACTCTCTAGAGACAGCAGGAGCGGTAGAGATACTCTTATTGATCGGCTATGAAAAGCCAACTGTCATTTACTCCTGAGGTGCTGACTTGCTGCACCCTCGACAACTACTGTGATTATTATTATTTGACCATGCTGGTCATTTATGAACATTTGAACATCTTGGCCATGTTCTGTTATAATCTCCACCCGGCACAGCCAGAAGAGGACTGGCCACCACTCATAGCCTGGTTCCTCTCTAGGTTTTTTCCCAGGTTTTGGCCTTTCTAGGGAGTTTTTCCTAGCCACCGTGCTTCTACACCTGCATTGTTTGCTGTTTGAGGTTTTAGGCTGGGTTTCTGTACAGCACTTTGAGATATCAGCTGATGTAAGGGCTATATAAATAAATTTGATTTGAATAGTAAACACACACAAATCTCAGCCATAACAACAATAACCACTACTCACTTTTACACTCCCACTCCATGAACACACTGCCATAAATCCCACTCATGTCAACTGAAAGGAACAGTCATGGGGACTGACTGCATATATAGGGATCCAAGAGCACCGGGCCTTATTAGCTAGTGCAGATGTCCATAGCCAATCAGAGGGTGAATGATCAGCTCATGTACAGAGTATGGGGCAACTGGGCACCATGTACAGAGTATGGGGCAACTGGGCACCAGACGCTTGTCTGAGATCGCGGGCTATGCCCTGATCGATATTTCCTCACTTGAGGATAGCCAGACTCAGCGGAGCCAAACATAAATAATTGCGCACAAAAAAACTCAGTCAATTAAATAGTGTCCTGCAGTGCCCTCAGTAGGGGGAATTCTCTACTACAGTGTAGTAATGTATGTAACGTTATTTCATATATACATACTATTTTTTTGTCAAATATGTTTGCAAAATATGGTTGCTGTTGAGTCGAGACGTCTATCTAGTAGTCCATGATTAAAGTGTGGAATAATTTAGCATTTTGTTTACTACATTTTATATACATTTTTATACATTTATTCTATATAATTGGACATAAAACTTTCAGAATAACAGAATATTCTCTGAAGAGCAGCTTGTTTCCATTGAACGGTCACTGCTATTCCCTTATTCGCCAGAAGAGTGTGCAAAGGAGCACATAAAAACAGAACCAGTGTGCTTAGCATCAGCTCATATTGAGACAGTAGTAGACTATGAAAAACTCCTTTTAAGGGCATGAGATTTACCGTGTGAGTGGGCTGGGTGTTATCAAGTCGGATGCAGTACAATGGGCGCGATCTTCTGTCCAGGCGTTGTTGACGCATGCCATATCATACAACGCCTGGATAGGTATTTTAAACTGCAATATGTAGCTTTTTGGGCGTCCCGACCAAATTCATATAGAAATGTTAGTTTTAAATCTGTCATTCTCGTTGAAAAAATCTCTAAAAAGCGGTAGATATGTTCTATGTGTACTATTTCTTTGCTTCCCGTTCTTCAATTTCATTTTTGTGTCTTTTACTTTCGGTTTTGTACACCATCTTGAAACAGCTGAAAATACAATATTTTGGGTAATGGAATATATATTTCACAGAGGCTTAGATGGTACAATGATTCTCTACACTATACTTGATTGTTTTGTCACATACACTGAAATTAGGCGAGCTATTAGAATTTTAGCAAACGGGAAATGGTTGATCGATAGTGCATCTTTAAGTATCACTATCAGCTAACCACATAATATGTTATAGCAATCTGTCAGTCGATGACACGCTGTATCTCATCATACTGTTCTCATGGCAGATATGCCGGTTTTGACTAGCAGAAGTGACTTTTCGTACAGGTTAAGAGAATTAACGTGACAAGTTAGGAGAATGAGGTTAAGTTTAAGAAAAGGGTTAGGGTTAGCTAAAATGCAAACATTGGCCCCAACAAGACTGAAACATATCTACAACCAGGCCTGCCCTGAGAACAGTCTTGTGCCGCATTCAAAACAACTAGGAATTCAGAGTTTGGAAATCTCCAACTTCAGTGTATTCAAGACAACTGGGAACTCGGGAAAAAAACGATCTCTGTGTGGGAAAAAAATCGTTTTTAACGGTCATCCAACTCAGAATTCCAAGTCGAAAACTCAGGCATCTTTCTAGAGCTACGACTGACGTTATGATTTGACCTCGTTTTTTCAAGGTTTCCAGTTGTCTTGAAAGCACCATTGGTTTCCACTAATGCCACGCTGCCGATGACACAGTCGATGACGCGGCACGCAACCATTGGTTGATGCATGCAACGTCTGAGCAGGGGAACGCAACGATTGACTGATTCGGTCGACTGAAGCTTATTCCTCAGTCAAAAACCAAGAACATTACAGGATTTCATATTATATTCAGTTACAGTTGAAGTCGGAAGTTTACATACACCTTAGCCAAATACATTTTAACTCCGTTTTTCACAATTCCTGACATTTAATTATTGTAAAAATTCCCTGTCTTAAGTCAGTTAGGATCACCACTTTATTTTAAGAATGTGAAATGTCAGAATAAAGTAGAGAGAATTATTTCAGCTTTTATTTCTTTCATCACATTCCCAGTGGGTCAGAAGTCTACCTACACTCAATTAGTATTTGGTAGCATTGCCTTTAAATTGTTTAACTTGGGTCAAACGTTTCGGGTAGCCTTCTACAAGCTTCCCACCAGAAGTTGGGTGAATTTTGGCCCATTCCTCCTGACAGAGCTGGTGTAACGTAGTCAGGTTTGTAGGCCTCCTTGCTCGCACACGCCTTTTCAGTTCTGCCCACAAATTTTCTATGGGTTTGAGGTCAGGGCTTTGTGATGGCCACTCCAATACCTTGACTTTGTTGTCCTTATGCCATTTTGCCACAACTTTGGAAGTATGCTTGGGGTCATTGTCCATTTGGAAGACCCATTTGCGACCAAGCTTTAACTTCCTGACTGATGTCTTGAGATGTTGCTTCAATATATCCACATCGTTTTCCATCTTCATGATGCCATCTATTTTGTGAAGTGCACCAGTCCCTCCTGCAGCAAAGCACCCCCACAACATGTTGCTGCCACCCCTGTGCTTCACGGTTGGGATGGTGTTCTTTTGATTTTCCCATGATGTCAAGCAAAGAGGCACTGAGTTTGAAGGTAGGCCTTGAAATACATCAACAGGTACACCTCAAATTGACTCAAATGATGTCAATTAGCCTATCAGAAGCTTCTAAAGCCATGACATCATTTTCAGGAATTTTCCAAGCTGGTTAAAGGCACAGTCAATTTAGTGTATGTAAACTTCTGACCCACTGCAATTGGGATACAGTGAATTATAAGTGAAATAATCTGTCTGTAAACAATTGTTGGAAAAATGACTTGTGTTATGCACAAAGTAGATGTCCTAACCGACTTGCCAAAACTATTTTTTGTTATCAAGAAATTTGTGGAGTGGTTGAAAAACGAGTTTTAATGACTCCAACCTAAGTGTATGTAATCTTCCGACTTCAACTGTATATCAGGGACCAGTTATGTATGTTAAAGATGATATAACTTGATTTCTCAGTTACCGGTATGAATGCTATGTGTGTTTAGTCCGCTCATTTTAATGTGTGTACATTTGATGGGTGTGTTGAAAGGGTAATGGTTGCCTACACCGGACGCAATATGATATCTCGCAAAGGCCTCATCACCTTTCCCTATTGTTATAGAATGAGAAACACACAAAGGGCTTCCATTTTGGTGAGCCGTCACATAAAGTAGGACAGACACTAAAGGACATAGAGCAGAGGAGGCTGGTGGGAGGAGCTATAGGAGGACGGGCTCATTGTAACGGCTGGAATGCAATCAATAGAACAGTATCAAACACATGAAACAGATGGAAACCACATGTTTGACTCCGTTCCTTTAATTCCATTCCAGCCATTACAATGAGCCTTTCCTCCTATAGCTCCTCCCACCAGCCTCCACTGACATAGAAGTAGTAGTGATCCTTTTCAAGAGGTTGATGGTGTGTGGTGTTCAAGAGAGAAGGCTGACTGTTCTAGACATTCTGTAATTTCAGTATATTAAAAGGCTGACTATAACCTACTGTATTGAAATATAATGGAAACAGCAACTGACAAATAGTATGACAGATGTGTACACATTTAGAAGCATGTGAAAAGCCAACATTACCATGAAAATGAAAGTTAAGCTGAAGTTCAGTCATAACCAAATGCTATAAATCTGAAGGGAACTTCCTTTACACAATGGGTCTTTTTTGGAGCATCTGAAACCGAGCATTGTTGTTGTACATTGATTCAGTTGTGCAGGGTATGCCATACCAGGGGCATGATCAGGTAGTGAATGTGTCATGCTATCCATGTTAAAGCAGGCTCTTGATGTGCTTGGATGCGAGTAAATTCCGATTCTCATGATAAACAAGGCCAAAGTTTCACTGTGAAATCATCTCCTCTCTCCATCTGTCTCCTGGAAAGTCAATGCAGGTACAGACAAACCCAGAAAGAAACAAAAGTTCTGACACTGAGTGCACATGTAGATGTTCCAATAAAAGTTTCTTGGCATGATAGGTATCTCTGGCAGTCTCTACTTTGTTCCTCTCTGCTGCTTCGTCTAGCTGCAAGTTGAGACTTGAGGTTTTTCTCTCCCCTCTCAACAGTTATTCTTTCCTCTTCCCCTGCCTGCCTCTTTCTACTCACAGCCCTATATGGTAAAATACTCACTGTTGACTGAGTGCACAGGAAATTAATCACCCGCAAACACTCATGCGCAAAAACAAGAACATACAGTACATTATAATAATAGTATCATTCACTATTTTTGTTGGGGTTAAAATCCACTGAAAACTCTTGTTTGGAGTTCATAGAATGTGAGACAGTCTAATAAGTCCAGCGGATAGGTGAAATAATTGTTCCATTTGATGATACAAGTATCAAACTTGGTACACTAATACTAGATACCTTAAGGAACATTTTAAAGATTTGAGGCAGTCTGGAAAGCCGGTCAGTCAAGCAGGGTGGCCATTTCAATAAAATGGTTGCCATACGGATTTCTTGCTCGAAGAAAATAGGGTCAAATCATTCCAAACAATATCAAAATGACTTTGTAATGTTCTCTACCTACTAAATAAACACCAAAGATAATATAGACAATTCTGATCATAAAGTACTCTTATGACCTTCATGGGGGTCATATTGAAGTAATTTTGACCATAGTCCAGCAGCAACGGGATCTTTTGGGGGGACTTTGTGATAGAGCCACCAAATTTCACATAAAGCTAGAGCATGTCTAAATACATATTTTTGGCTATAGCACAATTGCAGAATTTGTCCATTACCCCCCTGGCGCTGAAAAATAGGCCAAGAAAGGTAACTCGTTGGATAGATGTCACCAGGGGTACTCCGCTCCGGTCAGAGAGCAAGCGAACAAACTTACTCTTAACTTGGACACAGCTTTTTTTTTTTTTATTAAGGTGTGAAGGAGCCTATCAGGGAAGTCCTGATAATTAGTGACAAGTGTGTGGCATTAATAGAGAGTCAACAGGTGAAATCAACTTGTTTAATCAAGTTCATCTCAGTAGAATGCTGATCCACTCTGAGGGCTTTTGTACAGTCGCCAACCAGCTGCATGGGGCCATATTGTACTAGATTCACCTGGCCATATCTTCATAAATAATTGGTACATACAACCCAATGATGGCTTAAAATGTTTGAGGGGGTATGGAAAACACATTGAAATGGCCCACAGATGCCATATATACGTATTGAGACTTTAGTAGAAAAGTGGTGAAAACGTGTGACAACTGACTGTTTTTTGTAAATGTTTTCATGGCAAGTTCCAATATGTTTTTTGGAAGTTCCAACATGTAAACACTCTAAAACATTATATTGGTGTTCCCTGAAGTCTACTGATTGTAATGATATATAATATGATATTCTGTTTTATGTCAATTTGAAGAAATGTGAAACCTGCCCTGTACATGTCACTTTAGGTAAAATCCCATATGAATGCATTATGTCCATCAGAGAGACAGATAACTCATTATGATGAGCACAATAAAATTACCCAAGTATGCCTTATGTATGTGTCCTTTAACTACACTTTATGCAGAAATGTGGTGGAAATGTCCCCTAAAATTACTTTTCTGTCATTTGAATTGGCCATAACTTCCTAAGTAAGTGGCATATTAAGCCTAATGATGGCTTAAAATGTTCAAGGTAGCGTGGAAAATACAATCAAATGGATCATGTATGTTTTTTTAAGATGTTTTTGAAAATACGGAAAATAAATTGCCCAAAATGCTGTCCAAATCACAGATTTTTGTTGATATTTTGATCCTTTGATTAAGAGGATCACATTTCAGCATGCTCCTAATAATTTCAAAGTAGTGTGTGATATCTGTGGATTAGAATGGTATATAACATGTACCAAAACAGTGCTTGCATAATAAGTAATGGCAGTATCGTGTCCCATACATCAAGGTAGAGTTCAATTGGAATGACTTCATGTCCATGGTTTCATTTTCAACATTCTAAGTACAGGAAAGTAAATACTTGGAAGGTTTCTTGTCACATTTCTTGAAATTGAAAAAATACAGACTCTCATAATTTATATCATTGTAATTAGTCAACTTTAAGGAACACCCATTTTACCATTTTAAGTGTTTTAATGTAAAATACAGAAAATGAGAACAAAAGTATGTTTTTTTTATATATTTAAAATATTTAAAGTCTACATATACACTGAGTGTACAAAACATTAGGAACACCATCCTAATATTGAGTTGCACCCCCTTTTGCCCTCAGAACAGGCTTAATTTGTTGGGGCATGGACTCTACAAGGTGTTGAAATGTTCCACAGGGATGCTGGCACATGTTGACTCCAAAGCTTCCCACAGTTGTGTCAAGTTGGCTGGATGTCCTTTAGGTGGTGGACCATTCTTGATACACACGGGAAACTCTTGAGTGTGAAAAACCCAGCAGCATTGCAGTTTTTGACACACTCAAACTGGTGCACCTGGCATCTACTACCATACCCCGTTCAAAGGCACTTAAATATTTTGTCTTGCCCATTCACCCTCTGAATGGCACACATACACAATCCAGGTCTCAGTTGTCTGAAGGCTTAAAAATCCTTATTTAACCCATCTCTTCATCTACACTGTTTGAATCGGATTTAACAAGTGACATCAATAAGGGATCATAGCTGGCCTCCCGGGTGGCGCAGTGGTCTAGGGCACTGCATCGCAGTGCTAGCTGCGCCACCAGAGTCTCTGGGTTCGCGCCCAGGCTGGGCTGGGTTCGCGCCCAGGCTCTGTCGCAGCCGGCCGCAACCGGGAGGTCCGTGGGGCGACGCACAATTGGCATAGCGTCGTCTGGGTTAGGGAGGGTTTGGCCGGTAGGGATATCCTTGTCTCAGTATGTAAAATGTAATGAAATGTAAAAAAAAAATGTAATAAAATGTATGCACTCTACTGTAAGTCGCTCTGGATAAGAGCGTCTGCTAAATGACTAAAATGTAAATAGCTGCACCTTTATTCACCTGGTCAGTCAATGTCATGGAAAAAGCAGGTGTTCCTAGTGGTCAATTGTACATTCAGTGTATATGGCATATTTGGGCCATTTTATTGTGTTCTTGTGACCCCCTCAAACATTTTAAGCCATCATTGGGCTGTATGTACCAATTATTCATGGAGATATGGCCATGTAATTTCGGTCCAATATGGCCCTATGGAGCTTGTTGGTGGTCATTTTGGAAAACTGAGTATATTCACAGGTGTGGTGCTGCCGGAGCGCACCGGAACAATGAATCAATGTCCCGTAAGATCACTTAATGAATGATTAATTAGTATTCTGCATAACAGCCTGAATATAATAGAATAATCTAACGTTACTGTAAAAACAAAAACCCCACCCCATGAGATTTAAGAATGATTGTACTGAAAGGTCACGTTTTTTTCTCATGATATGGCCAAAACTAAACAGCGCGTGCCATAGGATAAATATTCTCTGATGGAAGCAATACAGGTAGGCTAGTCTGCAGCTTGTTAATATCATCTCCTCTGAAATCCGCTCAAAGAGTATTTACTCACATAACTCAAGAAGATCTAAATACATATTCTCATGAAACTGAGTGAGATAAAATGGTTATGATTGGCATTCAGATGCAGATTGGACATTTTACCTGTAAAATAAGAATAATTATTATTCACAATTGACAATGATGGCCTATTTTGAAATTAGGTAGGCCTAATTTGGTGTATGAGGGTATTAAAAATACAAACATTTATTCATGCAATGTCTGAATAGGCAGGCGTGGCATTTGGATGATGCGTTTTATGCATATAAAATGATATTATTCAACAGACTACGGTGCAAACGTTGATTGGCAGCCAGGGGGGTAATGGACAAAATCTGTGATGGCACTATAGCAAAAAAAATACTTCTTTAGACATACCCCAACTGTGTGTGAAATTTGGTGGCTCTATCACAAAGTCCAAAAATGTTTCCCCATAGCCGCTGGACTATGGTCAAAATGACCTCAATTTGACCCCCATAAAGGTCTTAAGAGTATTTTATGATCATAACTATTGTCTATGTTACCTGTGGGATTTATTTCGTGGGTATATAACATTACAAAGTCATTTTGATATTGTTTGGAATGATTTTTCTTCTTACAGGAATTGTATTATGTTTACTCCCGAGGCGTCACTACAGACACCCTGGTTCGAATCCAGGCTGTATCACAACCGGCCGTGATTGGGAGTCCCATAGGGCTGTGAACAATTGGCCCAGCGTTGTCCGGGTTTGGCCGGTGTAGGCCGTCATTGTAAATAAGAATTTGTTCT
The DNA here is from genome assembly GCF_016432855.1 of Salvelinus namaycush. Taxonomy (NCBI): domain Eukaryota; kingdom Metazoa; phylum Chordata; class Actinopteri; order Salmoniformes; family Salmonidae; genus Salvelinus; species Salvelinus namaycush. Next base: position 23,234,583 of record NC_052315.1, on the reverse strand, counting down.
TAACTAACTTGCCTAGTTAAATAAAGGCTAAATTAAAAAATATATATAATAATGGCCTCCCTGGTTGACTGACATGCTTTCCAGACTACCTCCCATGTTTAAAATGTTATTTAAGTTATCTAGTATTAATGTTACCAAGTTTGATACTTGTATCATAAAGTGGAAAGATCTCAGTATATTTGGTAATTATCCTCTGGACTAAATCACCATTTGGGAACATACTGCATAAGATCACTATCAAACACATAATCAAGCTGAAGAACATATGTACATATGCAATGCGTAAGGCCTTGAATCACAGGTAACTTATTTTGAAGCCTTGGATATTTCTTATATTATAGGACAAGTTCAGTGTATGACCTGCTTAGACACTCAGATTGTTCTTCAGGTTGTTGACAGTATTGAGACAATATTAAGCAGGAATGAAAACAAATATTTTGTTAGTATACCTTTGTAATACACACAAGTCCAGTTGTAATGTGCACCGTTTGGAACTCTAGCGCTAAATAGCATGCTTATTCTGCTCTGCTGGCACAGACCACTTCCTCATTCTGCTTTATGCTTGAGAGGTTCATTAGTCTCTTGAATGTTTTCAAATGTCATCATGTCTTTCATGTGGTTGACCTTGAACATTACTGACCAATTCATCAGACTTGTAAATGCCACACTCCTCAGTGCAGGAAAAAAATTAAAATGTACATGACGTTTTAAATGTTCTATCTAATGCAGCATCTGCCGGTGCAATGTACTGTATCGGTAGCTAGCTATAGAAAGGTATAATGGCATTTTTCCAATGGTCAATAATTGAAGTGTTGCCTCTGAAAAAGCCAGTCATGCTGTAGGGAGATGACCTTTCTTTATAAACTCTGTCTACTGACGGTTTCACATCTTATTAGTCTGTGTGCAACTTGAGCAGGATCAAGAAATGAATAACTATTTTGCTGGGGTCATTGATCCATGCAGAGGAGTTGAGTTATAGTTTAATTAAATAGCGAATCCAGCAAGAAAGAGATGCTGGACATATTGTTGAGTGAGTATGAGAGGGAGAAGAAAAGAAAGAAAGAGAGAACATTTGTTGCCTCAAGTCTGTGATGTATATCTAGGAGACTAGAGTTGCTCCAAAGTAGACATGTGACATTGACATGTAACATTCAGAGGGGTTTCTGGGAAGAATAGCCTCTTCTGAATTAGATCGTCAAACTGTACTCCACCTTCATCACTTCCTCTTCTGTTTCTGTCTTTGTTTGAGCTCTTTGGAACAGCACTTCTGCAATTCTGTAACCAGACAACAGTTGAGAAACTATCCTACATTTTTCGAAGTAAATGAAACTACACAATCATATTCCTCACTTCCTTGGCCACGATGACAGATCATCTGATTGACTATTATATTTTGTACTAGTGGAAAATAGCATTTCCATCATTTCCCAAATTAAGTCATTTGAGTCTGTATATGACAGGGATGACAGAGAGAGAGGAAGGTTTGGTCTGCGGGACAGAACAGTGACCTGAACAGCCAGTGCAATCACAGCACTGAGGAGACAGATAGAGGCATCAATTTGGATGGAGTGGATGGAGTGCAGCTCAGCTTATTAGGCCCTGACAATGGCCGCACTGTGCCAATGCTGGAGTGGCACACAGGGGCATTGAGAGTTGACCCATTCACACTCACATTCCCTCTCCCATTCACACAGGCTGAAAGGGTCCCCCATACCCCCCTTGCTTGCCCCAATTTTTCTCCTCCCTAAACTCACCCCCCTCCCCAACCAGAATAACCCAATCAGTCCACATGAACCGTATTCCGTACTCCCAGCCCACCACTCCCCCTTACTCCCCTTCCCCCTCTTGCGCCTGAGGAGACGAGATATAAGAGAGTGATGAGATCATCTGCACAGCAGGGGTTGGTTAAATATCCCGTAAATACACAATCCAGCCGTGCTAGTCACTTTGTTAGCTCATGTTGTGATATTTGGATAAGTGACTGGGGGAGTCCTTTATCTTTGAATCCAGGGAGGGACATTGATAATGTCAACTGCTGCAGTGAATAATGCAGTTCAATGACATTTCAGTGATAATGGCAAGATGTTAAAACAGACACCATACTCTTTACATTTTTTTGTTTTTGTTTTGTCAAACCTGATATCTGGTTTGAATTATATATTTTGACAAAGACAACAAAAGAACAACAGAAAAAGCCTCCCTCTCAGAGTGGAAGAACATTGCTGGGATAAGATGGATCACACAGGCATTCAAACACACTCACTGACGTAGACACAGACACACAAACAAGCACATGACTATGCAGTGATGTGTGGGATATGAAATATGCTGGATATGGGAGGCTTCTGGAATGCAGGAAGGAGCTGAGTATCGCTGGCAGGAACTTCCTTGTGAATCCCAGAGTGAACAATACTTCTAGAACTCGCATACTCACTTATTAAGCAACTCTCCCTCACTCTAATACACAGAGGAGGCTGGTGGGAGGGACTATAGGAGGATGGGCTCATTGTAATGGCTGGAATGGAATAAATGGAAGAGTATCAAACACATATAGCTCCTCCCACCAGCCGCCACTGATGTACTTACTCCCGCCCTCTCTCCCACTCTTTCTCTCTCTCTCTAGCTTACATGCATGCTGCCACAGCACAGGGGAGAAAAGCTGGCTTTACTTTTGGCCTAGCTGTGGAGCTGTCAGAACATGCACACCGTAAATATGATACCGTAAACAGGCTAGCAGGTAAGTCTGTTTGCCTGTTTGCCTGTGAGCATGATCGTCTCAGGGTAAATTACCTGAAAGAGTCAGAAATGAGTCTGTCTAGCAGTGTGACAAGGATGCAAATTAACCCCCTAAAGTCATTAATCTAATTAATATGGTCCCCTAAGACACCACACAACACCATTTTACCCATCCTCCACTCAGCTCCAACTGGGCTAAGTCACACACACACACACATACAGTACATCCCACACTAGATCTCCCTAACAGAACACACACACGTGAGCACACACGGCACACACATGAACATACACACACGCCGTACACACACATCTACTTAAAAGCAAATGCAATAAATAACAGTTTAAAATGTAATCTCACCCTGCATCCTCAATTATTGGAGTCTGTAGGCCTTACTGTGACAATACTGAAACCTGACAAGATGGCGCCGGAGAACAAGGCTGACGTTTTACGTATTCCTAACCAATTGGTTTTATGTTTGTTTTTTTGCATTGTTTGTAACTTATTATGTAACTAATTTTGTACATAATGTTGCTTCTACCGTCTCTTATGACCGAAAATAACTTCTGGGCATCAGAACTACGATTACTAACCACGGACTGACGGAATCCTTTTTTTCCTTTAACGGGTCCGACAAGCCCGACGTGAATGATATACTGCTTCCCCAGGAACAGGCCCAGATCCCCGTCATTTGCGTGAAGAGAAGGCGGAGAAAAAGTGGCCAGAGGGCGGGCTGCCATCTGAGAATTCGTAGGCAATCGAATAAACCCTTCCATTCTTCCATTCTGCTAGAAAACGTACAATCTTTGGAAAATAAAATTGATGAAGATTAAACTATCAACGGGACATTCAAAACTGTAATATCTTAAGCTTCACGGAGTCGCGGCTGAATGACAACATTATCATCATACAGCTGGCTGGTTATATGCTGTATCAGCAGGACAGAACAGCGCATCTGGTAAGTCAAGGGGCGGCGGACTATGTATTTTTGTAAATAACAGCTGGTGCACGATATCTAAGGAAGTCTCAAGGTTTTGCTCGCCTGAGGTAGAGTATCTCATGATAAGCTGTAGACCACACTATCTACCTAGAGTTTTCATCTGTATTTTTCGTAGCTGTCTACATACCACAACAGACTGATGCTGGCACTAAGACCGCACTGAATGAGCTGTATTCCGCCATAAGCAAACAGGAAAACGCTCACCCAGAGAAGGCGTTCCTAGTAGCCGGGAACATTAATGCAGGGAAACTTAAATCCATCTTTCCGAATTTCTATCAGCATGTTAAATGTGCAACCAGGGGGGAAAAACTCTGGACCACCTTTACTCCACACACAGAGACGTATACAAAGCTCTCCCTCGCCCTCCATTTGGCAAATATGACGATAATTCTATCCTCCTGATTCCTGCTTACAAACAAAAATTATAGCAGGAAGCACCAGTGACTCGATCAATAAAAAAGTGGTCAGATGAAGCAGATGCTAAGCTACAAGACTGTTTTGCTAGCACAGACTGGAATATGTTCCGGGATTCCTCCGATGGCATTGAGTAGTACACCACATCAGTCATTGGCTTCATCAATAAGTGCATCGATGACGTCGTCCCCACAGTGACCGTACGTACATACCCCAACCAGAAGCCATGGATTACAGGCAACATCCGCACGGAGCTAATGGCTAGAGCTGCCGCTTTCAAGGAGCAGGACTCAAACCCGGAAGCTTATAAGAAATCCCACTATGCCCTCCGATGAACCATCAAACAGGCAAAACGTCAATACAGGACTTAGATCGAATCGTACTACACCGGCTCTGACGCTCGTCGGATGTGGCAGGGCTTGCAAACTATTACAGACTACAAAGGGAAGTACAGCCGCGGGCTGCCCAGTGACACGAGCCTACCAGACGAGCTACACTACTTCTATGCTCGCGTCCAGGCAAATAATACTGAAACATGCATGAGAGCACCAGCTGTTACGGAAGACTGTGTGATCATGCTCTCCGCAGCCAATGTGAGTAAGACCTTTAAACAGGTCAACATTCACAAGGCCGCAGGGCCAGATGGATTACCAGGACGTGTACTCCGAGCATGCGCTGACCAACTGGCAAGTGTCTTCACTGACATTTTCAACCTCTCCCTGTCCGAGTCTGTAATACCAACATGTTTTAAGCAGACCACCTTAGTCCCTGTGCCCAAAAACACTAAGGTAACCTGCCTAAATGACTACCGAACCGTAGCACTCACGTCTGTCACCAGGATGTGCTTTGAAAGGCTGGTCATGGCTCACATCAACACCATTATCCCAGAAACCCTAGACCCACTCCAATGTGCATACTGCCCTAACAAATCCATAGATGATGCAATCTCTATTGCACTCCACACTGCCCTTTCCCACCTGGACAAAAGGAACACCTATGTGAGAATGCTATTCATTGACTACAGCTCAGCGTTCAACACCATAGTGCCCTCAAAGCTCATCAATAAGATAAGGACCCTGGGACTAAACACCTCCCTCTGCAACTGGATCCTGGACTTCCTGATGGGCTGCCCCCAGGTGGTAAGGGTAGGTAACAACACATGCGCAGCGCTGATCCTCAACATGGGGGCCCCTCAGGGGTGCGTGCTCAGTCCCCTCCTGTACTACCTGTTCACTCATGACTGCACGGCCAGGCGCGACTCCAACACCATCATTAAGTTTGCCGATATCACAACAGTGGTAGGCCTGATCACCGACAACGATGAGACAGCCTATAGGGAGGAGGTCAGAGACCTGACCGTGTGGTGCCAGAACAACAACCTCTCTCTCAACGTGATCAAGACAAAGGAGATTATTGTGGATTACAGGAAAAAGAGGACCGAGAACACCCCCATTCTCATTGACCGGACTGTAGTGGAGCAGGTTGAGAGCTTCAAGTTCCTTGGTGTCCACATCACCAACAAACTAACATGGTCCAAGCACAACAAGACAGTCGTGAAGAGGGCACGACAAAACCTATTCCCCCTCAGGAGACTGAAAAGATTTGGCATGGGTCCTCAGATCCTCAAAAGGTTCTACAGCTGCACCGGTATGGCAACTGCTCAACCTCCGACCGCAAGGTACTACAGAGAGTAGTGCATATGTCCCAGTACATCACAGGGGCCTAGTTTCCTGCCATCCAGGACCTCTACACAAGGCAGTGTCAGAGGAAGGCCCTAAAAATTGTCAAAGATTCCAGCCACCCTTGTCATAGACTGTTCTCTCTGCTACCGCACAGCAAGCGGTACCTGAGCGCCAAGTCTAGGTCCAAGAGGCTTCTAAACAGCTTCTACCCCTAAGCCAAAAGACTCCTGAACGTCTAATCAAATGGCTACCCAGACTTTTTGCATTGCCCCCCCCCCCCCCTCTTTTACACCGCTGTTACTCTTTGTTGTTATCATCTATGCATAGTCACTTTAATAACTTTAACTAGATGTACATATTACCTCAACTAACCGGAGCCCTGCCACATGGACTCTGTACCGGTACCCCCCTGTGTATAGTCTCGCTATTGTTACTTTACTGCTGCTCTAAAATTACTTGTTACTTTTATTTCTTATTTTTACTCGTATTTTTTTTAAACTGCGTTGTTGGTTAGGGGCTCGTAAGTAAGCATTTCACTGTGAGGTATACACCTGTTGTATTCGGCGCATGTGACTAATACAATTTGATTTGAATCGTTATATTAACCTGACTACAGCTTCTTCCAGAACTCTGTAATTTATTAATCTCTCAGTCCCCTGCTCTCCCTCCTCCTTTATCACTCAGGCCCCATGTCTGGACCTGAACCAGTTTTGCTGGAGGCTATTAAGGCTGCGTTTACACAGGCAGAACAATTCTGATATTTTTTTCACTAATTGGTATTTCGACCAATCAAATCAGCTCTGAAAAAGATTTTATGTGTAAAGTTCTGATGTGATTGGTCAAAAGACCAATTAGTGGAAAAAAGATCAGAACTGGGCTGCCCGTGTAAACGCAGCCAAATTGACCTAAGATAAACAACATTCAACGCTCAAACTACACAAACAAACATTAGCATTCAAATTACACATAGGGTTAAGCCTATGTCTTACTCCCCTCTATCGTTCTCTTACCCACTACAAGCTAAACTACAAGTCATAAAAGCAGACTGCTAGAGGTTTATAGATTACTAGATTAAGTAATTAGGCAGTCGAGTTCACATCTGTTGAACAAAACTACCGGAAGAGAGGGGGAAAGGCGGAAGGGATGGGGGTGGTGAGAGAGCCTAGTGGCAAAAAGAAAGTGGTTGGAGAGAGAGAGAAGAGGGGTTAGTCAACAGAGGGATTGAGAGAGTGGGAGTAGGGAGGGGTTCTTATTGACAAGCTTTAGAACAAAACAGCTCACCACGAGGCTGTGATTGGCTGAAACTTACAGAAGTGGTGACCGTGACAACGCATGCTACTCCCATAAGCCCCCAGAGACATTGGGCGCGTTCGAGCGGATCACTTTTGTCAAGTTGCTGACCGCCTTTCAAAGTGTGTTGCATTATGGGGATCAGAATTGTCCGACTTGCGCCTACATGTTGTTTGCATGAACTTAACAAAAATCATGTCATCAAAGGTCATGAAGTTTTGACTGCAAGTTTCTACACTTGCTCTTCACCAACTTCATCCTGCAGCATCGCCTGCATTGTGGGAGGCTCTATTGTCCACCGATCATTAGGGTGTTTTTGTTTGACGCACGCAAACGTGACCAAAGACGTGACTGAAACAGGAACCAACTTCGCCGCAATTCATGTATATAGTGGATATGTACAAATGAATGTGATATTTAAGGCTCTCTCACCAATTGATCATACAATGTACACACATTATTTACAGTGTGTGATATGGGGGTTGGAGATATGTATATTTCGACATTATAAAGAACAACTTTTATAAACAATGGCAACACGGCCATGTTGCACTGAGCCTTGCTGTTGGAAAACCATATCAGTGTCTGACTTTCAGCTGTAGCAGATGCACCTCCCCCGACTTCACTCCTCAAATTTGTCTAGTCGGTTGCTTTCACTTTACCACTCAAACGAGCCCAGTTACTATGTGTACTCTGGACTACGTTGGCACAATGTCAAGAGCTTCCATTACATCACTGCCCCTCTGAGTCTCACCACCACCTCAAAACGAATTTACCTTATTCTCACATCACCCAAAGAGCCCTCCTGTCCATGTAAATGAGAGCTTTAGACACAAACAAAGAGACCAGCGAGCTTGAAAAAACATTTTTTTATTCTGAAATGATTGATCATGTGCCCAAGTTCAGTTTTTAAAAGTCTCCTCAAATCTCCTAGATAACTTTGCTCTCAAGAATAAATCAAAGGTTATAGAAAATAAAAGTAATCTTAAAAAAAAAAAATCCTTTTTGGGGTTTAATCCAAATAAAAAGAGAGGCTACACTAGAGAAATGACTGCTCCTGGGTTGGGCTGACTGAAAGTGCTACAGCCCTGTCCCATTGGTTTGTGGGCCATAGGCAAATCATAGTCTCACCCCCATGAGTGGAGGATAGCCAATCACAGTGTAGTGTCCACAAACACACACACCTCCCATGATGCCCCTCTCTCCATGGGAGATTAAGGCAGTTAACACAGTGGGGTATACCTTGGGGGTGGATTGGGAGATGAGAAAAGCTGGGCAGGAAAGACCTCTATTGCCAAGGATGCATGTTTGGACTACAACCACAGAAGAATACAGTAAAAGCACGATGATGACAAGTCAAATCAGATAGAGGCCCTTGCCCTTGTTCTGACAAACAGTACAGTAATGTGTCTTTTCCAGTTGTAACACAAACACAGCCCCCCAGATTGAGAGAGTTCTTAACGTTGCGCCGCAGCTGAGATAATAGTGAGATGATGCACAGTACAGTAGATAATCATCCATGACCTGACAGGTGAGAGGGCTGAGGATAGGACTATAGCCATATATATGTCTGAGTGTGTCTCAACATGCTTTTTTGTGAGAGTGTGTGTGTTGCTGTGTGTTAATGTGTGTATCTGTGTGTGAGTGTTTGTACATGTGTGTGTGTGTATATATCCCCCTCTCTCTCTCATCCAGGCATGAAGACCCCTCCCTCCCCCAAAAGGTAGCAGCCCCCCCCCCTGCCCCACCCTGGTGGACTCTCCTCTACTCTCCCTGGGCGTCATAGTTGGCCCCACCCGCCTTCTTCAGCTCGGTGCGAATGTAGTCCTCCTCCAGCTCACGAGGATCACTGATCATGAACTCCTTGGCAAAGTTCTGAGGGAGACAAACAGAGGAGGAATTTAAGTGAAAAAGTGTTGAAAAGAGATAGACAGGCCTCCTGGGTGGCACAGTGGTCTAGGGCACTGCATCGTAGCGCTAGCTGTGCCCCCAGAGATTCTGGGTTCGCGCCCAGGCTCTGTCGCAGCTGGCCGCGACCGGGAGGTCCGTGGGGCGACACACAATTGGCCTAGCGTCGTCCGGGTTAGGGAGGGTTTTGCCGGCAGGGATATCCTTGTCTCATCGAGCACCAGCGACTCCTGTGGCGGACCGGGCGCAGTGCGCGCTAACCAAGGTAGCCAGGTGCACAGTGTTTCCTCCGACACATTGGTGCGGCTGGCTTCCGGGTTGGAGTGCTGTGTTAAGAAGCAGTGCGGCTTGGTTGGGTTGTGTTTCGGAGGACGCATGGCTTTCGACCTTCGTCTCTCCCGAGCCCGTACGGGAGTTGTAGCGATGAGACAAGATAGTAATTACTAACAATTGGATACCACGAAATTGGGGAGAAAAAGGGGGTAAAAAAAAAAGAAAAAGAAAAGAGATAGACAAACGAAGGTACATCTTTATACTTTATTTGCCATTTAATGTACTGTATTTTAACAGAACATTAATATTTGATATTTGTAAAGGAATCATGTGAGTATGTGTGAGAACAGAGTCCCTAACCTGGACAATATCTTTCACCAATGTCTTGTCAGTGCTGATCTTGGCACGCTGCAGGCCGCTCACGTTTTCCCCTATCCAGGTGATGAGGGTGAACTTGGCACGCTTGCTCATGGCGTCACCCGTCGTGATCCGCACAAAGCCAAAGAGACGCACATCATCTGAGAGAGAGAGAGAGAGTCAGAGAGTCAGAAATTAGACTGACAATCAGACAAGCAGAAACATGCAGAGAGGCTGATGACACCATTTCCATTCCCAGCTGCCTCATGACAGGTAATTACAGTATAGTTGTTAGAGAAATGGATTTGTCTCCATGTCCATGTTGGCAAGGCCTGATTCCTGTGTACTGTGAGTTGATTGAGCTTTGTGAGAGTGTTTCTATGCTGCTGTAAGAAGTATGAATACAGACGGGGAGTTTTGGCTTGTTATGGTGACACTACCTTGGCCATGCACCAAATCCAAAAGTGCGATAAATCTGTGAGTACGAGAGACAGGGGAAGGTATTCAGGTCAACGGACTAAATAAAAAGGGTCTGGAGTTGTGAGCAATACCGAGGAGACTGGGGAGGCAGTGATTCTGGGTTCACTCTTTCACGCTCTGTCTCTCTCAGACAAACACACTAAAACACACATTCACATCACATCTTAGCCCTACATCACCAGCTGCATTGTCTTGGAATAGAGCTGTTTTTTTCTGTATAGTCCAACATACCAAATATGTGCCAAATCACTTCTCTAAATAGATTATAGTAAAGGTAATAACACATTTATGACATGATTCTGCTCTGGTCTGGGCCCTGGCCCTTCCTTACCATTAATAATGCCCCATTGGTTCCCTCTGTACTGATCGGTACCGTCTCGGTGTGATATCTGTGTTTACCTGTACCTTGCTGATAGAGATTTTCCTGGCAGAGCTTCACAAGCAGCATACATCTAAAGGCTTTTGTTGTGCATGAACAATAATCAGTGTTCAAACTGTTATCAGCATGGTTACAAAGGCCATTGTTAGTTTCAACACCTACCCTGCATGTCCCCTACATGTCACATGACTTAGCCATGATCTCCACCAGACCACACACAGATTTATGCTGTTTCTCTGTATAACAAACTACAATCGGATGTTTCTAGCACTTAAATTCTTAAAAAATGTCAAATTTTTTGTGCTTATTGCTATATTTGTCACATTGTGGCAGACAAGTAATGAATAAGCATATACCACTGTTGAAAGAAAACACGAATTCTGCTAACTCCTGAGTATCAAGCCTGACCTCCCCTGTTGTAAACTTTCTGGTTTGTCATACTAATATCTCTTCCCTCTCTAAGCCATCCATTCTAGTTGTGCTGACAATGCTATTAACACAAGTGGCCAGAAAACTGCTGCACTACTGAAACTATGATGATGTAGCAAAAAGACAAATAGAACGCTTTAGTTTAGCCCTTTAATTGATAAGAAAGACAGATGTTTATTTTAGCACACTATGTCTATCTAAACAACAGATGCAATTACTGAGCTTTTCCATATAAGTATCCACTACTTTTGACTGCAACAGTCTGTGGCCCTCAAATACAGGATGAGACTTTCACAGTTTCTGTTAAAGCAGACTCATCAGAATGTATGAAACTTCTTATACAGTAGGATTAGAGCAACAATATTCACTGGGCAAAGACAAGGTTCAAAGTGAGGAGAGACGATGGTAGTATGGGACAGCCAGAGGTACTATTTGGGTAGTTAGTATAGCAATACATCAGTTCTCCTATTTAAAAAGGGTAATACATCAGTAATAGGCCTAGATCGTAATAAATCCGAATTATATCATTGGAATGCATGCCCTGAAACGTAAATAAACCGGAGCAGCCTACAGCCAAGGGCCATACAAGCGCACCAGCGCTGGAGTATTTACCCGCCACGCCCAACACTCCATATCTAATTAGGGTGGCGAGAGAGTGTCAGGAAAGGGTGCTGATAGGGTGGTGACAGCATGATTTGCTCACTAGGGGTGGGCACATTTATACTATGTCCTACATAGTGGGATAAAGACCCTGCGCTGCGCACAAGAAACAGTGGACGCACTTTCAATGTTACTAATATTATAAGGCTTTATATTTCACACTTTTTAACAACCCAGAAAGGCCTACTTCCGTATGAAGTCACGGGACAGATAGGCTATTAAATGGTCACTGGGTCGCAGTACTTCTGGATTAAGTAGCCTACTGACGGCCAATAGACAGCGTTTTATAATATTATTGCTCTGGTAGACTACAGGGCGTCACAAATCGGAAGTTCCTTCAAACGCTGACATTATTTACTTCTTTACAAGCAACACAATTTCAGATAATATAAGTTTCCAACAACTCAATGAGCCCTACTGACTGACATGGCAACAAGTCGTAAAAATGTGTGTGGTCTATTGATTATTACAGCGCTGTTGCCATTACGCAGGACCATTGCGGCCAATTTGAAATAACCGCATAAACGCAAAAATTAATGAAATCCCGGCCTTACCTGTGCACTGACTCTTGAATTCTTCATAATCAGTCCCCTGGCCCGCCGGCACAATCATATGACCCTCATATTTAAACGCGGCCCTAAAAGAACATAAAAGGCACAGTAAATTAATTAATTAAAATGCACTAACCTTACAGTCATCTCAAATGGAGTATTCAGACCCTGTCTGTCAATAAAATCGGTAATAATCCATGACCGTCTACTCCACTAATGCGTGTCCACGTCCATCATCCGACATCTATCGGATGGGATTACAATGTATCTATCTAGTCGAGACCAGGCTGCGTAGGCTATTCGTTCAAAAACCGGTGTGTCAAATGAGGGGCAGACTTGTCAGGTTTTGTGTCAACATATACGTGTCGTTACCACTGTATCTCTTGGATAGGCAAAATAAATTAGTCATGCTCCGGTACCCTGATTTATTAGACCAAGAGAGGTAATTTATGGGGAGGAGAGAAACAATTTGAATCAAATGAAACACTGGATGAATGAATGAGAAGTGCGCAGTTTGATTATTCATCCATTGTTATTGATTTTATAAATCCAGACCACGTCCATCATATTTTTAGGATGCTCTGTAAAATATCAGATTCCCACAACTGCCTATGCCCAACAAATTCACCCCACTCACCAGTTTATCTCTGTGTTATCGTCTCTGACGAGGTTATAAGCTTCCCTGCAAGCCTCTTTATCGATTCGTGTTGCCATTTTGGATGGACGCAAATGGACAGTAGAAATGAGAACGCAGAACTGATATGCTACCGGTAGTCGAAGTGAAAAAAGCGAGGCGAAAAGAAAAATCAAAAAGGAGTAGAACGAGAGTTATGCAATAGAGACACCTCTAGTCTGAAATCACCAGCCCCTATTGAGCAGTTGAGTCTGTGCTATTACACGAGGAGCGCGCTGAGCAGGGTGTATCTTTTCTCAATTATCTGAGAAAGAGACTCTTTCCACGACTTGATTCATTTCCTATAGCCAGTTTATGGGCGTTGGTGATGTTTGTCAATCAGGTTGCCGTACTAGTGCGGCGAAGTCCCCAGGCGCAGTATTCACCTCCCAATGGTTAACTGAGGTATTCGGTTAAATTAAATCCACCCTTTTTCTATTGTTGCCGTTTTACTGCGCTATCGTGCCATCTTGTGGTCTGTCAATGTGATCGATGCTGGAGAACAATAGCCCGCAGCAAACAGTTTCCCAACCAATAACCACAGTGTGATTATAGCCCGAGAGACAATTAAACATTCATAGAAAATAATAAACCATGGAAAGTATAACTAGAAAACACAGAGATTGAGGTCATTTATTTCAAGCTATATGAGGGGACCAAGTGAGAGAGAAGGATAAATAAATAGAGAGATTGTGTGTGTGTGTGTGTGTGTGTGTGTGTGTGTGTGTGTGTGTGTGTGTGTGTGTGTGTGTTAGTCATTTTCCAATGGCTGTACCTGCATGACCACATACCCCATGAATTGATGAGCCCAAAATATCTAGAATAAAATCAACATGCAAACTAAAAGTTTCTACACTGAGGGATATGATTGCGTGGAGATACTTTTAGCACTGCAATGCTCAAACTAACCTTTTAGATCTGTGTCTAATAGCTTTACCTTTTCAGCAGTGCATGGTAGGTCTATTTCTGCATGCATCCTAAGTGGGCTCATGCACTCGCCATATGATTGGTTGGATTCACATACAGTCCACGGCTACTTCCTGGATGAGATCATGACTGCAGCTGAACAAGAAAATAATACATTTTCAAACTGCTTTTGATCAAGCATGATGTAACAATTGATTATGCTTTTTGCCCTGTTTATCAAAAGTGTTGGAAAAACGTGTCAATAATCAACTGACTCTCTTCCTTTATGTGTATAGTATTCTCTCTGGTATGCAATCTGGTTTCCGTTCAGGTTATGGATGTGCCACTGCAACCTTAAACGTCTTAAATTATGTCACCATTGCCCTTGATTCTAAGCAATGTTGTGCTGCTATTTTTATTGACTTGGCCAAAGATTTTGATACGGTAGACGATTCCATTCTTGTGGGCCGGCTAAGGAGTATTGGTGTCTGAGGGGTCTTTGGCTTGGTTTGCTAACTACTTCTCTCAAAGAGTGCAGTGTATAAAGTCAGAACATCTGCTGTCTCAGCCACTGCCTGACACCAAGGGAGCACTCCAAGGCTTGATCCTTGATCCCCATCAACAACATAGCTCAGACAGTAGGAAGCTCTCTCATCCATTTATATGCAGATGATACAGTCTTATACTCAACTGGCCCCTCCCTGGATTTTGTGTTAAACGCTCTACAACAAAGTTTTTTTAGCCTCCATCAAGCTTTCTCTGCCCTTAACCTTGTTCACAACACCTACAAAACAAAGGTCATGTGGTTTGGTAAGAAGAATGCCCCTCTCCCCATCGGTGTAATTACTACCTCTGAGGGTTTAGAGCTTGAGGTAGCCACCTCATACAAGTATTTGGGTGTATGGCTAGGTACACTGCCCTTCTCTCAGCACATATCAAAGCTGCAGGCTAAGGATAAATCTAGACTTGGTTTCCTCTATCGTAATCGCTCCTCTTTCTCCCCAGCTGCCAAACTAACCCTGATTCCGATGACCATTCTTCCCATGCTAGATTACAGAGATTTATAGATTTATAATTTATAGATCGGCAGGTAAGGGTGCTCTCGAGCGGCTAGATGTTCTTTACCATTCGGCCATCAGATTTGCCACTAATGCTCCTTATAGGACACATCACTGCACTCTATACTCCTCTGTAAACTGGACATCTCTGTATACCCATCTCAAGATCCACTGGTTGATGCTTATTTATAAAACCCTCTTAGGCCTCACTCCCTCTCTATTTAAAATAACTATTGCAGCCCTCATCCTCCACATACAACACCCATTCTGCCAGTCACATTCTGTTAAAGGTCCCCAAAGCACACACATTCCTGGGTCGTTCCTCTTTTCAGTTTGCTGCAGCTAGTGACTGGAACGAGCTGCAAAAAACACTCAAACTGGACAGTTTTATCATTCAAAGACTCAATCATGGACACTCTTACTGACAGTTGTGGCTGCTTCACGTGATATATTGTTGTCTCTACCTTCTTGCCTTTGTGCCGTTGTCGGTGCCCAATAATGTTTGTACCATGTTTTGTGCTGCTACCATGTTGTGCTGCTGCCATGTTGTGTTGCTTCCATGTTGTTGTCATGTGGTGTTGCTGCCATGCTATGTTGTTGTCTTAGGTCTCTCTTTACGTAGTGTTGTGGTCTCTCTTGTTGTCATGTGTGTTTTGTCCTATATTTGTATTTTTAATACCAGCCCCCGTCCCCGCAGGAGGCCTTTTGCCTTTTGGTAGGCCGTCATTGTAAATAAGAATTTGTTCTGAACTGACTTGCCTAGTTAAAAAAAGGTTAAATAAATTTAAAAAATATTACAAAAAATGCTGTGGTAAATTCAAAATCTGTGGTTTTATTCTCACACGATCAATATCGCTGTCGAACATAATAGCGTCTCGTGTAGATCGTTGCTAGTCTACCGACTGTAGCCTACTGCTTGATAGATCTCAAAGTTGCTATTGAATAGCTGCTACAATGTAGCTGTAACAGGAAGCCAATATAATCTTCCAGTGTCCTCCCCTGAGAGGTCAAAGTGAGGTGATACATTGTGGCATGATGTCATTGTCAAATTTTCAGTTCAGTGGTGGAAAAAGTACCCAAACATCATACTTGAGTAAAAGTAAAGATACCTTAATTGAAAATGATTTAAGTAAAAGTGAAAGTTAGCCAGCAAAATACTACTTAATTAAGTCTACAAGTATTTGGTTTGAAACATACATAAGTATCAAAAGCAAAAGTAATTGCAAAAATATACTTAAGTATCAAAAGTAAAACTATAAATAATTTCAAATTGCTTATATTAGGCAAACCAGCCACACAATTTTCTTTTTAAATTTACGGATCGCCAAGAGCACACTCCAACACTCAGACATAATTAACAAACGATACATTTGTGTTTAGTGAGTCGGACAGAAACGAGGCAGTAGGGATGATCAGGATTGTTCACTTGATAAGTGTGTGAATTGGATGATTTTCCTGTCCTGCTAAGCATTCAAAATTTAACGAGTGTCAGGGAAAATGTATGGAATAAAAAGTACATTATTTTCTTTAGGAATGTAGTGAAGTAAAAGTAAAAGTTGTTAAACATATAAATAGTAAAGTACGGGGCCAGGTTGCATAAAACATCTTAAGTTAATTTCCCCCTTATCTTTTCCCTTAGTTTCCTTAACTTTAAGTCAGTTGCACAAAACATTTTAAGGTGAATTTCCCCCTTAAATTAAGTGAAAAAGTTAAGGGTGCCAATGAGGTCCCTTAACTGCTTCATTCAGTATGGATATCAATGTAAACAGCATTTGTGGAGATGAATGTTGCTTTCAACTGCTCTGGTTAGCTACAAAAGGAAAACATCAACCAGCTAGCTACTTAGCTAAACAATGGAAGGTGCACAATCTATGGCTACAAAGCCATTTGGCTAGTTAGCTATAGCTACTCTGTAAACTAGCTTGACGTAACTAGACAGTAAAATAAACAAGTTGAGAAAAAAGTGTGGATTATAGAAATGTGGATTATTATCTTCTGAAGCAATTTGTTTATCTGTCTTGATTGTATGAGTTCTATTTTGCTATCTCCCAAAATAAAAGCAATCTCTTTGATGAGAAGTTTAGTCAGTGAATCAGGCCGTCTCCATGGTAACCATATACTCTTTCTGCCGTACATGCCTTCAAACTACCATAAAACCCCTTAAGTATGCCCTTACCTAAGGAAACATTTGATAGGCTCTATGTAACGGCCTTAAACACAATTCCCCTAGGTAAGGGACATTAATTCCTTAAGGTAAACACTTAAGATGTTTTATGCAACTGGGCCCAGATACCCCCAAAAACGACTTAAGTGGTGCTTTAAAGTTTTTTTACTTAAGTACTTTCACCACTGAAATTATGTAGCTCACTAGCCCAAGATGTACTCTTAAGGAGCCTATGGTTACTCCTTAAGGTCCATGGACCTTCTGTTATTTTCAGAGGTAGACTTGCTCTGGCAGCCAAAACAGCCAAATACTCCATCTCAACATGAATTGATTCTCAATTGTGATACGGTTCTAGAAACATAAAGCCCTTTACTTTCGTATCCCATCAAAATAATTAAAAAAATTCAAAAATATACACTTATTGTACACTGTTTTAACCGGTTTTGCAGCCGACAGTATTTTTCAGTGTCAACATGTTTCTGGCGGCCTTCTTCAGGTGTTCGGAGCATGCTGGATAGCTAATTAGCACAGGTGGTACCTCTGTCTTCTGTAAATGTGCTGTAACATGGATATATGGCCTGGTGGGAACACTAACCCTAACCGTATAAAGGTGTGCATTCATTTAACCTTTAGTTTTTTTGTTTTTTTTCTCGCTGATATGAAAGGTAAGGTCCTTATGCTTCCAAAACCGTACCGGAAGTGATGCGTGTTAATGTTCAGACTAAGCGTCGGGGCTCGTAATAATACTTACCCATGCAGAAGACGCCTTTGTCCAGTGACTTATGTGTAATGTAATGGAACTGAGAACCATGATCAAGGGCTAGTAGCCCACTTATGATTTCTCTGAATTCTATCATACAAATTTCACTGTCCTTTAGATTGTGTTGGATTGAGAGCACACAATGGATGATGGAAGACAAAGCCGTGTTTCACGGCCTCAACGGATAAGTGAGTCATCTAAGGTTAGTAGCATGATGTGACCTATCTAGCTACAGTATTAGTTTTGTCTTACCTGACTAACTTACTTCAAGTATCACTTTTAATGCAATATTATCTGTTGCTCTGTGTCTCAGGTCTACTGTTGGGCGGAGCAAGCTGACTTCCTCCTGCAGGGTCTGAATGAGCAGCGTCAGCGCAGCCAGCTGTGATTCATGGTGCTGGTGGCTGATGAGCAGCGTATCCCAGCCCACTGCGCCCTACTGGCCGTCTCAAGCCCTTCCTTCCAGGCTATATTCACCCTGGGAATGAGGGAGGAGCGACAGGCAGAGGTGGAGTTGGTGGGGGCCTCCTTTAGGCTGTGGTGGACTTCCTCTACAGTGGGGAGCTGCTGCTGGATGGAGGAAACATTGAACTGGAGATGGACCACCTGCTGCAGGTGTGGAGGGCAGTGGACTTCTGCTGCCAGTACCTGGAGAAAGAGGTGAGTGAGGAGAACTACCTGTAACTGCAGGAGCTGGCTCTGCTCTACAGCCTGGAGAGACTAGATGCCTGCATCGACCACTTCATCCTGGAACGCTTCGCCACCCTCCCCTTCACCCCAGGCTTCCTGAGTAATGTCTGGCTGCCCAAGCTCCTACCTGGCCAGCAGGCAGGTCCAGCAAGAGAGTGAGCAGGCTCTGCTCCAGGCTTCTCTCCAGTGGCTGAGCCACACGCCAGACCGCCCTGCACACGCCTGCCAGCTCCTCTCCCACATCCGCGTCCTCCCTGCTGTATGGGCTCTGCTGCCCCTGGAGGCCAGCTGTGAGGTGCTGGTGGAGGAGGCTCTGAACTACCACACAAGGGCCCGTGCCTAACCCGTTTTGCAGACAGGCGGCGGGGAGGGGAGGAGCAGTTCCTACTTGTGGGTGGGGAGGTGTCAGACCATGGGGGAGGAGCTGACTGCAGATGTTCGCTGGCTAGATTTAGACTCTGGTGGGTGGATGGTGGAGACCCAGATCCCAGCCCAGAGGAGCCACCACCGTGTCACTGTACTGGGGGAGTTCATCATGCAACTCATCACAAGTTAATGGAGGTGATGCTGCCAGGAACCTGCTGTACTGCTCCAAACCCAGAGACAACCAGTTGATCAATGTAAAGCTCTGCTCTTACACTGCAACCCAACCTAACATTTTCAATTATGTTTAATCTCTTCTCTAGAGTGCCCCAATGAACCAGTGACGTGTGGATTTCTACCTGGGAGCCATTAGGGAATGTCTGATTGCTGTTGGAGGGCGTAATAATAACGGGCTCTGTTGTCAGTGGAGATTTATAGCCCTACAGACAACTGCTGTACATATGTAGCAGGACTGCCCAAGGGAGAATTCAACTCACCCTGACTCACAGTCACACTACTCCTGTCACGATCGTTATGAGACGAATGAGTGGACCAAGGCGCAGCGTGGAAAAAAGACATCTTCTTTTAATGAAGAAAAAACAAACACTTACTAAACGAACAAAAAACAAACGTGAAGCTAAAACGAACTAAGTGCACACATGCAACATAGAACATAGACAATTACCCACAAACACCTAAAGCCTATGGCTGCCTTAAATATGGCTCCCAATCAGAGACAACAATAAACAGCTGTCTCTGATTGAGAACCAAACCAGGCAACCATAGACTTTCCTAAACACCTACACTGAACACAACCCCATACATTCTACAAAACCCCATAAACAATACACACACCCTAAACTAGACAAAACACACAAACATCCCCCATGTCACACCCTGACCTAACTAAACTAATAAAGAAAATCAATATAACAAAGGCCAGGGTGTGACAACTCCTCAATGGTCGCCCAAAGCGTCACCTGTACTCCTGTCTCTGACTTGCCCCTGTTAAGCAGCAAGACAACAGAGTAAGGAGAACAACACTCTGCCTAAGGGGTAGCTCTCTGTTGTCACGGTTCCCAATACACATACTATAACTATTGTGCCTCTTTGTCTGGCAGGCTGGCACAGCTCACATCAAAGCCCTTTCTCTCACTTGTCCCTCTCTACTCCATCTCTCTGCAGATTCACCTATGGCAATGCAGGCACATCTCATAAAGGATTGGTCTACATCTCAGGCGGCCATGTCTACCAGATCGAGCCGTACCGGCGAGTCGTGTTGAGCTATGACCCCAGAGGAGGAGACGTCTGGGTGGAGCGCCAGGCCATGTCATCTGCACGAGGGTGGCACTGCATGACATCACTTCACCACCTCATCTATATAATTGGGGGCAGCAATGACCACGAGGAGAGCATTGAGTACTTTGACATCCTGGTGGTGGAGGCCTTTGACCCCTAGAGTGAACAATGGATCTGTATAGCCCCCCTCCTCCAGCCTAACAGTGAGTCGGTCTGGGGGGGTAAGATCTTTAACAAAATATATATTTGACCCTTATTTTACCAGGTAAGTTGACTGAGAACACATTCTCATTTACAGCAACGTCCTGGGGAATAGTTACAGGGGAGAGGAGGGGGGATGAACGAGACAATCTACATGCTGGGGGGCTACAGCTGGGAGAGCATGGTTTTCTCACAGGTCACACAGGGGTTTGACCCTGAAAATGCCAGTGGGTGCGGGACCCAGACCTTCCCAAAAACATTACAGGCAGAGGAAAAGAGCTGTGTAGCTGCCAATGGAACACAGTGGATGACAGAACTACCTATATCATATCACATCATCTCTAAAAGCACAAAAGCTCACAAAATGACTAGTTCTGTTTCAGCTCATTTGTAAAGACTTCCAACATGCTTAACATTGGGGACTATGTGAAAAAGTTTTACTTTGATGTGCTTCGTATTACAATTGAAGCATAATCTATACTGAACAAAAATGTAAATGCTCATGTAACAATTTCAAGGATTTTACTGAGTTAGAGTTCATAGAAAGAAATCAGTCAATTGAAATAAATTCATTAGGTCCTAATCTATGGATTTCAAATGATTGGCAGGGGCACAGCCATGGGTGGGCCTGGGAGGGCATAAGCCCACCCACTGGGGAGCCATGCCCAGCTAATCAGAATTAGTTTTTCCCCACAAAAGGGCTTTATGACAGGCAAAAATACTCCTCAGCACCCCCCTTCCCCCTCCTCAGACGACCCCGCAGGTGAAGAAGCTGGATGTGGAGGTCCTGGGCTGGTGTAGTTACACGTGGTCTGCAGTTGTGAGGCCAGTTGGATGTACTGCCAAATTCTATAAAAACGACGTTGGTAAAGAGGAAGGATAAGTGCACCTGTGTAATGATCATGCTGTTTAATCAGCTTCAGACCAACACTTTTTTTTGTTATTTTACCTTTATTTAACTAGCCAAGTCAGTTAAGAACAAATTCTTATTTTCAATGACGGCCTAGTGGGTTAACTGCCTTGTTCAGGGGCAGAACAACAGATTTTTACCTTGTCAGCTCGGGGATTCGATTTTGCAACCATTCGGTTACAAGTCCATTGATCTAACCACTAGGCTACCTGCCGCCACTTTACATGTGTTTATATTTTTGTTCAGTATATGTGTTTTAAACTAAACGTTTTGTTTGAGTTATGATGATAAGAAAAAATATTGCATCCCTTCAGAATCAGGCAGACAGGGCACAGTGTTGGCACAGAGGGCATACTGTATATCTATTCAAATCATGTCAACAAAAAAACAATACCATCCATCCATATCTTCAGCGCCACATTTCTATTTATCATCACAATTTCACATTATAGGTGAACAATAAACAATGGTTGAAGACCATTTGCAGGCCGATGTTGATGAGGAGGTGGATAGTAATATGGCCTTGTTCTCAGGTTGAGAAACAGTTATCTTATTCTCCCAAGTGACTTCTCTGTCTCTTGTCTCTGATCCCCAGGGACTCTCATTCAAAGGGGTAGTATGGATGAGACTTCAAGCTGAAGAACAGAAACATGTCAGGGTAGGAGCAGTTGTTCTCTGCATGGAATTATTGATCTATTAAGTATTTGTATAAGGAAGCGTTGAGTCTGTCTTACGAGTCGATGATGCAGCTCTTCCAACCTCTGTTCAGTCCTCTCAGTGCCGACATGTCCTCCTCAGTCAGAGAGAAGTCAAAGATCTGCAGACAACAAACTATCTTTTTGAGTGTTTATTGTACCATTGACACATTTGATTTATGTTAGTGAGTAATGTATGTGAATGTCCAGTTAATAACTAAATGTGTAAACCAAGACATTGATCTGACATTGATCAAACTAGCATTAAGACTGAATACTATATCAGTCAAAGTCATATTGCTCAAACTGAACTTGTTATGAACTCATGAAATGATTGAGCAAGAGCTACATGTAGTACAAATGAGTAAATATAATCTATATTGGGTCAGAGAGAGTTCACCTTAGTGTTTTCCAGAATGTGGTTGGGTTTCACACTTTTGGGGATCACTGCAATACCCTGCTGCACATGGTACCTCAGCAGCACCTGAAACAACACACCCACATAGTCCTTAGATGCAGAGCCCAGATGCGCACACACACACACTAGATGTGTGTTTCTACTGAACTATCTAGTCTAACCTGAGCAGGGCTCCGTCGGTGCTTCTTAGCCACATCTCCTACCACAGGGTCCTCCAGCAGCTTCTCAGGATCAGTGTCTCCACGGTGACTGTAGGAAGTATTGACACAGTCAACTTTTGGAACATAGGGAGGGATGTTTACTCGGCCAACTGTGGGGTCAATAGTGCAGGACAGAGCAATATAGTGCAGGATCATAGTCCAGTCGCTAATGTATACATGTTATTGTCAGGAGGACTCACAATTCTTTGGGTCTTCCAGGGGAACCTAAGGGGCTGTAGGCAGTGAGGGTGATGTTGCGAGACTTGCAGAACTCCACCAGGTCAGACTGGACCAGGTAGGGATGCAGCTCCACCTGCAGGAGCGGAGGGAGAGAGATAATGAGATTACAGAGCTGTCAGAACGCTCTTTCGGCTGTTATCCATTCTTGTCTCCTACCCTCTGACCCAGTAGCGACACCCACACACTCTTTCAGCATGGTAAACACACCCGTTTACACATGTAGTGTCCATGCAGAAACACAGTTAACTGTGTATTACACTGGTTGAGCTGGTTAAAGGAGTGAGATATGTTTGTGACACAGGAGGTTGGTGGCACATTAATGGGGAGGACGGGCTCATAGTACTGGATGGAACGAAATGAATGGAATGGAATCGAATTCATCAAACACATTCCATGAACTCCATTCCAGCCATTATTATGAGCTGTCCTCCCCTCAGTAGCCTCCTGTGGTTTGTGAGATACTCAGTGTTTCATAATAGTGTATTTGAAATAGCTAAAGTTGCAGTGTAAAGCCTTGAAGCACCTGGTTGACTACAGGGGGAACCTTGGCCACAGAGAGCAGTCTCTCCAGCTGGAGGACGTTGAAGTTGGACACGCCAATACTTTTCACTTTCCCTGAGGCCTGCAAGGCCTCCATCCCCTACATCACACAGCAGACATTACAGCACAGGCACAGTAATACACCACACTTCAAGATACCAAAAATAGACCACAAAGAAATACAAATCATTTTGTTGTTAGGAGACAGTATAATGATGTTGATGAAGAGGAGATGATAGTGTTTTAACCTTCCACACGTCCAGGTAGTCAATGTCAGTGGTGAGCATTTCTCCCTCTCTCATAGGGAAGAGCTCATCATCCACTTTCTGGAAGGAATGAAAAAGATACAGTGCATTCGGAAAGTATTCAGACCCCTTGACTTTTTTCACATTTTGTTACGTTACAGCCTTATTCTAAAATGGATTAAATTGTTTTCCCCCCTCATCAATCTACACACAATACCCCATAATGACAAAGCAAAAACATGTTTTTAGAAATTTTAGCAAATGTATAAAAAATAAAAAACGGAAATTTCACATTTACATAAGTAATCAGACCCTTTACTCAGTACTTTGTTGAAGCACCTATGGCAGCGATTACAGCCTTGAGTCTTCTTGGGTATGACAAGGTTGGTACGCCTGTATTTAGGGAGTTTCTCCCATTATTCTCTGCAGATCCTCTCAAGCTCTGTCAGGTTGGATGGGGAGCTATTTTCAGGTCTCTCCAGGGATGTTCGATTGGGTTCAAGTTCTGGCTCTGGCTGGGTTACTCAAGGACATTCAGAGACTTGTCCTGAAGCCACTCCTGCGTTTACTTGGCTGTGTGCTTAGGGTCGTTGTCCTGTTGGAATGTGAACCTACGCCCCAGTCTGAGGTCCTGAGCGCTCTGGAGCAGGTTTTCATCAAGGATCTCTCTGTATTTTGCTCCGTTCATCTTTCCCTCGATCCTGACAAGTATCCCAGTCCCTGCTGCTGAAAAACATGATGCTGCCACAACCATGCTTCACTGTAGGGATGGTGCCATGTTTCCTCCAGATGTGACGCTTGGCATTCAGGCCAAAGAGTTCAATCTTGGTTTCATCAGACCAGAGAATATTTTTTCTCGTTGTCTGAGAGTCCTTTAGGTGCCTTTTGGCAAACTCCAAGCGGGCTGTCATGTGCCTTTTACTGAGGAGTTGCTTCCATCAGGCCACACTACCATAAAGGCCTGATTGGTGGAGTGCTGCAGAGATGGTTGTCCTTATGGAAGGTTCTCCCATCTCCATAGAGGAACTCTGGAGCTCTTTCAGAGTGAACATCGGGTTCTTGGTCACCTCGCTGTCACTCTGATTGCTCAGTTT
The DNA here is from genome assembly GCF_016432855.1 of Salvelinus namaycush. NCBI lineage: Eukaryota > Metazoa > Chordata > Actinopteri > Salmoniformes > Salmonidae > Salvelinus > Salvelinus namaycush. The sequence goes on along the minus strand of NC_052315.1, from coordinate 23,209,967 downwards.
GGCCGGGCGGCCAGCTCTAGGAAGAGTCTTGGTGGTTCCATACTTCATCCATTTAAGAATGATGGAGGCCACTGTGTTCTTGGGGACCTTCAATGCTGCAGAAATGTTTTTGTACCCTTCCCCAGATCTGTGCCTCAACACAATCCTTTCTCAGAGCTCTATGAACAATCCCTTCGACCTCATGGCTTGGTTTTTGTTCTGACATGCACTGTCAACTGTGGGATCTTATATAGACAGGTGTGTGCCTTTCCAAATCATGTACAACCAATTGAATTTACCACAGGTGGACGCCAATGAAGTTGTAGAAACATCTCAAGAATAATCATTGGAAACTGGATGCACCTGAGCTCAATTTCGAGTCTCATATCAAAGGGTCTGAATACTTATGTAAATAAGGTATTTCTGTTTTTTATTTTAAATTAATTTGCAAAAATAAAAAAATAACCTGTTTTCGCTTTGTCAGTATGGGGTATTGTGTTTAGATTGATGAGGAAAAAAATAATTGTATCAATTTTAGAATAAGGCTGTAACATAACAAAATGTGGATAAAGGGAAGGGATCTGAATCCTTTCCAAATGCCCTGTATGTGAAAGTAAACCAAGAGTTGTTGTTGAAATGTCAAGAACTGTATCAGAAGAGTCCATTAGTCCCTGTATCATCCATGTGACTATTTGTGCCAGTGTCAGTGTGAACTGTAATCCCACCTTCAGTCCTATAGGGAAGTGCATCAGGTACAGGTCCAGATAGTCCAGCTGCAGGTCACTCAGGGACTTGTTTAGACACAATGGGATGTCATGGGTCGCATGGTGTGTACTCCACAACTACACACAAAGAAGTGGACACAGGTCTATTCAGCAACACAACACAATGATGTAGCAAATCAACCATGAATACAGACAACAAGAGCCCGTAGATAGAAACCAGTTCTGCTTCCAATCAGTACATATGTCAACTGAGGTCCAGCTTGTTTTTGGGAGGTTTTCTGAAAAATCACTTAGTCAATATGACTTAACTTTTTTAGTGTTACGTAATAGACATTGACCAATAAAACCAGTGGATATATCAACAAATACTCTACAGTAGAGGTCTTCACGGGTCCACCCAAACCCAAATACCAGAGACCAGCCCCGGGACTCGAGCGGGTCTGGGTCCAAAATGTATACTTTTCCCTCGGGTCTGGGTCAGGTCCTGTTTGATTGTCATCGGTTCTCAGGTCTATGTAACTACAGCTGATAGACCCGAATGGACCTGAATGGGGACAGCATATAGCATATTAATTTTACCCTAATAAGGTGAATATATTGACTTATAGAAGGCCTAGCCAACATATAAATACCTATTCATTAACCAGAAGAGCAACTTGGCTGATAAACATAATTTTCTTGTCACTAGGTTGGTTGTTGTCGGGTCCATATGGGTTCGGGTCTGAGTCCCCCATTTATTTCATGATCGGGTCCGTTCGGGTCCTGGTCTGATTGTCCTCGGGTTCGTTCGGCTCCGGGTCCACTTTTTGGACCCGAGAACATCTCTACTCTACAGGCAATATTCATATCAGATTATATGTATTTGAACTTTGTATTGGACCAAAAGATCAAAGGGCAAGCTCATGTCCACCTGGAACAGTGACAGCCAGCCCACATAAACACTCAGACTCCACCTCTTGGTTGCAGCCGCAGCACCCACCTTACTGACGACGTACATGTCTTGGCGTCGGATGATGCCTTGCTGCATCTTGGAGCGGAGGGCCTTGCTGATCTCGACCTCATTGCGGTAGCTGTAGGCTGTGTCTATGTGACGGTAACCAGCAGCTATGGCAGCTTCCACCGCACTTTGACACACTGCTGCTGAACTGCTTGACTGAACAACACAAAGACACCGTAATGACCATTTAACCCACTGTGTAATAACAACAATCACCACTGTAATAACACACCTTTCATACTTAGAGAATAATACATGGACATTATATATACTGAGATTTTGAGATAACCTTCAATGTGTGGTTGAGGTAGGGAGTGGGAGAGAGAGAAAGAGAGAGAAAGAAAGAGAGAGAGAGTACCTTCCATGTTCCCAAGCCCAGCAGGGGCATGCGTGTGCCATCATTCAGCTCTACTGTCCGAACAACGCTGGTGCTCGCCTCCATGTGGTGGGTTAAAACAGCATAGAAAGACAGGAAGAGCCTTGTGACAGGGACTTGTGACTTATCCTTCCTCTTTACCAACTACTTTGTTACCCGCATACCCTTCTCTTTCTATCTCTCTCGCTCTCTCTCTTGCGTCCTTCCTTATCTTTCTAGTTAATCATTGAACTATGTAAGAAGTACTTCACCACAATTGTGTATTTATGTGTACACTCGGTAACTGAGGGCTGTTGTAAAGACTCAGGGGAGGAAGGAGAATGTTGTAAAGGTCACTTTCTTCAGACAGGAAATAATGTAGGCCTGCACACAATATGTGGTAGGAAAGGTGTGGCCTATGCACTGTGAGATATATGTGATATTGTACCAAAGTGTACATTTTAAAAGTGTTTGGTGATGCAATGCAAATACATTCAGACATGCAAGTCCTGGATGCAGGCCAAATAATGTGTCCTTGTTGAATCTGCTCAGTAACGTCCCAGACTGCAATACACACATCCAACAGTAGGATGTGCTATAGTGTCAGTAATGAATGATTTCATGCTACAGTCAGTCATCAAAACAGTTTTTTTTTTTTTTTTACAAATGAGCTGAAGAAGCATACCATTGAACCCCAGCTGTGTGGAGTTAGACTGATAAATGTATCTGTGTGTAGTATGAGTAAAAGTATTCAATTGTAATATTCATTATTTGTGAGGACGTTTGTTTTCTTTCTTTAAAACCAAGAGAGCCTTCATAGGGATTTGAAACTGAAGGTCACTCAAGGTGTGTCTAGGCCCTAGGGAATAACATTTTAGTATGAGAAAGTTCTGGCTGAAAATCAATAAAAGTGTACTGAATATACTGACATAAAGCATTTACAAAACATTATACTTGAATTAGAAAGGACAACAGCTCAAGACTGAATAATATTGTTCAATACTGTGTTTAAAAATAAATATATATTTTAATTATCTTGAGACTGTTTAGCAGAAGATTTACACCTGATGGAAAAGCATTCCAGGTGAAGCTGGTTGAGAGAATGCCAAGAGTGTGCAAAGCTGTCATCAAGGCAAAGGGTGACTAATTTGAAGAATCTCAAATATAAAATATATTTTGATTTGTTTAACACCTTTTTGGTTACTACATGATTCCATATGTGTTATTTAATAGTTTTGATGTCTTCACTATTATTCTACAATGTAAAAAATAGTACAAATAAAGAAAAACCCTTGAATGAGTAGGTGTGTCCAAACTTTGACTGGTACTGTATATCATTGAGTTAATAAAGCCGCATACACACATGGTTTCTTTTTTTGTTTTCTTGAGTAAGGGTGCTCCAAAATGCAGGTGTTTCAGCCTAGCTCAGTGCTTTCTGAGGTGGTGGGGCAAGCCAGAAGAAAATACGTAGTGTTGCGCTGTGATTGGCTCATTGTTCTGTCACTCATTGGCACACTACGTCACTGCCAAAGGGTAGAGCTCGAAGATTCAAGCCCCTTGGGTGCTGCCATAGAGTTACATTAGACGTGTCCATCCAAGAAGGCTCAAGGTCATTGGCCACAGATAAAATGACCTCACATCACATTATGTCTACAGTAGCTTTGATTGGACTGATATGAAGAGAAATAATGAAGAGAAATTATAGATAAAACGTATCAGTGCTCATCGGCTACGGACATAAACATTACACAAGAAGTTGGAAATCGCAAATTCAACAATGAGTGGTTTGGAAGGAATATATGTGGCTAACTGCAAGCATTGCAAAGCAATCATTAGCCTGCTATTCAGTGGAGTGGCTGTGTGGTCTCAAGTCTAAGGGTCTCTTTTCCTAGTTTAAAATTATAAACATTCAACATTGGCCATGCTGTCAATGAAGCATGATTTGTGTCACGCTCAAAACAACTGTTAACGCGGAACTGCAAAATCTGACTTTAGTGAGTTCAAGACAACTGGGAACTCGGGAAAAATGAGCTACGTTTTGAACTTTCATCCAAATCGGAATTGTAAATTGGGAACTCGTGCCTCTTTCTAGAGCTACGACCTGAAGATCACTGACGTCATCATGATTCAACCTTTTTTCTCTTCAGAGTTTTCAGGTTTCTTGAAAGCATCATAAATCCAGAGAATGCCAGACTTTGATGATAAAGTTTGATGACAAAATATGCCCACGAAGGACCGCCGCGCCACCTTCCTGTTCAAGTGAGCACAGCACAAAAACGTGAGTCAAAAAATGTCTTGTATGTTGCTGCATAAATGATGTAATATGCCAGGGATGTCACGTTCCTGACCTTATTTCCTTTGTTTAGTCTGTGTTTAGTTGGTCAGGACGTGAGCTGGGTGGGCATTCTATGTTTTGTGTTTCTATGTTGGGTTTGTTGTTTGGCCTAATATGGTTCTCAATCAGAGGCAGGTGTTTGTCATTGTCTCTGATTGGGAACCATATTAAGGTAGCCTGTTTGCACTGTTGGTTTGTGGGTGATTGTTTTCTGTCTTTGTGTTCTGCACCAGATAGGACTGTTTTCACATTTATTGTTTTGTAGCTTGTAGTGTTCACGTTATTATTCTTTATTAAACATGTTGAACACTAGCCGCGCTGCGTTTTGGTCCTCTCCTTCATCCCAGGAAGAAAGCCGTTACAAGGGAGATATGTATACTGTAGCTAAGAAAGTAATGCTAAGTGTATGTTGTGTAGAAAGCTGTTAGTAGCCCTTGTGCCTCCCCCTAATAATTTGGTCTATTTTCACCTCTTAATTTCACCTACTGTTCTGACTTGTTGGTGCACATGTAGCCTATAATCTGTTTTTGAGAAATTGAATCATGGAATATTGTAAGAGCTTTCAGTGTCTGCTTATATGCCCCCTTTATTTATCCAATGGTTCTGACTTGGTGGACAAGGAGAATACTGTAAGAAAGGCCCATGTTCTGAATTCTGTCGCTGTACATTTCAAAAGTGCTGAACAAATAGTTATATTGGCTACGTCCGTCCTAGCTCCCTCATTAATGTCTTAATCGAAATTACGGATTGCCTCTTATCCGTTTGTCGTCCCCATATACCATAGTTTGTACATCTCAATTGTCAGTAGAAACCACATTTGTTTAAGCAAGTCAGCCATATCAGCTATGTTTTTTTTTAAAGGCAGTAAATGAGGCTGAATGAACTGTTTCGCTGACAGACAAGGCTCTGCTGATAGCCAGGTGTACCAGTGGTAATGTGTTGGGACTGTATCCCACTGTTTTTTTTTTTGCCCCACCAACATTTACATGCGAAAATCACCACTGGTTACAACAAACAAATAAGTATTTCATAGCTTAATTTGGTTTAAATAACTTTTTTATATGAAAGTAAAAAATAAAAAAACATTCAATATTACATCAACATAACAAATAGATTATATACATAGGAAAAGTGTTGGTTAAGCATGCAATATATCAGAATGTATACCGAGTGTCATCATAATTCTAACACATGCAAGAAAGAGTATGTAACGCTGACTATGGAAAGCACTGTAGATCATCTGATCCATGCTGGTGCTTCAGTTCCATCTGTTTCCGTGGTGGGATCAACCCAACCATGAACCCCATCATGGTTCTATACGCCCAATGGTGTTCTGGTCAACCCAACATATAGAATAACATTAAGAATTCAAATAGTTAGACAAAGTAAGGTTGACATAAGATGGCCATACAAAATATAAATATCAGGTCTGCTCATAAGTTGGGGTACCAAAGATGGACCACCACCAATGACATTGCAAAAACCTTTGTTCCCGCAGTGCAACACGATATTTGGACACATCTTCTCTCTCCTCCTCTTCCCTAATTTCTTTCCTTTTACTCTCACCCTCTTCCCGTTCTCTTTTTTTCACATTTACTTTTGTCATATTCTGTACCCATACTCTTTGGTCTCCCCCTCTCCCAGGCTGTGTCTCTCATTATTGGTCTAGCTCGTTGCTGTCTTGGCTGCAGGTTCTGTAGTGGCGCTGGCAGAACTCCCGAATCCGTGTACACGCCTCCACCATCATCTCCTCTGGTACGGTCACCACGATCCGGAAGTAATTTGGGTACTCAAATGCCTGCAGGGAGAAGAGAATTGTAAACGACAAAACAAGGTAATTTCTCTACCCATGGTAGACAGAGAGGATGGATGAGTCCATTAGATGGATGGATAGATAGATGTAAACAACATGTAAACTATATTTAGTCTCCAAATGTTTATTGAAAAGATCAATATATTTGCACAATGAGCTCTTGTTGTCTCTCAAATACATCGTTACAGTTATTGGTTCGCTAGCTAGTGAATTTTTGCCACATTAGCATTGACATGAAATCAGTCAAAACACCTTAAAACAAGACATGGTATCAAGAACAACCACCTACGATTCCCTACATGGTAGCTACTTGTCATTGCCCTTACAAAAACAGATTGCAGTTAGAGTGCAGTATAATTGCAGTATGTTTCAAATACTGCATCCAAAATACCACAGTGCAGTTTTTCTGGAATTACTGCGTTTAAAATGCCACAATCGACTGCAGTTACTGCACTTCTACTGCAGTTTCAAAACTGCAATCTTTTTTGTCGGGGTGTTGCTAGCTTTCTGACTGTTCAGAATCATAACAAATCATGGCTTCCACTCACATCGATAGGCATGCATAATTCTCTTGACGTTGTCAGCCAACGCGTCAATAGATAGATAGATAGAAATATGTGTGTGTCTGGTGTTTACCGTAGCAGGCAGGCAGAAGACGGACTGCTCAGTTACCAGACGCTCAGTGAACTGCACATCGTTCTGGAACTCTGGGAAGTGTTCCATCTCAATTCCCACCTAGAAATACCAAGACACACATTAAGTATCCTACTAAGCATTTAATGACAGGAACATCTTTTTTGGTCCTGTCTGGCCCGGCCGCCTTGATTTCAATGTCCACAGACAACCTATAATTCGTTAAGATTTGGTCCGGTCCAGACCGGCAATAATAAAATATTCTGTTGCAATCTTCAGTTGTTTCCTCTTTTCTATATTAAGGCTTGAAAAAGTATTATTGTGATATAATGCTTACGTCATTGAGAATGTACAGTATGTGCAGTTGAAATTTGGTTATAGAATCAATAAACAAAAAATACGTACAGTTGAAGTCGGAAGTTTACATACACTCGTTTTTCAACCACTCCACAAATTTCTTGTTAACCAACTATAGTTTTGGCAAGTCGGTTAGGACATCTACTCTCTGCATAACACAAGTAATTTTTCCAACAATTGTTTACAGACAGATTATTTCACTTATAATTCACTGTATCACAATTCCAGTGGGTCAGAAGTTTACATACACTAAGTTGACTGTGCCTTTAAACAGCTTGGAAAATTCCAGAAAATGATGTCATGGCTTTAGAAGCTTCTGATAGGCTAATTGACATCATTTGAGTCAATTGGAGGTGCACCTGTGGACGTATTTCAACGCCTACGTTCAAACTCAGTGCCTCTTTGCTTGACATCATGGGAAAATAAAAATAAATCAGCCAAGACCTCAGAAAACAAATTGTAGACCTCCACAAATCTGGTTCATCCTTGGGAGCAATTTCCAAACGTCTGAAGGTACCACGTTCATCTGTACAAACAATAGTACGCAAGCATAAATACCATGGGACCACGCAGCCGTTATACCGCTCAGGAAGGAGACGCGTTCTGTTTCCTAGAGATGAACGTACTTTGGTGCGAAAAGTGCAAATCAATCCCTGAATAACAGCAAAAGACCTTGTGAAGATGCTGGAGGAAACAGGTACAAAAGTATCTGTATCCACAGTAAAACGAGTCCTATATCGACATAACCTGAAAGTCTGGTCAGCAAAGAAGAAGCCACTGCTCCAAAACCGCCATAAAAAAGCCAGACTACGGTTTGCAACTGCATATGGGGACAAAGAGCATACTTTTTGGAGAAATGTTCTCTGGTCTGATGAAACAAAAATAGAACTGTTTGGCCATAAGGACCATCGTTATGTTTGGAGAAAAAAGGGGGAGGCTTGCAAGCTGAAGAATATCATCCCAAACGTGAAGTACGGGGGTGGCAGCATCATGTTGTGGGTGTGCTTTGCTGCAGGAGGGACTGGTGCACTTCACAAAATAGATGGCATCATGAGGGAGGAAAATTATGTGGATATATTGAAGTAAAATCTCAAGACATCAGTCAGGAAGTTAAAGCTTGGTCAAAAATGGGTCTTCCAAATGGACAATGACCCCAAGCATACTTCTAAAATTGTTGCAAAACGGCTTAAAGACAACAGAGTCAAGGTATTGGAGTGGCCATCACAAAGCCCTGACCTCAATCCTATAGAACATTTGTGGGCAGAACTGAAAAAGCGTTTGCGAGCAAGGAGGCCTACAAACCTGACTCAGTTACACCAGCTCTGTCAGGAGGAATGGGCCAAAATTCACTCAACTTATTGTGGGAAGCTTGTGGAAGGCTACCCGAAACATTTGACCCAAGTTAAACAATTTAAATGCAATGCTACCAAATACTAATTGAGTGTATGTAAACTTCTGACCCACTGGGAATGTGATGAAAGAAATAAAAGCTGAAAGAAATAATTCTCGCTACTAATATTCTGACATTTCACATTCTTAAAATAAAGTGGTGATCCTAACTGACTTAAAACAGGGCATTTTTACTCGGATTAAATGTCAGGAATTGTTAAAAACTGAGTGGACACATAAGACTCACCATGAGGTACATGGCTCCTGATGGCATCACGGGGGTCAGCCCAGGAACAGTGGACAGTTCAGAGAAACAGATCTCGGAGTTTGACTGAGAAAGAAGCAGGAAACTAGTCAATAGACAGTCAGTCGGACAATCAGACAGATATCCAGATAAATCAATATGTTAGACTACTACCATCTGCATATAAAATAATTGGGGAAGGTTCAAGGGAGGGGGACTCACCTCGAGGAAACTGATGGTTCTGTGGTAAAACTCCTGGGGCGTGTCGTTCAGGATGCTCTCTATCGCACCCTGGACAATGGTGCAGGCACCCAGAATCCTCTGGCTAAGCTTAACCAGACCCTGACGAATCTGAAAGCAGAAGAGAGACAGATTAGGTACATTAGAAGTGATTCCAAACCCCAGAGGACACAGATTAATCTTACCATATGTGTATAGGTGTAGCGTATGTGTATAGATAAACTGGACTTCACATTCAGTATGCGAGTAGTGAGAGGCTGAATTACTTACCTCTTTTCCGAAGATTTGATTCTTGTCGTGGATGAGGATCCAACCTAGCCTCCAACCAGGGACTAGCCATCGCTTGGCCAGACCACCACACGCTAGGATGGGCACATCACTGCTGAGGGACGCCGTAGATTGGTATGCGCAACCTGGAAACACCTGATCATGGAGATACAGTACACACTCGCATCAATACAAAACATACTGTAGAAGACAATGTAAAATAATCAGGGTTAGTTTACACTAAAGGGGAAAAGTTTTAATATTTTGATTCTATTCATAATACAGAGCATTACACTCAGGGTTGGGCGAATTACTTGAAAAATACACCCAGCCACTAAGCAGAATGTGGCCAGTAAAAAAGGAAAACGGTCATTTAAATGTCTGACCCTCCCTTAAGGTAACTGTCTGGTACGATAAAGACGGCAATAGACAGATGCGACAGATGCAGGAGAAATATGATTATATGCCATCCAAGTGCTTGGGCAGTGAACAGGGTGGAGCTGTGTTGACTAACCAAAGATGTCCTATTGACACAAAGTCCCTGATGTTTCAGTTCCCAGTGAAAGTGGGGATCTGACTTTTTTGGTTAAAATACGTTTCTGTGGAAAGCAACCAAGGAGAGCAAATTTGGAAGTTTTGGAGATTTCAAATAAATTAGAACAGAGCTTCCATTCCTACCTAAAGAAGACTTCTGAGCTGTGTGAATCAGCACAGCTTTTAATGATGTTAAAAAATCTGCCATTTCAGTGTGTTTGAGGCAAACACTTGCAGCCCACATCGTGATTTTAGATCAAGTAATTCAAAATGTATTCAGCTGTTTTTAAGTATGTAACTGTAATCCAATTACAATTTTTTAAAGAAGTTAGATAACTCCAGTTGTACCCAACTCTGACTACAGTACAGTGCAAATATCAAATCAAATCATCAAATCAAATGTATTTATAAAGCCCTTCTTACATCAGCTGATATCTCAAAGTGCTGTACAGAATCCCAGCCTAAACCCCCAAACAGCAAGCAATGCAGGTGTAGAAGCACGGTGGCTAGGAAAAACTCCCTAGAAAGGCCAAAACCTAGGAAGAAACCTAGAGAGGAACCAGGCTATGAGGGGTGGCCAGTCCTCTTCTGGCTGTGCCGGGTGGAGATTATAACATAACATGGCCAAGATGTTCAAATGTTCATAAATGACCAGCATGGTCAAATAATAATAATCACAGTAGTTGTCGAGGGTGCAACAAGTCAGCACCTCAGGAGTAAATGTCAGTTGGCTTTTCATAGCCGATATGGTCTTTCTTCACCCATTGAAAAATAAAGCACTTCAACTTAATCAATCAATACAAACAACACCATCAAAGACAACAACATGCCAAAAATGTGTATCAATAGGTAAAAATGATGAAACTAATTTGACCATAACAAAGTTTGTGAGGGATTTCATAACTTTATGTAATGCAAATGTATTGTTATGCACTGCTCGTCTAAGAGAAAAAGACAAAGAGATGGAAGGAGAAAAGGAGAGAGAGAGAGAGCAGAGAAAAAAAGTGGTGGTATGGTAACCGTAGCAAGCTGGCTTTCATTAGAGCTGAGGCCTTGATGACGGGTGGGAGATCCGCCCCGCGTGCTATTGGTCAGAGCACAATGACTGACAGTTCAGAAAAAGAACATCCCAAACCTCACCTCAGATCTAATTTACAAAGCATTTATGGCTCCGCTCTAAGCTCTCGTGAGCTGTGTTTTTTTTTCACAGAGAGGAGCCCATAGGGGCCCATAAGGAAAGAGCCTGGTGCTTGTCAAACATTCCCCTCTAACCATGAGATGGAACTTATGCTGCCCAGACACATAATGCCTCCACGCAGCCCCTAAACAGGCACCCCTCCACGCAGCCCCTAAACAGGCACCCCTCCACACAGCCCCTAAACAGGCCCCCCTCCACACAGCCCCTAAACAGGCCCCCCACTTCTTCTCCCCCGCTCTCGCACTATATTACCCTCACATCTGCATTAATCGCAAACACATGCGGCGAGAAGTGCACAGTCATTCTGAGTACTTCTGTTCTAGTGGTTAGAGTGTTGGGCTAGTAACTGAAAGGGCCTTGTTTTGAGTCAACATTGTGAAAAATCTGTCGATTTGCCCTTGAGCAAGACGCTTAACCCTAATTTGCTCCAGGGGCTCTGTACTACTATGGCTGACCCTGTAAAAAAAAAAACATTTCACTGCACCTATCCTCTGTATGTGACAGTAGTATTATTATTATATTATTGTATAGTTTTTTGTACTGAGCGAGACATTGGTGAATTCTGAGCCCATGTGATTTATGCACTCAGCGACCCCAATCACCCCCCCATAGCATTCCCAATCACATTGAAGTAAAAGTAAAGTTGAAGTAAACAAGCTTATATTTTGGGTTCCGATGGGCTACGACAATTGAGCTAAGCTCATGAGGCATTTATAAGTTATGTTGTTCAAGAATCAATGAGTATACAGTATATCATTCATTTATAAGTACAAAAATAGATGTAGCAACTGCGAATTTCCCTTTAAGCTATCCATAAGAAATTCTCAACACAGCTCTCAGAAATTACAGAGCAGAGGAGCGCCTCTTGTCTACAGTTTACCTCTGTGGCTCATCCTTGGATACCCAGCAGAGCTAAGCCAGAGAAAACCTCCCTGTAACTGCTACAGAATGTTAAAGAATGTGCCTCGCTGGTATTATGTATTACATGGGGCCTAGTGGCCAGGATGTAGGCTATACCCCAGAACCAGCAGCCTACTCCTGGACGCATGACCAGTCTACTACTGTATTGCACACCTCCATAGACCAATCCTCCTCCATGCCAGAATACAATCCAATATAGATTCCTCTCCTTAGTCTCCTATTATGCAATAGACTCAATGCCAGTTTCTGTATTAGTCTGTATGAGTGTCTGTCTCTGTTGTGTTTGTTTCTGAGAGTGCTTCTGTGTGTATGAACTCACCATGTCACCATAGATCTCATCAGCCAGGATTGGGACGCAATGTTTGGAGGCAACTAGACAAGAGAATAGACACATTCAAAAATATTACAATTAGAAGTGGATTCATTATAGGAACCAAATGCTTATATTGTGTTATAGTGAGAGGGAACACTGTGGCCAGGGGGTGAAGGAACAGGGCTCACCAGAAAGGATGTTCTGTAGATGCTCTTTACTGTAGACGGAGCCACAAGGGTTGGAGGGATTATTGACAATCAGGCAGGTTGTCCTGTCATCTATCAGGCTTTCCATGTGTTGGAGATCGATCTCCCAAGACTTCTCTGGCTGCAAGGACAGACAAAGTCACCACGAGTCAGAGAGCAGACATAAGGCTACTTACTGTACATGCACTACACAGACGCTGGAAAACAGACAAATCTGCAGATTCTGCACCGTCCTAACTGTCTTAACTGACCTTTGATCTCATAGGCTGCATTTACACAGGCAGTCCAATTCTGATCTTTTTTCCACTAATTCGTCTTTTGACAAATCAGATCAGCTCTGAAAAATATGTGTGAAAATATCTGATGTGATTGGTCAGAAGACCAATTAGTGGAAAAAATATCAGAACTTAGTCAGGATACTCTGTGAAGATGTAGGTTTTCAGATGTTTTCAGAAGATGGGCAGGAACTCAGCTGTCCTGACATTATGAGGAAGCTCTGTGAGAGTTCTAATAATGTATAAGTGGATTGTATAGGTGAATCAATAGCAGCTCTTAACACTGTGTGCAGTTGTCATATACACATCATGACCTCAAGAGTCACGACATTCCACTGTGTACCTGAGTGACTTCATGTTTTTTATGGATGTAATTCAACTAAAATGTTATGTAGCTACAAGTATTTATCTGTATTTGTTTGTGTGTGTGTGTGTGTGTGTGTGTGTGTGTGTGTGTGTGTGTGTGTGTGTGTGTGTGTGTGTGTGTGTGTGTGTGTGTGTGTGTGTGTGTGTGTGTGTGTGTGTGTGTGTGTGTGTGTGTGTAAGCCTAGAGGAAAGAAAGCCATCCAAAATGATTTATAAGTAAGTACCAGATATGTGTCAATGAGGAAGAGCTCTGCATTTCCCCCACTCTTTCTCTTTCAACAATCTATTTTCCACCCTTCTTCGCTCTCTCTTGCTAACATCCAGTTTTTCTCTTTGACTTATTTTCCCTCTATTTTGCTCCTCCCCCCGTATCCAACACTCACCAGAAGGTTGTACAGTTTGACCTGGATGCCCAGAGACACAGCCAGAGTCTTGTAGAGGGAGAATCCAGGGCAGGGGACTAGGATGTTGTCTCCAGGGTTACACAGCACTGTAATGGCCAGATCTATAGCCTGACTGCAGCCACTGGTCAGAAGCACATCCTGCATGGAAGAGAGAGGAAGATAACAAGATATTTTTTTTATGTCCTCTAGTTTTGGAGAGAAAATAAATTACAGTAGCAAGACAGGTGAGTATATGATGAAGAAAAAAAGACAGTTTGAATGAGTTAAAGCAGGTAAACGATGAGAGGTAAACACACCTCTGCCTCCAAGGGGGCCTCGGGGCAACTGTAGAAGTTTGCCACCACCTCTCTGCTCTTCTGATAACCTGTTGATGAGTAGAAGACAACATCTTATATTTTGTACTGTAGTACTGTATACTGAACTCGGTAGTCTGCTGGGAGAAAGGGAGATTTCGCCTGCATCCGTCCTTAGAGCTACAATCATCATTAATCATAGAGTGGAACCCTTTCAGTTCATCTGCAGACAGTCAATTGGCCCTATTTTACGTAGCTCTCTCAACTTCCCTGACTGAAATTACTTTAGCCTCCAACTTCTCTTCCCCTTGCAAGCCGCCCAACTCCCCTATAGCTGTGTCTCATCTCATATCCTCCAAATTCCCATTTAAATAAAATACAAAAAAATAACTTCATCCCTAGTTTTTTTACACTTGACAAGCTTTTTGAAATGTTGGTGCTGTGGTGAGAAAGTGCTTGCGTGAGTCTTACCAACAGACGGAGCATAGCCGTTGTATTTGTGTGAGTCAATGGCGTCCTTCATGGCCTGGAGAACTTTGTCATCAGTAGGCAGGTTCCCGAACACAGTAGGGTCCCCTGATGGAATGACAGGAGGACAAAGGAGTACATAAGAAACATAATTCTGACCAACTGCACTTCACAAGTGAACACACTGAGCATATGCAAATGAGATAGTGGTGTAGCATCTCACCAATGGACAGAGCAATCATGGGCTTCTCAGGGTTGGGTGTGAGCTTCATCCCATCCACAATGGCACGGATGGGATTCAAGGTATTGACTGACATCTCTGAGGGCCGGATGTTCCATCGCTGCCTGCAGCTCTTCTGCTTGGCCGGACAAACAATGCCTTTCACAGCTTTATGATGGTTACCGTTTCCATTAAGACCTTTTCCATTGACACAAACGAGAGCATTCTTCTCATGGATACCACTCCCATTAATTTTCACCTCATAGGACTGGTTCTCCATGTTGCAACTGCAGCTGAAGATGGGAGAGATAGGAAGGAAAAAAGGCTAGGGGAAAAAAGATAGGACCAACAAATAGATTTTCATGAATAATTCCTGCATTATAAATTGTTGTAAAATATCATACAAATAAAATATATTAGGATTATTCGTTAATATTCAAATGACTAGTCTAATAATCAATTCGAAAACTGAAAATCAACTTGTTGGATAAAAAAAACATCAGTGCAGAGAAGTAGGCTAGCCCAGGTGTTAAATTACCCATGAAAACTCAACAGGTGCGATGTTTATATAATCCAGTTTGAGATCAAAAGCGCTGCACGGGCTGTTCTGAACTAATTGAACCATGTGCGCAGTTAGTTGAACATCTGAGTAATGAAGAGCGATATACCGATCAGACTGGGACACCTCAAGTTATTGATATGATCTTATTAATGGCTATCTCATCACAACGCCGTATAAATAGCAGTATAAATGGGGTGTATAGTCCATTAGCAATGAAAACTATGTATATAATGCAAAAACAATATATCAAATCTATCCTAATCAACTCAAATCTATCTTAATCAACTGATCTGATACAGCCTGAAAAAATATACAAACAAGACAATTGAAATTAAGACAGAAACAACAACTATTCTAAAACTACATATAATAGGCATCTCTTTGGAATAAGGTAATATTTGTTTTTGCATGCGTAATAATAAACATGTGATCTATACCTCAAATAAAAAGCTATAATACATTTACCAGGCGTAGCTTATTTGAAATTGCCTCTAAATAAATTGGACACTTAGGCTACTTGCTAGAGGTAGTTAAATGCGTTATCATACATTTAAATTACAATAGTCCTTTTAAATACCTTTACAATCTCAAAAGAATTTCACACTGCAAATGAAGGAATTCAGGTAAAATACTGAATATGAACAAAGACTGACTGATAAATCCGTTATAAGCCGGCTTTATAACAAGCCCCCCGAAAATGGTAGCTGTTGAGCCTTGCCCGTATTTTCATTGGTGGAGACTGAGGGTTGTGCCATACACCCCCGTTACATCATTCCCAAAAATGTAAAACACTGCAAGGTTTGGGTTAAACGGCATTAACTCTTTCCAAAAGACAGATACCAGACTCATGAGAGGAGACCCATGGGACCCCAGCTGTCCTCGTGCGTAATGCGCACAGGAGAGAGACGCTCACATCCGATGCCCCACACAACAATTACTAAGCAGAAAAAGTACGAGTGGAAGATGTGTGAATATGTCTGGCCATAACATGTTATTAGTTTCCCATTTATGTTTGCAAAATCCCAAAGGCTCATCCGGTCGCCTCAAGTCAAATCAATATGTAAGCCTATCAGTGGAGGCTGCTGGGGGGAGGACGGCTCATAATAATGGCTGAAACCGAGTCAACGGAATGGCATCAAATACATGGAAACTGTGTGTTTGATGTTTTGATACCATTCCACTTATTCTGCTCCAGCCATTACCATGAGCTCGTCCTCCCCAATTAAGGTGCCACCAACCTCCTGTGAAGCCTATAGCCTATACAACATCATTGACCAAGTCATGGATAGATGGCCTCTGATTTTCCTACCTTTCATGAATGGGGAAAACCTTTTTTTAAATTCTAATGAAGCATAAATCAGTTGATATTTATAAAAGTAATTGATTTCAGCCTTTATCATAGGTCCATAGGGTTTCCAATAAACTTTTTGAGGCTCAATCAGCTTGAGTGTGGTTTAGGATGAGCATGCTTCTTCCTCAGTAAAAGCAAGCAAAACGTAAAAAGTGGAGGTACACTATATATACAAAAGTAGGTGGACACCCCTTCCCATTAGTGTATTCGGCGATTTCAGCCACACCCGTTGCTGACAGGTGTATAAAATCGAGCACACAGACATGCAATCTCCATAGACAAACATTGGCAGTAGAATGCTCTTACTGAAAAGCTCAGTGACTTTCAACATGGCACCGTCATAGGTTGCAAGTCAGTTCGTCAAATTTCTGCCATGCTAGAGCTGCCCCGGTCAACTTTAAGTGCTGTTATTGTGAAGTGGAGCAACAATGGCTCAGCCGCGAAGTGGTAGGCCACACAAGCTCATAGAATGGTACCGTCAAGGGCTGAAGCGCATAACAATCATCTGTCCTCGGTTGCAACCGAATTTCCAAACTGCCTCTGGAAGCAACGTCAGCACAAGAACTGTTCGTCAGGAGCTTCATGAAATTAGTTTCCATGGCCGAGTTTCCAGCCAATCGTCGGCTGGAGTGGTGTAAAGCTCTCCACCATTGTTCTCTGGAGCAGTGGAAATGCGTTCTCTGGAGTGATGAATCACGCTTCATCATCTGGCAGTCCGATGGACGAATCTGGGTTTGGCGGATTCCAGGAGAATGCACATGCCCCAATGCATAGTACCAACTGTAAAGTTTGGTGGAGGAGGAATAATAGTCTGGGGCTGTTTTTCATAGTTCAGTCTAGGCCCCTTAGTTCCAGTGAAGGGAAATCTTAACCCTCCAGCATAGAATTACATTCTGGACGATTCTGTGCTTCCAACTTTGTGGAAACAGTTTGGGGAAGGCCCTTTACTGTTTCAGCATGACAATGTCCCTGTGCACAAAGCGAGGTCCATACAGAAATGGTTTGTTCGAGATCGGTGTGGAAGAACTTGACTGGCCTGCACAGAGCCCTGACCTCAACCCCATCGAACACCTTTGGGATGAATTGGAACCCATCAGTGCCCAACTTCACTAATGCTCTTGTGGCTGAATGGAAGCAAGTCCCTGCAGCAATGTTCCAACATCTAGTGGAAAGCCTTCCCAGAAGAGTGGAGGCTGTTATAGCAGCAAAGGGGGGGGGGACCAACTCCATATTAATGCCCATGATTTTGGAATAAGATGTTTGACAAGCAGGTGTCCACATATTTTTTTGTCATGTAGTGTAAGTACACCCCAATCTATGGAACAACTAAACGTTGCATAATAATAGTCCTTCCAGAGCTTGTTTTGACAGTCAAGGGCTGTCAAATGTTTAGTGCTCCAGTGGTATTTCAGTGCTCCATGCATTGGGTGATTTTGCAATCCAGTTGCTGAGAGTAATTATGATAGGGATTTCTAGCAAATGTCCCAAATACCCACAGCATAATGGACAGTATGTGCACAGTAATACATAAAAGCTAAATAGGTATATAGAGTAAAATACAGATATGTAGGATATGATACAGCGCAATTGCTTCATGTGTGTAAAATATAGCTTTAATTTATACATGTAATTTCACACAAATAGTTTATTGAACACAGTAATGTAACAGGTAGCCAACAGTATAACTTCTGCTTCACTCTGGGGTTGTTTACTCTCATGATGGGTAACTCAGTGAACAGAGACTCAACAACTCATTATGCAATATTGGTACAGCCACGGTGTCCTGAAAAATTTACAGAAGAATGTAGATAAATAAATACACATCCTAATAAAACCTTATGCTGTGGTCCAACACACACAAAAATCCCCTGGAACTTTGTACCCCACTATCCCCTTATCATCTGGCTAAGGACCCTGTGCCCTATCCGCCAGCAGGCATGATGGGGTTGAGACAGTTAAAGACCCTGTCACTCCATGTCCCTCTGTTGACCACGTACCTGTCCACATATACATTCTTAATAAATAAATAAAACATGTCACGGAACTCAAGCTCACCTACCTAAAAGTGACTCGTAATTGTATGTGAGTCAAGTACCTACTCACTTCACAACAACCGTAATTTACCTCAACACCTTGCTGCTCACCGATCCATTTCCCAAACATGATTTTAAAACTGAAGTAAACACAGACTGCTACATCATGATTCACATGTCTCTTAATGATGAGGTGTTAATAATATGTATGACCCTCTTCTGGGTAAAGAAGAATCCCTGGCATCTTCTCTCTCTATGGAAGCCCTCTGCTATCTTCCCATGCATACCATCCTATGAATATGTTGCTGAGTCTTCTAACATCTGTCTTCTCATTGGCCCACATACCCTGAATCTGTGTCCTCACTTGACCTACCCCAAAATTGCTGTGGACTAACTAATATATGGATTAACTAACAAAGGTAGTGTGTAAGCACAAATGCATAGGTGGCTTACACTGACAGCACGATGACCCTGAACCCTCACTTCACAAGATGAGCTGCCTATGACACACAGCCAGGAATGATTCACAGCTTTTCCATTTGTACAGTGATGTACGCAATTCCCAATGACGTCATCATCATTGATTTGTCAACAAAAGGAGGTGCACAATGACTGGTCCGCGGATTTTGGTTGCATGTTATGGACAGTAGCAGTCCACTCAGAATATCTGAGTAATATTTAACCCATGTCACACCATCAAACAGACCCCTCTGAATCAACATGACACAGCATAAAATATTGGGGACGATACCAGTATAATATCATGGCTAGGAAACAATCCACAAAAATAATTTAACTTTTTAGGAAAAAATATCCCTAATGTTGGAAATAAAAAAATCCCCATGTCATCCAGTCATGTTTATTTTCCAAGCTATATCACACAATATTTTACAGAGTTTGGTGTGCCTCGTATTTTCATTTTTGCCATGGAAAAATAGAGATACTGGTATTGTCACAGCCCAAGAACCTAGGTCAGTAAGAAACTGGTGCTGTGTATTATGGTATGTAAAAGGTTATTATACCAACATTACACCTGGTTGAACTGGGCATATTGAATACTGTTTTACTGAAATGTAACCTGAATTTTGATGCTAAATAATTATGTAGCAGTTTGTTTAACCTCAGCTATACATTTCACCATGGCAAATGGTGGACACCACCCTGATACCTCAATCTAATCCCATACCTCATTGTCAACACCAGGATCATGCTTCTTCCTCCATCACACACTTTGGTTGTACATTCTCTTTCCACATCCAGGAACATAGTCAGGATCTGAATCCTGTGTTTCAGGATCTTCATCAGAGCTTGATTCAAAACTAGAATAGAGTGTGTTTAAATCATAATAAGAATACACTGGAGTTTTTTCCACATGTTCTTCATCATCCTCTTCACCATTATCATTGTCTTCCTCCTCAGGGGTCTTGGTCCCTCTTAGCTCTGCAGCCATGCTACACTCCTGCTGGGTCAGTTTTCGGAGCCGTACAAATGGCTGTAGAAACTTTGACATAAGCAGAAGAGCCTGACTCTCCATAGACAGTCTCAGCTTGACCCTATGTGTTCTACTGGCCTCTGGGCTGTCTGCTGGTTCTCCAGCCTGTTCAGAATGGCCTCTGTCATCGAGGGCCGTAGGTTGGGATACAGCCACTGTTTGAGGAGGGGAAGGGTTCTGTGTGGCCAGAGTTAGATGTTGGGGTTGACAAAGGGTGAGGAGGGATGGGGTCAAGTCCTGTGATGAGTTGGAAGAGGACCCCTGACAGTGCACTGGGGTATCACTCTTTTCACACAGCAGTTCCTCAGAGCACTCCTGCAGAATGCTCCTCACCCATTTCTGGTGTTTAGAGCACAGCTGCAGTGGGGAGGCCTCAGGCACCTCATCATTGTTCTGCCTGTCCTCCACCTCCGTCCTGCCTCGGCTCCCCTCCTCCCCATCAGAGACTTCCTCCTCCAGGAGGAGTGGACTGTCTTTGGACAGATCCACCCCCAGCTCCACGATAAGCGCCTGTGGCTCTAAACTTTGCTCAGCTGCACAAGCATGGTGTGGACCCAACCCCAATGAGTTGGATCTCTCCTCTCGGTTATCTTGACAGATACCCTGGAATGCGTAGAGACTTGTCCTGTCAAGCTGTGACTGCCCGTCTTTGTGTGTTCTCTCCTTGGGCGACCTTAGCGCAACTTTCGAGGTCCCAGGACCCTCCAGCTCCCAGCCTATTCCCCTCTCCTGTGCTGGTACCTTATTGGCTCCGTGGCTGGGATGGCATCTTGAAGAAGACTCGTCTGAAGGAATAGAAAGACAAAATATTTATCTACAGTACTGTAGGTTCCTGGTGGTCTTACATACTGTACTGTGTTTACATCTGTATGTCATAGTTAATATGCTGAGTTTGTTGACCAGAGTGGAATAGCCTCTTCAAGGACGCAGCAAGGGAGGTGGAGTCACAGGTAATTAACGGCAATAGTAACTCCTCTTCGTATGCCATTGGACCCTCCTGCTTCAACAGCTATAGGCACATTCACATGGATAACAAGGACATTGACAGTTATGTAATAGCATGAGAACATACATTCTCTATTTGATTGAATTCTCAAACAATCTCAATAATTATTGTATGTACACACACCTGGTCAAAATATGTATCACTCTGCAGCGTCGACTCCAGTACATGAAGGTAATGCAGCAACCTGTCCTCCAGTTTCTGGGCATAGCATTCTCCATATTGGTCCTCCATCAAATCCTGAAAGAGAACCTGCAGATCAATACATATACTATATACTCCATCCTACACACAACACCTCAATCCTAGTGGAAGTGACAGGCATTGCTCCATCAAACCATCTCCATTGTTTTGGAGTTCCATCACAAGCAACTAAAGGCTGAGTATAGCAAGAGGATGGGTATATAGCATCCCCTACTGGACAGCATAGGAACCACTACCCAGACTTTATAAATGGCACTATCATCTCAGACTGGCCTATTATTATTAAGTCTTAGTCACATTTTTGTCATTTGAATAATGATTTTGTCTAGTTATTGTCAAAATGAAACTTGTATTTTAGTCACATCACATCATTAACCTATAGTAAACACAAATGACTGTCTTCCATGTGCACAAACATAAATAACCTTGTCTTACCAACATATTTTTCTGCATACCATCCTATTCTCTTCCCAACAGCAGAAATATGACAAACATATACTGTATAAGAATTATCTGGCCATATAAATTCCTAATTCAGCCAACATAGATATTGTACATTACATACAAAAAAAGACACCCAATCGCAGAGAGGGAAAAGGAGAGTAGTAGCTCAATCACCTCAAAGTATTATGGGTTGCACTGCCGTAACTCGTCTCATCACTGCCAAAGTTAGCAACATTCCACAGATGCTGCAGCCACATTGATGTCCAAAAGTATAACGGAGATATTTTTGGTACCCTTCCCCAGATCCGTGGCTCGACACAATCCTCTCTCGGAGCTCTCTGAACAATTCCTTCGACATCATGGCTCGGTTTTTGCTCTGACATGCACTGTCAACTGTGGGACCTTATATAGACAGGTGTGTGACTTTCCAAATCATGTCCAATCAATTTAATTTACCACAGGTGGACTCCAATCAAGTTGTAGAAACATCTCAAGGATGATCAATGGAAACAGGATGCACCTGAGCTCAATTTCGAGTCTCATAGCAAAGAGTCTGAATACTTATGTAAATAAGGTATCCGTTTTCACTTTGTCATTATGGGGTATTGTGTTTAGATAGATGATGAAAAAAGAATATTGAATCAATTTTAGAATAAGTCTGTAACAAAATGTGGAACTAGTCAAGGGGTCTGAATACTTTCCAAATGCACTGTATATAGCTAGGCAATGAGCTAACATGACTGAACAAGGTGTAGCCTAAACAAATGTTTAACGGTCTGGTCTGTAAACAGACTAGTTGTAGAATGGTCGCGATATGCTTTATGAATGTAAAATTCGGCGCCAATGCACAATAGAAAAAAATAAATAAACGTAACACCAGTGTTATGGGTCATATCTTTTGAACGGTAATGGCTAGAATCAAACCGTTTTCTCTGAGGAAAGACTTAGCTAGTATGTTGGCTACATAACCTGGCTATGAAATTCAGTGGTGAAAGTGCAAGGGTTGAGCGAGACTACAAATGCAAAAATGTTTCTATAGTCAACAGGGAGAAAAACATAGATGTGTCCTTCCCACTGCTTAACAGAACTGTGCAATCTGTGCTGCTAATATTAAAATTGTGCTTACCACTGAAAAGCTCTCAATCTCTCCAAAAACTCTTGTTCAGTCCACTTAGTAGTAAGATTTTAGTCAAAGAGAATTTCAACTCGTCTAGACTTAGTCAACTGAAATAAAAAAAAAAATTTGCTTTGTTATAGTTTTTTTCTGAGTCTATTTATTCAGTTATAGTCTCGTCAATTGCCACTGAAAAATAGGGGTTTGATGAATATTTGTCACTATTTTTGTTGACGAATTTAACACTGAATCGTGTGAGACAAAGAGGGGAATAGAAAGGGAGCATTAAACAGACGATGGGGATTTAGCTAACCTTGATATAAGAGTTGCGCATGGACATGTCCATTGCAAGAGTCTGGGCCAAAGCCTTAAAATCCTGGTGGTTCTTCCTCATTAGGTGCATCTCTTGTCGGCTCTGAAGAGGAGCAAAGAAAGAGGACATTTAGCTCAGCAACCCAATACTCACTGGGTCGATCAGAGATGCAGACACTCTGATATACAACTGATTCAGTTTAGTCAACAGTGTCGTCCAAAGTAATCAAATAAGGCAGAGTTATAATGCATTTACTTACACATTCATGGTACTGAGGTAGTCTACTTGGAAAAAACTTAATGATCTTCAAAACAGTGTTGACAATACCTTGGTCTTCCCGAAGCATCCACATAATTATCTGTACCAGAATACAAATCAAACAGCTGCTCATTTTGTTCCACCAAAACTCAAATCAACAAACACAGCATAGTCAAAATAAGTGTACCTGAACAAGTCAGCCCAACTTATTAGTAGGCATACATGGCCTTGGAAACCTCTCTATGCATCCACATATTGCGATTCCCCACCCCTTTCCTGTAACTGTTCTCTACCTTATGTGAAACCTCTACATACCTTGGTCTTGAGGCCAAACATGATTTTCATGTGTTTGATAGGGGCTACCAGTCGTGGCAGCAGTGTATAGGTGACATCCATGAACTCCATCACCCTCTCAAAGCTCTTGATGTCTCTTGTCTTCATTATAGAATACGCCTGGGCAGCTGCCACCCGTAACCTCCATGGCTCATCTAGTGTGACAGATTGTAGGTCATCCTCTGGCCATCTGCTGGGGTCCAGACCTAGAGAACACACACAAACAGGGATATAACAAATAGGTAATACTTTTAAAGGAATGTCACCTATCATGTCAATTTATCAGCTTGGGGTTATTAATACCATGTTTCAATTCCATTTTTACCATCTTATTGACTAAATTTAACTTAATTATGTTTTGCCCATATAGGTCTAATAATATTATTTAATTAGTGTCAACTATTTAAAATAATATATTCTGTTTATAAAACGGGTGATTATGCAACTTCGGGCACTTTGACCGTGCAAACTTTCAGAAATGAAAACTTATTCAAACACCATTTTACCAGTATTGTACTTGTCTTTGATTTGTCTAGAAACTATATCTGATAATGTCTGCGATTGTACTATTCAGGAATGTATATATTTTTGTCATTTTTCCCACAGCCATACACAAATGTAATTTCCATCACGTCATTAAACATCAATTTAAAAAAAAACATATTTCTTATACATTTGTACATGAACTTGTATTGAATATTATTTAAAGTGATTTTTAAGGTTTTCCTAATATTAATAATTCAACATGACGCCTGAATGTATAAACTTGCCTTGGTGACAACTGAAAACATTTATTTATCAAGAAAAATAAGATATTTCCACCCAACCTTTTTGTGAGATTATGATAACAACCATATGATTTCCATATCTAAAACAAATAAATGTATGTAAATTATACATAATATATGCATTTACCTCAAAATATGGGTTGTGATGGAAATGACAAGGTGTGGTGGAAATTACATCCATGTAAAAAAATACATATGAAAACAATATTTTATTGCAAACATTTTGAACAACAACCATTGTTAAATATTTCAGACCTATACTGGTTTGTAGGCCCATCACTCACAGAGTCTACAGCAGTAGCCAATGAGCAGAGCTCAAGGAAGTAGGCCAGTGTTTTTGAGAGATGGGCCCAGATAACAAAGGGGTCATGCTGCATTTAAAAAAATGTATTTCACCTTTATTTAACCAGGTAGGCAAGTTGAGAACAAGTTCTCATTTACAACTGCGACCTGGCCAAGACAAAGCAAAGCAGCTCGACACATACAACAACACATGGAGTAAAACAAACATACAGTCAATAATATGGTAGAAAGATAAGTCTATATACAATGTGAGCAAATGAGGTGAGATAAGGGAGGTAAAGGCAATAAATAGGCCATGGTGGCGAAGTAAATACAATATAACAATTAAAACACTGGAATGGTACATTTATTTTAGCATAGAAGAGCTCAGTGAGCAAAGTGAAACTGTATAATTTGTGGTATATCCAACACAGGTGTGGAGGGTCACCTGCTTGTGAGAATCACCAAAGTGAACTGCCTGGATTTCACTGGTGTATTTACACAGGTAGTTCTCTGCAAAGTCAATATGCACAATGATCTCCTCTTTCCCCAGATTCTCTTAATTCTCTCAGTTTGGAGTATTGGTGTTGAATGTTGTACACCTGTTTCCCCAACTTCTCTTTCAATCCATTGGAGAAGTCCTCCAATAGAATCTGCAGTGTGCCACATACCTTTTCTTTTACTGTCAAATGTACAGTGAACTTCTCCATGTTTCCCTCCTTGTTTTTCTTCTCTCTCTCTTCAGCTTTGGTTTTCCACTCAAACCACCATGTCTGCTCACCAGCATCAAAGTCAGATGTTTTAAGCTCGTTGGCTTGGCAAAGTGAGCCCTCTCTACCTGCACTCTTCTTCAGGTTCTCACAGCACAAAGACTCAAACACTTTCTCAATGTTGCTGCAGCTGATCACTTTGTGATGTTGTAGTTTGTCCGCCATGAACTGGAGGTTGGCGTGGGTTTTGCAGAGACATTATATTTCTCAGCTTTCCGTAAAGCATTATCAAGTTTGACATTTGTCATACTAAAATCTCTGTATGCTTTTGAGCGACCTCTTCCAACCTTTTTCCTTCCAGCAAGTATTCGACTTCTCATTCATGTTGCAGACGATGAGGAATGGGTATCAGGGTGTGCATCAGGGGCAGGTATGTTGGCCTCATGTTCTGGCTGCAAGTCATTAGGTGACCGAGGTGGTGTGTTGCCTGATAGATAGGTCTCCATTGCAAATGTTCTCTTTAAGTCTGTCTTCTATTCCATTGGTTACATTTTCATCTTTTGTTTCTTTGTTCTCGTTGTGTAAGCTCAGAGATAGATTTCACTTCTCCTTTCTCTTTTTTCTTCCAGTATCTCTCTCTGTCTTTTTGCAGATGTTCCTGGTATCGTATAGGATCGTTTTTTACTTTGTTTCTATATGTCTGTGACCTCTGTGCTGTTTTATGTGGCATCTTCCAAAAATAAAGACAAATACTACTTAGTTTTCAACATGTGCACACCTTGGAGCATTTTCTAGATTCAAATAATTTAAAACATGATTAAATAAGCCTAAAGTAAAAAAAGAAAAGAAAAGTAAAGTAAAAACGAATAAGATAATGGATTTGTGTCATTTTCACCACTTTCTGTCATTTCCACCACACTTAAGTTTGATGGAAATGACATTTCTACAATTTCTGGAGAAAATTGACAGACAGCTTAGCATGCTTTGATTAGTATTACAGCTAGCATATTGTTTACCTTAAATACATTAAATATTTTTTTTAAATCAAAAGTTGTACAACAAATTAAAGAAAGTATAGCCTGTTTGGAAATGACTGACAATTAAAATATTCTCTACACAAGCAATATTTCCTTCGATTTTTCTTCAACTTCTGGACATCACATCTGGAACAACTGTCCACTGCAGCCATGTGCTTCAGTGTCACAATATGTTTCCATGGTAACTAAATTAACATTCTCTTGAAAAAACTTCATTAATGAGGAATTTGTCCTCAGTGGTGGAAATGACACCACTTCCAAATGACAGGTATATTTTGTGTAAAAAACAATATAAAGAGCATACTCACAATAAATATTGATATAGATTTTATTTAATTGACTCTTTCTGTAGTACATAACATTATATAATGTGTAATTATTAATGTTTTCTCATAGAAAAACATAGAAGAAGCTTAAAAGTCTGGGTCAGAGACAAGGGCAAAATAGTGAAATTGAGGTATAAAATGCATCTGAAAAGTAGCTAAAATACTTGATAGAGAGGTGTTTAAAAAGTATGGGGTGATTCCAGTATGAATTTAACATACAAATATTTGGATTTGTTTTATTTTTGATAAAATCCCCAAAATTGACCCGAGGACATGGAAGTGCCCGTTGTTGCATAATCATCCAAACACGGATTTGAACAAATTGAAAAAATGTTTTGCTTACCATCCAGTGTGTCCATCATTCTGTGAGCCCAGGCATATTCAATGATCCACATTGGCAGCGTTGGGATGATCTCCAAACATTTAATCTCAGACGGATTGAAATGATTCTCAAGGCCTCTTCCCTCCATCTATTTGAACTGCTGCAAAACGTCCCCAGCAGCGGAATCAGGTGCCTGATTAGATTCGTGTCATTTTAGTCCATCTACTTCTTTTTTTTGGCGGGGGGGGGGGGGGGGGGGGGGCTCTGGTTTAAAAGCAGAAAAACAAAGCCTGTCATTGGTCCTCGATGAATATGCATGTCCGGCGGGTTGGACATGTACGGACAAGTTCAGAATTCGCTCGTTAGCGAAAACGTATCCAAAATATTTCCGGGTCAAGACTGTCACGAACTGATCCGTGCTATCCGGGATCCTTGGGACGTCCTTGCCCTATTGAAGTTGATATGTAAAATGGTTACGGTTAGGTAAGGTTTATGGTTAGCGTAGCACTATTCGTCAACTGGGAACCATCTGAACTAACTATGTATAAAACATAATAGCTAGAGGTATATACAGCACAAACTATTCCCTGATTATCAACCATTTAAAGGGCCAATCAGTAGTTGAAACAATAAAGTGAACTCACCACTGTTTTGCCATAAACCTGAGGGATGGGGCTAGAGAAATTTAATCACTCAAATTCATAGACAGAGCTGACCATCCCTGATATCAAGAATCATAGTTTTAACCATGTTTTGAGGCTATACATATACAGTGTTTGTTTACATATACTTTGTTTACAAACATTGGGAGTAAAACAAGCTTATATTTTGGGTTATGATGGGGTATGGCAGTTAAACTAAGCTCATGTGATATGTATAAGTTATAAATTATAGTAAAAAAAATCTATGGATATTTATAAGTCTAAAAATGTATGTAGCAACCCCTTTAAGCAAAATCAACCCCTTTCAAATAATTCCCGTTTCCACCGTCACATAGAGGACCTATTGTGAAGGCCTGACAAAATAGTTGACTCGGGAAGTGATTATCTGGTTAAACTGTAGTAGGAATGACATGCTTGTGTGTATTTTCATTTAAAAAAGTTAACTACAGTATAACAATGGCATCACTGTCCATACTACCATCAATATAGTAATATGTACATTTAAGGGAAACGTAATTATGTTATGAAAACGTGTAGCACTTGCATGGCATAGATACTCGTGTTAGTCATAGACTTTAGTGTTCGTTCAATGTCATCTAGTCTAGTGCGCAGTGAGCTAATTTAGCTAGCTGCTGTAGCTATTTGCTTGCCAGCTAGCTGCTCAGTGATAATGTGAAAGGATTTTGGTCATACTCGGGACAGAAATAATGATTTGGTAAGCAGGCCATCTTTCATGTACATATCAACCTTTCTCTTTCACCACTATTTTGTTGACCATATTTACAATTGTTGAATTACTTCTTGACATTTCTTTGCTTCTCTTGTAGGTGGGCTGTAAGTTAGCTGACTGACTGTGCTGCCAGGACTGGACCCAGCCCTGAATATAACTCTGTACTTCAGCGCTGTCGACTAGGGCCTACAGAATGTGTGTTTCAAAAGCCCCATGGCCCCATTTCACTGTCTCCATTGGCTGGGTAGTCCCGTCTCATCTGTGGCCCCTTCCCGGTCTCTACAAGCGTCAAGGTTCGTTCATACCTACATTATATGAAGCGGAAGATCCAGCCCCCGCCAAGTCCTCCATAGTCATACCCCCATGTCTGCCAGGTGGGTGACCCAGTGCTACGAATCCAGGCTGCAGTGGTGGACCCTGGGACCGGAGGTTCAGGAGGTGATCCGCACCATGGTGAGGTGATGCAGAAGTTCAAATGTGTGTATCTCAGGTTGTGAAGGTGTTGCGGAAGTTCAAATGTGTGCGTCTCAAGTTGGAGTGTCACTAGCTCTGTCACTAGTATCTTAGCTCTGGAGTTCCCAGAGCGCATGTTGGATCACAGCTTGCCTGCTGCACATGAAGTCCGCGGTCTCACCACTGTGCCTCTGCGGATCTTCATCAACCACCAGCTGCGGGTCCTGGATGGGCGCACTGTTAAGTTCCAGGAGGCATGTGAGAGCATCTCAGGGTTCTCAGCCACTGTTCCACACTACCTCTCTGTGGAAGTCCCGGGTGAGATATGTAACATGTTGCACAGTAGCTATACATTAAAACGGCGATATGTGAATTCTTCCATAGTAGCCAATATACCTTGGCTAGTAGAAAGCAATTTTTCAACTAACCTGTTCTTGACGATACTTTCTTCGTTCTCGATTCGGAAGAAAAATGTATCTTAAAAATCTGTGTTCAGTTGCTTCTCCAAAAACCAGAGAATATTCAGAAAGATAGTAAAATCCTTGCCATTTTAGCTGCCAAACATCTTGCAATTCCCAACATCTTTGCAGGAACTAGTTGTTTTATGTAGATAACAGTGCATCAAACAGTGCAACCTGAACAAAGATCTACACACATGCCAGAGGCATTTCTCACTCGAAAGTAAAATCCACATTTAGAATATTCTGTTTTTTTGTAGAACCACTTGCAACTGAACACAGACATTTATAAGATACACTTTTCTTTCGAATCGAGAACGAAGAAAGTAAATTAGTTGAAAATTGGTTCCGACCCTTTCTACTAGCCAAAGTATAACATGGAAGAATTCCATATACTATGGAAGAATTCACATATCGCCGTTCTAATGTGTAGCTACTTCCACAGAGCAGCTAAATTGACAAATTGAAATCAACTTGTCCAGATTTAATCTACCCAAACCTGCTATCTGACTTCAATCACTGGACCCATGGCAGGTCAACATGAAATGAATTATGCATGTGTGTGTGACTGCTTTTATTAATAAGTTTTTTTTTCTTCAAAGGCCTGAATGAGAAGGCAGAGCCTGTGACCTGGCAAGTGAGCGGATGGCCCGCACGCATCCTACAGCATGAGATGGATCACTTGGATGTAGTCTGGTACATTGACCGCATGGACAGTAAAACCTTCAACGTGAAATGGGCAGCACAGAACGAGTAGCAGTTTCAAACTAACCTTGTCACCCTGATTGAGCACTACAACAACTTCTTGGACATAATATAGCAACAGATCATGAAGAAACCTTTCTTACTGATTCTTTATTAATACATGTATTTATGAAGGCAGATTTGTAGTCTGAATGAATATTGAATTATCTTGGAAGTTGTTTCAAATGTCCACAAACATTAAGGAGCTGAAATATTGACTCAATTGTGGACTGTCACCTGAGTGGTATACTACGATGCTAGGTTTTCTAAAGCTAGCTAGCTTCACATTACAGCTCAGGCTTCATCCGTATTACGACAGTGGATATTGCTCATTTGGCGTGTGCATGCCGCACACCGTACTCATTGAGACAATACTGAAACGTCCATCCTTGGGCATTTTCATTTTTTCTGAAATCAACATTTTCTTAAATTTAGCAGGCTATGGTGTGAAATAGGCAATTAGAAGTTGTGTATTTTATGCTGTCATTGGTGTGCACAAGCACCTTTAAATAATTGTATGAAGTCATACAAGTTTTACTGTGTGTGAAGTTTCAAATTCATCCTGTCTTTACTAAATGTGTAATGTTATAGGTATTTTAATTACTTTCTTTACAAAAAAGCATTTGATTAATAAAATAGTAATCAGTGGTTTCCCTCAAATGAAAGGGATGATGATGCAATATTTGTGAGAGGGAGGGAATCTTATTTAGTTGGTCCTCAACTCACAGCTCAGACACTTCATTCAGGAGAAGTGGAGTTAGCCTGCCCCGGAGCAGGTCAGTTCTGAAGGATTCATTGCCATAACTGCACCTGGCTAAAAGGTGAGCCACTTTCGTATGACTGGTTATCGAGTTTAACTCAAGAGTTGACCAAAGTTACCTTGTGACTCCTCAAGCCCGGTACGTAATATTAGTTAAAGGTTTTGTTGCCATAGAAATTTACCAGGCTAAAAGGTGAGACGTGATCAGTTATCGCGAGTTGAACTCAGAGTTGACCAAAGTTACCTCACTACTCAAACCTGATTTGTAGTATAGGGCTCCGATAGCTGACCGCAGAGAAATTCTTGAAGTAAAGAAAAAACTGAATAGCTTTTTATATGCTGTATTGTCCTGCATTTCAACAATTTTATTTAACTAGGCAAGTCAGTTAAGAACAAATTCTTATTTACAATGATGGCCTACCCTGCCCAAACAGCACTGGGCCAATTGTGCGCCACATCAACACCTATATCTAAAATGCACGAGACAACTTTTCCAATTTTAAATCCCATTTTTATTCAAATAACTTTCTGACAACAGAACAAATAATGAAAACAAGCAACTTAACCTCAACCCACATTTGGCAGTATTATCTTAACTCTTGAGCTGCAACATGTATCACTGGCTTTAGACTTCTAACATAAGTATAAGGCTTCAGATCCCAACAGTCAATGAGACTGGATGAATTATCATGAAAAACACTTTCAGGGCAATTTAAGGTCCTACTGAGT
This sequence comes from Salvelinus namaycush, assembly GCF_016432855.1. NCBI lineage: Eukaryota > Metazoa > Chordata > Actinopteri > Salmoniformes > Salmonidae > Salvelinus > Salvelinus namaycush. The sequence goes on along the minus strand of NC_052315.1, from coordinate 23,178,327 downwards.
TGACAAAATTAGAAAAATATAGAAGAGTTTGGCATTTCACTTTTAATCCCTGGGTGGGATAAGGCTATTTTATACAATTGTATTACAAATTAAGAATATTGTGAATTTAAGGCAACGTGTAAGTGATTGCCATTATTATATTTATAGGCATTTTTATTTTTATTTTTATTAAATCAGTGCTTTTCCCAATTCCATCAAGTGTTTAAAATGGTTCCTAAATGCAAACTTCAGAGGACTCATCAAAAGGGTAGCCACAAACACATTGAAGTGGTGTTCTATACCAACAGTCTTTACAATACACAACACCGCAGTACCTGCATAGTTTGCAAGGGGGCCTTGTGCACCCCAAACCACTTGAGCAGACATCCAACCTGAGCATCTTGTGCTTTCTCTGGCACATCTCCAACATTTTACAGGCTCTAGTGTGGAAGACCTTGCAGGTGAGGCAGGTAACCTCAGGGTCTGGATTGGCAGTGTTGCAACAGTCATGAAAAGGAATGGGCTGAGGGGTAAGGCTTCTTGCTTCAAAAACATCAAGTGGAGGGCAGAACTCTCTCTTATCCTCATAGAGTGGCACACCTCCCTCTCCAGGACTTCCTAGCCGTGGTGATAATCCACTGCTCTCTCTCTGCTCCTGTAGGACTTCATCACCATCAATATGTTTTACTTCATGACCCTCGTCTTTGCACCTCTCCAATACGGGGCAGTTCAAGCTACGTAAGGTATTGCAATTCTTGCAATGATGGATGCAAGGGCTAGGGTAGCACTCGATGCAGCTGCAGAACTGACTGCCCCCTGGAGACACAGAGGGGGCATTCCCTGATGCTTTTGCAGACAGCAATTGTGAATCCCCCTTATCTGACCCTGACATGGCCAACTCTTTATTTGGACTTTCCCTTTGCTTGTGGGTTGGGGTGTTTCTGGTTGGTGCTAATGATGGGGTCTTAATCAACTGGCAGTTCAGTGAGGAGACACAGATATTCTCTCTTTGAGAAGAAAGCCCTCTCATGTACACCCTTCTTGGTGAATAGAGAGGATCTCTGACTAACCCAACTTCTTTATGCCCATTAAACTCATCATCTGTGTACAAATCCAAGTCTGCCTCTATAGTAGATGACTCCAGAAAATCGTCTTCCTGTGGTATAGTCTCCAACCTTCTCTTGCTGTTGTCCAGTGCTATCTGCAGGCTGTGACCTTTCTGCCTCTCCTGCACCAGGTTGAGCTCCCACTCCACCCCTCTGCCCTGGGGTCCTATGGCAGACAGCAGTAAGTGACACTCACAACGTGCAGCGAAGAAAGCACAGGACAGGCGGAGAAGGGTGTCCACTGGGAGGGCTGGGGAACACAGCCTAAGCTCTTCACATAGTCTGGCCTCTGAAGCCTGGTACCCAAGCAACCCAAACAGATTGGCCACCTGCTGCATGGACAGCGCCGGCTTGATGTAATGTGTGAACATGCCTGAGAACATCTATAAAAGGAGGAAGGTTGTATTGTTATTAAAATGTAGGAAAAGAACAAATTATATTTCTGGACAAAGGCAAAGTCACACAATTGAAGCCAAAACGGCATTCATGATGAGATTGATTATACATTGCTGATGAGCACTCCACCAATATACAGGTAATTGCCTAAATAAATGGGAACACTTGAGTAAATGAGGCATACAAAGTATATTGAAAGCAGGGGCTTCCACAGGTGTGGTTCCTGAGTTAATTAAGCAATTAAAACATCCCATCATGCTTAGGGTCATGTATAAAAATGACCAGTTGCCCATTATTTTGGCTAGCATGCTAGAAGAGAACTGTGACTTAGAAAGAGGGGTCTCAAAGGAGCATATGGAGTTTAAAAGGGGTGTATGTGTGTCTCAGTCACCAGATCTCAACCCAATTGAACACAACCCAATTAAAACACAGCTGGAGCACTGCCTAGAGCAGACATGGGCAAACTACGGCCCGCGGGCCACATACGGCCCGTTAGGCTTTTTAATCCGGCCCGCCGAACTTGTCCAAATTATAGTAAAAACCTCCTTTTTTTCCCCTTTCCCTGCAATGCCCACGTTTCCCCAATAGATGGCGCACTCAAAACACATTGACCGTTGTTGGAGTGGCGCGTATTTCTCTTTATTTCACTTTAATTTTCACTTCGTTTCACGTCACCATTAAGCCCTTCTGTGAAAATGAGCGGACCAAAGAGAAGGAAAGTGGACAGCGAATGCCGAGTGTTTAATAAGGAGTGGACAACAAAATACTTCTTCACTGAAGTCCGATCAACGGCTGTATGTCTGATATGCCAAGAAGCTGTTGCGGTTTTCAAAGAGTACAATATCAGCCGTCACTTTGCCACGAAGCATGCAAACTATGCTAGCAAGCAGTCAACACAAGAACGGGCGGCGAAATAGTATGTAAATGCCATATCTTGCATATTCCTTGAGACAAATGTATTAACTGATAAGGGCTATTTTTCACATTTGAAAGACAGTTAATAAATTGGGTTGTAGTGTTCTTACTGTGCTATGAGGTTTGCACACACTACATTTAATGCTTTAGTATATCCGGCCCAAACACTCCCTCCAAATGCTCCTGGCCCGGCCCCTCTCAAATTTTAGAACCCATTGTGGCCCGCGAGTCAAAAAGTTTGCCCACCCCTGGCCTAGAGTCAACAAAACACCAAATTATGGAATTTCTCATGGAAGAATGGTGTCGCATCCCTCCAGTATAGTTCCAAACACTTGTAGAATCTATGCCAAGGCGCATTGAAGCTGTTCTGGCAGCTCATGGAGGCCCAATGCCCCATCAACACACTGTTGGCGTTTCCTTCATTTTTGCAGTTACCAGTATATTCCCCAAATTAGCATACCTTTACAACTCTGTATTCCTTTCTCCAAGGACACAAGTACAGGTTGAGGGATGCCAGTTCCAGCACTTCAAAGGCTCTAGCCAGCCCCTTCAATCCAATTCCTTGTGCTGTCTGAAGCGAGTCCTCCATTACACTGAGGGGGTCCAATCCCAAGGAATGTGTGTCCTGGGCACAGTCCCCCATCAGCAGTCCCTCTACCTCCTTAATCAGTTCCTCATCTCTGCATACTAGGTTCCAGTCACCCTGCTCAATCCGGTGCTCCAAACTGACCCGGTACAGTTCCACCAGATCCCTGGCTTTCTTCCCAGGGACAGTCATCTCAGCTACATAGAAAAAAACAACAAACACAAAATAATCAATGAAACCCATTGACTGAACTCTACTGCAACTGGAATCATTTGACTTAGGTATTGTTTTCAGAAATGACGTCTGTTTATCACACATTTACATCCCAGAAGAATGGTCCCATAACATTCAGTTATTACATTAGGAATGAAAATGTCGCCCTCCCTAAAATGAAAGCGAAAGTGATCTGATAAGACTTGATTAGCTAGCTAGCGAAAATAGTAGACAGCGTGTTATAAATATTAGACCAAATGTTACAACTTTGACTTGCGTTACAAGTCAGCAGTAACGTTAACGTCAAAACAGTGTGGTAAAAAAAATAACAGTGTGTAAAAAAAAAAAGCTAGCTAGCTTTTGCGCACCTTGCTGAGCTCGGTCAATGACACCAGCTCACCCGTACAATTTTGCTGACACTGTTTAAAGAAATAATTTTAGCTATGAAATGCAAGCACACGACTCCATCGTCCACTTACTGGCGCGTTTTGGCAACGACGTTACCTAGCCAGCCACCTAGCTATAAGCTAAATAATATAGCTAGCTTGCTTACTAGCTAAATAATGCAAACATATGAAACCCAGTTGCTAACAAACAAAAAAAACTCACCAACACTTTCTATGTGGTGGGACCTTTCCCTAAACCATCACAAATGCAAGGAACACTGCAGTAAAAATTGACGAGCGTGATTTGAACCCAACCCTGAGTTCCGAAAAATAAACCCCGTCACGTGTCACCCTAAAAGTGTGGGGGCCTTCGATTTAGCTCGGCCGCCAGCCCGGCGTATGGTTTGACAAAATAAGTACATTTTTATACTTCACAAATTACCAAACCATTCAATTGCATATTTGTTTTCTTAATATACAGCAATATAAATATTCAAAATACAGCAAGAGAGTGAGGGGTCTGTGACTATGAATATACATCTACGAATTCAACAGGCTGCTTTGAGCTCATCCTAAATCTATGTTTTTCTCCACCAGAGGGCGCGATATTCTATCGATGTCATCATTTATTCACTGACCACGTTTACATGCTGTTGTTTTTCCACGGTCTGTGCAGGCTTAGTTGGGTATATTATGAACTCCAAAACAGTGTAAAGATTGGTCCTGTGCAAAATGTCCAATGTCATCAGTTTGACCGGTTTTAATTAAGGGAACGAAAAGCTGAGAAAACGATGAAACACGTTAACTCATATGAATTTAATTTAGGAATATTATTGTAATGTCCTGACTAGATCATAAATGAACAATTGTCCAGACAGAGGCTTGAGTTTGCGAATTAACGGTTTATTAAACCAACTTTACACAGGCTACTGTTTGGGCCGTAGCACACGCCAAATAAATGACAGATAACCCACAAGCCAATCGTGACCTTCTCTTGTGAAGCCCAGACGTAAGAGAGAGAACAAAGGCGAAACCTGGTCTTAACTTCCAATGCTCCATCCCCCTGCCCAACCCCCCTCCACGCCACTCCGCCAACCGCCAGGATGCCCGGCATCAGAACATTCCAGGCATTCCCGTGATTGGCAGATAGCAGGTTGATTGACATGTCGGACCCCGCGAACACTGGGTACTGGTCAGTACAACACAACCACCTACTAGCCTAACACATAACACACAGCTGTCTGTGCGGGTCGCTACACAGCCCCCCCACCACAAAGTCCCTCGTCCCCGAGAGAACAAACAAAGTCTCTGAAGCGACCCGGAGGTCTCCTTTGCCTGCGTGGCCGTGATGGTCGCAGAGTGCCCCTCTGGGAACCAGGGGATGAAGGCAGGGATATGGGGGACAAGGAAGCGGGAACGGGTAATACAGTCCGTGGCTCTGGGGAACCACGCGGTGACACAGGGGGGGAGACAGGGGGAGTGGGCTGTCTGGAGCCTTTTCTGCGGCACCTGGGGGTGGGTGCCTGGAGAATGGCATTGCCAGAGAGGGGAATTGTGGGGGTTCCTGGGGTTTGGGGAGAAGAGGCCCCTCTGTATGGGGCTAACCTGTCCCGGTGCAGTGCCACCTTTCTCCCCCTGGGAGGAAGCTGCACCCGGTAAACAACCTCCCCTACCCTCTCCAGGACACTGCAGGGTCCCACCCAGTGACTGTCCAACTTGGGGCATCTGCCTTTTTTCCTTAGCGGGCTGTAGACCCAGACCAGCTCCCCAGCCACAAAGTGCCTTCCCCGGGTGTGCACGTCATAGTTCCTCTTCTGCCTCACACCTGCATTCACCAGCTGCTCTCTGGCGAAGGTGTGGGCTGTCTCCAGGCGGTCCTGGAGTCTCCGGGCATACTCCGGCCCCGGGGGAACATGAGGGCTATCCAGGGGCCGACCAAACGCCATCTCCGCAGGGGTGCGGATCTCTCTCCCCAGCATGAGGAGGGCAGGCGTGCAGGAGGTGGAGTCTTGGACAGCGGAGCGGCATGCCATGAGGACCATAGGCAGGTGCTTGTCCCAGTCACGCTGGTGTTTGGAAGAGACGATGGCCAGCTGCTGTCCAAGCGTTTTGTTGAAGCGCTCCACAAGGCCATCACTTTGAGGATGGAGAGGAGTAGTGTGGGTCTTGTGCATACCCAGCCTCTCACACATGGTGGCGAACACACGGGACTCAAAGTTTCTGCCCTGGTCGCTGTGGATGGACTCTGCAGCTCCAAACCTGCTGAACATCCCCGCTGTCAGGGCGTCGACGATGGTCTCTGCCTCCTGGTCAGGCAGAGCATAGGCCTCGGGCCATTTTGTGAAATAGTCCATGGCCGTGAGCACCCAGCGGTTTCCACTGTCTGTGGTGGGGAACGGCCCAACTACATCCACTCCCACCCTCTCCATGGGAGCCCCCACTGGGAACTGTTGGAGCTGAGCATGAGAGCGGCCTGGGGGGCCCTTTCTCGCTGTGCAGTTGTCACAGCGGCGACAAAAGTCCTCCACATCCCTCTTGTGCTGCCCCCAGTAGAAGCCCTGACGGAGACGGCGCAGTGTTTTTGTGACCCCAAAGTGTCCAGTCCCCACCCCGCCATGAGTACTCTGGAGCACAGCCTCCCGCAATGCTTTTGGGACCACCACCTGCCACCTCTCCTCTCCCGTAGCTGACTCCTTCCATGCCCGCTGTAGCACGCCATCAGCCAGCCGCAGTCTCTCAAACTTTGACCACAACCCTTTGGTCGCGAGTGAGAGCGCTGTCACCTCTTCCCATGGTGGCCTCACCTGCGCCTCTACCCACTGTAGCACTGGCTGTAGGTCTGTGTCCCGTCCCTGCTGCTGCCGCCATTCAGCCACGTCGACAGTCTGCAGCTCACAGCAGACAGGCCCGCTCGCCCGACACACTGTGGCACAGACCCCCTCTGCACACAGCTCTCTCTCCCGTCCCTCTCTCCGTTCACAGTGGCGGCAGCCGTCTGCAGTACAGGGCCGACGGGACATGGCGTCGGCGTTGGAGTGGCGTGCCCCTGCCCTGTGCACCACCGTGAAGTCATACGGCTGAAGCTCCTCCAACCAGCGTGCCACCTGCCCCTCTGGCTCTCTGAAAGACATGAGCCACTGGAGAGCAGAGTGGTCAGTCCTTACAGTAAAGGGCAGACCACCCAGGTAGTACTTGAAGTGTTTGACGGAAGCCACAACAGCCAAGAGCTCCCGCCGGGTGACACAGTAGCGGCGCTCATGTTTGTCAAATGTTTTGCTGAAGTACGCCACCACTCTCTCCCCCTCTGGCCCCACCTGGGCCAGCACCCCACCCATGCCCACATTGCTCGCGTCTGTGTCCAGGATAAAGGGCAAGGTGAGGTCAGGGGGGGCGAGCACGGGGGCCTCGATCAGTGCACGTTTGAGGGTGTTGAACGCCTCCTCACACTCCACTGTCCAAGTGAAAGCCTTGTCCTTCGGCAGCAGGCGGTTCAGTGGAGCAGCAACGCTTGAGAAGCCCCGTACAAACCTCCTGTAGTACGAGGCCAGGCCCAGGAAGCTCTTCAGCTGATGCTGGTCGGTGGGGGTGGGCCAGTCTCTGACAGCCCCTACCTTGTCCTCCATGGTGCTGATCCCCTCCTTCCCCACTCGGTGGCCCAAGAAGGACACCTCTCTCCTCATGAAGTGGCACTTCTCGGGGTGGAGCTTCAGACCTGCGGCAGCCACCCTCTCCAGCACACGCCGTAGCGCCCCCAGGGCTGACTGGAAGGAGCTGCCATGGGCCAGGATGTCATCGAGGTATACCAGACACTGCTGTCTGGGGATGCCATCCAGCACCCTGTCCATCAAACGCTCAAAAGTAGCTGGAGCGTTGCACAGGACCTTGAACTGCCAGTGTCCTCTGTTAGTGGAGAATGCAGTTTTGGCTCTGGCCTCTGGGGAGAGGGGCACCTGCCAGTAGCCACTGCGGAGGTCTAGTGAGGAGAACCAGGAGGACCCCCTAACCAGGTCCAGCGACTCATCGATACGTGGTATGGGGTATGAGTCCTTCCTGGTTACCTCATTCAGCCGCCTGTAGTCCGCACAGAACCTCAGCTTGCCCCCCTTCTTCGGAACCATGACGACTGGCGCCGCCCAGGGGCTGTCTGAGGGCTCAATGAAGTCTGCCCGCTGCATCTCCAACACAGCCTTGTCTGCCGCCTCCTGACGTGCCAGCGGGATACGGCGGGGACGCATCTTGATGGGTCGAGCATCACCTGTGTCGATCTCATGCTGCACCAGATGAGTCTGACCCACCTCTTCCTCACTCAGCGCAAAGCTGTCTCTGAATTCAAACAGCAACTGCCACAACCGTTCCTGCTGCTCGGGGTCAAGACCAACACAGTTCCTCCCCCATATCTCCCTCACTGCAGACAGTGTCCTCTCCTCTCCCATCTGGGGTAGCTGGGCTGGGGGGGCGCGGCCTGGGCTCACAGAGGGCTGTGTCATGGAGGTAGCTGGGGGAATGTAACACACCGCCGTAGGTGACAGGGGGGCTGGGGAAAAGTCACACACAGCTGTGGGGGAGGGGGGGCAGCCATGAGTCTCTGCTGCTTTAACTGTTGGAGTAAAGGGTTTGTTGGGTTGAGTGAATGTGACATTAGGGGGGGGCCATGGTGACTTCCGGCCCTCCCTGGAAGCTCAGTGTGCCCCTATTTAGGTCTAACTGGCAGCCTGTGCTCCTAAGAAAGTCCAACCCCAGGATACAAGGGTCCTGCACAGCCGCCACCCACACAGGATGACGCACAGTCCTGCCCCCTACTGTCAGAGTCATTATTCCCTTCCCTTTCATGGGTGCCAGCTCACCTGTGACTGTGCGGAGCTGCACAGTTGTAGGCTCACACTGAGTCCAACCTGGCACAATATCTGGCCTCACCAGGGTTACTGTGGACCCAGTGTCCACCAGGGCGGAGCAGGGCACCCCCTCCACAGTGACAGGGACATGACAAAAGTCCCCAACACAGGTCCGGCCCACCACAACAACAGGCTCCATCCGCTTGCTCTCGTCTGCTTCTGGGGGAAGTGGAGCCTTGCTTCCCCGTCTGTGCCGGTGGGCTCCTCCTGAAGATGATGGTGGTTGGGATAGAAAGCCAGGGGTCCGCACTACCCGGTCTATGCGGACCCCGAGCCGTTTCCCTGAGCTCTGGGGGACATGGGGCAATTTCGGCGCAGATGGCCTGGCTGGCCACAACCCCAGCAGACCCTGGGACCAGGGTGTGTGTTTCGTGCCGCCTGTAGCGACACAGCACGAATGAGTTCTGTCATTTCAGCCACCCATGCAGGCTTTTCCGGCTCCGGGCTGCTCTGCCCCCCAGCTCGCACAGAGGGTGTGTCTCCCTGCACCCCCACCAAAGCCCCAGCTGAAGCCCCAGCCCACACCAGCTCCCTCTCCAAAGCCATCTCCAAGGCTATCTGCAATGACTCAGGATGAGCCAGCTGGGTCTGTATGCGCAGCTCCGTAGGAGAGAGCGCCTGTATGAACTGGTCCCGTGCTAGCTCGCTCTGCACGGAGGGGGGCATGTGAGCATATGCCCGCCGAGAGAGGCTCTCAATGTCATTAGCTAGCACCCGTAGAGGCTCTCCAGGCTGCCTGCGTCTATTACTCAGTTCGGAGCGCAGTAGCCCGGGCTGTACACACTGTCCATAGCGCCTCCTCAGTGCTCCCACTAAAGCACCATAATTATGTCTGTCCTCGGGGCTAATCAATATCAAACAGGCCAGAGCTTCATCCGTGAGGCATAAAGCCAACTGCAGTGCCCTTTCTTCATCCGACCACCCCCTAAAATGAGCTAACAGTTCAAACTGAGCATGAAAAGCTTCCCAATCCGCCTTAACGGAATACTTCGGGGTCTTAACAGATACGGACGCAGCCGGGAACTGGGCGCCGCCATGTTTGTTTACATCCTGAGCCCCAGATTCCTCGTCCCGCCGCGTCGACGTCACCACTTCGGCCCGCCCACCAGAATCCGCGCGAAACACAGTCGACGAGGCGCTCATGCCCGCTTCAGCCGCCATCACTCTAGCGTCCTCCCTCAAGCGGCCTCTGCGCTCCGACGCCCCTGGCGATCTCCTCAGCCAGAACCTCCGACGTCCATGCACACGCACCTCCTTGGCCATAATCGTCCCCTACCTCCACCTTCACTTTCGGATTCCCTCGAAGCATTTTCAACCCCCGTTCTCACCTACGGTAGCTAGCCACATAAGTCAGCTAGCTAGCTGGCTAACTTTTATCAACGTTTTTACTTCTGACACCAATGTAATGACCTGACTAGATCATAAATGAACAATTGTCCAGACAGAGGCTTGAGTTTGCGAATTGACGGTTTATTAAACCAACTTTACACAGGCTACTGTTTGGGCCGTAGCACACGCCAAATAAATGACAGATAACCCACAAGACAATCGTGACCTTCTCTTGTGAAGCCCAGACGTAAGAGAGAGAACAAAGGCGAAACCTGGTCTTAACTTCCAATGCTCCATCCCCCTGCCCAACCCCCCTCCACGCCACTCCGCCAACCGCCAGGATGCCCGGCATCAGAACATTCCAGGCATTCCCGTGATTGGCAGATAGCAGGTTGATTGACATGTCGGACCCCGCGAACACTGGGTACTGGTCAGTACAACACAACCACCTACTAGCCTAACACATAACACACAGCTGTCTGTGTGGGTCGCTACATTATGTTTATTCAAGGATACAGGGATAATCCTGAACGGGATATCAAAGGTGCATTTAAATGTAACGGATGTGAAATGGCTAGCTAGTTAGCGGGTACGCGCTAATAGCGATTCAATCGGTCACGTCACTTGCTCTGAAACCTAGAAGTAGTGGTTCCCCTTGCTCTGCAAGGGCCGCGGCTTTTGTGGAGCGATGGGGAACGACGCTTCGTGGGTGACTGTTGTTGATGTGTGCAGAGGGTCCCTGGTTCGCGCCCGAGGTCGGGGCGAGGGGACGTACTAAAGTTATACTGTTACATAAACAGTTTATCCCGAATAAGACCCTAAGCGGGATATGAGCTACTATCCGGAATACTGTTTGCATGTAGTCATTGTCGTTCTGAGAGAGACCAAATCAGTTAGGTTTTGTGGGTTGTTCGTTCACCTGATACGGGCGTGGCTTCAGTGACACTGGTAGAAGGGCGTAACTGTGGCCACTATGATTTGTTTAAAGGTCCCGGGCGGTACAAAATGCTCTCCATAGACTCAGACTCTCAGCCTCATTAAAACTGTTCATTTGTTCAGTCCTGTGGACCTATCCAGCATGTCAAACGCTGACAGAGTTGTGTTAGCTCTCGGTGGAGCAGGAACAGTGGGCTCTGGAATAGTTAAAGCACTCCTTGACAAAGGTAAGATGTCCTCATTGAGTTAGGGAGCATTTGGAGTCTGGGAACCGATACACCTGCGCCAAGACAATGCCTCTGCCCACGATCAATGGGCCGGATTAAGTGGTGCAATTAATCTAAAAGGTCCTGCGTGCAAAATATGTAGGATAGGCTATATATGAAGAGGTCTGTTAAATTGTATGCTATGTGCCATTTTACGCATGGATGGTCGTTGTCGGCTGGATCAGCATGGCTCTGCTGGGAAGTTAGTTGATTTGTGCGTTTCTCAAGGTATATTGTTGGGTAATATATGATAGAAACATTTTAGTAATTGAGACTGCGCGGAAAATAAGTATTATGGCGGTGTCAAGGTGGTTGTCATGAGTGCATCTGCCCGTAAAACAACCGGCATCTCCTTTACGCACATAATTCAAGGTGTGATTCTCTTAATATCCGAAAACTTGACGTCATCTTGAGGTCTTTGAAATTGAAATCCAACTAGTAGTTATTAACATCAAGAATAATGTTAATATATTGTTTTTTTTTCTCGTCAATAGTGCTGGTAAAAAGGCTTAGGCTAGGCACAGGTTCGTCGGGAAGCAATAGATAATACATGTATGGTTTGGATCAAAATGTCACGACGCTGAGTTAATTGATTGGTATTGCCCTTTTGGATGTACTTTTTGTTAGAGGGTATCATAATTTCAATCATGAATTTGTCTAACCACAGTCATTCCTTAAGTGACACGTTTTTAATTTATTTTTTATAGTACAGTAACATGACATTTTACAATGTTATATGAAACAGAGTTAAAAAATAAGCAAAACCATCTACTGCAGTAAAATTGCCCTTTTGTTTGCCATGTGTCAGTCACATTTGATAATGACATGTCCTGATTGTGACTGTGTACTATACTCGTTTTAAGGTTTCAAGGTGGTGGTCATCTCCAGAGACAACAGCAGGTTGGATAAACTCAGGGGGTTTGTTTCTCCCGCCACCAGAGACAACCTCACTACTCTAGTGGGGAATGTTGGTAATACTTCTTGTCAGAAACAATTTTACATAGACACATTTTACAAGTGAGAGTATTGTTGAAGGTATCCCATATACCCAAAAGGTAGTGTACGGAAATACCTCTCAAACTCTGTTACTCTTTTTCTTAGGTTCAGAGGAGGGGGCAGAGGTGGTCAAGCAGGCCCTTCTGAAGTCTGTTGGCAAGGTGACAGACATTGTGTCATCTCTGGGTTTCAGCTGGTGGCAGGGTGGACCTCCACATAGCCAGACTCTGAAAGAACTACACTGGGTGAGTCCTCAACACAACTCACAGACTAATCCATGATCCAGAGTTGATATCATCACCATTATCTTTTAAGCTGCCATGACTTCCTTGTTTTGAAGCCTCACTCCAGTCTTCCTCTCTTTGCTGTCAGTTCCACATCTTTCTCGATTTTCCTCTCGTATTGAATTCGCCACCTCTCTCCCTCCTTTCTTCTCTGTATTAATCTATTATTTTCCTCATTCTTCTCATCTACCCATAGGTGATTGAGACATTGCTGTTCAGCACCTTTGTATCATGGAAGGTCTTCTTTCCACTGGTGAGAGATGACCCCAACTGCACCTACACCTTTATCACAGGTGAGTCTCCCACCTGGGCCCCTCCCAACATCCCAGCCAGTCAGGGCCGGTTCCAGGCACAAGCGACATAAGCGGTCACTTATGTCCCCTGGGGAACTCAGTCGGTGTCTCAATTTATTAGTGAGAGTAAGATTAGTAGAATACACCAGGTGCAATTTTGAAATGTGGTTGTGCATCAGCAGTTTTTCTCTTGTTATGTCAGTCACTGACAGTCACTCAATTAGCCATGTCAGCTTACAATTTTTAGATTGGTAGTTAGTCTGACCAGCTATCTAAACTTGTAGTAATTATGGCCAAATACCGACTGGGCACCCAGGGCACTTGCCCATGGGCCCTGACCTCCGGGCGGCCCCCATTAATTTGTTCGTCATTCTCACTCAGATATCATATTAACATGGCATAAGTCATGGCAAAATGTGTTGAATTGTAGGAAATTAGCTTTAAAACTGCAAACAATCTCTCTGCCCCATTGCAAAATGAGTAGAATTGCATAAAATGTGTTATAAAGATGCAACGTTTTCTCTCCGCCCCTTGGCAAAATATGTAGAATTGTGGAAAATGTGCTTTAGCAGTCCAATTCAGTTGTTTTTATCTCAGTATTATTCCAACCTCCTAGTGTAGAAATACACTACATGACCAAAAGTATGTGGACACCTGCTCATCAAACATCGCATTCCAAAATCATGGGCATTAATATGGAGATCGCCCCCCCCCCCTTCCTGCTACAACAGCCTCCACTCTTCTGGGAAGGCTTTCCGCTAGATGTTGGAACATTGCTGCAGGAACTTGCTTCCATTCAGCCTCAAGAGCATTAGTGAGGTCGGGCGATGTTGGGCGATTAGGCCTGGCTCGCAGTCGGTGTTCCAATTCATCCCAAAGGTGTTTGATAGGGTTGAGGTCAGGGCTCTGTACAGGCCAGTCAAGTTCTTCCACACCGATCTCGACAAACCATTTTTGTATGGACCTCTCTTTATGCACGGTGGCATTGTCATGCTGAAACAGGAAAGGGCCTTCCTCAAACGGTTGCCACAGTTGGAAGCACAGAATCGTCTAAAATGTCATTGTATGCTGTAGCGTTAATATTTCCCTTCACTGGAACTAAGGGGCCTAGCCCAAACCATGAAAAACAGTTCCAGACCATTATTCCTCCTCCACCAAACCTTTCAGTTGGCACTATGTATTTGGGCAGGTAGCATTCTCCTGGCATCTGCCAAGCCCAGATTTGTCTGTCAGACTGCCAGATGATGAAGCATTATGCGTTTCCACTGCTCTAGAGTCCAATGGCGGCAAGCTTTACTCCACACCAACTGATGCTTGGCATTGCGCATGGTGATCTTAGGCTTGTGCGCGGCTGCTCGGCCATGGAAACCCATTTTTTGTAGCTCCTGACAAACACTTATTGTGCTGATGTTGCTTCCAGAGGCAGTTTGGAAATTGGTAGTGAATGTTGCAACCTAGGACAGAGGATTTTTATGCACTACGGACTTCAGCACTCGGCGGTCCCATTCTGTGAGCTTGTGTGGCCTACCACTTCGCGGCTGAGCCTCTGTTGCTCCTAAATGTTTCCACTTCACAATAACAGCACTTACAGTTGACCGGGGCAGCTCTAGCAGGGCAGAAATTTGACGAACTGACTTGTTGGAAAGGTGGCATCCTATGACGGTGCCACGTTGACAGTCAGTGAACTCTTCAGTAAGGCCACTCTACTGCCAATGTTTGTCTATGGAGATTGCATGGCTGTGTGCTCAATTGTATACACTTGTCAGCAATGAGTGTGGCTGAATCAACTAATTTTAAGTTGTGTCAACATACTTTTGTATATATAGTGTTCAGACCCCTTGACTTTTGCCACATTTTGTTATGTTACAGCCTTATTCTAAAATAGATTAAAACGTTTTTATCCCTCATCAATCTACACAAAATACCCATAATGATAAAGCAATAACAGTTTTTTGAAATGTTTGCAAATGTTTTAAACTGTATAAAAAAACAGAAATATTATATTTACATAAATATTCAGACCCCTTTACTCAGTACTTGAAGCACCTTTAGCAGTGATTACAGCCTTGATTATTCATGGATATGACGTTACAAGCTTGGCACACCTGTATTTGGGGAGTTTCTCCCATTCTTCTCTGCAGATCTTCTCAAGCTCTGTCAGGTTGGATGGGGAGTGTCACTATACAGCTATTTTCAGATCTCTCCAGAGATGTTCGATCTGGTTAAAGTCCGGGCTCTGGCCGGGCCTCTCAAGGACATTCAGAGACTTGTCCCGAAGCCACTCCTGCGTTGTCATGTTGGAAGGTGAACCTTCGCCCCAGTCTGAGGTCCTGTGCTCTGGAGCAGGTTTTCATCAAGTATCTCTCTGTACTTTTCTCCGTTCATCTTTCACTCGATCCTGACTAGTCTCCCGGTCCCTGCCGCTGAAAAACAGCCCCACAGCATGATGCTGCCACCACCATGCTTCACCGTAGGGATGGTGCCAGGTTTCCTCCAGACCTGACGCTTGGCATTCAGGCCAAAGAGTTCAATATTGGTTTCATCAGACCAGAGAATCTTGTTTTTCATGATCTGAGAGTCTTTAGGTGCCTTTTGGCAAACTCCAAGTGGGCTGTCATGTGCCTTTTACTGGAGTTGCTTCCGTCTTGCCACTCTACCATAAATGCCTGATTGGTGGAGTGCTGCAGAGATGGTTGTCCTTCTGGAAGGTTCTCCCAGCTCCACAGAGGAACTCTGGTCACTCTGTCAGTGACCACTGGGTTCTTGGTCACCTCGCTGACCAGAGCCCTTCTCCCCCGATTGCTCAGTTTGGCTGGGCGGCCAGCTCTAGGAAGAGTCTTGGTAGTTCCAAACGTCTTCCATTTAAGAATGATGGAGGCCACTGTGTTCTTGGGGACCTTCAATGCTGCAGTAATGTTTTGGTACCCTTCTCCAGTTCTGTGCCTCGACACAATCCTGTCTCGGAGCTCTACGGACAATTCCTTCCACCTCATGGCTTGGTTTTTGCTTTAACATGCAATGACAACAGTCAGACCTTTATATAGACAGGTGTGTGCCTTCCAAATCATGTCCAATCAATTGAATGCATCACAGGTGGACTCCAATCAAGTTGTAGTAACATTTAATGATGATCAATGGAAACAGGATGCATCCAAGCTCAATTTCGAAGGGTGCAAATACTTATGTAAATAAGGTATTATTTTTTTTTAATACATTAGCCAAAATTTCAGAACCTGTTTTCACTTTGCCATTATGGAGTATTGTGTGTAGATTGATGAGGGACATGTTTTATTTAATCCATTTCAGAATAAGGCAATAACGTAACAAAATGTGGAAAAGGGAAGGGGTCTGAATATCTTCCGAATGCACTGAATACATAAAAATCATGTTTTTGACTGCACTGGGCCTTTAAAACCGTAAAATCGTATGTACTCCCCATCGCAAAATGTGTAGAATTGCAGGAAATTAACTTAAACTCTCCACTGTCAAAAGGGGGGGCACTAAAATATTTTGCCTTGAGGTAGGGGGCCCTCAACCAAATCCCGCTTAAGGCCCCCAAAAGGCTAGAGCCGGCCCTGCAGCCAGTACAGTAGTATATGTCCTTCTGAGCATTCTGTGAGAGATGGGCAACACCTTGTTTTGAGGAACAACCTTCTTCCCCACTTGATATAACATGATTTTTCTCTTTGCACTTGCTGAGTATGACTTGAGTGTTATTTGGCAGTGATGTGTGCTGTGCCGCAGGTGGTGCTGGGGAGAAGCTGCTGATGCCAGGTACAGGGTTCCTGACTGTTGGCGCTGCCAGCACCCTGGCATTTTGTCAGGTATTACGAGAGGAGTACCCAGAAGTGCCCTGCAAACTCAACCAGGTTTGGCCAAGATCCATAACGTAAAACTCCCATTGTTTGGTTAGTTAGCTGGGGTTGCAGTACTTGTCTCAATCTGCCCAAATAGCAATTGTTGATAAAAGTTGTCTCCAACATTGCGATTGTGAATACAACATTCCCTTGCCTTGTTTGCTGTTTCATATACCATAAATTGACTATCATTAATCAATGCCAACTGGCTTCCATTCTCTTCCTCTTTTAGGTAAAGATCAACACAGGTGTGGCCCCTCCAGAGCGCGTGGCTCCTGGTTACCTGAACCACCTGGACCTTGGTGAGGCCGTGGCCACATTGGTGGAGAGAAAGAACACCACCCACACAGTGTTCCCTGTCAACTGCCCGGCGGACTTAAAAAACGTCATTCTAGAAGGTAACCTTCAACGCTGCCCTTCTCTGCCATAAATCCCTGCAGATTATCAATATCATAGTGCTCGAGTCATTACACATCCATTTTATTCTATAGTCAGTTCATGTGGTTGTTTTCTTTGCATGTCAAATTATATATCTGTAAGGAAAATGTCAATCTTTGACTTCATACCAGCTTCTGCACAGTCCTTCATTGTTCCAGTGTTCATACACTAATAACAAGAACATAATGCTCCAATGGAAATGTGCAAGTGCTTACAAGTTTAGATTATCCAGTTGCACTCTGTTGGGAATGTGCAGATTGACTCTAGATGTAATCATTTCACTGTTAGTCTACACCTGTTGTTTACGAAGCATGTGACAAATAAAATGTGAGGCAGCAAAAGATGGCGGTACAGGGGCTTGGAACATTTGTGTCCCGTAGCGTGACTCTCTGTCCTGTTCACAGGCGCCCTCCACCCACCCCTTGCCCTCCCCTCTATCTGGGTCCAATTATCTGGGATGGCACATCCTTAAATAAACAATGCAGGGGATTGGGAGGTCCCCCGGAGGTAAAGAAATATCACAGAGTGCATTGTTGTCTTTGTCTACTGTTCTGTTAATGGCATGCATGCTTTAGCAACAATAATGTATATTTGTCATGCTAATAAAGAAACCTGAATTGTGTCGAGGCAACACTAACTAACTGAGTTGGGGGGGGGGCTTATGCAGTTTGGTCAGAGGTTGTTGGCCGTGGTTTTGTTTTTTACTGTGTCGGCTGACAGCTCAATTAGGCCAACTTTTAATGAGCAGCGGGTGAGAATCCGCCGGTCTTTCTCTCTCCATCACCCACACACAAACACATTAACACACAGTGCTTGACTTGGTGCCAGTACTGTTTATATTTAGGAACTCCACAATACCTTTGAGCTAGTATTCTATAGAGGTACAGGAGCTCAAGCAGTAGAACACTTGAGGTGCCAGTACTCAGCTCCAGTGAGCTTCTGCCCAAGTCAAGCACTATTTACACACACTAATGCCGATATACACTCCTGTATGATGCCCTTTCTTATTCTAATAGGAAAAGAGAACTGTCTTTTGTAGGGATAGGAGGGACGGTGGTGGACTTACAAGTTCTTACAAGGCAGATCATATCATGAATCAGCTTCTAAAAGAGGACAAAGGGAGGAGGAAGTAGGGTGAGTAGGGATTTTTTTAATGTATTACAGAGCGACGTAACATTAGTATTTTAAGCGTTCAGTGGGTCACAGATCAGTCAAATAGGAGGGTCTCCCTCCTGACAAAGAGCACTATGCAGGTTGTATGGCACCTGACCTCATTTGACATATCACTAAGAGGCACTGAAGCTGTTGACAATGGTGTAGTTCTGCATTAAACAAAAGGAACTAGAGCAGACAAAAATACAGCTGTCTTTATATATCATTAAAGTAATTCAATATGTACTGTAAACAATTGAAATGCAAATGATGAATTGCACTAGTTAAGTTTAAGATAATCTGGGCTGGGCCTATACCTGATGACACAACAGATCACTGAGGACAGACTGAAGTCATGATAACTGTTCTACCTTGCTTGTTAAGTGGGCATCAAATTTATTTTCTGGTTTTCATAAAACATTGGACTGACCCATCCCCCTTTAAAACATGTGAATCAGTTAAGGGATTGAAATATTAAAACAGACGGAAAAAACAAATATGAGACCTTGGCAGTATCATGCTCCCCTTCCTGTGTGAGTGTAGCAAGTGCTTACCAAAGCTTAAGTTTTGAATAAAAAAAACCCACATGCCTCACATTCACAGGCCAAAAGACACCACAACATACAGTCAGGCTGAGAGACAGACTGGCAGGCAACAGATTTACTTGATACATTCTGGGAAACTCTGAAAATAACATTTTGAACATGTGCTCTTATATATCACTTAAGCACCTGCAAGTATTTGTGTTTCTTTGTTACAATGAATCTTAAGTTACAATAATGTGGGTGGGTGTGTGTGTGTGTGGTCCGGTCCACATATGACAGACAGGGAAACAACTCTTAGAGTGGTGTGATGAAAGAGAGAGCAGAGGGATTTGTCTATTTAATGCTGTATCTATTAAAAAAATATGATTATTTTGTGTTTTTGGAGATCTTTCTGGAGGATTACACACTCCAGACTTTAATCAAATTTGTGGCCAGCTCTGAGGTCAGAGAGAGATGGAGAGGACAGTTTGATCTCACGCCAGCATCGTCAGGGCATGGCCTCACACACACCACATCTTATCAGATGATTAGTTCCCAATGTTGACATGAACAGTAGATGTCAGCAGGCAATGGGGTGACAAATGCACTGGGTAGCTGTCATTCATACTTTCCAGGGCGCCTGGCATGGTCCTTTGGTGAGGACGAACCCACCGAACAGATGTTGTCAAGTTCAGCCCAACTATCTCACCCTAGGGCTTCCTATTGCTGCACCCTCTGGTATAGATCACACTCTAGAGCCAGGACACTGTACCTCACACAGGGCTATAGGCTGATATAACAAGCCACCAGTAGACCTGGGTTCAAATACAGTGCATGTGTATTTTAATACTTGTTTATTAAATATATTTTTTCTTTGTATCTGAATATTTTCAAATACATAGCCCAAAACATGTACTTTTATTTGAGTTTTTGAATGGTTATTTGTAAAAACCAAATAGTCGACCAAATTGTATATGAAAGTAAATACCTGGGTTTAATGCGTGGGAGTGTATTTGAGTCAGTGGGCTTGTTTGAGTGGTAAGGCTAAAGCAACCGACTGTAGACAAAGGTTGAGGAGTGAAGTCAGGGGAGGTGCACCTGTGACAACCGAAAGTCGGACACTGATGTGTTTTTCCAACAGCAAGGTTCAGTGCAACATGGCAGTGTTGACATTATAAAGAACATATTTTATAAACAATGTCGAAATAAACATGTCTCCAACCTCCATATCAAGCACTCACAGCCTGAAAATATGATGGTACATTGTACAATCAATTGGTGAGAGAGGGTGACTCAAATCACATTCATTTGTACATATCCACTGTATACAAAGTTGGTTCCTGTTTCTTTCATGTCGTTGGTCACATTTGTTGTGGGTCAAACAAAAACACCCAAATGATTAGCTGACAATAATCAACAATGCGGGCGATGGCTGCAGGATAAAGCTGGTATTGATCAACTGCATAAACCTGCAGTCACAATTTCATGACCTTTGATCAGTTGATGTTTGCAGTCAACATGTAGTCGCAAGTCAAACAATTTCTATCCCCATAATGCAACAAACTTTGAAAGACAAAAGTAATCCGCTCAAAACACTCCCAGCGCATCAGTGATACATCACAAATACATTCCAATATTCAACTACATTTTTTTTTTTCCAAATAAAGGTTATCTGATTACTTGTTTAGAAATCTATTGAAAATAAATTTAAATAGTATTTGAACCCAGGTCTGGCCACCAGAGGTACAGACATTCCGCTGCTTCACCTCTAGCTCCTCCTGTACCTTACACCAGTGTTTCCCTACCCTGGTCCTCCAGTAACACCAACATTACACATTTGAATTGTAACCCTGGAGAAGTACACCTGATTCAACTTCTCAACTAATCATCAAGCCCTCAATGAGTTGAATGAGGTGTGTTTTTCAAGGGTTACAACGAAACTGTGTACTGTAGATTCACCTGGTCATTCCATGTCATGGAAAGAGCAGGTTTATTTTTTTTATTTAACCTTTAATTTAACTAGGCAAGTCAGTTTAGAACAAATTCTTATTTACAATGACGACCTACCCCAGCCAAACCCGGACGACACTGGGCCAATTGTGCGCTGCCCTACGGGACTCCCAATCACAGCCGGTTGTGATACAGCCTGGAATCAAACCAGGGTCCGGTTTGATTCCAGACCCTTGATTGTGCCATTTGGGAGCCCACTCAGGTTTTCTTGTTTTATAGAGTCCGTGTATTGGATGTCAGCACCACATGGGGTGTGTACGTGTAATAGGCTGTTATGAGGGGAGGTGGAAGAGGGGTTGTGAGGATCTGTCTGGGAATGGAGCAGTGTATCCTGCCAAGGAGGCTGGGACTGAGTAGTCTGTTACGGCATAATGGGTCCTGATAGGATCCGAGCTCTGACTGAGATTTCAGCTTGCATGTGGGTGACAAGGTAAGTGGACTTGAAGCGATTCAAGGGGACACAGTGAGCGCGAGTTATGCATTAAAGTTAGTCCTCTGCGGTTGTCTGGACTCCTCCTGATTCGCATTGGCATGTTTTCTCCTCTGGTCCGGAAACACTCTGAACAATCCAGCCATATGCCCGCCAGTGTCTCTCCCCTCCTCCCTGCCAGGCTTCCAGCACACAGACCCATCAGGTCAACACTGCCCCAACCGCTCTCTATGTCTGTTCTAAACAAATCTTCATCCTAAAGAAACAGCAAAACAACGCATTAGATTCTAGTGTCAGTCAACTGAGTGCAGAGGGGAGGGGCATGCACCAGGGCTATATAAGGAGTTGGCTGAATGTTTCACATTTGAGTGGGCATATCTTCAGCAGAAGAGTTTGAATGATAATGAACAAATTCTCAGAGGGACACTTTTTCCTCAACTTCTTTATTGTTATAAACCTCCAGGACAACACACACATAGATATTCATAACAACCACCCAGACTAAGACCCTCCACACAGATGAATGTCTATGGGGGGTTTCTCCAATAAAATAGCATATTGAATCTGAGTCTCTAACCAACATACATGTTCATAAGGCTTCAAGAGCAAAAAAAACAAACAAATACAGGTCAGAATTAGTTGAGTCAATGTAGTGGTTCACGTACTGTGTGAAATACAACAGCATTCATTACATCCCATTATATTATTATTTACATAATTCTCTCACATAAATATACACAGTACATATTAGCACATTTTTGGTGTTACAGTTTTCACAGATGGTGTCAAAAGACAATGCTGACAGGTGGTACAATTATTTTAGGATGTCAAAAACATTTTTTACATCTTTTGGAACCATTCATTTCTTTAACAGACCAAATAAAAAGTATTAAATAGAAAACAAACAGCATAAAACAGTATGAATAAAAATTATAAATTGAGTCAATAAACCAGGTATTAAGAGTTGTCCGTGATCTGTGTTTTCATATAGCTGTGAGACACAGGCCGACTGTCACAGGCATTGCATCAACAAATGGTTGCGCGCTTCGTCAAGCTGTGCAGTTTGGCATCAGATTGCAATATCATACGATGTGGTTAGCGGATATATTAAAACACCCATCTTGGCGTTGTGAGATGCGTCTGCAATGTAGTCAGCCTGGAACGCAACCATTGAAGAGGAAGCAGTGCTTTGAGTGACTGGTCAACTCTCAGCATGTCCTCTAAACACTAAAACTCTCCCTTAAATCCATCCCACTTTAAACCTCAACCTAATACTGTACTGACACCAGTTCATGATATATTCTGTAAGTATAAAACATCGTTGTTAAAATGTTCAACCACAGTAGCAAAACAATTAATATCTTTGCAGTCCCTGTGGCTTTAACATTTTATCTGCAAGTGCATGCTGGCGTGCACACTATTACAGTGAATTAGTTTAACTGATGACTTTCAGAAGTGAAGTCAGAATTGAATTAAAAAGTATTGCCATTTTTCCCTGTGCTCTAAGATACTCCAAAAGAGTGATTAACCATAACCCTGTGAGAATCCCCCTAGAACTCCATCCACCCAAATGCACAAAATAATTTGACACTAAATTAGTTCTAATCATGGTCCCAAAATGTTTTGTTGGGGGGCCCATATCTCAATTTTGCATGCACTTTTTCAGAGGCATTGTCCCCACAAATTCTTGCATGAACACACATTCTCAGGAAACACAATACTTAGCATAGTTTCAATCACTCACACCAACCTAGTTATTTAGAAACATGTGTGCATTACCTTAAAACATATCCTGAATGCAAGCATTAAAATTGAACTGGAATCCTGACATCCTGACTAAAATAAATTATTCCTATAATATTCTGTAAGCAGCTACACAATAATTGATCAATTCATGCTTTTTTTTGAGTTTCAAAAGAGAGACATGTTGCTCTATGGTAGTACATAGTCATCTTTCAGACATTAATTTAATAAAATGACAGGGTCAGTTCCTAAATGAAAGCAATAAAACTGAGCAATAGCAATACATTTTTTTTGCAGACTTCAGGTTGACGTATGATAAAGCTTCAAGCACTTGACCTAAATGCCCCTCAATAGCAGTCATAAGCAAATAAATTCCACATTGCAACTCGTCCAGGTAACAATCAGGCTTTGTCAAATCACCTGGGTGAACAGAAACAGAACTTGGAAACTAGGTCCAGAAAATTAATTTGACAGCCAAAGTCATTTCTTGCTCAGAACACTGAATTAAGTTGAACCGTGGTCCAGTCTGCAGCTAACAGGCACTGCCACTTCAGAGCACTGCAACACAGGGAATATTGGTTTCCATTTCAAAGCAGCAGCCTGAAATAGCAAACAACAAGCGCTCAATTCATTGGTACACAACACCCTATACACCAGCCATACTCAAGGTAGTCTGCAGGCCAGATCCGGACCCAGAACGGGGTCAATACAGACCGTGGGTCCAGACTTAAAAATAAACATTTGGGGGGAATTCAGTTGGGATTCAACTCCTGGTATCATAAGAACAAACAGACATGTAAAATGTGTAGAATTGCAGGAAATCAGCTTTAAAACTGCACATTTCTGTCTCTGCCAACAAGAGGAGTGAACAGTTTGGGGTCGAATGGATTGGAAGGTGGGGGTTTGTTACTATGCCGATAAATGACAATATCCATCCAGACCTCTGCCACCTAGGAAGTTTGTGTGACCGGACCTTTCAAATAGTATTATTTCAGTACACCTGCTATAGACTAGTGAGCTACAATGTGTCCCGCTACCGCATTTAAAGGACGCCCTCCAATCAAAGAACTTCAATGTTCTTTGGTGTAGAAAAGATGCTATTCACTTGCTCCTAGGTTGCATTCCGATCCTTTACTCCTCTAACCAAAGTGTACACTTGTTCACACCCCCTCATGGAGTTAAAAACATTGGATTAGCATAAGCATGGGTTAGGGAGTTTCCCCTTTTACATCAATCCTTGTGATATCCATGAGGGTTGAACGAGTGCACACTTGAGAGAAGGGTAGAGAATCGGACTGCAGCACTAGCCTGCACCTCCATGTTATGTTGAAGTGTAGTACCGAACCCATGTGTGTTGTTATACAGAAGAATTTCAGATCAATAGGAGCTGAACTAAGAATGCAAATACCCAAATTCCAAAAAAATAAGATTAAATTCTGTAAAACATTGATTTGTCACTCAATGACAAAGGAAACAGAAACCACAAATCATGACAATCCACCCCCCTTTATATCCATGGCAACGATGGACTGTTCAATTTTGGATGCATGAATCAGGAGGTGGTCAGACTGACGTTTAAACCAAATCTGTTACTCCAGCTGAAATGTGGAACAGAGGGTTCATAACTTAACAGCCTTGCATAACTGACAGCTCTCAGACATAGCACACTTTTAAATCAAATGTTTAGTTAGCATGAATTAATGTCACAGGGAGTTTAGGTGGGACTGTTTGATGTCACATATAGTTAATCCCTGTGTAAATTCTCCCGCTCTGGAAACATTGCTCAAGGGCCCACTATATTATTCGATTCATCCAACTGCGAACCCTCCAACCCCAATCAGTTCAATAACTTCTAGTTTGGGCACTTTCTCAATGGTATCATAGCACTGTGCACTTAACATTTCACTTCATTTTACCATTGTTATGGGTAAGACAAATGATTTAGATTAAAAACTAATTAAGATTGAAGAGTTGCCTCTAAAACGGGATGCATTTGAGAAAGACCTCATTTGCACTCAGTGAAATGTTTAATCATGTTGGATGTACATTACCTGTATCAGGTGAATTTAGTGTTGTGCAGCTGAAATCCTCCAGTGTGCAATGACTCCACGTATTGCAGAGCACTTTGCATGGAGGTCAAGCAGTAGCCCTCCTCTCCAATCAGATACCTTAGACAGAAGAACAGTTAGAACTCTGCACCATCGTTGTACAACAGTGGTCACCAACCTTTTCCGAGTCAAGATCACTGTCGCAGTCAAAAAGCAGGCAGAGATCTACTGCTCAGAATATTTGTATTTTTTTACATAAAACTTTACAAATGTAAGCCTATGCAACATTAACCTAATTATACAGTAAGCCTAATACATACCATGCTTGGCCTGCCAATATTGTTCTTAGACCATATAATTATATTTTAAAAATAAAAATAAAAATAAACACTAGCTTTGATAACAAAATAGATCAGTGGTTGTATTACTTGCGAGGCAGAGCATAAATTAAAATAATTAGCTATTTTACTGGACTGGTGGTACCTGCATCTGATGGTCAGTGTCAGCAGAGGGAGAAAGCAGCAGAGGGTCCGCCTCTCACCGTCCCTGCTCTCCCCTTTCCTCCAGTGAGACTTGGGAGTATTCATTCCGCCAAACAGTTGCAAAAAGTTTAGTTTTTCAACTAAAACAAGATTTTCTATTGGACAAATGCAACTTTTGGAACAGTATTGACGGAATAAATACACCCCTGACCAGAGAGCGGGGACAGTCTTCCACCTGATGATGAAACTCTAGTCGCTTCGCATTATTTCTGCCTCATGCACAAATTAATATTGTTCCAATGACCAGAGAACCAAGCGCACTACTTTTGTCCCCCCCAAAAACAACCTCAAAACCCCTACTTCCTGCAGCTATGCTCTTTGCTGTATTCTTTGAGTTTCTGGCCATGGTTTTAAACGTCATGAAATCTCATGTAGGCTAGAATAACATTTTGCTGTAGGTCGTGGTACACTGGCAATGTAGGAATGGTGATTTCAGCTTTCCGATTGGCCAGCACAGTAGGCACACTTGATTTAGTCACAGCTGTCCTGGTCCACCATGTAGGCAGTATGTCCCTTCAGAATGTGAACCCTGTCTACCCGGCAAGCAGGGCTTTGAATCAAATGCACTTACCACCAGCAGCGCAAGGCTAAAGAAATGTTTGTGGATCAAGTAGGAATTCCATGAAGATCGGTTGGTGACCACTGTTGTACAATTTACAGATAGATCAATAAAAATACAAATCTGCCTAACCACATATTGGTAATCGTCACAGCAGATTAAGTGATGAATACCAACACCTCATTTTATTAATTTTATTTAGTCCTAAACACACACACACAAAAAAATCAACACTCAATTTCCTTGTGAAGATTATCATAAAGATTGTTTCAAGCATCAACTTCTCTTCTCATATCCAACCATACCGTGACTAAACAATAGGAAATGGTCCAGTGAAGCAAGAGTTACATTTTTATTTTATATTTAAAAAAATCCTGGCCCATTTGGATATAAAAGGGGGAGGGAAGAACAGACGTGGAGGGTGACAAGGCAAGACAGTAAGCAGGGTGGAGGTTTTCCTTAAGGGAGCGGTGCAAGGCCGGAGCCTCGTCAACTCTGGGTGACCTTACGCTAATGAGACTAAGACATGAGAGCAACTCAAGCCAGGGCTTGTGTGTGTGTGTGTCTCAGAGAGAAAGAGCGATGGAAAGATGTCTATCACTATGCTTCTATGATGGGGTAGGGAGGGGCTTGATGCTTTTCTATCAATAATAAGCATGTAAATAACATCACCCCTTCCTATTTACTTTTTTGACTAGTCATTTTGTAAATTACAGCAATAATTCCTACATGTAGGGCCCGCCTCTGTAGGGCCTTGGTACCCAGTGAGCCCCACCTTGCCTATACTCTTCTGCTTCCAAACCACTGAGCTGCATAAACATCAAGTAAGCTTTTAATTTGTCTTTTTGTAGGGAAGGAAAACCAAACTAGAATATCCCATGTCTTCATTACTGCCAATCTAACCAGCCTGTTAAAGGCTGTTTTTATTGAGATAAATAGACCTCTCGGGTGTGGTCTGAGCTGACGCGCAAGGAAACCCTGATAGAGACTGAGCCAGAGGGGGAGACAGTCTCCAGAAGGGGAAAGTAGCGTGTCGCAGGTGGAATGGAGTTAGGGGACATGTTTTCTGTGAGGTGAGCTGGGATTTAAGTCTGTGTGAGTTGGAGACCTACCCTTCATGAATGAACTCCTCCAGGGCAGCACACTCTGACACCAACTGAGGCAGCTCACAGTGCAGAGCCACATAGGAGAGGATGGGCAACAAGTCATCTGCCCCACTGACAAATAAACAGAGGAGGGTTAGTTTAACAGAAAGGCAAGAAATTAGTTAAAAACCAAATCAAATTATTATAATTTTTTTTAAATATTTTAAATAGTTGTGCTATAATAAAGTGTTTACACTCAATCACAACACAAAAATCACACCCTCATTACATGTCAACACAAACATTACTGTAAACTTCAAATTAGTCTATAAATTCCAGTGTTAACATAAATATCAAATTCAGGGTCAAACTTGGAGCAACATAATGCAACCAGTCATAGACGATGTTGACATAATTGAAAAGCCATTACAGGGTTGTTGATCTGAAAGTTCTGATTGAAATAACAAGTGAACTGGACAAGTCGAGGGGGAAAAAGAGATATTTAAAAAGACAAAGTGAAGTAGAGTGTGAGGGAGAAATCACTGTACCATCTTAACTGCTGTGAAATACATTTTCCATATCCAAAAATATTGTTGTTTCAGCTGCCATACAAAACTGAAAGTAAAAGATGCAAAAACAAAACTTAACGGGAAGCATAGAAATCGTGTAAATAGAATCGACATACCGCTTCTTAGACTTGCTTTCGAGTATAATAGATCTATGACTCACATTTCTATTTGGTCAGGTTGCCCCAAAAGTTACATTTTGCCGCTTTAAAATACAAATAGTCATGAGAAAAAAGAAAAAAGAAAAAAAAGAAAATCACTAATCACCCAGAAAACTAGTTGCATTCCTCCACAAATAAGCTCCCAAAACACTTTAAATTGCCTAAACAGCACCAGAAAAATGAAGATGAAATGTATTTTGAATTTTGTTAGAGCAATACGGTGCATTAAAACTAAAAGCAGATTTGCCTAGCTCGGTGACAGGGAAAACAGATAGTGGGTTAATGTGCAAACATGCGTAAATATTCATTCATACTTTCTTGTGAACACAAAGTAATTTGTGAGAATAATGATCACATTTAATGCATTAACATTTCTTCTGCAGTTATCAAACAGACTCCTCGGAATAGAAGAAGCCTTTCTTTACTATGGGTAAACTCTTAAAGTGAAACACACTGATGAAGCAATAATAGAAATGGCAGTACGCCATTGCCATGTCCAAAAACAAATCACACAAGCTAAAATATATTGACTAGACCCAAATGCAAATCTTATCTAGTGTAAGACCGAAAAGGGAAGTTTCTGAACTCATATTCAATTGCATAACAGTGACCAGCAGCCACTAGATTATGGTGCTCCCAAAAATAAGCTACATCCGCCAGAGCTAAGAAGTGGTATCCAGCAAACCACATCCACAAAGTCTGACTGCTCTGCACACTCCAATACAAGGAGACAAATATAGAGCATGAGCTTAGGGCCGTGGCCGTAATTGGTCAGCCAAATGACCGCGGTCTCCCTAATAACCATTCGAAAAGCAACAGAAATAAAAAAATGATAATTATATTTATTGTAACTCACATTTTCTCCTCTCCTGACTGCATGTGCTGCCATAGAAATAAAATGAATAGAAGGGGCTTCGAACCACTAACCCTAGCAATTTGTCTGGTAAACTCACAATGACTACCTGGTATTGTGACGCAAGAATTTCCATGGTAATGTACATTTAAGTCATTTAGCAGACGCTCTTATCCAGAGCGACTTACAAGTACATACATTCATATTTTTTTTTTTTGTACTGGCCCCCCATGGGAATCGAACCCACAACCCTGGCGTTGCAAGCGCCATGCTCTACCAACTGAGCCACACGGGGCCTGTTAGAATGTTAAAAGGCTCAATACAACCTTTATTATCAATATCAAAATAATTTCTGGGTAACTTTAACTTACTGTAATAGATTTCCATATAAAAAAATATTAAATTGCTGTTAGCAAAAAATTTCTCAAGCAAGAATTTTCCTAGGACTGTTTGGGAGTGGTCTGAGTGGCAAGGAGAAAACTGAAAACTAACCATTGTCAGAGAGGTTTGGAACTCTTTGTTATTGGTCTATTAACCAACTTACCACAAGATGAGGTCACCATGTAAAGCCGAATCTCCCACCCATGCAAACCTGGTGTTAAAAGGTCCTGTGTAGTTTTCAACCAGCAACTATCAGGAAATACACTACATGACCAAAAGTATGTGGACACCTGCTCGTCCAACATCTCATTCCAAAATCATGGGCAGTAATATGGAGTTGGTCCCCCCTTTACTGCTATAACAGCCTCCACTCTTCTGGAAAGGCTTTCCACTAGATGTTGGAACTGCTGCAGGGACTTGCTTCCATTCAGCCACAAGAGCATTAGTGAGGTCGGGCAATGTTGGGCGATTAGGCCTGGCTCGCAGTCGGTGTTCCAATTCATCCCAAAGGTGTACGATGGGGTGGAAGTCAGGGCTCTGTGCAGGCCAGTCAAGTTCTTCCACACCGATCTCGACAAATCATTTCTGTATGGACCTCGCTTTGTGCACGTGGACATTGTCATGCTGAAACAGGAAAGGGCTTTCCCCAAACTGTTGCCATAAAGTTGGAAGCACAGAGTCAGCTACAGAATGTCATTGTATGCTGTAGCATTTTGATTACCCTTCACTGGAACAAAGGTGCCTAGCCCGAACTACAAAAAAAAGCCTGAGACCATTACTCCTCCTCCAAACTTTACAGTTGGCACTATGCATCCGGGCAGGCAGCGTTCTCCTGGCATCCGCCAAACCCAGATTCGTCCATTGGACTGCCAGATGGTGAAGTGTGATTCAGCAATCCAGTGAACGTTTTTCCACTGCTCCAGAATCCAATGGTGGTGAGCTTTACACCACTCCAGCCGACGCTTGGCATTGTGCATGGTGATCTTAGGCTTGTATGCGGTTGCTCGGCCATGGAAACCCATTTCATGAATCTCCTGACGAACAGTTCTTGTGCTGACGTCGCTTCCAGAGGCAGTTTGGAACTCTGCAGTGAATGTTGCAACCGAGGACAGACGATTTTTACGCACTTCATGCTTCAGCACTCGGAGGTCCCATTCTGTGAGCTTGTAACAATTTGCGGCTAAGCCGGTGTTGCGCCTAGAAGTTTTCACTTCACAATAACATCACACAGTTGACTGGTGCCACGTTCAAAGTCACTGAACACTTCAGTAAAGCAAATGTTTGTCTCTGTGTGCTCGATTTTATACACGTCAGCAACGGGTGTGGCTGAAATAGCAGAATCCACTCATTTGAAGGGGTGTCCACTTTTGGTGATTTAGTGCAACACTGATCAAATGTTTTTACACTTTTACAGTAGTAGTTTCATCAGCTTTTATACAATATGATGCAGTACTAGGCCTTTAACTAGCAATAGTCATCAAAATTATTAAAAGGTTTGAAAAAGTATTCTAATAAATGCAAGTTGGACAATGGATGAAAATATTTTAAACTTTTAAATTTGTTAAAATCCATCAGATATTTACTAAATTATAGCATGTAAAACATTTTACTGACACAGTCAAAAACAGTTCTGGGATGCGGGAATTCAGGTATTCAATTTGTCAAATTTCTCTTTTGTTTTCTTAGAATGCACTCATATACACCAAGTGTACAAAACATTAGGAACACCTTCCTAATATTGAGTTGCACCCCCTTTTGCCCTCAGAACAGTCTCAATTCGTCAGGGCATGGACTACAATGCATTGAAAGCGCTCCACAGGGATGCTGGCCCATGTTGACTCCAATGCTTCCCACAGTTGTGTCAAGTTGGCTGGATGTCCTTTGGGTGGTGGATCATTCTTGATACACACTGGACACTGTTTAGAGTGAAAAACCCAGCAGCTTTGCAGTTCTTGACACAAACCAGTGCCCCTGGCACCTACGATCATAGCCCGTTCAAAGGCACTTAAATATTTTGTCTTGCCCATTCACCCTCTGAATGGCACACATACACAATCCATGTCTCAGTTGTCTGAAGGCTTAAAAATCCTTCTTTAACCCATCTCTTCATCTACACTGTTTGAATCGGATTTAACAAGTGACATCAATAAGGGATCATAGCATTCACCTCGTCAGTCATGGAAAGAGCAGGTGTTAAAGTTGTGTTTACTCAGTGTATATGAATAGCTTAAAGGGGTGGCACAGGGCTGCAACCACTAAACACTTGCTATGTCTAGGCCTACATACACTCACCTGTGCCACCCAGACTGCCTCAATTACTGTTGTCATGTTCTGTTGCATAATTCAACAAGTGTGTCAACAGCAGAATAGCCTCGGTTTAAGATAAACACGCTTGGCACTAGATTTCACACATTTATACATACTTTACATTGTTCGCGAGATCAGACATATCACTAATCAGTGTTCATTTTCAGAAGTTACTTTCATTTTAGTGCATCTAATTTGTAAAAAAAATCAACTGTTTTAAATTTTAACTTTTTAAATTTCACAAATTTACACCCATCAAAATAGTTATTTCTTATGTTTTTGTGATGTAACTGTCGAGACGATGCAGAACGATAAAGACAATGTATTCCATTGAGCCCACTTCAGCTATTATCGGGGTTTAACAAGTCATTACAAACATTTCCGCAGTCGTAACATTAATGTGAAAAAGCGACAAGCACAACAAGGAGTATGAAAAGGTCACAGGAGTACAATGAAAGCAATCAATCCAGCATGATTTAAGTGACAAGTAGGGTTCTGGCGGTCACAAAATTTAATCAGCCGGTGACTGTCATGTAAATAACTGTCCGTCTCATGGTAATTGCCAGTTAATTAACAAAACACATTTAGCATCTCCTGGGTTCCTACAAGCCACTGATGCAGACCTTTGGAAACCTACATTTTAAAAAGTCCAATAAATCCATTATTTTAGACAGGTCTAAAGAAACATGATATGAAGAAAATGTAGTCTATTTCAGAAGAACAGAATAGCATACTCAGTTGTCCTGATCTGGCTATGCCAAATGGCTGTGGGCTCCACTAGTTCATTTAGCAGACAAGATTTGCTTAGAATTCCTTGGCATTATTTTATAGCATGAATAATACAATTGAACAAAGCTGAATAAGATAAAGGATGTTTTCTCCAAACTATTTCAGTGAGTGTGCACTGTGTTGAGCGGCTAACAAAGAAATAGGTATTCCTATATGCTTCATTTAGAGTTCATGTAACTTCCGTGGTTCTACAAACGTTGGGCTGTATGTTTGGATTTTTAATACATTGTAAGGCTGCATGATGCAACTAATGAGGATTTGAAAAAAACTATATTGAAAGGCGTAAGCTCTGCTTAGTTTTTTGCGCAGGCGGTACACACCACTTCAGTAACTCCTTCACAATTTGACAAGCAATTTTACGGTGGCATCCCCTTTGTGGGGCCGTAATGCACCCTAAAAAAATCCATGTATTTTGCGGCCAGTGGCCGTTGTGCCCTTCTCCCTGGCTCCCCATCACGCGATCAGGTCTTTCTCACAGGCTACAAGTGAAGACAGACATTCAGGACGCTACTGCGCGTGTCCTTATCCAATTCCGAGGTGCATATTGAAGATATTGGAACTGTCCACATTTACTTTTCGTCTCCCAACAATGTGAGTAGGCCTAACGTACAGCAAAAGCACTAGCCTATGTCAATCTACTATCCCCCATAGTACAGAGGTCAACCTATTCTATGCAAGAAATAAATATTTCAAACATAGTCTGGGACAGTTGTGGGATGCGATAGATCCCAAATTAATACAACCACTAGCCTCAAACTATCTTTACGCAATGTGGCTGCCACAACAGATAAGAACATTTAGCTTAACATGTTGATAAACTATTTCTTCACATAAGCACAGCAATGCGCACATGGTAGTAGGCTATAAGCGCAAATGTTCCAATAAGGGGAAACCACAATCATCAAAAGTGACCGCAAACACAATTATGCATGTAATGCTTATTATAAAAAGGTGCATTTTTATGGTGAAAATTCTTCCCCAAACGTGAAACTCAAGTGCTGCTTATGTATGCCAGTTAGGCGCTACATCCATTGTAACGCGGATTAACGTGCTTAGTTTTAAGAAGTTATTTGGCCACTTTAGTTGTGATACAAACCTTATTAAAAGATACAGGCCCATGGGCTAGGCTACATGAGGTTTGCGACTGATTCGAAAAAATAAATACAAATAATAAAATCGCAACAAAAAAAGGCATCGTTCCTTATGTTGGGCATCATTCACAAGTGATAGCCTAATATTGTCACCCAATTTGTTTTGATTTACAAAGGACCATTATGCACTGTATCGAAACAGGGGCAGAAAAAAATACATGTCATCTATGCACTTAAATAGCGAATGGAGGACACCTTTCCCCATGGTTTATTTCATGCCAGCCAGGTAGGCTATACTCCTGTTTTAAAGAGAAGCAATGTGATTAATATTAGCAAGGTTGAGAAATAAATATAGCAATCCTAGCCTATAGAAAACTGATGGGAACCTCTTTTTAATAGAGGCCATTACTCAGTTCTCTCGCAATTGCATAGCCTATAGACATTTTTAGCAACATGAGCACATGGGCTCTCATGAAGTGTTTGATTAGATTTTTTAATACATTTGCATTGATGTCAGAGCGATTAGAAGGACAATAGAGTGCGGAGTATCAGGCAGTTAGCAAGTTTGGCAGGCTACTAATGACCATCAGCAGCATCAAAGCTTGGCAAAGCCTAATTACCATAACTAAACGGTCACGTGGAATTTGACTGCCTTCATGACTTCACAACCCTAGTGACAAGTGGATTTTGCACCCCTCAAAACAGAGATGGCTGAAAAAAAGATGGCTGAAAAAGACAGATCCTCAAATGTGGGGCATGCGCGTTGCTACTTTAACTGATGCGGCTCAAACGCATATTGATGGGTACACTTCCTGCTTTAACTTCATGCTTTGCGCCTATGGGAACACTTGCAATGGCCACCAGTCCATCCATTATGCCATAATTGACTTGAATGGGGACGCCATCCCATTTATTCTATTTCTACGTATGCTGCTGCTGACTTCTGGGGGCATTGACTAGGCAACCGAAGACTCCTTTGCTACAACACCTTGCTCGTTTCAGCACATTGATAAGAGTCCACGTTACTGCAGAAACAGACAACCGCAAGAATTCCCAGCCATCCAGTCTTCAGGTAGCTATTTGTTCCAAAAATAAAACATTTTTAAATGGTTATGATGGCAATTGTTTTTCATGATGGTCTTCACCCATAACTGTCGGTTACATGGTAATTGTACCAGCACTACATGAGCTATGCCCTCAATGCGCCAAACAAACATAATGAGAGAGAACGATTTGTTTGGTTGGTCGTGGAGCCCACATCCTCAAACAGTTTTAGTTTTAGAGGTGCTTGATATAAGTTCATGCAATGGGCCTATGGGTGGCTGGAGTCAAAGACTGGTGCCCCCCAAGTCATAGACTGTTCTCTCTGCTACCGCATGGCAAGCGGTACCAATGCACCATGTCTGGAACAAACAGGACCCTGAACAGCTTCTACCATCAAGCCATGAGACTGCTTAATAGTTTAATAGTTCATCAATAGCTACCCGGGCTAACTCCGGACTCTTCACATAAGCTGCTGCTACTGTTAATTATCTATCCTGTTGCCTAGCCACTTTATACCTACCGATATGTACATATCTAACTCAAATCTAATTTTATTGGTCACATACACGTGTTTAGCAAATGATATTGCATGTGTGGCGAAATGCTTGCAATTACGTCGTACCTCTGCACATCGACTCGGTACTGGTACCCCGTGTATACTGTACAGCCAAGTTATTACTCATTGTGTATTTATTTCTTGTATTATTGTTTTCTATTATTTCTCTTCATTGTTGGGAAGAGCCCGTAAGTAAGCATTTCACTGTTAAGCCCTATTCGGATGGGATAAGTTTTACTGGGGGAGCTAAGGTCATGTAATTATGTGCACGAGCACAAATTCACCATATCTGTAATTTTAGTCCCGTCAGAATCTGCCATGTCAGTAATTTTTACTTGGAAGGAAGGTTATCACAGCCCTAAAAACCTACTGTTTTTCAGCAAATGCCAAGGTCCTCTAATAATACTTATCCCGTGCGAATCGTCATCCCTGTGTTTTGAGGGATATTACAGGGTTTAACAGGTGCTGAATCCCAGTTTGGGTAAGAACATGGGAACAAATTTATGCTTAAAACAAAGTGCTATGCATGTAGCCTACAGATGAATGATTTGTTTTGTCATATCAACTTTCCCAGTGCCATACGTCTCTTAAAAGATGAAGTGGACAATATACAGAGCAATTAATTGATAAATTGCCAAATCCATCAGGTAATTAAGAGCAATTAATTGATAAATTGCCAAATCCATCAGGTAATTAAATGTCTGTGTAGGTTACAGTTCTTATTGATATGGATTATTCATTTAGACTTCCTCCGAACTCAAGGCCATTAGGCCAACATTAGGCTATCCCTAGACATTTGAAATATCATCACGCATAGAAGAGCCTCCAGGCTTCCGTCATAACGGTCAATTGTGAATGAGCGAAAAACATATTACAGGGCAGTTTTCTAAAACAAAACCCGTCTGAATAATCCACTGGAAAAAACAGACATGCCGGGGTAATAACTACATAACTGACATTCTCTAGTAATACTGGTCCCGTGCGAATAGGGCTTTAGTTCAATTCGAATTTTATGCAGACAGACATTTACTGGATGTCATTTAGGTAGCGTGTGGACTGGCTCTTCAACGTTTGATCTACCCCATCAGTTTCCTGCAAGCCTCATTAAATTCTCTTCTAGTAGTAGACTACTTAAATCAAGCAAACAACCCAGTAAACTTTCTCACTACATTACTCCCCCAACCTCAAATGACTTAACGTCTACACTCTGCATACCCATTATATGGTCTCTGACCTATAGCTCTTTCTGTTGCCCAGTAGAGCCGCTTTCCCATTCACAGCTCCTAGGCTAGCAGGGCCCTGCCTGAGTGTGTTCCAGACAAGGCGACCCACTTTGAGGATCGTCCAGGATGGGGCACTCCACAGGGGGCAGTGATCCTTGGCCAGACCCCTGCTGTGTCTGGCCTTAGTGATCTCTGATGAAGTCTGACAAGGCGACCACTGACCGAGGCAGGGGGGTCCTAAATTATATTTGGATACTCCCCCCAAAATATCTGTACAATAAGTCTGTGTAAAGCACAAACACAGAAAAGTGCAGATTATTTTTATTTTATTTTTTTAAATAAACAGTGCCTTCAGAAAGTATTCATACCCCTTGACTTATTCCACATTTTGTTGTTACAGCCTGAATCCAAAATGTATTAAATATATATCCCCTACACACAATACCCCATAATGACAAAGTGAAAACATGTTTTTGGACAAGTTAAAACATTGAAAATTAAATACAGAAATCTAATTTACATAAGTATTCACACCACTAACACAGAACCCAAACCGGCTGCGCGCGTGTGCCATCGTGCATAAATGTATTTTGTCCCCCCACACCAAACGTGATCACGACACGCAGGTTAAAATATCAAAAAACTCTGGACCAATTATATTAATTTGGGGACAGGTCGAAAAGCATTAAACATATGGCATTTTAGCTAGCACTTGATAGCTAATTTGTCCTATTTAGCTAGCTTGCTGTTGCTAGCTACTTATAATCGCAATATAAAGTCAAGAGAAGAAAAGGCCTGGAAGGAAGAGAGTTCACTAGAAACGATTCAGTTGACCGTTTTATGTGTGGATTAATTGGCGGAGTAGAGGACCTTGTGCATTTCAGGTAAAAAATAACTCAATGTTTATATCCCAGGACAAATTAGCTAGCAACAGCAAGCTAGATAAATAGGACACATTTTCTAGCTAGTGCAAGCTAACTAGCTAAATTGCCATAAATGTTTAATGATTTATAATTGGTTCAGATTTTGTTTATTTTAACCTGCGTGTCGTGATCACGTTTTTGATTGGGGGGGACAAAATACATTTATGCAAGATTGCGCACGCAAACAGCCGGTTGGGTTCCGTGTTACAGCCACCGACCTATTTTGTCTTTCAGTCACCCATGTGGGTATAACCAATGAGGAGATGGCACGTGGGTACCTGCTTCTATAAACCAATGAAGAGATGGGAGAGGCAGGACTTGCAGCTCGATCTGCCGCAGAAATAGAACTGACTTCTATTAAAGCCCTTGGCAACGCAGACGCTCGTTGGCATGCGCGAGCAGTGTGGGTGCAATAATTGAATAATATAGATTTCTAAATTGATTTTGTAGTCAGCCTGCGAGTCAATACTTTGTTGAAGCACCTTTGGCAGAGATTACAACTATGAGTCTTTCTGGGCAAGTATCTAAGAGCTTTCCACATCTGGATTATGCAACATTGGCCCATTATTCTTTTCAAAATCCCTCAAGCTCAGTCAAATTGGTTGTTGATCATTGCTAGACAACCATTTTCAGGTCTTGCCATAGAGTTTCAAGTATATTTAAGTCAAAACTGTAACTAGGCCACTCAAGAACATTCAATGTCATCTTGGTAAGCAACTCCAGCATAGATTTGACATTGTGTTTTAGGTTATTGTCCTGCTGAAAGGGGAATTAATCTCCCAGTTTCTGGTGTAAAGCAGACAACCAGGTTTTCCTCCAGGATCTTGCCTGTGCTTAGCTCCATTCAGTTTTTTTATCCTGAAAAACTACCTAGTCCTTAACACTTACAAGTATACCCATAACACGATCCAGTCATCACTGTGCTTGAAAATATGGAGAGTGGTACTCAGTAATGTGTTGTATTTGCCCCAAACATTGCCACATTTTTTGCAGTTTTACTTTAATGCCTTATAGCAAACAGGATGCATGTTTTGGAATATTGTATTCTGTACAGGCTTTCTTTTCACTGTCAATTAGGTTAGTATTGTGGAGTAACTACAATGTCGTTGATCCATCCTCAGTTTTCTCCTATCACAGCCGTTAAACTGTTTTAAAGTCACCTTTGGCCTATGGTGAAATCCCTGAGCAGTTTCCTTCCTCTCCAGCAAATGAGTTAGGAAGGATACCTGTATCTTTGTAGTGACTGGGTGTATTGATACACCATCCAAAGTGTAATTAATAACACCATGCTCAAAGGGACATTCAATGTCTCCCTTTTTTTTACCAATAGGTGCCCTTCTTTGTGAGGCATTGGAAAACCTCCCTGGTTTTTGTGGTAGTTATTTTAGAGGTAGAGGTAGTTATTTTATTTTATGTTAATTTGTAAAAAATGTAAAAACATTTCTACTTTGACATTATGGGATATTTATTGTGTGTAGGCCAGTGACAATAAAAATCTCAAATTAGTCCATTTTAAATTCAGATTGAAACAAAATGTGGAAAAAGTCAAGGTGTGAATACTTTGAAGGCACTGTAAATAACACTGTTTGCACTGTGTGAGAGATTTGAGGGGAAACGAGCATAGTCCAGCATGTGAGCATGTTCATATCCATAAAAGCAATGTTGTAGTATTACACTCACATGGCTGCGGTTTTGGATTCTGCCTCATGAAGGCAGGAGTAGTCCTCAGCACAAGCACAGATCAGACGCAACGTTCGAACTGCAACAGAACAGGACGCAAAACAAAAGGTGACTAACACATACAGTTGAAGTCGGAAGTTTACATACACTTAGGTTGGAGTCATTAAAACTCGTTTTTCAACCACTCCACAAATTTCTTGATAACAAAAAATTGTTTTGGCAAGTCGGTTAGGACATCTACTTTGTGCATGACAAGTAATTTTTCCGACAATTGTTTACAGACAGATTATTTCACTTATAATTCACTGCATTACAATTCTAGTGGGTCAGAAGTTTACATACACTAAGTTGACTGCCTTTAAACAGCTCGGAAAATTCCAGAAAATGATGTCATGGCTTGAGAAGCTTCTGTTAGGCTAATTGACATCATTTGAGTCAATTGGAGGTGGACCTGTGGATGTATTTCAAGGCCTACCTTCAAACTCAGTGCCTCTTTGCTTGACATCATGGGAAAATCAAAATAAATCAGCCAAGACCTCAGAAAAAAAATTGTAGACCTCCACAAATCTGGTTCATCCTTGGGAGCAATTTCCAAACGCCTGAAGGTACCACGTTCATCTGTACAAACAATAGTACGCAAGCATAAATACCATGGGACCACGCAGCCGGCATACATCAATCCCAGAATAACAGCAAAGGACCTTGTGAAGATGCTGGAGGAAACAGGTACAAAAGTATCTATATCCACAGTAAAACGGGTCCTATATTGACATAACCTGAAAGGCCGCTCAGCAAGGAAGAAGCCACTGCTCCAAAACCGCCATAAAAAAGCCAGACTACGGTTTGCAACTGTACATGGGGACAAAGATCGTACTTTTTGGATAAATGTTCTCTGGTCTGATGAAACAAAAATAGAACTGTTTGGCCATAATGACCATTGTTATGTTTGACGGAAAAAGGGGATGCTTGCAAGCCAAAGAACACCATCCCAACTGTGAAGCACGGGAGTGGCAGCATCATGTTGTGGGGGTGCTTTGCTGCAGGAGGGACTGGTGCACTTCACAAAATAGATGGCATCATGAGGGAGGAAAATGATGTGGATATATTGAAGCAACATCTCAAGACATCAGTCAGGAAGTTAAAGCTTGGTCAAAAATGGGTCTTCCAAATGGACAATGACCCCAAGCATACTTCCAAAGTTGTGGCAAAATGGCTTAAGGACAACAAAGTCAAGGTATTGGAGTGGCCATCACAAAGCCCTGACCTCAATCCTATAGAACATTTGTGGGCAGAACTGAAAAAGTGTGTGCGAGCAAGGAGGCCTACAAACCTAACTCAGTTACACCAGCTCTGTCAGGAGGAATGGGCCAAAATTCACCCAACTTATTGTGGGAAGCTTGTGGAAGGCTACCAGAAACATTTGACCCAAGCTAAACAATTTAAAAGGCAATGCTACCAAATACTAATTGAGTGTATGTAAACTTCTGACCCACTGGGAATGTGATGAAAGAAATAAAAGCAGAAATAAATCATTCTCTGCTATTATTTTGGCATTTCACATTCTTAAAATAAAGTGGTGATCCTAACTGACCTAAAACAGGGAATTTGTACTAGGATTAAATGTCAGGAATTGTGAAAAACTGAGTTTAAATGTATTTGGCTAAGGTGTATGTAAACTTCCAACTGTAGGCATATGGAAAACATCAATAACATCACACAAACAAGTCAAAACAGATTCCAGCCTGTCTGAAATAAAAGAACATTGTGTATTGGATGTTATTGGGGCAGAGAAACATGGGGTTTCCCCCCAATTAAATGCTTCCGCGGTATGAGCAATGTAAAGAACACTTCCCACACTATCATTGTCCAGTGAGGTCTTACTCACCAATGCACTCCAGCTTTCTCTGGGGACAGCAATCTCTGCACAGCAAGCGAAGCTCTTGCACTGCCGAGTCATAGGGGTAGGAACCATGCAGCACGACAGGGTCCTGGGGGTACAGTTTCGATGCGACACCAACATCACCAGGTGAGGCATCCCGATACAGCCTCATACTGGACTCAAAGGACAGCTCCTTCTCTCTATGGACCTTCCTTCATAGTCCAGGACACAAAGATACAAGAGGTAACCATGCCAAATCAACAAGTAGTGTGACATGACTGACACCAGCTTCACACTGAACTACCTTTCTAAATGGACATTAGATTGAATACGTCAAGGAATGGTTGAATCACAGGTATGTTAATCATCTCACTACACTGATACGCATAATCAACCATGCAGCAGGATAATAGGAGAACAGTTTCTAGTTGTAGCATACTGACGCCATCTACCGACCACTGCCTGACATCCAACTCCCTTTGCAAACAAGAAGCTTTTACTAGGGATGTGCACGGTTATTCGAATATCCGAACGGACGTTAGTATTCGAATTCTTGGATTTTTAACACTGAAAATGCTTTTTCTAAACGTAAATAAGATATCCATGTGACATTGTTACATATAGGATATACCATGACATTTAAAATGATTAATTTAATAAATCAAACTTTCCAATGTAGGTTTTATGACGTGCACCCCATAAAAAAGACCGGTAGTCAACTGGTAACCTTCACATGTGTAGCTTGTTGTTTATGTTAGCTAATTAAATTCAGCAGAGACTTAGTGTAGCAAGTGGAGTGATAGTTCACTAACGCAATGCAAGATGGAATAAAATCACAGAATGAAAAGTTAGCGAAATGAGAAGGAGTAGGCTACCACTGAGCAACCAACAGGTAAGCGGTTGTTTTATCTGAATGGAGTTGGGGAGAAAGCGGCATGTGGCCTCAATTAGCCTAGATAGCTATAGCTGGTTAGCTTCTCTAGTCAAGACAGGCACTGTTATATGGGATGATAAATAACATTGTGTCTGCTACAAGTTAGCTAGTCTTGGCTGTCACCGAGTTGCCTTGGCGCCTCTCCCTCTGTCTGCTCTCCCTCTCACACACACTGCCCCCTCCGCAGCTTAAGCAATAGAGTGCCAGCAGTCCTTAGGTTAAAACCGTAAGTTGTATAAAAAAAAAATAACACACATGTAATTCGAATATCTGGATATCCTACAGAAATGTATGATACTATTCGAATAATGAAATTATTTCAAAACCCCAATCACTAGTTTTTGCCACAAAATATGGGCAAGTGATCATAACTACAAAAAGAAAAAGACAGAAGATTACCTGAAGAGAGCCAACAAAGAGCTCCAGAGGGGAGTGAAGAAGGCTTCTTCTATGCTGGCCACACACAGGTCCTTAGAACTGGCTGTGTTCAGACACTCAAAGGAGAGCAGACATAGCGACAGCAGTTGATCTGCAACAAAGTTATTTTCATACATTTCCCTCAACAATTAGAAAACACTGCAAAACATGAGGTCTACTACATAGTACATTTTAACTCATACTAACCAATGGCAATATGGATGTCCTTCACAATAGCCTTGAGGTGTTCTTTGAGATCACGCATCTCCAAGTCTTGAACGAGAGACTCCTCCTGATCCAACTGTGACTGTTCAAAGGTCACGTCAGGGTCCCCATGTGATGGAGCCCAGTCCAGCTGTGTCAGAAACTGCTCCAGATCCTCAAACGAATTCTCCCTGTCCAGTGTATGGGGCCCATCACTATCCTCCTCATTAGCAATATGGTCATGGGAGAAGGAGATATTGAGAGAGGCATCGGAGGACATACTGTGGCCCACTTCTGATTTTGACACGTTCTGATGAGAGTCTGACATCAACAGGCTCTGAGCGCTGTGGGAGGGTTTCATGGGCAGGGCAGGACTTGCAGGGAGACTCTTACTCACGATTGGGTAGAGCCTGTTGTAAACTCTGTACTGGAGCCTTTTCAGTAGCATCATCACAGGGTGGTCAGGACAGCTAGGATACACACAAAGCACACAATAAAAATTACTCCTCTATTCAAAAGGAAATTAAGCAACATTATGTATGGCAAAATATAGGACTAGGACTGCCTTGTGCGGCCTCGTGTTTGGTACCTGAGAAGACATGAAACAAGCCCGGAAACCAATGTGGCATCATTAGGATTTTTCTTAATGTTGGCTTTCCATAGCTTGGGCCAGTCCTATAAGTCAAACATACACAGGATGAGGACAACTCGACAGGAAACACTAAAGTTCACTTATCGACACAATGACTTGTCAAGTTGTCACTGCACTTTGAACTCACATGATCTTGTTCATATTCCAAAACATTTGTGTACAGAACACGTTGCTCCTGTTCTTCTGCAGTAATTGTTCCAGATGCGGCAAACCTCCTGCATACAGCACAGACACATTGATTTTTTTATTTAACCAGGTAAGTCAGTTAACAGATTCTTATTTATAATGACGGCCTACACCGGCCAACGCTGGGCCCTATGGGACTCCCAATCACGGCCGGTTGTGATACAGCCTGGAATCAAACCAGGGTGTCTGTAGTGACGCCTCAAGCACTCAGATGCAGTGCCTTAGACCCCTGTGCCACTCAGTAGCCCTTACTCAGATACATGGATGCAACTGGAGCTCAGCTCCAAGCACCATTTCAATTACTTTCATACTACATATCAGAAGACTTAAATTAAGGGTGGATTGAGTGGTTAATGAGGGGAGATGGTTCTGAAGTATTCTAAACTTAACTGCAAATACACAAGTGTCAGGTTTCTGTTCTTATTCCAATTCCTACAAAGTAGCAGCACTTATACTACAGACATTACTGATGTGGTTCGCCTGTAAAGCCATTCAACAGTCTTGAACTGTGATGTGTACCGAGTTCTACTGTCAGAGGGGACAAATGCTCACCTGTTGGCCTCCTCCTGCAGCCGCAGACTCCTCTCCTCCATCTTCCTTTGGAGCTTCACACGTATTAAGGAACCCTTCCCAAATGTCCACTGGATCTAAACATAAAACAGCAGCTCACCCCAAAGCTACATGCCTATCCCCATGGATAACCAATAGCATAAATTCTCTCAGAAGGTAGCTACTTTCAAACAACACTAACAGGTCAGTCACTATAATAGATGATGTAACTTGAGGGTCCTCTTATGACACAGTTACAGGAGACATAACATGGGGTGTCTGGAATGTGTTTACCAAGGATCACAGGTAAGGCTCATTCAGCCATGATGCCATAATTTGGATCCTGGTGTAACTTAATCAAGTGGACATTCTTACCCAATTGACTCCTAGACTTATATAATATCAAACTGACCCCGAAAGTCCACATTAACAGAAGGATACAGCATCTTGCCTGGCCTTGGCAATGATCAGGTTCTCCATCATCTGCCTCTGAAGAGAGAGTGTCTGCGTTGAAAGAAAATGTATTAATATTTTACATTTCCAGACTACTTCAAGAGATGATACATGCATGTCAGAAATGTCCTAAATACATTGTGTGAGAGATAAGACAAGTAATATTTTCCAGGAGGAAGAATTCTAGTTGAAAGGTAAACATAAAATGTTATCACCTCAACACTACAACCAGTAATTGCCTGAGGTAGGCTGACTGTTGGCCGATTGCATTATATGGCTCATCAGGGTCTGAACAACAAAACTTCATAGGTTAAGGGTTGTCATTGATTGCACTTGAGTAAGCTCCTGGAGAGGTCACTTCTACTGGGTCGTTCCACCTCAAAAAGCACAAGAAATGATTGACCCCCCGCATTGTGTCATGTTGGCTAGATGTCCTTTGGGTGGTAGACCATTCTTGATACACACAGGATGCTGTTGAGCGTGGAAAACCCCAGCAGCGTTGCAGTTCTTGACACACATACTGGTGCGTCTGGCACCTACTACCATACCCTGTTCAAAGGAACTTCAATATTTTGTCTCAATGGCACACATACAAAATCCATGTCTCAATTGTCTCAAGGGTTAAGAAAATCCTTATTTAATCTGTCTCCTCCCCTTCAGCTACACTGATTGAATCGGATTTAACAAGTGACATCAGACTGACCAGGTGAATCCAGGTGAAAGCTAAGTCATGGAAAGAGCAGGTTCT
Organism: Salvelinus namaycush; assembly: GCF_016432855.1. Classification (NCBI taxonomy): domain Eukaryota; kingdom Metazoa; phylum Chordata; class Actinopteri; order Salmoniformes; family Salmonidae; genus Salvelinus; species Salvelinus namaycush. Next base: position 23,133,766 of record NC_052315.1, on the reverse strand, counting down.
CAATGTTTTGTACACTCAGTGTTTAATACCTCATAAATATATAACTGGACCAAACTTTTTCTAACAATGAGTTAGACATGAGGAATCCGAAGAAATGGTCAAAAGCCCAAGACCATCCTATGATGGTGCCACGTTGGAAAATCACTGCGCTTGTCAGTAAGGCCATTCTACTGTCAGTGTTTGTCTATGGAGATTGCATGGCTCTGTGTTCGAATTTATACCGGTCTGCAACAGGTGTGGCTGAAATAGCCAAATCCACTCATTTGAAGGTGTGTCCACATACCTTTGTATGTATAGTGTATATATCGCTCTCATTGGGAACGATCCTACTACTAAATCAAATCAACGTTTATTTGTCACGTGCGCCGAATGCAACAGGTGTAGTATACCTTACAGTGAAATGCTTACTAGTCACCCTGTGAGTACATGTGCAGTAGTCTGTGCTACTGGTGCTTTCAAGACAACTGAGAACCTCGAAAAGAGTTGTCGTGAACGCACTAAAGTCTGAGATTTCCGAGTTCCCAGTTGTTTTAAACGCGGCATACATCTTGTATAGTAGTGTGTGGGTAAAACGTAACTGAAACAATAAAACTACATGGACATAAAAAGTACCTTCACAAATTCCTTCAATTTTTCCCAATGAGTCCGCAGATCCATTTGGCCGTTATGTCGCCGAAACATTCTTGGCATCTAAATCGTGGGATTTCAAATGTTTTTTGTTCTAAGCGACTAAAACGCGTGGAAAAGTAAAACTAGTATTCCTTGAAGGACACGACAACGCGATCATGAAGAGGAAGAAAAAAAAAGCTGTCGTTTGTATTCTGACCGTATTTCGCCTCAATCTCTAACCTTAGAGTGAGTCACTAATCCTGTTGATTTCTCAACTAAAACTCGAATCCAACAAGAGCGTGTGGCGCGCCAAATAAAGTCCAAACGAATCGAATCCCTAATCACCTTGAAGGGGCGTGAACCTTGTATGGATTCACATGACACTAGTCTCGTGCATGCATGCGATTGTGCTTCAATGCAAAACCCAGAGTATTATATTTAAAAATAAATATGAAATAGATAAATCAATGAGTACACTTGCGTCAAGCATGAATAATTTCTTATTTCCATGTTATCAGACTACTTCATTCAAAGCTGTTTTCTGCAAGTCTACTGCTCTAAATACCCACCATAGCAGCGTCCCAGAACTGATGGACATAATTAATGTAGAGGAAACAAGATGCTGAGTTCTTGTTGGATCCAACTCTGCCTCATACCAACATCAGATGGTACTCGTGTGTGTGTGTCACTCATATGTAGTGGATATAACAGCTGTGTGAATCTCACAACCTTTCTGCTTTGCTTCGGTGTTCTACTGTAATCTGACACACAACTGTGAATTAAAATAGCAGCCAGTTAATTTACAAGATCCTTCAATTTATCCAACTTTGGGGATATTCTAAAATCATGGTTGCAATGTAAAGTTTGGTTAAACTGAATGTGGTGTCTCTTTGGTATAAGTGAATAACACACAAACACAAAGACTGACCAGGGAAGTCTTCTGTGTACGGGCCTGAGCAGGGGGGAGTCGGGCCAGACGAGCTTCATAATTTTCTTTCAACTTCTGGTTCAACCGCGAGGCCTCCTCTATGGGTGTAAGCTCCCTTTAATACACACAAAAACATACAAAAATGTTAAGTCACATGTTACCAAAGGTATAAAATGTATCAAGTCTATGACTGCGGTGGCTTACAATGTGAATTTCAGTTCTGCACTATTTGAATACTCTGTATTAAATCAACTCTGTATTAATCATCGACCTCTTCAACAATTTAACAAAGTTCTACGATGACAACCATTCACTGATAAGAGTGACTTCTGATGTAGGCATCTCATGAATACAGTAACCAGAGAGCGTCCTTCTATTTCACTGAGTGGCTATTTCTAGAACTCTCCTTTTTGTCCCTTGATTGTTTAGTCCCCAATTTCTCTGACAACAACTCACTTCCTGGTATCCTGTGACTCCACTATCTGCAAACTCTGGAAGACTTCTGGGGGCAGGAAGGTGGTGACCTCCCCTCCACCCTCAGAGAGAACTCTGCGCTGTCCAGGCCTGGGGTTATGTTTAGGCCCCGAGTAAATAACCGGCTCTTGTGGTTGTGGCGAAACTGGAGGAGGGACAGGAGGTTGACACGTTTCGGGAAAAAGTCATTTGAAAAACTTTGCAAAATTTGGGGCTAAATATATTTACCAATCTTTCCAGGGCTTACTGCTAAGGCTGTGGTCAGGCTGAGTGCTGCCAAGTTGATAGGTGTCGTGTAGGAGGTAGGGGTTGCAGGTTCATCTCTCCTTCCTATGAAGGAGGACTTGGCTCTCTCCAAACACTGCTCAGCCAGCCTCAACATCTTTTCCACCTCTACTGCTACTATCTCTCCCTCTGGATGAGTAAAGAAAATCAAAATAGCAGAAGAGAAAAGCAACATTTTACGACTGGTAACCACTACCCACTGCAACTAAATTAAAACAATCGATGCTAAGAACTGATTAAATCTCAGTATCTACATCATCAAGGTTGATACAGTCATTCTTTAGTGTTGTTGATTATTTCAGGAGAGAGTAAATGAATCAATGTGTGAGGTAATCCTGTGCTTGTCTACAAACACAGTCAACTACTTACTCCAGAACTTGTTCAATTGTTTATTTTCTACCTTCTAAAACAGTGTTTCCCAAACCTTGTCCTCAAGTACCCCCAACAGTACAGTACATGTTTATTGTACAAGCACACCTGATTCAACTAATCATCTAGCCCTCAATGAGTTGAATGAGGTGTGTTTGTCAAGGGCTACAATGAAACTGCTTACTGTTGGGGGTACTCAAGGACCAGGGTTGGGAAATACTGTTCTAAAATGACTTATAGACCTGCCCTGGCAGCGTTGAATGGAGTGGAGAAAGATGACACACGTCATAGTATCTTGATTGATTGAGCTTAGATGTCTTTATGCTCAGTGACTGTCAGGCATAAAGATGTAGTTGCAGTCCCATCCTGAAAGCACCATAACAGCTCTTATCTACAGAGCACCTCTTGAATGAAATTAGATTTATTTAGTTTTGCATAATGGAATATTGTCCACGTCTCATCTTACGCCTCGATACAGCATCCTCCAAAAGTGAGTGGGAGATGAAGTTGATACTCCTCAAGTATTCACAGTAAGCCTCCTAGAGAAAAAAATAAAGCTGTAAACTTACAACAGTAGGCTACTGTAGAAACATTACAATACAAGCATTACAACAGAGGTAGCACATTATACCAACTCACCAACTAGCTACTGTATGTAACAAGAATGTTGCATTGTTTACGTCATCAACGAAGCATATCTCGTGGCTATAAAACTCGTTCACCACTGTAATTCTAAATCAAACCTTACAAAAAAGATCGCAGTTTTGAAACTGCTGTCGATTGTGGTATTTTGGACGCATAACTGCAGTCGAACTGCAATTGTACTGTAACTGCAGTCACACATAAAACATATTGCAGTAAAAAAATATATATATTTTGGAGGCAGGATTTGCAGCATAGTGAAGTTATACTGCACTCTGACTCCATCCTTTTTCGTAAGGGTATTGAAAGCTTGACATTAGAATACCTTATGTCGGTTCCCTGCGTCCAATTGTATAGCCACTTTAGCTATTTTCATGGCATTTTGAAGGGGCTTCATGTCAGCGCCAGCTGCTGCCATGGTGGTGGTTGTTGTTATTGTTGTGACCAATCGTTCCGGATGTAAACTCTGCATGAACGAACGGAAGTATATATTTCAACAGCCGCAAGATGGCGCTACAGATTTTTAAAATAACTAACCCAAGATTGGATCCGACAGGCTATGTTCTATGGGAAACAAATAGTCATAGTGGGAAGAACAAGCAAGGAGGGGGCAGAGCCAAGCAAGAGCTAGCAAGATCCTATTGCTGTGTTCTAGAACGTATACTACTATTGATAGGGAACGCCTACTCTGTGAAGTGCGCGTGTGCAAGAACTCAAATCGCCCTTTGCACTCCTAAACATAGCGATTTTTTAAATAAAAAGGGTAAAGTCTACAAAGAATTGTCCACTCTGTTCGTAACCGATTTTAGTTATGGTAACGTTAAACTGTATTGAGATCAAATGTTTCATTGATGATGAGAACATTTGCAGAATGTGTTACCATATTTGGTAGTGAGTGGAAACGCCAACCGGATGCTTCACATTTATACATCTGGTGAAATATCTGTCTTATTGTTCTATCTGCGTTATTATTTTATTTTTTTACTACTTCCGGGTTTCGTGTTTCAATAGAAACCGCTTCCTGTTCGTGCTTTACGATATTGTGTTACTGTTAAATCGACAATGTATATTTTACTAAACCACCAACCAACTAAATGTTAAAACTACAAATGACTGCTAGAATTTGAGGCGAATCGTGTTCTCCTCATTGGAAGTCGCAGCTGCAGATCAACTTTGGGTTTTAAACAGCTATACTGATAACAGCGCTCCCCATGTAAGACTCAAGTTACTTTGAAAGCTACTGCCACATTATATTGACAGGACTTTTCTTTAGGATCCTCTTTAGGACTCTGTGTAATGAAGAAGAGAGGGAGACGAGCGCGGCTACCCGATGTGGCAGAAGGACAGAGAAGCCAGACTCAGTCAGTGGCTGGAGTCAAGAAACCTGCTGGGCGGCGAGAAAGACCAAAGAATGCTGTGAAAACAACTCCACCATCAGTTGCATGTGATGGAGGTTTCGAGGATGTTGGTCCAAGCGACAGATCTGCAAGATTACAATTGAGCACAACTGTGTCAGTTGTGGAGATGGAAGGGGAGGAGCATCCAGAGAATAGATCAAAGAAATCAGGTGAGTCCCCAGCAAAATTCTTGACAGATCAGTCTAGATTGACGTCAATGACCGGTTGTCATGTGTTTTTATTTCCACAAGGTAAAGGATCAGCTCTTACACTTTCTCAAATGCAACCTCCTTGACTCTTCCAACAGGTATGGGCAGACTCAGCACTGCATTCTGTCGACTCTGTCATGGAAAGTTCTCACCTCGGAGGCTGCGGCATGCCTTTGACAAGTGGCCAGGAGAGCTGGAGGGGGTCCCTGACCAGACAGAGCCAGCCCAGTCGCCCCTGCTTTTCTACACAGACTTTCAGCGCCTAGTGGGAGTGCCACTGAACCGTGACCCACGTCTCTCACAATTTGTCTGCAAGAACTGCCATACAAAATTCTACAAGTGCCACACTATCCTGCTCACATTTCTGCAGAGAGTAAACCTCTTGCCATCTGTGAATGTGCACACCAGAGACAGGTGAGGACAAATGCGAGCAATTGTAATGTCACAGGGTAGAGAGCGGCGATTGTAAACCTATAGGAGGGTCAGTAATGAGCAGTGAAATCAAAACATGATGTTGATTTTGGTTTCAGGAAAAGTTCAGAGTGCTCTCAATCAACAGTGCGTCCCAGCTCGTTGTGTAAGTAGATACATTCCATCAGGACAAGATGATTACCAGATTTTGATACGCAGAGATAACCACTTACTAAATGTCCCATTTCTCTTTCCTCCAACCTGACAACCAGCCCTCCCTCTCCCAGCATTCTCCATCCCCTCCGATCCCAAGTGTCTCCACAGCCTGGTGTCCTGGGCCCACCACCATGCAGAGGACTGCCGCTCCTGCCCTGCCCTGAAAGAAGTGCTGGAGGGGCAGTGTTGGGGCTCAGTAAGGGCTGTCTGGGCGTGTGTGGATGGACATAGTTACATGATGGACACACAGACCAGAGCAAATCCTGGACACACTGGGTGTGATCCCCTACTGGAAGCTGAGGAGCAGCCAAGAGGGAACCGAAACCCTGTCAACACCACCATGCCCCAGGCCAGTCCAGCTGCTACCCCACTGACTCAGAGGTCCATCAACACTGATGCTACTACCACCAGTGCAGATGGTGAGACAGCTTTTGGTGCCTCAAAATTACACTGAGAAACGGGAACACACCATATTTCATTTCAGTATTCAATTAAGTATAGTCTTGATTGCATTGAAATGTGACTCTTTGTAGGTGGTTACCATCTTATGTTTTGACCCTCTTGTTCCTAGAATTTTTCTTTGCTAAGGAGACACCCTCCCCTGCACCAGCCCCACTCATGGACAGGACAGGTGACATTGACCTATATGACCGGTGAGTCAACAATGACACACATGGTTCAAGTTCTTCAATTCTGGGAAGTTCAGATTGGTTAAACTATAGGCTGTGTGTGTTCATGTGAAACCTTAGGAACATGTCCAGTGAGGATGAGTTGGAAGATAAAAGGAAAAGTGGATCCTCTGATGAATTATTTGAACCATACCCAGAAAAGAAGTGAGTGGATTGATGTGGGTTCTAGCTATTTTGTATATCAAAGCAAAATAATGTACATGGAAGAATTCGTATTGATACACACAGTAATAACATAGTAACACATAAGTGGACAGTAAGAGCACTTATCAGAGCAACATTGGTAGTGGAAAAAAGGGCATCAAATGCATGAGTGTTTTCTCCCCTTTCCCATGGCTTGCAGAGTTGCCTCCCCGAAGAAGAGAACCAGAAGAAAAGAAGCAAAAACTCCCAAGGAGCCTAAAGTTAGAAAGAAGCCAGGACCCAAGCCTGGCTGGAAGAAGACAATCAAGTCAGAAAGGTACGGTAGAAGCTGTCTGGGGGCCAAAGCACCAGATCTTTGTAGTAGAACAGATGTTAAAATCTTGAATTGGAGTGTAGCTGGTAGTGGAGAGTAATACATGTGAAATATCCATGTTTGTTTTTGTTTTCAGAGAGGAGCTGCCCAATATCTACAAATGTCCGTACCAGGGCTGCTCAGCTGTGTACCGAGGAGCAGACGGCATGAAGGTCAGATACAAGTCATCCTTACGGCACTGCTTATCCTCTTATGGCCATGACCATTTCTATTAATACATAAGTGATTTCTGAGAGCTGTTTTTATCTGTGGGGTACAGAAACACATTAAGGAGCACCATGAAGAGATCCGTGAGCGACCCTGCCCTCACCCTGGCTGCAACAAGGTCTTCATGATTGACCGCTACTTGCAGCGACACGTGAAACTCATCCACACAGGTAGGTTTGGACTGGCTAATACTGAGGACTAAGGCTAATCTCTTTGTGCCCTGGTCAAGCATATTGTACAATATAGGGATTAGGGTGCCATTTGGGCGCAACCTGAGAGATGTTTGTGTGCTTGTATTAAAAGGCCCAGTGCAGTCAAAAATGTGATACTCCTGTTTTATATTTATATAATAATACTGTGAAATTGTGAAAATGATGATGATGCCCTTTTAGTGTAAGAGCTGTTTGAAAAGACCGCCTGTTTTGGTGGGATGGAGTTTTGGCCTGCCTAGTGACATCACTAGCCAGTGAATTATTTAATAGAGTTTCAAACCTCTCTGACAGTAAGATAATTTTCAGTTTTCGTTTTTCCCCTCCCCACTCAGACCACTCCCAAACAGTCCAAGCAAAATTATTGCTTGAGAAATTGCTCTTTGCGACAATGTTAGTTGAAACAATCACAGTAAGGTACTTAATTGCTACCCAGAAATAATTTGATATTGAGATAAAAACAGCTGCATTGGACCTTTAAGTTTGACCCTTTTCCAGAGGTGAGGAACTACATCTGTGACCAGTGTGGTCAGACCTTCAAGCAGAGGAAGCACCTGTCTGTGCACCAGATGCGCCACTCAGGGGTCAAGCCACTACAGTAAGTACAGAGGGACATAAAGCTCATATCAGAAGGCAAGGTTCTGCGTTGTGAGGGGTTCAGGCACTGATGAGTCTGTCAGACTGTAGCCAAGCCTTTGATTACAGTGCATTCGTAACGTCTTTAGACCCCTTCCCTTTTTCCACATTTTGTTACGTTACAGCCTTATTCTAAAATGGGTTGAATAAATACAAATCCTCATCAATCTATACACAATACCCCATAATGACAAAGCGAAAACAGGTTTAGACATTTTTGCAAATGTATAAAAAAACAAAAACTGATACCTTATTTACATAATTATTCAGCCCCTTTGCTATGAGACTCGAAATTGAGCTCAGGTGCATCCTGTTTCCATTGATCATCCCTAAAATGTTTCTCCAACTTGATTGGAGTCCACCTGTGGTAAATTCAATTGATTGGACATGATTTGGAAAGGCACACACCTGTCTATATAAGGTCGCACAGTTGACAGTGCATGTCAAAGCAAAAATCAAGGAATGAGGTCGAAGGAATTATCCGTAGAGCTCGAGACAGGATTGTGTCAAGGCACAGATATGGGGAAGGGTACCACATTTCTGCAGCATTGAAAGTCCAAGAACACAGTGGCCTCCATCATTCTTAAATGGAAGAAGTTTGGAACCACCAAGACTCTTCCTTGAGCTGGCCGCCCAACCAAACTGAGCAATCGAGGGAGAAGGGCCTTGATCAGGGAGGTGACCAAAACCCGATGGTCACTGACAGAGCTACAGAGTTCCTCTGCGGAGATGGGAGAACCTTCCAGAAGGCCAACCATCTCTGCAGCACTCCACCAATCAGGCCTTTATGGTAGAATGGCCAAACAGAAGGCACCCCTCAGTAACCGCCCGCTTGGAGTTTGCCAAAAGGCACCTAAAGGACTCTCAGACCATGAGTAACAAGATTCTCTGGTCTGATGAAACCAAGATTGAACTCTTTGGCCTGAATGCCAAGCGTCACATCTGGAGGAAACCTGGCACCATCCCTACAGTGAAGCATGGTGATGGCAGCATCATGCTGTGGGGATGTTTTTCAGCGGCAGGGACTGTGAGACTAGTCACGATCGAGGGAAAGATGAACGGAGCAAAGTACAGAGATCCTTGATGAAAACCTGCCTCAGAGCGATCAGGACCTCAGACTGGGGCGAAGGTTCACCTTCCAACAGGACAACAACCCTAAGCACACAGCCAAGACAACGCAGAAGTGAACACGATTGAAAATGGCTGTGCAGCGAGGCTCTCCATCTAACCTGACAGAGCGTGAGAGGATCTGAATGGGAGAAACTCCAATTACAGGTGTGCCAAGCTTGTAGCGTCATACCCAAGAAGACTCGAGGCTGTAAATCACTGCCAAAGGTGCTATAACAAAGTACTGAGTAAAGGGTCTGAATATTCATGTAAAATGTGACATTTCAGTTTTACATTTTTTTTTATAAATGTGCACAAATAAAATAAAATAAACTGTTTTTGCTTTGTTATTATGGGGTATTGTGTGTAGATTGATGAAAGAAAAAACAATTTAATCAATTTTAGAATAAGGCTAACGTAACAATGTGGAAAAAGACAAGGGGTCAGAATTCTTTACGAATGCACTGTATGTGGTATGATTTGGGTTAATAAGAATTAATGGAAGGAGGAATTGGGACTGGATAAGGACATATATGGCTGTAAAGCCGATACCTCTGTGCCGAAATCCCTGATGCAGTAAAAAATGTAAAACATTGAATATGAAGTAAGCTTTGTGACATATTTGAATGCAATCCATTACCTCTTTGTTTGTCTGAATTTGTGGGTTTTACTCACCATCCAAGCTTTTGTGAGAGCGCGTGGTACTCTTTTGATTTGTGACACCCTCAAATGAAATGTTATTTGTCACATGCGTCAAATACTGCAGGTGTAGGTAGTCGAGGTCGACCGATTAATCGGCATGGCTGATTTTAATTAGGGCCGATTTCAAGTTTTCACAACAATCGGTAATCAGCATTTTTAAGATGCCGATTATGGCCGATTTACATTGCAATCCACGAGGAAACTGTGTGGCAGGCTGACCACCTGTTACGCGAGTGCAGCAAGGAGCCACGGTAAGGTGCTAGCTAGCATTAAACTTACCTTATAAAAAACAATCAATCTTCACATTATCACTAATTAACTACACATGGTTGATGATATTACTAGGTTAACTAGGTTGTCTTGCGTTGCATATAATCAACGCGGTGGCTGTTAATTTATCATCGAATCACAGCCTACTTCAACTAAGCCAAACGGGTGATTTAACAAAAGCGCATTGCTGAAAAAAGCACAATCTTTGCACAAATGTACCTAACCATAACAATTGTTTACAGACAGATTATTTCACTTATAATTCACTGTATCACAATTCTAGTGGGTCATAAGTTTACATACACTAAGTTGGCTGTGCTTTTAAACAGCTTGGAAAATTATGTCATGGCTTTAGATGATTCTGATAAGCTAATTGACATCATTTGAGTCAATTGGAGGTTTACCTGTGGATGTATTTCAAGGCCTACCTTCAAACTCACTGCCTCTGCTTGACATCATGGGAAAATCAAAATAAATCAGCCAAGACTTCAGAAAACAAATTGTAGACCTCCACAAGTCTGGTTCATCCTTGGGAGCAATTTCCAAATGCCTGAAGGTACCACGTTCATCTGTACAAACAATAGTACGCAAGTATAAACACCATGGGACCACGCAGCCGTCATACCGCTCAGGAAGGAGACGCGTTCTGTCTCCTAGAGATGAACATACTTTGGTGCGAAAAGTGCAAATCAATCCCAGAACAGCAAAGGACCTTGTGAAGATGCTGGAGGAAACAGGTACAAAAGTATCTATATCCACAGTAAAACGAGTCATTTTTCGTCATAACCTGAAAGGCCGCTCAGCAAGGAAGAAGCCACGGCTCCAAAACTGCCATTAAAAAAAGCCAGGCTACGGTTTGCAACTGCACATGGGGACAAAGATCGTACTTTTTGGAGAAATGTCCTCTGGTCTGATGAAACAAAAATAGAACTGTTTGGCCATAATGACCATCGTTATGTTTGGAGGAAAAAGGGGGAGGCTTGCAAGCCGAAGAACACCATCCCAACTGTGAAGCACGGGGGTGGCAGCATCATGTTGTGGGGGTGCTTTGCTGCAGGAGGGACTGGTGCACTTCACAAAATAGATGGCATCATGAGGATGGAACATTATGTGGATATATTGAAGCAATATTTCAAGACATCAGTCAGGAAGTTAAAGCTTGGTCGCAAATGGGTCTTCCAAATGGACAATGACCCCAAGCATACTTCCAAAGTTGTGGCAAAATGGCGTAAGGACAACAAAGTCAAGGTATTGGAGTGGCCATCACAAAGCCCTAACCTCAATCCCATAGAGAATTTGTGGGCAGAACTGAAAAAGCGTGTGCGAGCAAGGAGGCCTACAAACCTAACTCAGTTACACCAGCTCTGTCAGGAGGAATGGGCCAAAATTCACCCAACTTATTGTGGGAAGCTTGTGGAAGGCTACCTGAAACGTTTGACCCAAGTTCAACAATTTAAAGGCAATGCTACCAAATACTAATTGAGTGTATGTAAACTTCTGACCCACTGGGAATGTGATGAAATAAATAAAAGCTGAAATAAATCACTCTCTACTATAATTCTGGCATTTCACATTCTTAAAATAAAGTGGTGATCCTAACTGACCTAAGACCTAGAATTTTTACTCTGATTAAATGTCAGGAATTGTGAAACTGAGTTTTTAAATGCATTTGGCTAAGGTGTATGTAAACTTCTGACTTCAACTGTATATATTTTTAAACCTGCATATTTAGTTAAAATAAATGAATGTTAGCAGGCATTATTAACTAGGGAAATTGTGTCACTTCTCTTGCGTTCAGTGCAAGCAGAGTCAGGGTATATGCAACAGTTTTGGCCGCCTGGCTCGTTGCGAACTAATTTACATTACATTGAAGGTTGTGCAATGTAACAGCAATATTTAGACTTAGGGTTGCCACCGGTTCGATAAAATACGGAATGGTTCCGTATTTCACTGAAAGAATAAACGTTTTGTTTTCGAAATTATACTTTCCGGATTTGACCATATTATTGACCAAAGGCTCATATTTGTTAGAGCAGTCTGACTGAGCAGTGGTAGGCAGCAGCATGCTTGTAAGCATTCATTCAAACTTTACTGCGTTTGCCAGCAGCTCTTAGCAATGCTTGAAGCACAGCGCTGTTTATGACTTCAAGCCTATCAACTCCTGAGATTAGGCTGGCAATACTAAAGTGCCTATAAGAACATCCAATAGTCAAAGGTATATGAAATACAAATGGTATAGAGATAAATAGTTGACGTGTCATGATTTCTATAATAACTACAACCTAAAACTTCTTAACTGGGAATATTAAAGAACTGGGAATATTGAACCACCAGCTTTCATATGTTCTGAGCAAGGAACTTAAACGGTAGCTTTTTTTTTACATGGCACATATTGCACTTTTACTTAATGCAAAAACACAGTGTTGGAGAAGTATTTAAACCAAATTTAGCATGTTTCATTTATTTGAGACTAAATAGATTTTATTTATGTATTATATTAAGTTAAAATAAACGTGTTTATTCAATATTGTTGTAATTGTCATTATTACAAATATATATATAAATCGGTATCGGCTTTTTTTGGTCCTCCAATAATCAGTATCGGTGTTGAAAAATCATAATTCGGGCAACCTCTAGTGGGTAGACCTTGGCATATAATGCTTACTTACAAGCCTTAACCAACAATGCAGAGTAAGAAAATATTTGCTAAATAAACTAAAGTAAAAAAAAAAAAAAAAAACACACCATAACAATTACGAGGCTATATACAGGAGGTATCGCTACCGAGTTAATGTGCAGGGGTACGGATTATTGGAGGTAATTGATATGTATATGTACATGTAGGTAGGGGTAAAGTGACTGCATAGATAATAAACAGCGAGTAGCAGCGGCGTAAAAAAGGTAGTCAATGTAAATAGTACGGGTGGCCATTTGATTAACTGTTCAGCATTCATATGGCTTGGGGCTAGAAGCTGTTAAGGAGCCTTTTGGACTTAGACTTGGCTCTCCGGGTACCACTTGCTATGCGGTAGCAGAGAAAACAGTCTATAACTTGGGTGGCTGAAGTCTTTGACAATTTTTAGGACCTTCCTCTGACACCGCCTGGTATAGAGGTCCTGGATGGCATGACGCTTGGCCCCAGTGATGTATTGGGCCGTACGCACTACCCTCTGTAGCGCCTTGCGGTCGGGCAGTTGCCATACCAGGTAGTGATTCAACCAGTCAGGATGCTCTCGATGGTGCAGCTGTGTAACTTTTTTAGGATCTGAGGACCCATGCAAAATCTTTAAAGTCTCCTGAGGGGGAATAGTTGTTGTCGTGCCCTTTTCACTACTCTCTTGGTGTGTTTGGACCATGATGGTTTGTTGGTGATGTGGACACCAAGGAATTTGAAGCTATCGACCCGCTCCACTACAGCCCCGTTGATGATGTGAATGGGGGCGTGCTCGGCCCTCCTTTTCCTGTAGTCCACGATCAGCTCCTTTGTCTTGCTCACGTTGAGGGAGAAGTTGTTGTCCTGGCACCACACTGCCAGGTCTCTGACCTCCCTATAGGCTGTCGCAACGTTGTCAGTGATCAGGCCTGCCACCATTGTGTCGTCAGCAAACTTAATGATGGTGTTGGAGTCGTGCTTGGCCACGCAGTTGTGAGTGAACATAGTGTACAGGAGGGGACTGAGCACGCACCGCTGAGGGGCCCCCGTGTTGACGATCAGCATGGCAGATGTGTTGTTGCCTGCCCTTACCACCTGGGGGAGGCCCGTCAGGAAGTCTAGGATCCAGTTGCAAAGGGAGGTGTTTAGTCCCAGGGTCCTTAGCTGAGTGATGAGCTTTGAGGGCACTATGGTGTTGAACGCTGAGCTGTAGTCAATGAACAGCATTCTCACGCACAGTACCAGTCAAAAGTTTTAACACACCTACTCATTCCAGGGTTTTTCTTTATTTTTACTATTTTGTAGAATAATAGTGAAGACAACAAAACCTAGAAATAACACATATGGAAACATGTAGTAACCAAAAAAGTGTTAAACAAATCAAAATATATTTAATATTCTTAAAAGTAGTCACCCTTTGCCTTGACAGCTTTGCACACGCTTGGCATTCTCTCACCCAGCTTCATGAGGTAGTCACCTGGAAGGCATTTCAATTAACAGGTGTGCCTTGTTAAAAGTTAATTTGTGGAATTTATTTCCTTTTTAATGAGTTTGAGCCAATCAATTGTGTTGTGACAAGGTAGGGGTGGTATACAGAAGATAGCGCTATTTGGTAAAAGACCAAGTCCATATTATGGTAAGAACAGCTCAAATAAGCAAAGAGAAACTACAGTCCATCATTACTTTAAGACATGAAGGTCAGTCAATACGGAACATTTCAAGAACTTTGAAAGTTCCTTCAAGTGCAGTTGCAAAAACCATCAAGCGCTATGATGAAACTGGCTCTCACACCAAAGAAAGACCCAGAATTACCTCTGCTGCAGAGGATAAGTTCATTAGAGTTAAATGCACCTCAGATTGCAGCCCAAATAAAAGTAACAGACACATCAACTGTTCAGAGACTGAGTGATCAGGCCTTCATGGTCGATTTGCTGCAAAGAAACCACTATTAAAGGACACCAATCAGAAGAAGAGACTTGTTTGGGCCAAGAAACACAAACAATGGACATTAGACCAGTGGAAATCTGTCCTTTTGGTCTGATGAGTCCAAATTTGAGATTCTTGGTAAACGGATGATCTCCGCATGTGTGGTTCCCAACGTGACGCATGGAGGAGGTGGTGTGATGGCGTGGGGGGTGCTTTGCTGATGACACAGTCTGTGATTTATCAAGGCACACTTAACCAGCATGGCTACCACAGCATTCTGCAGTGATATCACATCTGGTTGGCGCTTAGGGGGACTATCTTTTGTTTTTCAACCTGATAATGACCCAAAACACACCTCCAGGCTGTGTAAGGGCTATTTGACCAAGGAGACTGATGGAGTGCTGCATCAGATGACCTGGCCTCCACAATTACCCGACCTCTACCCAAATGAGATGGTTTGGGATGAGTTGGACTGCAGAATGAAGGAAAAGCAGCCAACAAGTGCTCAGCATAATGTATGTGGGCTACTCCTTCAAGCATTCTAGGTGACTACCTCATGAAGCTGGTTGAGAGAATGCCAAGTGTGTGCAAAGCTGTCCGCAAGGCAAAGGGTGGCTACTTTGAAGAATATAAAATATATTTTGATTTGTCTAACACTTTTTTTGGTTACTACATGATTCCACAACCATCTCTGCCTTTCAAAGCAACTTGGCGTTCTTGGGCACAGGGACCATGGTGGTCTCCTTGAAACATGTAGATATTAGAGACTCAGTCAGGGAGAGGTTGAAAATGTCAGTGAAGACACTTGCCAGTTGGTCAGCGCATGCTCGGAGTACATGTCCTGGTAATCCGTATGGCCCTGCAGCCTTGTGAATGTTGACCTGTTTAAAGGTCTTGCTCACATCGGCTACGGAGAGCGTGATCACACAGTCGTCCGGAACAGCTGGTGCTGTCATGCATGCTTCAATGTTGCTTGCTTTGAAGCGCGCATATAAGTCAATTAGCTCAGCTACACAATTTTTTAAACTTATGGTCCACTGCATGAAAATCAGTCAGATAATTAAGTCGCCTTATTCATAATCCAACATATTATCCACATGTACAATC
The DNA here is from genome assembly GCF_016432855.1 of Salvelinus namaycush. Taxonomy (NCBI): domain Eukaryota; kingdom Metazoa; phylum Chordata; class Actinopteri; order Salmoniformes; family Salmonidae; genus Salvelinus; species Salvelinus namaycush. The sequence goes on along the minus strand of NC_052315.1, from coordinate 23,118,203 downwards.
CAACATGTACTATATCCACATCATATAGTACCAGTCAAAAGTTTGGACACACCTAGTTGTAATCCGTAATAGTTTGCAAGCCCTGCCACATCCGATGAGTATCAGAGCCGGTGTAGTAGGATTCAATCTTAGTCCTGTATTAACACTTTGCCTGTTTGATGGTTCATCGGAGGGCATAGCGGGATTTCTTAAAGGTGTCCTGATTAGTGTCCCGCTCCTTGAAAGCGACAGCCCAAGCCTTTATCTCAGTGCGGATGTTGCCTATAATCCATGGCTTTTGGTTGGGATACGTGCGTACGATTTCCATGGGGACGACGTCATCGATGCACTTATTGATGAAGCTGGTGACTGATGTGGTATACTCCTCAATGCCATTGGATGAATCCCGGAACATATTCCAGTCTGTGCTAGCAAAACAGTCCTGTAGCTTAGCATATGCGTCATCTTACCACTTCCGTATTAAGCGCGTCACTAGTTCTTCCTGCTTTAGTTTTTGCTTGTAATCAGGAGGATAGAATTATGGTCAGATTTGCCAAATGGAGGGCGAGGAAGAGCTTTGTATGCGTGTGGAGTAAAGGTGGTCTAGAGTTTATTTCCTCTGGTTGCACATGTGACATGCTGATAGAAATGAGGTGAAACAGATTTAAGTTTTCCTGCATTAAAGTCCCCGACCACTAGGAGTGCGGCTTCTGGATGAGCATTTTCTTGTTTGGTTATGGCCTCACTAAACCTTTTTATCTTCACTTTCAGGTGCGAAGTGTGTGGTTTCCAGTGCCGCCAGAGAGCATCGCTAAAGTACCACATGACTAAACACAAGGCAGAAGCTGATCTGGAATTTGCATGCAAACTGTGTGGAAAGCGCTTTGAGAAGGCCCACAACCTCAACGTCCACATGTCCATGGTGCATCCCCTCACACTAGCAGCTGCCGGAGGAAACATCGACAGCCCCTCCAACCCTGCTATCACCAACATAGAGACCATCACAGAGACTGGGGAACTGAACCCTTACACCAGTTGACTAACTTGATTAGGCCTGTGACCCTCAAGGAGATATAACAACCACAAAGACACCTAAACCACAAAGTATAACAGGGCTAGGGAACTAGATTCAGCTGCGGGACGATTTCTGTCTGAGCGGATGGTCAGAGAGCCAGTACATAATTATAATAACTTTGTACAACTGTAAATTGACCACAACTAAGGCAAAGAAATCACTTGCGGGACGGTTTTGGCCCACCAGCTGCCTGTTGCCGACCCCTGCTCTATAAGGAGTCTGGTGTAGAATGGTCATTGAGGTAGAGAATAAGGTTATTATAAGTTATACGTGCACTGTGTATAAATGACAGTACTTCTAAAAGGAGCACAGCTAGCGGATCCTCTTTCAAAGTCAGGTAAGCTGTGTGATACTTACTTTAGTGTTGTACTGCTCTAATTATATCCTTAAGGCAACATTATCATGTAGCTAGCCAAGTATATTCTTCATGGGAGGACAAAGACCAAGTTTTCAAACTCCCCCATACATCTTTATATATATTGTTCATGAAGGAAGGCAAGTTGTCATGATTCAAGGAAGCCAAATTAGTAACAGTCCACAGGTGTGCCTGTAGCCCCATATATATTTCTCTCACACACACACAGTCCATTCTGAAAGTATTCAGACCCCTTCCCCTTTTCCACATTTTGTTCCTTTACAGCCTTATTCTAAATTGTATTAAATAAATACAAATCCTCATCAATCTACACACAATACCCCATAATGACAAAGCGAAAAAAGGTTTTTAAAATGTTTGTCTATGTATTAAATATACATAACATACCTTATTTACATAAGTATTCAGGCCCTTTGCTATGAGACTCGAAATTGAGCTCATGTGCATCCTGTTTCCATTGATCATCCTTGAGATATTTCTACAACTAGGTTGAAGGAATTGTCCGTAGAGCTCTGAGACAGGATTGTGTCGAGAGACAGATCTGGGGAAGGGTAACAAAACATTTCTGCAGCATTGATGGTCCCCAAGAATACAGTGGCCTCCGTCATTGGCCTCCGCCCAGCCAAACTGAGCAATTCGGGGAGAAGGGCCTTGGTCAGGGAGGTGACTAAGAACCTGCTGGTCACTCTGACAGAGCTTCAGAGTTCCTCTGTGTAGATTGGAGAAGCTTACAGAAGGACAACCATCTCTGCAGAACTCCACCAATCAGGCCTTTATGGTAGAGTGACCAGACGGAAGCCACTCCTCAGTAAAAGGCACATGAGAGCCCGCTTGTAGTTTGCCAAAATGCACCTAAAGACTCTCAGACCATGAGAAACAACATTTTCTGGTCTGATGAAACCAAGATTGAACTCTTTGGCCTGAATGCCAAGCGTCACGTCTGGAGGAAACCTGGCACCATCCCTACAGTGAAGCATGGTGGTGGCAGATTCATGCTGTGGGGATGTTTTTCAGCGGCTGGACTGGGAGACTAGTCAGGATCGAGGGGAAAGATGAAAGGAGGAAAGTACAGAGAGATCCTTGATGAAAACCTGCTCCAGAGCGATCAGGACCTCAGACTGGGGTGAAGGTTCACCTTTCAACAGGACAACAACCCTAAGCACACAGCCAGGACAACGCAGGAGTGGCTTCGGGACAAGTCTCAGAATGTCCTTGAATGGCCCGGACTTGAACCCGATCGAACATTTCTGGAGAGACCTGAAACTAGATGTGCAGCGATGCTCCCCATCCAACCTGACAGAGCTTGAGAGGATCTGCAGAGAAGAATGGGAGAAACTCCCCAAATACAGGTGTGCCAAGCTTGTAGCGTCATACCCAAGAAGACTTGAGGTTGTAATCGCTGCCAAAGGTGCTTCAACAAAGTACTGAGTAAAGGGTCTGAATACTTATGTAAATGTGATATATATTTTTTGCTTTGTCATTATGGGTTATTGTGTGTAGATTGAAGGGGGGAAACTATTTAATCCATTTCAGAATAAGGCTGTAACATAACAAAATATGAAAAAAGTCAAGGGGTCTGAATACTTTCCTAACGCAGAGGAAGTCCAACTCTTGGCTTAGGCTGGAATGGCTGAGTTGAAAGACTAGAGCTGCTGTCAGGTCCAGGTCAACACATAAGACCTCCAGCTAAGGAACAGGGGAGAGAGAGAGGGTCACTCAATAGGGTATTATGTGGGTCAAAGAAAGTACAATGGTATATCAATCTGCTGTGTTTTGAGAGCCATTGGTAAAAAGCAGAGTCTGACATGAGGTGAAGCCCAGAAAGTTATCATAGGCTGTATTTGTGTAATGTTTGATGTTTGTGAAATCCTAATAAATGTATCATTATGTCATATCCAGCTGATTTCAACCCAGTCCTACTCTATGGGCTACAGACTGCGATCAGCCTTGCTCTGGGTGGTCAGTGCACTAATGTGTTACCTGGTTCAGCTGATGTTGAGACAGTGAGGTTGGGGATGTCAGAGAGTCTTCAGAACCACCTACTGGGCCCGAGTCAGAATCTGGGAGGGGGTCCATCTGTGAGACCAAAACGCAGATTCAGAAAAATGCTACTATAAGTAGTTTGTTGACCACATACCAGTCAACCATAGTGTAGATGTATGATTATTAAACATGATTATCTGTGCTTTTTTTGCGAATCAAAGTAAGCTCACCTCATCAGTTGGGTGCTCGGTCACAGGGAAAGAAGTCTGGCCATCCATAAAGAGCTTGATAAGGGATGAGTAGCAGAGCACAGGAACCCTGGGGCCTTCAATGTCCTCTCCAACATCTCAGAGTTAAGATGGGGGACCAGGCTGGAAGGGAAACAGAACACAATACACATACAGAACTCGCATATAAACAAGAAGATGGATGACACTGAGGACAGCACTGACAGTTTGACCAAGTAAATATACCTGTAAAAGGTTAAAGGCATCAGTCTTATGTATTCCTCTAATGTTACCATGGCTACAGGTTGGTATGGGCTTTGTTCTTGATTTTAAAAAATTATATATAAATACCCAATATAACATCAGAGACACAAAATGTTGAATGATAAACATTACAGTTATGTGGTGTTTTGTTAGTGTAAAAGGTGTTTTAGTCTGTTGAATACATTACTATTACATAGTTTAGTATGTAGGGCTAGGAGTTCCCTGACCACCTAACCAGGAAAAACTCCTGGCATTGACTAAATCCCACAGTGCCCCCACCTTTCCCACCCACCCTACTAGCACTGACTTTGAGGAAAATATACTTACTATAACTGTGATATGTGGTTGTCCCATCTACAGTGGGGAGAACAAGTATTTGATACACTGTCGATTTTGCAGGTTTTACTACTTACAAAGCATGTAGAGGTCTGTAATTTTTTATCATAGGTACACTTCAACTGTGAGAGACGGAATCTAAAACAAAAATCCAGAAAATCACATTGTATGATTTTGGGGATCCATAATAAATACAAATACAAATCAGCAGATTATGAAGGTGTTTTGGAGTGCAATGTTCAACCCAGTGTTCAAAAACTGTCTCTGATCAAGGTTGTGTGTCTTCCAGTAGGACAACTACCCCAATAACACATAAAACGCACCCTGGAATGGTTCAAGAAGAAGCACTGGACTGATCTGGAGTGGCGAGCGAAGAGTCCAGATCTGAATCACATCCATAACCTATGGCAAAATGTGAAAACAGCAGTTGGTGGAGGCCACACCTCTTCAGCAGTTTGCTGCGAGTGGGCCAAAGTGCCAGTAGAAAGGTGCAGCAAGCTCATTGATGGCCACAAGAAGCTTTTGTTGGCCGTTATCTTGGCTAAAAGCTGTGCAACCAAGTGCTAGCTCTGGGTTGCCAATTGCAATGTTGAAAATCCAATAAGGTGTGAAGACCAATTTTTTTTTTTCAATTTCAACTTATTTTAGAAGAAATAAGGAATAATTTTAACAAAGTACAAGGGTGCCAATATATTTTGCCACAACTGTATATATTAAGAAACCTACGTATGTGTGGGTTTCGTTTTCTTTGAACGTTGACCTCTGTCCTTTAGGTGGTGTGAAATAGATTTTCTCAATTGGCTGTGTTACGTGTCCACTCTGTCAAAGCTTACAAACGTGGCTAGTGAATCTATTGAGCAAACATCTAGGTTGAGTTTGAAAAACTTTATGTGTCCTCACCTGTCTGTGCTGCTCTGCCAGCTGTCCCAACATCTCCAGGCTTGTCCTGATGCCCTGGCCCTGGCCACTCCCCTGGCCCTCCCATACACAGTGCAGACAGGCTGCCAGGAGCAGGGGCGGGGCAGAGGGAACAGGGCATGACACCCCTTCTTTGAACTGCCAAAGAGACAGCACATGAACTCAATCATCACTCTCAAAAATAACATTGAAATAAAAGTTGACATTTAGTTTGTATAGGAGTATTATCAGTAAATGTTGTATATACACAGGCATGTACGCATGATCCTGTTTTATCAGTAGGCCCACAAGTGACAGTCAGCCAGTACCTGCAGCTGCTGAGGCGACACCAACACAGGGGAGAGACAGCCCCACTAGTGCTGTCCAACACACACACAAATTACACTCAGTCAGCATCATATATTAAAACTCTCAGATTAAGGTGTACTTCACCTCAGCTTAACAATCAGATGTGTTCCTGGTAGTATAATGTACTGTACACTAGCAGAGACGAGGAGCAGTGGACAGTGAAGACTGATCAGGGATTTGGTTTTGTTCACTTCTCCTGATGGACAGTTACAGCTCAGGGGACAGCCCCTGCCATGAGCACAGCCTATGAAAAATAAAAAGAGGGAAGATATTCCAATTTCTTATGATAAATATCACAATATGTTGTGTCTACCCATGTCTATAGCAGTACAGTTAATGATCTAAGAATGGAACCAAATTACTGTTAAGAAGTGTGCAGCTTGGAAGCTGCCCTTCCTCTGATACACAAAGAGATGCAGTATAACAATAATAATCAAATCTGGGAAACACATCATAGTATTTCTGTAAAAATAAATAAGGGTCTTGATTTCAACAGGTTTGGTCAAGATGAGAAGTGAACTATGGATTCACACATGTATTCAGACTGTAGCCAATTTAATCATCCTGCTCTGTAATAGTCCATCCTTCCCTCCCTCTCTTAACCCCTCCATCCTTCCCTCCCTCTCTTAACCCCTCCATCCTTCCCTCCCTCTCTTAACCCCTCCATCCTTCCCTCCCTCTCTTAACCCCTATATGGGCACACCTGATACTAGTTGATATATTCCATGATGGTCTCACAATCCAGAGTCCTCTTCACTCTGATTTCAAAACAATACTGATACTGAACTGACTTCAACAATGTCTATTGGATAATTAGAATGATCTGGGTTACAGATCAGTCCAATACTGACCCCGTCTGCTGGTCCATGATGGCGTTAAGAATGTGTGAGCAGACTGTCCTCATGTCTCCTGCACAGCTCCCTTGGTCCTCAGGAAAGGGAAGGTATAGCTGCTGACACGCCAGCTGCTGGTACTCCTGTCTGATACACACAGGCTCTGTTACATATTCAACACATCAATATATACCAAAATTAATCTGTGTGTTGTTTATTGAGGCATGTGCTTCACTTATCTGGGTCAGACAGGGCATCCTTACTCCTTTGCACTCTGAGTTCAGCTGCAAGCCACTCTGAAAATGACAACTTGACAAAGACGACAAATGGCTATAAAATGTATCATCAATATCAGCCAATGTGTTCCAAAGGGGCACGGACAACTTTGAGGAGGTCTATGCTTTACGACAAGGTTTTAGACTGTGCAGGTTTTAATCTGTTGCCTCACCTGGTATTCTGGGAGTTTTACTAGGAGACGGAAGGGGGGCGTGTTTCCATAGCGTCAAGTCAGATTTCCTCCCAGTCGTATTTGTGTCAGTAACACTTTTCCACAACCCATGATTCTCCTGCTCACCCTGTCTGTCTGCCTCCACATGATCAGATTCCCCACTTGCTTCAATCGGCAACCTCCTCGCATCTGGCATTAGTCTGGAAATTAGGTACAGCATCTGCAAATACACCATCGCACATGCACACACACCAATTCAGGGCTAGGCAGGACATGTCTCTGTGTAGTCAAGCAGAGAGGTACAACTGTAGGCGTATGTGACATTCCGCTAAAACAGCAGCCCCCTGCTGCTTACATAAAGGGCATCTCAGAGTGTGGCTGGGTGATAAAGATAATTTCAGTGACACTGGGAAAATAACGTGCATACCGGTACCTTTTTATTGAGGCTGCAGGGATTATTTTACTGCTGCGGTTCAAACTGTGACTCAATCCTGCAGAGCCCATAGTACCCCTGCAGCCACGCAGAATCTGGCCAACAAAAACAAAGCAGTCCACATAAATACATATTATGATAGCACTGTCCTATTGAGCTAAAGTTAACTGTGCCTTTTGGTTTACAATATACCGTATAATTAGTATCATGTCATCCTAGATGCTGAGGGTCCCTCTCCAGTCTCACCCACCTAACACAGAAGAGCATGTTGGTTTGGGTGGGGCAGGGCAAGGCAGTGGCCAGTGCCTCCGGAACAGACACAGGGCCGGGCAGCAGGGGTGGGCACAGCTGCACGAGGGGGCACTGGGCCTGGGAGGCATGAAGGTGCACAATTCAATGATCCCCCTCTATAGGGAAGGACAAAAGAAGACTATAAGAGGCTATAGGAAAAAGGAGAGGGGGGTAAGAAAGAGAGAGAGAGCAGGAAAATAAGATGGAGAGAGCGAGAGAGAGGGAAAATTAGATGGAGAGAGTGAGAGAGAGGGAAAATTAGATGGAGAGAGCGAGAGAGAGGGAAAATTAGATGGAGAGAGCGGGAGAGAGGGAAAATAAGATGGAGAGCGAGACAGATAAAAAAATATATGGACACCTTGTTGTGGAGCAGGTCCCACATGCGTTGCAGGAGGGCAGTGAGCAGCTGTCTGTGTCCCAGCAGGATGTTGACAAACTGAGACACCCAGGGGCTCGGTCTTGGGTCACAGAGCACATTAAGCTCAAAGGAGAGAAGTGCATTTTTAAGCTGACTTGCAGTTACACTTGTGGAGGCTAAGAACATCATAATATACACAACTATGTGCAGATGGACTGGAAAGAAAATCAAGTAGTGACAATTCTGTATTATTTGGTGGGCTTATTCCGGAGGCGTCCAAAAGTCTCTGGCAGAAGCTCCTGAGGATCATGTTCTCCACCTGAACATAGACAGGATAGACAGACAATGTGAGAGACCGAAACAGTGAGTGTGGCATCAGAAATAACTAGAACGACAGACAAATAGAGTAGGAAACGAAATAGTTGAGACAGAGCAGAGGAGAAAAACAGTAGAAGAGAGGGAGAAATGCAGAGACGGGAGAACAGTCGGCAGTTCCTGGCATTCCTTCCAACTTTATTGTGCAGCTCAGGGAATTCGACTGATCTACATGAAGCTTGATGATTGTCTGGCCAACCAGTTCCTCAGCACATTCAGGGAACACAATACTCAGCGTGTGGGAGATCCTGGCCAGACAACTCTGTCAAGTCAGAGATAATAAGACTGGTTTGATTTGTATGTGTGTGTGTGTTTTTGTTTAACTATTTGAACAAACAACTGGAATCAACATACACAAAACATCTGTATCAGACTCAAAGCGATAACAGAAAACTGTGTGGTCAGTCAGTGGTTGTATGGCTGTGAGTGTGAATACCAGAACTGACTTTTTGAGTGAATCTATGAAATTTATCCTGATATCAGGCTTTACATGCAGCTGACTGGACAGAGACAAAGAATACAATAGCTGGGCAGAGCATGTGAACACACCATTCAATAAAATCCATTCATTTTAAAGCAAGAGAGCATAAGTCTTACCACATGTGGAGTTAGGAGGGCAGGGAGAAAACGAGTCAGGAAATATGGCCTTCTGAAAATGCTGGAGTAGGAAAAGAGTGCAAGTGTGGTGACACATAAAAACAGACACAGTGCAGAACACAATACGATATGTATCAGTCATCAGTACATTGATCTCAATAGGTGATTTGTGAGTTATGCAGCATGTTGATGCTATATTTTAGGGTACCTACAAGGCCTCCATGATGACTGTGGCAGATATCCTTCCTGTGCTCTCAAACAAAGAGACTGCCTTGTCCACATCCTGACCCGCCTGACACTGGGGCTGAGAAGGCAGATTGCACACAAACACACAGACTGATACGCACATAATTAATACATGAAAAACATGAATTGAAGAGATGGCACACAAATACAACCAGCAGAGAGCGCTCAAACCTGCACAAGAGCTCCTGCCCTAGAGACATCCTCATAAAGGCCAATCTCCTGCAGACAGAGAGAGGGGGACCCTGTTTATACATCTGGAGGAGAGGAGATGAATGAGGAGATGAATGAGCTGCTGAATGAGAGGGTTTGTGGTATGGTAAATCAACCAGTCAGAGTTAGTTACATTGGAATAACTGGAATGTCTCAGCTGATCTATATACGCCTCACATACTGGTTCAGTGACTCTCTAGGCCCTACCTTCAGGTCAGCCAGTCTGGTCTTGGCAAGGGAACTTCAGACTAAAGGCCCAGTCCAGCAGTAAAGTGTTAAAGCAGAGCCAGAGTATCTGTCACCTGACCTTCAGGTACTGCGGGGGTCAAAGGACACTATGTCCGACAGGAACTTCAGCAGGAAAACCACAGACTTCTTACTGTTCCAATGGTAACTGCTGGCACCGCCGAAACACATCCAGGAAGACAGGAGAGAAGTCAACTTTGTCTAAGAGGCCCAAACATAAGAAGAGAGGGGACCAACATATTGGTATTCTAGTAGCCACTAACTAAACTCTGAGGGGACTAGCCTTAAACCACTCACTGTACGAGGGGAAAACACCAGGCCCTTCCAGTGCACCCTTACGGGCCAGGAGGAAAGCAGTGATCATGTTCTCCAAGTCAAGGGCTCCCGAGTGGTGCAGCGGTCTAAGACACTGCATCGCAGTGCTAGAGGGAGTCCCATGGGGCGGCGCACAATTGGCCCAGAATCGTCCAGGTTAGGGGAAGGTTTGAATGGGGGTAGGCCCTCATTGTAAAAAAAGAATTTGTTCTTAACGGACTTGCATAGTTAAATAAAGGTTAAATTAAAAAAAGACCCCTCAAATGCTGAGCTTAGGAACCTGGACAGGAGCTCTGATGTACAAAGAGAGAAATGTCATTTTTTATTGATTTATTTTACCCTCATTTAACTAGGCAAGTCAGTTAAGAACAAATTCTTATTTACAATGACGGCCTACACCGGCCAAACCCGGACGACGCTGAGCCAATTGTGCGCCGTCCTGTGGGACTCCCAATCCCGGCCGGTTGTGGTACAGCCTGGATTCTAACCAGGGTGTCTGTAGAGCGCCTCTATAGCACTGAGATGCAGTACCTTAGAACGCTGCACCACTCGGGAGCCCATAGGAGCATTGTTGGAAATAACTGTGTGTGTGTGTGTGTGTGTGTGTGTGTGTGTGTGTGTGTGTGTGTGTGTGTGTGTGTGTGTGTGTGTGTGTGTGTGTGTGTGTGTGTGTGTGTGTGTGTGTGTGTGTGTGTGTGTGTGTGTGTGTGTGTGTACCTTTGAGGCTTGGCTGTGTGTTTGGATTGTACACGAGCAGGGTGGAGAGACAGGAGAGCACATGCTTCCAGTTAACCTCATGAGTCTCCAGTACTTACTGCAGTTGAGACAGCAGCTCCTCTACCTTGAATATTACTGCCAACTAGGACAGAGAAAGAGAAAGGGTTAAATGTTATATCACACCCCAGATACAGTCACATCACAACTCTCTATTATAAGGTTCACACTTGTTATTCTATAGACCGGTTTTAACATACCCTACTGTAATTTCACAATGTCCTGTAAAAACACCCTAATGTCATAACTCACACCCACAGGTACATCATCATTAATTTCAGATGTATGTGGTCAGTCACACACATACACACATGACCTCACAAACAACTACATGACAAAATACATATTTGGAAGAGCAGCTCACATTAACCAGACATGGTAATGTATTTATAGATGTACTAAGGTATTTATAGATGTTTCTTTAGAACAGAGCAGAGCACCAGCCATTTACATTACGAAACAAGGAGGTCAACAGTATGCAGGTTTTAGCAAAGCCCCACTCTCTTTGCATGGCAATGGCATCAGATACTATGTAGAATATAGGTAGAGGAGAACACCGATGAGATAGATGATATAGATGGCTGTTTTACAAGAGGCCCTATATTAAAGAGAGATGTCAATGATAACATATTCTGTGATTTTAACTTTCAGTCTGTAGGTGAGTGTATGAGAGAGAGTGGGAGAAGAAACAGCGCAGTGCATCAGGTGACAGACACACCACACAAGGAAGCATCAAACATCTGTACCCTTTTCCAACAAAAAGAGATACATACCAGTGAATATTATGGATTGATATGTATGTTCTATAATTCTGTTTGATTAGCAGCCTTTTCCACTTCACCATCATTCAGCTGCTGTTTCACCAGACTGCAGGGTCTGCTTGCTATGCTAAGTATCCAGCACACCTAAAAAAAACAACAACACAGGTTCAGAAATTAATATTAGCAGTTGGATGAGATAAAGCCTCTGTCTATTGAATGCAGTTTCGAGCTGCAATGAAAGGGGACATTCAAACTCACAGGAGAGCATGTCATCCAGCACTGAACAGCAAACCAGGGAGAGCCTCCTGCATGGTCTCGTCAAAACCAGCTCGCACCAACACCGTTACCACAGCTGCAACACAATACATAGTTGGATGTATACAGACTGATTTGAGGTGAATGGCAGATAATAATATATGTACAGTTTATTTAGAAAGTATTCAGACCTCTTCCCTTTTTCCACAATTTGTTACGTTACAGCCTTATTCTAAAATTGATTACATAATTTTTTTACCTCAATCTACACACAATACCCCATGATGACAAAGTGAAAACAGGTTTTTAGAAATGTTTGCTAATGTATTAACAATAAAAAACAAAATACCTTATTTACATAAATATTCAGACCCTTTGCTATGTGACTCAAAATTGAGCTCAGGTGCATCCTGTTTCCATTGATCATCCTTGAGATATTTCTACAACTTGATTAGAATTCACCTGTAGTAAATTCAATTGATTGGAAATTATTTGGAAAGGCACACACCTGTCTATATAAGGTCTGACAGTTGACAGTGCATGTCAGAGCAAAAACCCAGCCATGAGGTTGAAGGAATCGTCCGTAGAGCTCAGATACAGGATTGTGTTGAGGCACAGATCTGGGGAAGGGTACCAAAAACAATTTTGCTGCATTAAAGGTCCCCAAGAACTCCATCATTCTTAAATGGAAGAAGTTTGGAACTACCAAGACTCTTCCTAGAGCTGGCCGCCCAGCCAAACTGAGCAATCGGGAGAGAAGGGCCTTGGTCAGGGAGGTGACCAAGAACCTGATGGTCACTCTGACAGAGCTTCAGAGTTCCTCTGTGGAGATGGGAGAACCTTCCAGAGGGACAACCATCTCCGCAGCACTCAACCAAATCAGGCCTTTATGGTAGAGTGGCCAGACGGAAGCCACTCCTCAGTAAAAGACACATGACAGCGCACTTGTAGTTTGCCAAAAGGCACCTAAAGGACTCTTAGACCATGAGAAACAAGATTCTCTGGTCTGATGAAACCAATATTGAACTCTTTGGCCTGAATGCCAAGCGTCACGTCTGGAGAAAATCAGGCACCATCCCTACGGTGAATCATGGTGGTGGCAGCATCATGCTGTGGGGATGTTTTTCAGTGGCGGAGACTGGGAAATTGGTCAGGATTGAGGGAAAGATGAACGGTGCAAAGTACAGAGAGAGCCTTGATGAAAACCTGCTCCAGAGCACTCAGGACCTCAGACTGGGGTGAAGGTTCACCTTCCAACAGGACAACGACCATAAACACAGTCAAGACAATGCAGGAGTGGCTTCAGGACAAGTCTCTGAATGTCCTTGAGTGGCCCAGCCAGAGCCCGGACTTGAAGCCGATCGAACATCTCTGGAGAGACCTGAAAATAGCTGTGCAGTGACGCTCAACATCCAACCTGACAGAGCTTGAGAGGATCTGCAGAAAATAATGGGAAAATGGATAATGTTACAGGTACATTTCCATTTCACATTATAAGTTCACAAAACCTGTAGGCTGCCACTCAAAATAAAAAAATACAGTAAGAAATGCATAAAGTTTAATAATTAATAATACATTCAGTATTAACACGAAAATAAATTCCCTCCAACCGCACCGATCCTACATGTATCCATCCAAAAGTATTTTATGAAATCAAACTAATAGCAAATTATTTTGATTAAATGAATCTTAACACAATGAACAGAGGCAATTTTAATGACCATCTAAAGATCAATCTCCTCAGACAGGACATGGGACAAACAGATCAATGTATTATCAGGGTTGGCAAGGCTAACATTTCAGTCTCTGTCTATCTTGCTGATCGATCCATTGAAGGTAAATGGCACCAGCTAGTCCATTAGAGCTACACTGTCACTGGGATGATGAAAATGTCTGCGACAGCAGTAATGTGAGGTACTACAGTTTATTACTCTAAACAGACACATTCTTTAGTCACTGAACAGAATGTTCCTCTGTTAAGTTGTTCCTGACAGCACCAATGCTGCAAGAACATCGACTTGAAGGCAATTTCAGTACAGCTATGACTATGAGCTATCCATCCATACCGTCGATGGACCAGATGAGACTAGTCCTGATTCATAATTGTATCTATCTCTATTTTGTGTGAGAATGGCTCATATGCAAAAGTTTGAACGTAAGATGAGAGAATTGTATGCCCTTCAGACAGTCTTCCTTTGTTTGTCGTTCCAGTGAATAGGCATACTGGAGATACAAGCACACATGAATGAGAATATTTTTGAGGATTTCCTGTGAATTCCACCCATGTTTTCCTGGACACCCTGGCACTGCGGCAAGAAACCTGTTCATAGAAGGTGAAAACAACTCATTAAAATGTAATCCCATCTGTCTCATGAATATTTAAGTGTTTTTTTTCCTATTGTGACACTAAACCACAGCATAGGAAGTGTAAATACTGCAGTTGCTGGAACAGTGTCAGGAAATCACCTGTCAACCTGTAAAGTACAGCGGACACTGTTACCTGGGAGAAACAATCTGAGCTGTCGCTCAAGTGGACGTGACACTGTCCTTGCACCCACAGCAGGTACTTTCACCCATTTCTCTAATGGAAGTGACACTTTAGGCATTTCCTCAAAGTACAACTTACAAAGAGGCACTTTGCTTAGTTTGCGTAGGATTTTACAAACCACACAGCTCATATGGTAACCTCATGGCTCTGTAGCACCAAGAAGAGAAATATCATACCAGGTAAATTAGAGTATATAGTGTGTATCTGTGAAATAGTTTAGGCCCTATGTCTCCGTCTGTCTCTGTGCAGCAGAATACGAGGTGGAATGCATGGGCTGAAATCTGTGGTTATCAAAGGTCAAATTACCATTGCAAGTGAGGCTGAGCAGCTGTAGAGCCTTTCATTGAAATTACAGACAGGGGATGCGTGGCATTGAGAGAGGGAAAGAGACATGCATTGAGAAAATGATGACTCCCATTGGTAGTGGCATGATTATAACTCACCATGTGAATTTACATAATTTTCATGCAAAGCTTCAAATCCTTAAAATACCTTTGCCTAAAAATAGGTCTAACAGCAGGTATATTAATTAAATGGACAATATGTTGTGCATCTGAGTGTTATTGATATGCAAGGCTTATGACACTGTACAGGAGGGTCCAGAACACAATGTAAGCAGAGTCATGTAAACATTTTCCAACGGCTTCAATGTGTGTTAATCCATTCGTTTTAGATTAGGGTTAGTTGCGATTGGAAAACAAAACAGGTTTTCAGTATATGGCAATTTGTAATGGAAACACAAGATGGACTTGCCTCAAAAATATTCTAGGATTTTACTATTGTTTCCCAAAATACAACTTTACCCATAAACCCCTACCTGTTTTCCAATAGAAAAGTGTCAATAATTGACAGGAATAAGGAAACAGTTAAGGATTTTGGGGGTAGTTGAGTTATATCTTCATTTACGGTTTTAACTATCACGTCTCATTTACAGGAAAACAAAATACAGTGGCTACCCACTGCGAATATTGACAAAGCCCCTTCAAACAACGGAGTTCAGCCCATAGACTTCAGCATACATGCTACTTTCCTGAGCTCCCACGTCTTGTGCCAAAACCAAGCTCCAATGCCATTTCCCACTACAAATGCGCAGAGAAACACAGTAATTAAAATACTTGAGTGGTGTAAAAGGGAATAACACTTACAAAAATGCATTTTACAAAATGTTCACTCCCCTAAGGTGTCAGTTTAGCTTTTGCCAGAAAATGAATACATACAGTGCATTCGGAAAGAATTCAGACAACAGAAAACTGCTGCAATTGTGTACTATGAATTTAATTATTTTTCCAAAATCTGTGTTATAGCCTTTTCTAAAATGGAATCAATTGTTTTCCCCCCCTTCACTTTACACATAATACCCCATAATGGCAAATCAAAAACTGGTTTTGAGAAATTTTTGTAAAAAAAAAAAACTCAAATATCACATAAGTATTCAGGTCCTTTACTCAGTACTTTGCTGAAGCACCTTTGGCAGCGATTACATCCTCGAGTCTTCTTGGGGATGACGCTACATGCTTAGCACCCCTGTATTTGGAGAGTTTCTCCCATTCTTCTCTGCAGATCCTCTCAAGCTCTGTCAGGTTGGATGGGAAGTGTGGCTGCACAGCTATTTTCAGGTCTCTCCAAAGATGTTCGATCGGCTTCAAGTCCGGGCTCTGGCTGGGCCACTCAAGGACATTCAGAGACTTGTCCTGAAGTCACTCCTGCATTGTCTTGGCTGTGTGCTTAGGGTCATTGTCCTGTTGGAAGGTTAACCTTCACCCCAGTCTGAGGTCCTGAGCACTCTTGGAGCAGGTTTTCATCAAGGACCTCTCTGTACTTTGCTCCATTCATCTTTCCCTCGATCCTGACTAGTCTCCCAGTCCCTGCCGCTGAAAAACATCCCCACAGCATGATGCAGTCACCACCATGCTTGAACGTAGGGATGGTGCCAGGTTTCCTCCAGACATAACGCTTAGCATTCAGGCCAAAGAGTTCAATCTTGGTTTTATCACACCAGAGAATCTTGTTTCTTATGATCTGAGAGTCTTCAGGTGCCTTTTGGCAAACTCCAAGTGGGCTGTCATGTGCCTTTTACTGAGGAGTGGCTTCTGTCTGGTCACACTGCCATAAAGGCCTGATTGGTGGAGTGCTGCAGAGATGGTTGTCCTTCTGGAAGGTTCTCCCATCTCCACAGAGGAACTCTGGAGGTTTGTCAGAGTGCAGAGTGACCATCAGGTTCTTGGTCACCTCCCTGACCAAGGCCCTTCTCCCCCAATTGCTAAGTTTGGCATGGGCAGCCAGCTCTAGGAAGAGTATTGGTGGTTCCGACCTTCTTCCATTTAAGAATGATGGAGGACACTGTGTTCTTGGGGGACCTTCAATCTTGCAGACATTTTTTGTACCCTTCCCCAGATCTGTGCCTCAACACAATCCTGTTTCGAAGCTCTATGGACAATTCCTTCGACCTCATGGCTTGGTTTTTACTCTGACATACACTGTCAACTGTGGGACCTTATATAGACAGTTGTGTGCCTTTCCAAATCATATCCAATCAATTTAATTTACCCCAGCTGGACTCCAATCAAGTTGTAGAAACATCTCAAGGATGATCAATGGAAACAGGATGTACCTGAGCTCAATTTTGAGTCTCATAGCAAAGGGTCTGCATACTTATGTAAATAAAGAATTCCTGTTTTGGAATTTTAATAAATTAGCAACATTTTCTAAAAACCTGTTTTTGCTTTGTCATTATGGGGTATTGTGTGTAGATTGCTGAGTTTTTAAAATTGTTTTATCCATTTTAGAATAAAGCCGTAACGTAACAAAATGGTGAAAAGTCAAGGGGTCTGAATACTTTCCGAAAGCACTGTAGGCAGCTATTATGACTGTATGAGCATATTTCAAGTCCAACACCTGCCGAAAATCACGTTCATTCCAGTCATAACATGCCCTCTCACACAAAGACCTATGAACTACACAAAAAAATATATTGAAAACTACAACTTCTATTTCAGGAGTAAAAAGGCTTAGAAACATTAGACCTTAAAAAAGGTAACCACATAACATGCAAACATAGATGTGTTATGAGATTGTTTTAACACAAATGCAAATACACAATGCAAAGAGACATGCAAATGTCCTCACATTGGCACACACAAAGAAACCTGTTAATCAGTCCACAAATATTATGCACAGGCAAATATTGTCACGGAAACACCCTCAGAAACAAAGGTACTGGCTATATTGCTCAGCTGTGCTGCAGCACAATCTTTACTTTAGTACGTCTCAGTGTTAAGATTCCTTCTTTAAATAAAGATCCTCCTTGGACAAACTCAAGACTGCTTTTATGAATGCTTTTATTATGTCTCCTCTTTATAAAGTACATGGACTCCTAGAAAACCATCTTTGAATCCAGAACAAAAACATTTGTAACAGTACTTTTCAAACACCACACATTTCCATCCGACAAACAATCAGTTTTCAAAACCATTCCCATTCCTTTGACACATAAACCTCTTGTAAACATGATACAAATCAATAATTTCAATTACAAAAAATGTTTTATAGAAAAATATATTTTCTTTTATAGGTATTTCTCTTCTTCGGCCTATTTACATGAGGTACTCTTCAGTACAATCTCATAAAAAAAATAAGAAAAAAAGGGGGTTAGCGGGGAAAAGGCCTTTGGTTTCAAGATTATAATTTTTTTTTTAAATGTCCATTCGCTGTCCTGTGTACACAGTGTCAATGTCAATGATTGTTTTCATATTGTTGTGTGTGATTTGTAGCCAACACTCTGGGACCTCCACAGGTTTGGTTTAGAACAGAAACTCTGTCTACAATCAGGTTTCAGTCCGGGTGGTGGGGGTACAGAACTTCCGATGGGCAAAGTGACCGAGGACGATGAGGAGCATCTCAGAGGTGCTGCTGAGCGCCACTATGAAGGGCGCTTGGGACGCAAAGTCAGCCTCCGCCCGCCGGAACGACAGCTGCATAACCGCCAGCGCCAGGAGGCTGTTCTGCACCCCCACCTCAATACTGACCGTCTTCCTCTGTGGCACTGCTAGTCCTGCCAGCTTCCCCATCCCAAACCCTAGCAGCAGCCCAAACAGGGGCACGGTCACCCCCGCGACCACTATCTGAGGTCTCACGTTGGCCAGGATAGACGCCCCCATCTGGTAGGCCATGAAGATGCCACCCACGATGAGCACGAAGCTGAAGGGCCGGATCAGTGCAAGCAGTACACGGGTCAGTTTGGGCAGACGTAGCTTCACCAGCATGCCCAGGGAGATGGGGATGGCAATGAAGAGAAGGGTGCCCAGGATCTTGATAAAGGGCACGTGGAGGGCAGCGTGGACACCCAGTAGCCTGCCGTACAGGGCAGAGGACAGGGGCATGGCTGCTGCAGCTACAACTGTGGACACCAGGGTCATGGAGATGGCCAGGGTGACGTCCCCGCCCAGTAGCAGGCTGTAGAGGTAGCCTCCGCCGCCGCCCGGGGCAGAGCATGTGATGACCAGGCCCAGGGAGAGGGCCTTTGGCAGGGAGCCCAGCCTGGACAGACCATAAGCGTACAGTGGCATGACCAGGAACTGCCCTGCAACCCCCAAGAGGAGAGGCACAGGCTTCCGCAGGAGACCCCTCAGCACCTCTACCTCTACCTTGCACCCGAAGGCACACTTGTTGATGAAGATGAGCGGCAGCAAGGCAAATAGGACAGGGTTTTCAGAAAAGTGGGACAGCACGCCTGACTGTATGAGCCGGGCAGCTGGGTCATCCCTGCCAGGCGCCACCCTGATGCAGTAATCTGTCCTTTCTTCAATTACAACAGGGAAAGAATCCTGGTCCAACTCCAATAGCTGGATGAGCAGTTGTGCCCGACCCGGCAACCCAGACCTTATGCTGATAATGAAACTCTTCACGGGCCCCGCATGACTGTCACTTACATTCAGGATGGAAAGAACCTCCGAGTCCAAGGAGCTTACATTGACCGTCTGCTTCCAGCTCTCGCGGCCCTTCGTACTTACGGCGCTTCGGTATTGACTGGAGATTACAATCACGCCCTTAGTGTTTTCGGGAAACTCAAATTCTTGGGAGGTCCCGTCCCCGATTTGTATATACCTTCTGTTACTGTCGGCCGTCACGTTCATGTTGTTGTTGTCTGTCAGGGACCTGCCCTCCGTTGGCGGATCTGTTCCTCTCGTTATCAAGAAGAGACAACAGAATCCAAATAGCGTCCTCATTGTTAGGTGCGCCGCAAATACACGCTGCTCCCCAGCCTGCGACCTCCCCAGTCCGTCTTAAACCACCTTCCTTTTACAGAACGCGATAAAAACTTCTCAGATCCCCTGATACAATAGCTACGTAGGTAGCGGGGTCTACATTCCTTCTGGTACCCATTTAGCTTCACCCGTGTTCTTGCTCTCTTTCTACCGGAATTTAAACATCACCCCGCCCCATCCGACTTGAACGCTGCTTAAATAAAAAAAATAAAAAATGCTGTCATATTTGACCGATATCAGAAGATTCACGACTCATTTTTTCGTGCTAAAAAGAAACATATGCCTCGGCGAATCGTCGCCTCGCGTTCCGGTTTTTATTGTCTCTGCTTGATACCAACTGTCACCACCGCCGTTTCCCCCTGATTTCTTCTCTTATTTCACTCACTCGCTAAGACTTATTTTAATCCAATCAGAGAAGCCCCTAGCGTTAACGCTCTTTTTTGTTGTTGCGTTAACTCTCTAGGTCCCTTACCAAAATAAGCACCAACGTCACTTGAGAAAAATCTAATTGCGGGGGTGTTCTTTCTTCCATGCGTGGGCTGCATTCTCAGCATCATAGAGGATACACCGTTTATTTATGGGGGAGGACCCACTGCAAAATGCTGTGGTCATGTTATGTTGACTAAAGGAAAATGGTGGAGTAAGATTAACATAGTCCAAAACATATAAACTGCAGTTCATTGTGGCTGGAGGTATTTTCCTTTATTTAGTTATTCTGCCCTTGCAAAAAAAGATTGCAGTTTTGAAACTGCTGTAAAAGTGCAGTAACTACAGTCGACTGTGGTATTTTGGAAGCAGTAATTGCTGAATTATACTGCACTGTAACTGTAGTTAGACTTCAAAATTACTGCAATCTTTTTTGTAAGGGTGGCATCACACACACACACGCGATTTATGCAATAAATAATGCATTTAAGCAGGGCAGGGGGGCTTGTTTTCTTATACTGAACAAAAATACGCAACAATTTCAAATATTTTACTGAGTTACAGTTCGTATAAAGAAATCAGTCAATTGAAATATATTAATTAGGCCCTAATCTATGGATTTTACATGACTGAAAATACAGATATGCATCTGCTGTTCACAGATACTTAATTTAAAAAAAAATTTAAGTAGGGGCGTGGATCAGAAACCAGTCAGTATCTGGCGTGACCACACGCTGCCGTACACGTCGATCCAGAGCATCCCAAACATGCTCAATGTTCTGGTGTGTATGCAATCCAGAACTGAGACATTTTCAGCTTCCAGGGAATTGTGTACAGATTCTTGCGACATGGGGCCATGCATTGTCATGACGGCGGCGGATGAATGGCAAGACAATGGGCCTCAGGATCTCGTCACGGTATCTCTATGCATTCAAATTGCCATCAACAAATACAATTGTGTTCGTTGTCCGTAGCTTATGCCTGCTCATACCATAACCCCACCACCATGGTGCACACCATGGGACACTGTTCACTAAGTTGACATCAGCAAACTGCTCACCCACACAACGCCATACACGTGGTCTGCGGTTATGAGGCCGGTTGGACGTACTGCCAAATTCTCTAAAACAATGTTAGAGGCGGCTTACGGTAGAGAAATGAACATTCAATTATCTGGCAACAGCTCTGGTGGTCATTCCTGCAGTCAGTATGCCAATTGCACACTCCCTCAAAACGTTAGACATCTGTGGCACTGTGTTGTGTGACAAAACTGCACATTTTAGAGTGGCCTTTTATTATTCCCAGCACAATGTGTAATGGTGCACCTGTGTAATGATCATGCTGTTTAATCTGTCAGGTGGATGGATTTTCTTGGCAAAGGAGAAATGCTCACTAACAGAGATGTAAAAGAATGTGTGCACAAAATTTGAGAGAAATAAGCTTCTTCTACATAATGGAACATTTCTGGAATATTTTATTCCAGCTCATAAAACATGGGACTAAAACTTTACATGTTGCGTTTATATTTTTGTTCAGCGTAGTGTGTGAGAGGGGGAGCACCTGGTGTGTTTGTCGAGCAGAAGGGTGGATTTAAGGTGTTCAAGCTAGTCTGTTCTAGTACCAGATATTTGATGTCTGGTAAGCTCTAGCATAACACATCCTCTGTGTGCTATAGAAAATCTAGGTTGAACGTAGTAAGCATCTTGAGATTTTGTAACCTTTATGGTTTTATCTATGGAGGAACTTGTCTAGTCCATGAGACCATGCTGCAACGGAAGCTTGATGAGCCACTACAGGAACAACATGTTTCTCTATCAAATTCTCTTGATCTTTGGACCGCTGCATCTTTGATCACTGAGCAAAAACATAGTGACCATGAACACACACATTGCACGGTATCCAGTTCGCTGCTAAGTATTGCTGATGGGACGTTCGTACACAACGAATGCAATTGTGAAATTTGATACCACCATTTGTACGATGTAAGGGAACTCCTGTGCTCTCTGAACAGCAAGGGCACATCACATAAGATGAATGGATTCATAGCATGAAGTGTCTTACCTGACTTTTTAATAGGTTAAGTGAGTCCAGTCAGTAATTTTTCTGAGAAAGCTATTCAATCGATCATAGATAGTGAGTGTAGCCACTTTCATTGTATTGATAAGAGTGCAGCTATCTATTGTGCAGTACGTGGCCTACTTTGACTCATGACTCAGAGGTTTCAAGAAAAAAAGGGAGAGGTCTGGTCTTCTGTGAGAGCATTTAAGCCAACAACCTGCTGAACTGGAGAGCTCTCCAGACATTTTGCAGAGTGACAGTTATTAAGAGCCACAGGGCAGATAATATACCTCACAAAAGACACAGGAAAAAAGCCCCTGTTAAGATTCCATCCACACCTAGTGCCTTCAGAAAGTATTCAATCCCTTTACTTTTCCCACATTTTATTGTTTTACAGCCTGAATTTAAAATTGATTAAATTTGTCATTGACCTACACACAATACCCCATAATGTCAAAAGTATAATTGTTTACAATTCAATTAGAAATGAAAAGCTGAAATGTCTTGAGTCAATAAGTATTCAGACCCTTTTATGGCAAGCCTAAATAAGTTCAGGAGTAAAAATGTGCTTAACAAGTCACATAGGAAGTTGCAGGGACTCACTCTGTGTGCAATAATAATGTTTAACATGATTTTTGAATGACTACCTCATCTCTGTACTCCACACATAATTATCGTTAATGTCCCTGAGTCGAGCAATGAATTCAAACAGATTCAACCTCAAAAGACCAGAGAGGTTTTCAAATGCCCCACAAATAAGGGCACCTATTGGTGGATGGGTCAATATAAAAATAAGCAGACATCGAATTTCTCTTAGAGCATGGTGAAGTTATTAATTACAATTTACATGGTGTATCACTACAAAGATACAGGCATCCTTCCTAACTCAGTTGCCGGAGAGGAAGGAAACCACTCAGGGATTTCACCATGAGGCCAATGGTGACTTTAAAACAGTTAGAGTTTAATGGCTGTGATAGGAGAAAACTGAGGATGGATCAACAACATTTTAGTTACTCCACAATACTAACCTAATTGATAAAGTGAAAAGAAGGAAGCCTGTACAGAATACAAATATTCCAAAACATGCATCCTGTTTGCTATAAGGCACTAATGTAAAACTGCAAAAAAAATGTGGCAAAGAAATTCACTATGTCCTGAACAAAAAGTGTTATGTTTGGGGCAAATCCAACACATCACTGAGTACCACTCTCCCTATTTTCAAGCATGGTGGTGGCTGCATCATGTTATGGATATGCTTGTCATCGGCAAGGACTAAAAAGAAACAGGAGAGCTAAGCACAGGCAAAATCCTAGAGGAAAACCTGGTTCAGTCTGCTTTCCAACAGACACTGGGAGACAAATTCACCTTTCAGCAGGACAATAACCTAAAACACAAGGCCAAATATACACCTTAGTTGCTTACCAAGACGACATTGAATGTTCCTGAGTGGATTCAGGCTGTAACACAACAAAGCGTGGAATAAGTCAAGGGGTATGAATACTTTCTGAAGCCATTGTACTGTAGACAATTTAGACCCTTGTTTCAGAATGACCATGGGGAGAAATGAGGTTTACTTTGAAGCTGTACAGTAGGCATGTACAGTATAAGGAGTCTGTCTCTCTGACATCAACAGTTACCTACAACATGACCTGTTTACACCAGATGAATGCATAACACAAACAATCTTTACTGACGGCAAGCATGTTATATAATCTGAAAGGCTAATAATAATGACCATCACTCCACACAGAAAAGGAAGCAAAATAATTGTGTGAAGCAGTACTGCAGAGAAATGTTCACAGCATCACAGATCATTTTTTAACAGCATGAACTCTTCAGTATGTGAGCTTATTTTGGCAAAGAGTAAAACATGCATTTGAGGATGTGTTGAAACAGCACCCACAGTCTGATGGTTGAACTCATGTCGTGGTTACATGGTTTCCTGGTTACAAATGCTGCAACCATAGGACAATCCAGAAGTCTATCAGTTTGCTTGTGGTGCCATATGCTGCTGTCATTTCCTGAGTGTTGAAATGACAAAATGTTCATATCAGATGGCTAAATATACCAAAATACTGCAAAACCTGCATAACTAAGAGTATTAATAACCATTCCCATGTAAAATAAAAGAAAGGAATGTATTCCCAAAATGTCTTAGCTACAGAAGCCAAATCTCTGGTTTGTATGTGATGTGGACAGAAAGGGGACATCCTTGTTATATGGCAACATAATTCAAGAGTTCGGGACTATAAGGTTCTATCTGCACTTGTCAAAATGTTGTTATTGACATAGCCTTGTTCGGTTCAATGTTCTCTACCTATATAGTACTCTAAATACCCCAATTCATGGTGTTAAATTCAAAAGAATACAAGATAAAAATTGTTAACATCTCAAACCAATGAGGGTTCGGAACTGTAAAGCCAATTATCTCAGAATATTATTTTGGCAGATAGAACCTTCTAGTCTCAAAACGTCGATATTAAAACCTTACATAGGATCAATCACTATATGTCTAACTAGATACATCCAGGCACTGAGGAGAAGACCTATGCATATACCTGCATCCCAATAAGGCAAACATATTCAAAGCAAAATAACATAGGCATGAATTAGCAATATATTTTAACAGAAATAATCAGGAAAACAAAAAATATGACTGAGAATTGTCCTCCCTCTATACAGAAATAATGACATTAAGTCAGAGGATTATTTCTTTTAAGAGTTGGGAAAAAGCAGTAGACAATAGTGTGTCTTAATTTTGTTTGTTAGTGTTGTCAATACAGTGTGTCAAGAGATGTCTGTGGTTTAGTGCTGAACAGAGTGCAAACTGGGAAACATCAGAGCACTCTAAATAATAGTCTCCATTCAAATCAATGATTTGTCCGTTCTATTCATTCTATGTATATTCATTTAATCTTATCTGATAGGCAAAATCCAGATAAATAACTTTTGGGGGTCCAAGCTTCCATATATTACACAAATGTGTCTGTTTTAAAACACCTTTTTCCAATATACTATTTAGACATTTTGCAAAACTCTTCATGTTCTCAGGAAAACCCTCACAATTCAAATATACATCCAAAAATATGTCATGTGACAATGTACTGAAATTCACAAGTACAACTAACCAAAGGGGATATTTTTTTCTCTCTGCATTGTTGGGAAGGGCCCGTAAGTAAGCATTTCACTGTTAGTCTACACCTGTTATTTTACGAAGTGTGTGACAAATAACACTTTATTTTGATTTGAGGGATCCCTAATTAATATAAGACAATGAGTGAGAGATGGAAAGACTGATATGGGAAAAGGAAAGGTGGAAAAAAAGAGATGTGCAACAGAAAAAGAAAGACGGACAGAAAGAGGGGGAAGAGAGACCCATGCCTTCTCAGGTGGTATTTTCAGCACCACAGTGTGAGTGTGTATATAAATAGACGTGAGGATGGAAATCAATAGGCTCATTAGGTCCTCACGGTATGAACAGTTTGATAGAATCACACAGCTCCCAGCTGTTTGTTTCCAAGCGGTTGTCAAGCCTCCATCTGTCTAGCAAATAGTTGAGAGATATGTTCAGTTCCGCAAAGCAGCCAACCTGCAATGTAAATAAAAGTGTAATTGTTGATTTATATGAAAATCTTTGGTCTATGTGCATGTTGATCATTGGAATATCACTATGCATAATTAAAACAGGGATCTATCATAGTACCAACACATCTAGCCAGAATCTACACTACTTTACTGTCAAATAATTTGAGAATAGCTTGTTAACACATTTCCTTAATTTAGAAAACAAGCCAAATGTCCCACAGTAACCAGTGAAAGCTGCATTGTTAGGGTACCTGCGAGACAGCTGGTCCTCCTTTTCCTGCTGTGAGCGGGAGGAGCTCTCTCCCAATGAGGTGGCTCCTGCAGGCAGCTGGCTGAGCTGGTCCATCACCTCCAGACCACTCTCTTCTGCTATCTGGACGATGAGGTCATCCACCTGGTCCTGGGGCGTGGTCAGTGTGGTGGCCGAGCTCATAGAGTCCTCCATCACCTATAGGTGAGTGGGTTTATGTTGTTTCACAATTACTGCAATTATCCAGAAGGGTATAGTAATGCATGTTGAGATAAAGGGTTTAGTGAACTAGGATAATGGTCGAGGAGGCCGAGTGAGCTAGAGGTCTTAGGGAAGAAGGGGACACGTGAACAAGAGGCTTGAAAACTTCAAGACATGAAATTGATTAGGAGTACAACCATTATGTACACTGAACAAAAATTTAAATGCAACATGTAAAGTGTTGGTCCCATGTTTCATACGCACAAAAAGCTTTCTTCTCTCAATTTTTTTTGCACAAAATCTTTTACATCTCTGTTAGTGAGCATTTATCCTTTGCCAAGATAATCCATCCACTTGAAAGGTGTGGCATATTAAGAAACTGATTAAACAGCATGATCATTACACAGGCGCACATTGTGCTGGGAACAATAAAGTCCACTCCAAACTGTGCAGTTTTGCCACACAACATAATGCCACAGATGTCTCAAGTTGAGGGAGCGTGCAGTTGGCATGCTGACTACAGGAATGCCAACCAGAGCTGTTGTTCATTTCTCTACCATAAGCCACCACCAACATTGTTTTAGAGAATTTGCAGTACGTCCAACCGGCCTCAAATCAAAGTTTATTTGTCACGTGCGCCGAATACAACAGGTGTAGTAGACCTTACAGTGAAATGCTTACTTACAGGCTCTAACCAATAGTTGCACACAATGCAAATCGGATGCTCTCGATTACCTGTTCAGGAGTCTTATGGCTTGGGGGTAAAAACGGTTGAGAAGCCTTTTTGTCCTAGACTTGGCACTCCGGTACCGCTTGCCATGCGATAGTAGAGAGAACAGTCTATGACTGGGGTGGCTGGGGTCTTTGACAATTGTTAGGGCCTTCCTCTGACACCACCTGGTGTAGAGGTCCTGGATGGCAGGCAGCTTAGCCCCAGTGATGTACTGGGCCATACACACTACCCTAGGTAGTGCCTTGCGGTCAGAGGCCGAGCAATTGCCGTACCAGGCAGTGATGCAATCAGTCCGGATGCTCTCGATGTTGCAGCTGTAGAACCTTTTGAGGATCTCAGGACCCATGCCAAATCTTTTTAGTTTCCTGAGGGGGAATGGGCTTTGTCGTGCCCTCTTCACGACTGTCTTGGTGTGTTTCGATCACTCTAGTTTGTTGTTGATGTGGACACCGAGGAACTCCACTACAGCCCCGTCGATGAGAATGGGGGCGTGCTCGGTCCTCTTTTTCCTGTACTCCACAAGCATCTCCTTAGCCTTGGCTACGTTGAGGGATAGGTTGTTATTCTGGCACCACACGGCCAGGTCTCTGACCTCCTCCCTATAGGCTGTCTCGTCGTTGTTTGTGATCAGACACTGTTGTGTCGTCTGCAAACTTAATGATGGTGTTGGAGTCGTGCCTGGCCATGCAGTTGTGGGTGAACAGGGAGTACAGGAGGGGACTGAGCACGCACCCCTGTGGAGCTCCAGTGTTGAGGATCAGCGTGGCAGATGTGTTGCTACCTACCCTCACCACCTGGTTGCGGCCGGTCAGGAAGTCCAGGATCCAGTTGCAGAGGGAGGTGTTCAGTCCCAGGATCCTTAGCTTAGTGATGAGCTTTGAGGGTAGTATGTTGTTGAACGCTGAGTTGGAGTCAATAAATAGCATTTTCACATAAGTGTTCCTTTTGTCTAGGTGGGAAAGGGCAGTGTTGAGTGCAATAGAGATTGCATCATCGGTGGATCTGTTTGGGCTGTATACAAATAAGAGTGGGTCTAGGGTTTCTGGGATAATGTTGTTGATGTGAGCCATTACCAACCTTTCAAAGCACTTCATGCCTACGGACGTGAGTGCTACGGGTCTGTAGTCATTTAGGCAAGTTGCCTTTGTGTTCTTGGGCTGCTTGAAACATGTTGGTATTAAAGACTCAATCAGGGACATGTTGAAAATGTCAGTGAAGACACCTTCCAGTTGGTCAGCACATGCACGGAGCACACGTCCTGGTAATCCGTCTGGCCCCGCAGCCTTGTGTATGTTGACCTGTTTAAAGGTCTTACTCACGTCGGCTATGGAGAGCGTGATCACACAGTCATCCGGAACAGCTGATGCTCTCATGATTGTCTCAGCGTTGCTTGCCTCGAAGCGAGCATAGAAGTGATTTAGCTCGTCTGGTAGGCTCGTGTCACTGGGCAGCTTGCAGCTGTGCTTCCCTTTGTAGTCTGTAATAGTTTGCAAGCCCTGCCACATAAGACGAGCGTCGGAGCTGATGTAGTAGGATTCAACCTTAGCCCTGTATTGACGCTTTGCCTGTTTGATGGTTCGTCGCAGGGCATAGCAGGATTTCTTGTTAACTTCCGGGTTCGAGTCCCACACCTTGAAAGCGGCAGCTCTACCCTTTAGCCCAGTGCGAATGTTGCCTGTAATCCATGGCTTCTGGTTGGGGTATGTACGTACAGTCACTGTGGGGACGACGTCCTCAATGCACTTATTGATAAAGCCAGTGACTGATGTGGTGTATTCCTCAATGTCATCAGAAGAATCCCAGAACATGTTCCAGTCTGTGATAGCAAAACAGTCCTGTAGTTTAGCATCTGCTTCATCTGACCATTTTTTTAATAGACCGAATCACTGGTGCTTCCTGCTTTAATTTTTGCTTGTAAGCAGGAATCAGGAGGATAGAGTTGTGGTCGGATTTATCAAATGGAGGGCGAGGGAGAGCTTTATACGCGTCTCTGTGTTTGGAGTACACAACCGCAGACCATGTCTAACCACACAAGCCCAGGACCTCCACATCCGGCTTCTTCACCTGTGGGTTCTGTCTGTAATAAAGCCCTTCTGTGAGGAAGAACTAATTCTGATTGGCAAGGCCTGGCACCCCAGTGGGTGGACCTGACTCTCAAGTGGGTGGGCATATACCCTACCAGGCCCACCATGAATGCGCACCTGCCTATTTGTGAAACCCATAGATTAGGGCCTGATTCATTTGTTTCAATTGACTGATTTCCTTCTATGAACCGTAACTCAGTAGAATCTTTGAAATTGTTGCATGTTGCATTTATATTTTTGTTTAGTATAGATGAGGAACATTTTCTATAAACTTGTGCCACTCACCGAGGTGTGAACATCCAGGTTCTGGACCTGCGTCTCAAACTTGTCCATAACAGCAGACACCTTCTGCAGGTCCATGGAACCCAGCGCTTTGTCCAGTGCCTTGGTGACCTGCGTCATATTCTTTGTGACCTAGGGATATAAAACACAGGAGTGCCACACACAAAGGTAGGACAGAGAGTGCATCTCTATGAAAGTAGCTAGTAGCAAGGATGGCTGAGATTGGAGGTCAAGAAAAAAATATGACAATGACTAATGTGAGACACACAATTGGATGATATTAACATATGATTATGATTAGGCAGAGGGAATAGACTCACCGCTTTCATAGTGACAGCAGTCTGGACCTTGGAGGCAACAGCATCAACACGGGATGCCATGCGCAGACAATTAAGGCCCTCGTTCTTCTTACGGATGGCATTCTCTGCATATACTCTGGCAACTTCCACATTCTTCTGCTGAAGAGCCTGGTGAGACGAACATACACACTAAAAGTCAGTTCAGTTGCCTATAAAAACAAGTTCAGGGGCTGCATGTGTAACAATCATCTTACAGTTGGAATACTGATCTGGGATCAGGTCCACCCTGTCCATGTAATCTTATTCATTGTGATCTAAAAGGCAAAACTGATCCTAAATAAGCAATCTCTACTCTGAGACGTTTGATACATATGGCCCCTGGTCGTCTGTTTAAATCCGTAGGACAGTAATGGACTGGTGCAGCCTCAACCATGATCTTCCACTGCCACCTGCTGGTTAATGTGCTGCACACATCTTTATTCGACCTGTCCAGTCAGACGCCAACTGAACACGTAACGCGTATGCCTAATAATTATTAAGTTAAATTAACTATTTAATGACACGAATTTCAACAATAATGTTGTTTATACGCTATTGGGATAGACTGACTGCTGATCCTGTAATACCACAGGAGGATAGTGGCACCTTAATTGGGGAGGATGGGCTTGTGGTAATGGCTGAAGCGGAATAAGTGGAATGGTATCAAATACGTCAAACATGGTTTCCATGTGTTTGACGCCATTCCATTTGCTCCATTCCAGCCATTATTATGAGCCGTCCTCACCTCAGCAGCCTCCACTGAAAAATACCACACCCTGTATACCCGTAACCCGGGTCGCTTTCAGTAAGCCCAGTGCACACCATATAGCAAAATGTTTAGCATCAGAAAACAAAAATCTACTACACACAACCATGTTCAAGCCTACATTCTTTCTCTGAAAGCCCTCCCTTTACTCACCTTTTTAACTTTGGCTTGCTCGGATTTTGAATCTTTCTCTGCCTTTTTGGCAAGTTTTTCGAGCTGTTTTGCTGTAAACTGTTAGAGAAGTATAAGCAGACATTTTAAAGTGTAAAAATGTTTATTAACTATGTTTAAGCTCCACAAAGACAATGGCTAATTTTCTATATACCTTCAGTTGGAAGAGTGTGTCTGAAAGAAAGAAAGAAAAAAATTAGATGAGGGGTGATACACAGATACAGCCCAGTGTATTGGGCCGGGAATACTTTGCACTAACAGTGTGCAATGACGACTATGACAGACTGAGGGTAACTAGTTAGTGATCTCTGAGTCTGGATCAAAATCATAGAATTGTATAAGTTGTCAACGCGTTCTGGTCATTTCAAACTCTACACTACTCCAATGGCGATAACACACGTAATGCTAGCCACCTAACTACAAATACATGAAAACGGGAAGTTAGCTAGCTATCTAGGCATCTAGACAGTTTAGAAAAATAATCTCTTCAATAGCCATGTAGCTAAAGTTACTCGTCTAAACCTTAACGTTCATCTTTGAATACTCGTCTAGCTTCTGGTGACATCTGACATTGCCGTGAGATTTTAATAGCTAACTATAAAACGTGTATATTTGGTAAAATCTAATATAAACTAATATTAGGCTAGTAGCAAGCTATCATAACATTTATTTTATCGACTGGCTGCCAAGCTTTTCCTTTATACTAGTTTATGTCGGCTAACTAGCGTTATAACGCACGACATA
Source organism: Salvelinus namaycush (assembly GCF_016432855.1). Lineage (NCBI taxonomy): Eukaryota > Metazoa > Chordata > Actinopteri > Salmoniformes > Salmonidae > Salvelinus > Salvelinus namaycush. Next base: position 23,087,105 of record NC_052315.1, on the reverse strand, counting down.
GATCAAAGTAAGTTGACAATCTCGTCAAATCAAAAGTCGAAAACGACTTACCATCCATATCAGCGTGCCTTCACTTGACCTAAAACATTTGTTTTAGTTTGACAAAGAGCTAATTTCCTTAATGTTTTTGATATTCTGTTTTTGTGATGAGTCTTTCTTTCCCCAAACGAAGTTAGCCAAAGCCACGCCCCTTTCCGCTAGCGGCGTATTCCAGCCAAAATACGTCCACGTCATTGGTCAAGCGCATGAGAGCGGTGATTGGATAGATTCAGAGAACCTCAGCTAGGCGCGTATAGTCAAAAGCGTGCTGTCAAAAAGCACGAGTTACCATTGCTAACAACAACATATGAAAAGCAAGAACTTCAATATCGCCACAGCCAGTAGCGATATTAGGATGTTAATATTGGTGGGGGAAACTAAAAAATACAATTTTAGATGCATGACAGCAAAGCCACAACACTAAACAATACATTAATTGCACTATAACGGTGACAAACGGTGCCCACAAACTGTTAGGGCCTACATAAAGCTGTCCCTAAAGCACAGCTTTCTTTTCAGCACAATGGAGGGAATCCTTACCACTGGTACACCCGGTTATCAGCGGAGCCTTGTCTGGCAGCGAAACAGTTTATTCAGCCTCATTTACTGCCTTTAAAAAAAACATAGCTGATATGGCTGACTTTGTTAAATAAATGTGGTTTCTACTGACAACTGAGATGTACATACTATGGCATAAGGCCCTGGGGATGACGAGAAGAGGCAATCCCTAATTTCGATTAAGACATTAATGAGAGAGCTAGGATGGAGCTATTTCTTCAGCACTTTGAAATGTACAGCAACAGAATTCAGAACATGGGCGTTCTTACAGTATTCTCCTTGTACACCAAGTCAGAACCATGGGATAAATAAAGGAGGCATGTAAGCAGACAATGAAACGTCTTACAATATTCGATGATTACATTTCTTTAAAACAGGCTATATCAAAACAAATTTAGTTATATAGCCCTTCTTACATCAGCTGATATATCAAAGTGCTGTACAGAAACCCAGCCTAAAACCCCAAAACAGGTGTAGAAGCACGGTGGCTAGGAAAAACTCCCTAGAAAGGCCAAAACCTAGGAAGAAACCTAGAGAGGAACCAGGCTATGAGGGGTGCCCAGTCCTCTGCTGGCTGTGCTGGGTGGAGATTATAACAGAACATGGCCAAGATGTTCAAATGTTCATAAATGACCAGCAGGGTCAAATAATAACAATCACAGTAGTTGTCGAGGGTGCAACAAGTCAGCACCTCAGGAGTAAATGTCAGTTGGCTTTTCATAGCTGATCATTGAGAGTATCTCTACCGCACCTGCTGTCTCTAGAAAGTTGAAAACAGCAGGTCTGGGACAGGTAGCACGTCCGGTGAACAGGTCAGGGTTCCATAGCCGCAGGCAGAACAGTTGAAACTGGAGCAGCAGCACGACCAGATGGACTGGGGACAGCAAGGAGTCATCATGCCAGGTAGTCCTGAGGCATGGTCCTAGGGCTCAGGTCCTCCGAGAGAGAGAGAGAAAGAAAGAAAGAGAGAATTAGAGAGAACTTACTTAAATTCACACAGGACACCGGATAAGACAGGAGAAATACTCCAGATATAACAGACTGACCCTAGCCCCCTGACACATAAACTACTGCAGCATAAATACTGGAGGCTGAGACAGGAGGGGTCAGGAGACACTGTGGCCCCATCCGATGACACCCCCGGACAGGGCCAAACAGGCAGGATATAACCCCACCCACTTTGCCAAAGCACAGCCCCCACACCACTAGAGGGATACCTTCAACCACCAACTTACCATCCTGAGACAAGGCCGAGTACAGCCCAGAAAGATCTCCGCCAAGGCAAAACCCTTGGGGAGGGAGGGAGGGAGGGAGGGAGGGAGGGAGGGAGGGAGGGAGGGCGCGCCAAAGCCAGCTATAGGATACATGTGCAGCACCAAGTCATAACAGTAGGCTAAGTTATGAGGGGAAAAGGGACCAAATTATTAGGGTGAGTGAGGCACATGGGCTACTAACAGCTACACAACATACACTTAGTACTACTTTCTTAGCTACAGTATACATATCTCCCTGGCATATTACATAATTTATGCGGCAGCATACAAGACATTTTTGGACTCACCGTTGTTGTGCTGTGCTCACTTGAACAAGGTGGCACGGCAGTCCAAGTTGTGGGCAAATTTTGAAATTCAACTTTGTCATCAAAGTCTGGCATTCTCTGGATTTCTGGTGCATTCAAGACAACTGGGAACTCTGGGGAAAAAACAAGGTTGAATCATGACGTCAGTGATCTTCTCATGTGTATATAGTGTATTCTATTCTACTGTATTTTAGTCAATGCCACTCTGACATTGCTCAATCTAATATTTATATATTTCTTAATTCTATTCTTTTAGATTTGTGTGTATTGTTGTTCATCGTTTTTAGATACTACTGCACTGTCAGATACTACTGCACTGTTGGAGCTAGGAACACAAGCATTTCACTACACCCGCAATAATATCTGCTAAATATGTGTACGTGACCAATAACATTTGATTTGATTTAGAAAGAGGCCCGAGTTCCCGACTTGGAATTCCAAGTTGAATGACAGTTCAAAACGTATTTTCCCAGTCAGAGTTCGTTTTTTTCAGTGTCCAGTTGTCTTGAACTCATTAAAATTTGAGATTTCCCAGTTCCAATTTTCCAGTTGTTTTGAATGCAGCAGAAGTCATGCAGGATTGACAGCATGGACAATGTATTAAACATTTTCTGGCCCATGGTGTTGCGTGTGAATGTTTATTCTTTTAAGCTTGGAAAAGAGACTCTTTCAGACAGATGTTTTAAATTCTTAAACCCAGACTTGGACCACACACCCTCTCCACTGAATAGCAAGCAGTGGAAGCAAAATAGTAATTGCTTTCCTTAAACGTTTTCATATAGTGGTTGACAGGAAAATATTTATGGACAATTTTAACGGAAACTTCCTTAATTCTGTTAACAAGTAGGTATGTGTGTGGCAACATCCAAACTTTTTTCCAACAGATATTATCAATAAATCTGTTCCAATAAGGCATGACATAAGGTATATAGATACAACATTCGCCTGAAACAAGGTTCGTATCGCTCTGTTGTTGAATGGAACAACAGAGAAACAAATCTTTCCTACTGATCTCTGACTTTCTCTTGTCTTTTAACGGCACGTGCCTGGCTGAGGCTCCCCGAATCCATCCAATCACGGCTCTAATGATGTTGACTAATAAAGTGGACGTATACGCCCCTATCTAAAAACGGGCGCGGCTTTGGTTAACCTCGATTGATGAAAAAAAAGACCCGTATGGGATACTCTGCCTGTTCAGAACAGGTCACGTGAGATAGGCTTTTCTGTTGCTGAAGCTTAAATGGAAGAGGCCATTATTGTTAGTCACATGACATGATGCTTTCTTTAACCCCTTGTCCTCCACTCTCCAAAGTACACTATCAACCTTCTCAAATCATAAGCATAAATTATTATTTAAAGGTATGCTCAGAGAAGGCTCATAGAAGACAGGCTATGTACACACTGCCCACAAAATGAGGTGGAAACTGAGCTGCACTTCCTAACCTCCTGCCAAATGTATTACCATATTAGAGCCACATATTTCCCTCAGATTACACAGACCCACAAAGAATAAGAAAACAAATCCAATTTTGATAAACTCCCATATCTATTGGTTGAAATACCACAGTGTGCAATCACACCATTGTAAATTATTTCCCCTTTTGTACTTTAACTATTTGCACATCATTACAACACTGTATATAGACATACTATGAACTTTGACATGTCTTTATTCTTTTGTGAGTGTAATGTTAACTGTAAACATTTTATTATCTATTTCACTTGCTTTGGCAGTGTAAACATATTGCCAATGAAGCCCCTTGAATTGAAATTGAAAGACAGAAACAGAGACAGAGAGAGAGAGGAGGTCCTGTCTGAGTAATGCCCCAGGCATTGACAGACACACCAATAGACAAAGCATGGATACTTGCAGGTTGTGTTGACCAAATGTCAGATGGGGTCTGCAGTGAGCCAGCAAGCAAATGAGGGTAAGCAACCAGGCTTAAGCTCTTTATGGTAGTTATTTGTCTTGATTATTGCAAATTGCACAACCCTTAATTAATGTCTATGATAAATCTGTTGTATTAAAATAATTACATAAATTGAGAGAGAACAAACATTTTGAACATCATTGTTTACTCTCAGTGGCCAATAAACAGATTATGAAGTACTCTTGGGAGCAGATAGCCTACCAGTGTGAACATGTGTTCAGTGTTTTCAATGCAAACCCATCCACATTAAGTGTACACATCTTCTTTTTGATTCACTATTTTCTTGTAAGCTTTGAGAAAGACCGTTGAGTCAGAAAGCTTATGAAAATATTATACAAAGTTACAGTTTAGACTACCTTTTTGGTTGTTGCTAGGGGACAAAGACATTACTATTCTATTGGTTTTCCTTAAGTTGAAAACAAAAACATAAATCCCTGCAAATGTTTTTTTTGGTAACGCTCAAGTAAAAAATAACTGTAGTATTTCAGGTTTACAAATATTTCAAAAGTTAAAATTACTAACACATGAATGAGTAGATAGCAGCTGTTGTTACGAGGTGAATCTTTATTGTTCCTTGAATGATGCTCCCTCTAACACTCTTAAGAAATTAGCACAATCCAATTAAAAGGTGCTTGCATTACACTGATCGATCCTCAAGAACAAAACAGAGTTCTCTCTCAGGCACGATATTCCATTGGTATTATTATAACAACCCTAATCACCCTTACTCATATCTACAAATGAAGACAACTCACTCAGATTCCTCACGATTGTGAAACCGTTGAGTGATACTTGAATTGGCTACATATGATACAGGAAGTTGCTGAAAGTCTTTTAGATTTAATTGCTACATTAAAGGTGGAATTTCCTGCCACATGTTGGTTATTTCACTTTCTGAAGAATATAACTTATAAATTCCTTAATTAGCTTTGAGAAACTAAATGATATGACAATGTTCACTTCTTCATCTTCTAGTTATGGAGCCAAGTAAGCCAACCCCCTCTCCAGCAGAGATTTCGGTTGGTGAAACTTCCTCCCCCTCTTCATTCATACCCCCTGCCATAATTGTCACTGCCCCATCCAAAGAGGACCTCTATGCTCAGCCACCCACCAAAACTATAGAGGAGGCAAACAAGGAGCCACGACCTAGAAGGCAACCAATCTGTGTCGGTAGAGCCATCACTAACAAGGTATAACGATTTTGGAAAAAGTAAGGTCACATAAATACTACAGGCCTGCCATCCCCTTGAGCCAATGATTCCCTATTCATCTGTGCTAGAGGAGTGCTAGACGTACCAATTGCAGTAATCCATTATAAGAAGTGGAAATAGATATGGACAGATTTAAGGAACAAAGTATTTTCGGGTGCTTTTTGGATGCATTACATATATTTGTTGTCATTTATCCCCAGCCTTAGAAAAAGTGGGGATATTATTGCACTATTTAATTCATATGAGGAGTGATTCAAGTGGATATCAACATATTTGTGGGGAAAAAAGCAATTTCTAAATAGATGTAAATAAACAAAGTAATTTAATTTCTGAGGTGAAGCGCATCTCACCTTCTTGAACCCCGGGAAAGCTTGTAGTCGTCCATTTAATAGACAAAGCATCGAGTGTGTGGTTTCCTGCCATTCATACTGTTTTGAATGTTTCTGGACGTATATTCGTGTACTGGTCGCATTTTCTGTCATCATAGTACAGCAAAGGGCGAATTAACCATCATCTTGGGCGTCCAAATAACAATGGAGAACGCTGCAGATACTGACCCGGACCCCATAAAGCTGAAGTCGATCAAGAACAACAGAACGTTCACAGTACCGCAAAAACACAGGGTAAGCAACATGCTTAAGTAGCTACTAGCTAGTGGGCATTTTATTGTTATGTGGGCCACGTACTCTTTAACAAATTACCGGCACCCTAATGGACAGCAAGGATACATCAAATGACGCCACTTCATTTAGTCGGAATGTATTTAAAACGATTTTATAAGCTGGACACAAATACGTTGATACGATTGCTAGTCGGGTGCCTTGTCAGTTTAATTTGGAACGTCACTCTCGCAAACCCTGCCACGCAATGACGCTACCGGACAAAAAGCTTTGTTTTGATGTCCATTCACACGGTCAATGGAATGTCCTGTCCTTAGCACTCTGTGACCTAGACAAAGCTGCCTGGGAGATCCCTATAAATCCCAGCCAGATTAATTTTGGCTGTATCAAACGGCACAGTGCTGAGAAAGTGATATGGGGCAATTCCAAGTTAACAGTGACGCTGAGACTCACCTTTTAACTTTAAAATGAATGCCAAGCTAATACCATTGATAGTAAAGTTTAACAAACAATACACCCATATGAAGAAGTGATCGTTTTACTCAAATACATTTACTTGAGAAACAGTGCAGATCCACATTTTGTAACACAATGACAGTAAAATCTCCTTCAGTTGTTTATGTGACCACGTTTATCAAAAACTCTTAAATATCTCATTCGAATAAAGATTCAAATATGCCTGCAGAAAGAATGGGGTGTCAGCTATGATATGACACCTTGAGTTTGAAAAAATCTATTTTGGTTATTGAACTACATACGGTAAGTGGATCAACACCCCTTAACATAATTGTTGTTCTTAACTGTTCTTGTTCTGCTGTCATTCTGATCTAAGAATATTACTCCTGCTTATTATGAAGAAAAAATACATCTGTTTAACTTTGTAAACTAAAGGTGTGTTTAGAATTATTTTTGTTGTATTAATGCTATTTAATCTCTCCTCAGACTAATATTATTCTGTTTGTCCTGTGGGTACCTTTGCCACTGTTCCACCCCTTGTGTATTGCGCTGTCATGGTGTATTTGGTTAAATAAAGGTTAAATAAAACAAATATAGATATGTTTCTCAACCAATTTACTACAGAAGGCAAATCATTCCTACAAAACCTTATATAAATGTTGATATTAGTTGGCATGGGCCTTTACTTCAACATGATTGTGTTGTGATTTATTTCTAATCCCATTTATATTTCTAAGACTTTTTCTAGTAGATTAACATCCCCTTTCCATCTGTGTGACCAGATTTTTTGGGGGGAGATGTATAATGGTTGAGATATATATATATATATATGTGTATGTACAGTTGAAGTCGGAAGTTTACATACACTTAGGTTGGAGTCATTAAAACTTGTTTTTCAACCACTCCACAAATTTCTTGTTAACAAACTATAGGTTTGGCAAGTCGGTTAGGACATCTACTTTGTGCATGACACAAGTAATTTTTCCAACAATAGTTTACAGACAGATTATTTCACTTATAATTCACTGTATCACAATTCCAGTTGGTCAGAAGTTTACTGTGACTGTGCCTTTTAAACAGCTTGGAAAATTATAAAATTATGTCATGGCTTTAGAAGATTCTGATAGGTTAATTGACATCATTTGAGTCAATTGGAGGTGTACCTGTGGATGTATTTCAAGGCCTACCTTCAAACTCAGTGCCTCTTTGCTTGACATCATGGGAAAATCAAAAGAAATCAGCCAAGACCTCAGAAAAAAATTTGTAGACCTCCACAAGTCTGGTTCATCCTTGGGAGCAATGTCCAAACGCCTGAAGGTACAATGTTCATCTGTACAAACAATAGTACGCAAGTATAAACACCATGGGCCCACGCAGCCGTCATACCGTTCAGTAAGGAGACGCGGTCTGTCTCCTAGAGATGAATGTACTTTGGTATGAAAAGTGCAAATCAATCCCAGAACAACAGCAAAGGACCTTGTGAAGATGCTGGAGGAAACGTATCTATATACTCTCTACTATTATTCTGACATTTCACATTCTTAAAATAAAGTGGTGATCCTAACTGACCTAAAACAGGGAATATTTACTTGGATTAAATGTCAGGAATTGTGAGAAACTGAGTTTAAATGTATTTGGTTAAGGTGTATGTAAACTTCCGACTTCAATTGTACCTCTGCTGCAGAGGATAAGATCATTATAGTTAACTGCACCTCAGATTGCAGCCCAAATAAATGCTTCACAGAGTTCAAGTAACAGACACATCTCAACATCAACTTTTCAGAGGAGACTGCGTGAGCCAGGCCTTCATGGTCGAATTGCTACAAAGAAACCACAACTAAAGGACACCAACAAGAAGAGACTTGCTTGGGCCAAGAAATACAAGCAATGGACAATTGACCAGTGGAAATCTGTCCTTTGGTCTGATGAGTCCAAATTTGAGATTTATGGTTCCAACCTCCATGTCTTTGTGAGACGGAGAGTAGGGGAATGGATGATTTCCGCATGTGTGGTTCCCACCGTGAAGCCTGGAGGAGGAGGAGGAGGTGTGGGGGTGCTTTGCTGGTGACACTGTCAGTGATTTATTTAGAAATCAAGGCACACTCAACCAGCATGGCTACAACAGCATTCTGCAGCGATATGCCGTCCCATCTGGTTTGCGCTTAGTCCCACTATCATTTGTTTTTCAACTGGACAATGACTCAACAAACCTCCAGTCTATGTAAGGGCTATTTGACCAATAAGGAGAGTGATGGAGTGCTGCATCAGATGACCTGGCCTCCACAATCACCAATTGAGATGGTTTGGGATGAGTTGGACTGCAGAGTGAATGAAAAGCAGCCAACAAGTGCTCAGCATATGTGGGAACTCCAAGACCGTTGGAAAGGCATTCCAGGTGAAGCTGGTTGAGAGAATGCCAAAGTGTGTGTAAAGCTGTCAAAGGGGGGCTACTTTGAAGAATCTCAAATATAAAATATATTTTGATTTGTTGAACACTTTTTTGGTGGGGTTACTACATGATTCCATATGTGTTGTTTCATAGTTTTGATGTCTTCACTATTATTCTACAATGTAGAAAATAGTCCAAATAAAGAAAACCCTTGAATGAATAGGTGTGTCCAAACTTTTGACTGGTACTGTATATATTTATATATACATAATTACAGTTGAAGTCGGAAGTTTACATACACCTTAGCCAAATGCATTTAAACTCAGTTTTTCACAATTGACATTTAATCCTAGTAAAAATTCCATGTCTTAGGTCAGTTAGGATCACCACTTTATTTTAAGAATGTGAAATGTCAGAATAATAGTAGAGTGATTTATTTCAGCTTTTGTTTCTTTCATCACATTCCCAGTGGGTCAGAAGTTTACATACACTCAATTAGTATTTGGTAGCATTGTCTTTAAATTGTTTAACTTGGGTCAAATGTTTCGGGTAGCCTTCTACAAGCTTCTCACAATAAATTGGGTGAATTTTGGCCCATTCCTCCTGACAGAGCTGGTGTAACTGAGTCAGGTTTGTAGGTCTCCTTGCTCGCACACGCTTTTTCAGTTCTGCCCACAAATTTTCTATAGGATTGAGTTCAGGGCTTTGTGATGGCCACTCCAATACCTTGACTTTGTTGTCCTTACGCCATTTTGCCACAACTTTGGAAGTATGCTTGGGGTCATTATCCATTTGGAAGACCCATTTGCGACCAAGCTTTAACTTCCTGACTGATGTCTTGAGATGTTGCTTCAATATATCCACATAATTTTCCATCCTCATGATGCAATCTATTTTGTGAAGTGCACCAGTCCCTCCTGCAGCAAAGCACCCCCACAACATGATGCCGCCAACCCCGTGCTTCACAGTTGGGATGGTGTTCTTCACTTGCAAGCCTCTCCCTTTTTCCTCCAAACATAACGATGGTCATTATGGCCAAACAGTTCTATTTTTGTTTCATCAGACCAGAGGACATTTCTCCAAAAAGTACGATATTTGTCCCCATGTGCAGTTGCAAACCGTAGTCTGGCTTTTTTATGGTGGTTTTGGAGCAGTGGCTTCTTCCTTGCTGAGTGGCCTTTTAGGTTATGTCGATATAGGACTCTTTCAACTGTTTTTTTTTTTTGTTTTTTTACCTGTTTCCTCCAGCATCTTCACAAGGTTCTTTTGCTGTTGTTCTGGGATTGATTTGCACTTTTCGTATCAAAGCACATTCATCTCTAGGAGACAGAACGTGTCTCCTTCCTGAGCGTTATGACAGCTGCGTGGTCTCATGGTGTTTATACTTGCGTACTATTGTTTGTACAGATGAACGTGATATCTTCAGGTGTTTGGACATTGCTCCCAAGGATGAACCAGACTTGTGGAGGTCTACAATTTTCTTTCTGAGGTCTTGGCTGATTTCTTTAGATTTTCCCATGATGTCAAGCAAAGAGGCACTGAGTTTGAAGGTAGGCCTTGAAATACATCCACAGGTACACCTCCGATTGACTCAAATGATGTCAATTAGCCTATCAGAAGCTTCTACAGCCATGACGTCATTTTCTGGAATTTTCTAAGCTGTTTAAAGGCACAGTCAACTTGGTGTATGTAAACTTCTGACCCACTGGAATTATGATACAGTGAGTTATAAGTGAAATAATCTGTCTGTAAACAAATTGTTGGAAAAATTACTTGTCATGCACGAAGTAGATGTCCTAACCGACTTGCCAAAACTATAGTTTGTTAACAAGAAATTTGTGGAGTGGTTGAAACACTTAGGTTGTAGTCATTAAAACTTGTTTATGTAAACTTCTGACTTCAACTGTGTGTATGTGTGTGTGTGTGTGTGTGTAATATATATATATATATATATGAAGAAAAACATATCTATGCCTAAAATATTAACTTTTAGCTTTCATTTGACACCAAATTTGATATGCTCCTGTAAACTGCACATGTTGGTGCTCATGGGTCCTTTACAGGGAAATTACCTCTGTTGAGTTGCCAAAATGATAAAGCTTTATAGCAAAACTTTAAAAGCTGCATTGTCACACCTTTCCCCATAATTTATGTATAAAGAAAAGTTGCAGATGGCATTAGCAATAATTGCAGAGGAATTGATCAATTCTTGAAAAATCATGCATTTCCTCTTCTGTCAGTTTGGGAACTGTAGGAGTGTGAAGGAATTTGAGAAACTGAACCGAATCGGCGAGGGAACATATGGAATTGTGTGTAAGTTATCCTTGATCTGTTAACACACGATTGGCGGCTGTTCTTAGAAAGAGATTATTAGATGGTGTAATTCACAGTACTGTCCTGAGCAACACAGATTAGGCCTACACATAGGCCTTATTTAATTACCGGTAAGAACACTTCATACTGTACAACTGTCTGTAAGTGCCTGTAAGCCTAGGTTAAAACATTGTATCCCGTTCACAGACAGAGCCCGAGACACCAGGTCTGATGATATTGTAGCACTGAAGAAGGTCCGGATGGACAAGGAAAAGGATGGTAGGCTTACAGCTGGGTTCTCAGCCACTTGCCTTGCTTCAGTTGCTTTTAGCTAAGTATACAATAGTTTTCAGACATTTCCATCATATTATTAGGTTATCTCTGTTATTTTTGGCCTTTGTTATGTTCTGTGTTTGTTTGACTTGGTGTTGTTCTACACACAGGGATCCCTATCAGTAGTCTGAGAGAGATTACCCTGTTGCTCAAACTCAGACACCCCAACATAGTGGAGTTAAAGGAGGTGGTGGTGGGAAGTCACCTGGAGAGGTGACAGCATACACTCCTCACAGTACACTCCTCACAGTACACACACATCCCCTCTAATTATACTGGAACCCTTATTCAATATGCAATGATAACATCTTCAGAAATGATTAAGCCTAGACCTACTCTTTCTTAACAGATAAAAACATTTGTTCACATACTTTTATTTAATGCTTGTGTCACAGTTTACAATTTTACATTAAGTTGTAATTTCTACAGTAACTCAACTTTGTTTTTCCATAGTATTTTAGTTTGGGTGTATTCAGTATTTACCTGTCCCATCTTGGTTGACTGTATTCAGTAGCCTACTCATCAGTAATTGACCTGTGTGTCTCTGCTCAGTCTCTTCCTAGTTATGAGTTACTGTGAGCAGGACCTGGCCAGTCTGCTGGAAAACATGCCAACACCGTTCTCAGAGGCACAGGTACAACAGTGAAAAGTATTACGGAATGTCCTCTTGTTTTTCTACTGTATTGACATTACACAACATTGATTATTTTAGAGAACTGTGTGTTGAAATGTCTCACTTTGTTTTCTCCTTCAGGTGAAGTGTATAGCTCTGCAGCTGCTGAGAGGTCTGGATCATCTTCACCTCAACTTTATTCTGCACAGGTCAGACATGTTCACTGTCAGACTCCATATCTCAGACTTGTGCTGTTATTTAGGATGGAATCTCCAGGATGGGATATATTTATTTGATTGTAATAATGGATCTGAATTCTGTAATGAATTTGTAATGTGTACTCTTGAGTGCAATTTTTCAATGCTTAGACGGTAGTGGTCTTTTAGTTTGCTGTGATTCGTATGGTTACTTTATGAAATGTCATGAGTATGTGGCAGGGATCTGAAGGTGTCCAATCTGCTGATGACAGACAAAGGCTGTGTAAAGATTGGTGAGTCATCACCATACAACCGCTGTGCTCCTGGATTACGTCTGTATGCATGTACTGTACTACGCATGTCCTTTCGCTGAACAACAATACCTCAATGATTTTAAATTTGCACTGTTGTAAACAAAATGCTTTAACTGTACTGTTTTCACTTCTGATAGTGAATGTTTTACATACTGTAACATGCATAACAATTAGCAATGTGCAGAACAATTAGTTTGACATAGTTTATAACCAGTTTACAGCATTATTCAACACCTGTCAGTTATTGTGTGTGTAAAAACATGCTTCTGTCAATGGTTGATTGTGCTAATGTTTCCCTCTCTGTCCAGCTGACTTTGGCTTGGCACGTTGCTATGGTATCCCCCTACAGCCTATGACGCCCCGGGTGGTGACATTGTGGTGAGTCAGTCCTTCAACCTCAACTTTCTCCTCAGGCACTGATCCCTAACCCTCCCTGAGCCTCATCAGCTCCTGTTATTTCTCTCGCTCCAGGTACAGAGCCCCAGAGCTCCTCCTAGGGACCAAGACTCAGACCACAGCCTTAGACATGTGGTAATTTGTTTTAAGTCTCTACTTTGTCCATACACATAAGATACATGGGTCACAGATCCTTTTAAACTTATTTAGAGTTTTGTCACTATCACAGAGCTCCCTCTCTTCCAAACAAGCTTTAACATACAGAGAGAGTTGTCTATGTCATGTATGTAGTTGTCTCCTTTCAGTTAGTGAACTTTACTCTGTTCCAAATAGGATCCTCTCTGTTCTAAATAGGATCCAATCCTCTGTTCTAGCAGAGAATCTCCCCTCCCATCCGTACATCAACCCTCCAGAGAGTATTTTCATGGCACAGTCACCAATGTTTATTACCATACCATCTGTATGAACATACTGTATCTCATATTTATCCAGGGCGGTGGGCTGCATCCTGGCTGAGCTGCTTGCACATAAACCTCTGCTGCCAGGGGGTTCTGAGATCCAACAAGTGGACCTCATAGTGCAACTGTTGGGTACCCCTAATGAAAACATCTGGCCGGTAATGAATGTCTCCTAGTGCTGAGTGATAAACCAAAATGTTTTTAAAAAATCTATTTTTATAGACTAATTGACCTACATGGGTTCAATTATTTGAATTCCATTTAATTCAGGGGTTTTCTGTGAGCTCAATGCGCACATTGCGCTGCAGTTTCTCTAGAGATAAATCAGATCATGCCCAAACTGTGTGACGTAGTAGGGAGTTGTAGTTTCCAACAGGCCAATATTCTACATAGTTTAGTGCAGAAAACTTGATCATTAACTACAATGACCATAATCCATTACATGGCTACTTGTCCGGTCTGTGTTTCTTTTATGCCTGCTACATAAAAGACAGAAGAATGCATGATCAAGAAGGGATACATAGAGAGCAGTTGCTTCGCGAGGTATTGCCTTATTTACTTTGAAGAACTACTAAAATAGTGATTTTGTCAGACAGCATAGGCAACAGATCTATAGAGATGAGATGATGACTTGGAATGAAATAAGTCATCAAATAAAACAAATGTAATACACACAACAACTGAAATATTTGATTAAAGTAAAGTAATGTGAATAATGATGGTTAATAAGTGATAAACAGTGATGAGCAGTCACTACCATCATGGGACTTTTATTAATTGTTTTATTCTGTGTTGTTACAGCATTCAACCCACATAATGCATAGTGCATTTAATGTCTAAAAAACATTTTCAAATTGAAAATCGTTGTTTTATAATCTAACCAAAACCGACCCCAAATCAAACCAATCGCTCAGTACTACCTTCTCCTAAACAATCACAGAATTTAGGATTTTACCATTCCATAAGTTTAATTTGAGTCACTTTAATGTTGATTAATTTTACAATATGCAACAACCAATGTTAGTAGTTTCTCCTCAAGAAAGGATATTGTTGGTTAACCCCTGTCTGTTGTGTTAAAATGTTGCAGGGCTTCACTCGTCTTCCCCTAGTTGGACAGTACAGTCTGAGGAAACAACCATACAACAATTTGAAGAATAAGTTCACCTGGTTGTCTGATGCAGGGCTGCGTTTACTCAACCTTCTCTTCATGTACAATCCTCTACGCAGGTAACTACCAAAGAACAAACCTGCGCAGCATTATAAATACATACATACATACATACATACATGAAGAGACCTGTATACAGTTCTACACATTGTGTCATTCACATATTTACACAGAAACCTTCCATTAACACATGTGCAGTATACTTCCTTTCACTCCTCCATGGCTCACAAGTGTTTGTCTCTGTTAGGGCCACAGCTAAGGACTGCTTGGAGAGTTCCTACTTTAAGGAGAAACCTTTGCGTAAGTGTGGCCTCAGGGTTATATGACAGAAATGATTGGAACAGTGTTTGTGAAATTAAAGAAGTGAAAAAGGTCTGTCTCTCTTTTTAGCTTGTGAGGCTGACCTGATGCCAACCTTCCCTCATCATCGCAATAAAAGGGCAGCCCCAGCTGTAGAGAGCCAATCGAAACGCAATAAAGTGTAACTTCATTCACATCCTTGATCGCAGTTTCAATAAATGAATGAATATCTTAGATGTTTACTACTACACGGATTATGCACCTGGTTGTAAAAACGTGTTGTCATAGAATGCATGTACCTAGCAGTAATTATCCAAATAAATGGGGTGATGGTAAGCTTTCAAGTATTCCACAGTTCAGTCACTGCTTGCAAAATCCTATTTCTTTCACTGTGTGTTTGATGAATATCCAAAAGTATGTGATTAACATGCATAAGTTCAATTTAATTCACCAATGTTGCTTTGTTTTTTGAATGGATGTTGGTTAACCTTTGGCAGTCTTTGGCAGGTTCAAGTAACCAATAGGATTTGGTTTGCTGTATTCATGTACATAGACATTTTTTATCTCATGAAATTCCATGAATATTGTAGTTTTAGTTTTAATAAACTGCTTTTTTAAATTAATGTGTGTGGAAAGTTTAGCTACATCAATTGGAAAGGCAGCACATGTATCTGTTTAAATTACCTGATTCAAAACTTGTGGACAAAAATATGAGTAGAAATGAATAAAGGTTGTAGTATTTATTAGCCAGTGATCTGCTATATACAGTCAAGGTCGGAAGTTTACATGCACTTAGGTTGGAGTCATTAAAACTCGTTTTTCAACCACTCCACAAATTTCTTGTTAACTATAGTTTTGGCAAGTCGGTAAGGACATCTACTTTGTGCATGACACAAGTAATTTTTCCAACAATATTCCAACAGATTATTTCACTTATAATTCACTGTATCACAATTCCAGTGGGTCAGAAGTTTACTGTGACTGTGCCTTTTAAACAGCTTGGAAAATTCCAGAAAATGATGTCATGGCTTTAGAAGATTCTGATAGGTTAATTGACAATTTGAGTCAATTGGAGGTGCACCTGTGGACGTATTTCAACGCCTACGTTCAAACTCAGTGCCTCTTTGCTTGACATCATGGGAAAATCAAAAGAAATCAGCCAAGACCTCAGAAAAAAAAATTGTAGACCTCCACAAGTCTGGTTCATCCTTGGGAGCAATTTCCAAATGCCTGAAGGTACCACGTTCATCTGTACAAACAATAGTACGCAAGTATAAACACCATGGGCCCACGCAGCCGTCATACCGCTCACGAAGGAGATGCGTTCTGTCTCCTAGAGATGAATGTACTTTGGTGCGAAAAGTGCAAATCAATCCCAGAACAACAGCAAAAGACCTTGTGAAGATGCTGGAGGAAACCGGTACAGAAGTATCTATAGCCACAGTAAAACGAGTCCTCTGGTCTGATGAAACAAAAATAGAACTGTTTGGCCATAATGCCCATCGTTATGTTTGGAGGAAAAAAGGGGGAGGCTTGCAAGCCGAAGAACACCATCCCAACTGTGAAGCACGGGTAGGCGGCGCTTTGCTGCAGGAGGGACTGGTGCACTTCACAAAATAGATGGCATCATAAGGGAGGAAAATTATGTGGATATATTGAAGCAACATCTCAAGACATCAGTCAGGAAGTTAAAGCTTGGTCGCAAATGGGTCTTCCAAATGGACAATGACCCCAAGCATACTTCCAAAGTTGTGGCAAAATGGCTTAAGGACAACAAAGTCACGGTATTGGAGTGGCCATCACAAAACCCTGACCTCAGTCCCATAGAAAATTTGTGGGCAGAACTGAAAAAGCATGTGCGAGCAAGGAGGCCTACAAACCTGACTCAGTTACACCAGCTCTGTCAGGAGGAATGGGCCAAAATTCACCCAATTTATTGTGGGAAGCTTGTGGAAGGCTACCTGAAACATTTGACACAAGTTAAACAATTTAAAGGCAATGCTACCAAATACTAATTGAGTGTATGTAAACTTCTGACCCACAGCTGAAATAAATCATTCTCTGTATTCTATTATTCTGACATTTCACATTCTTAAAATAAAGTGGTGATCCTAACTGACCTAAAACAGGCAATTTTTACTAGGATTAAATGTCAGGAATTGTGAAAAACTGAGTTTAAATGTATTTGGCCAAGGTGTATGTAAACTTCCGACTTCAACTGTAATAACATGGATAATGTAAAGTTGAAATGGAATAATGACAAACATCTTTTTATTTTTGAATTCTGGATTTACTAAGTCAGGTTATCATGGATATGTGTAACTGCAGTGAGATCCCCTCTGGGACCAGAACTGACACCCCCAACTATACAGACACAGCAATACTTATGACATATAGGAACAATATGATCATGTCTGTCATGGAACTATTATTTTCAATGCTCAAATCCAGAAATAGAAAAGGGCTCTTTGTCCCAATTTTCAGTCACATAACATGTCAGAGAAATACTGAAATGTAAACACCTCTCCCACTCAATGATCAGCTGTGTCCTCAGTCACTCATACAGTCAACAAATCTTGACGAGATAAAATATAATAAATAATCATAAATAGTGTAAGTAACACTGCCTGTAACATAGGGGCAGCTCTAGTGGGGACTGGGAGAGGGGGCAGCTATGGTCAGTCAACTCAATTTAAAAGCAGAGCGCTCCTACACAAGACATACATTAAGGCTGCGTTGAAACAGGCAGCCCAATTCTGATATTGTTTTCCACAAATAGGTATTTTTACCATTCACATCAGATCTTCAGAGCTGATCTGATTAGTCAAAAGACCAATTAGTGAAAAAAAAGCAGAATTGGGCTGCCTGTTTAAACACAGCCTATGACTTACACACATGCAAGACAAGAGCTATGTTAAATGCAATTGTTCAAAAGCTCTTCACCCTTCCTTCATAATGATTAACAACTTCAAGTGCAGGATGGCAAAAATATATATAGTCTCAGTCTTCAGGACTGCAATAGTGTATGATCGGAGGGAAATGGTATGAGGTTAAACGCTCCATCATTCTTGCCAATGCAGGTTAGTCGAACAAATCCAAGTTTGTAGTGTGGTAGTACTGTAGCTACTACATGACAGGAGGTTGTATGAATGGGGCTTGAGAGGAGAAACAGGGTAAGGAGTAGTGAAGCCCCTGGCTGACCAGGACCTCTTAGCCCTCCTGTCCAAAGTCCTCTGTGAACTTCCTGACCTTGAACAAGTCTTCACTGTTGACTGTCGGACGTGTGGTGGACAGTGACCGCAACATGTCAGACTGGAGGGCAGAGGGACAAAGCATTAGCGTTGTTCAGTATTTGTACAAATATGAGTGTGTAATGCCTGAATGTGTAAGCAAAATGTGAGTGTCTGTTGTGGATGTTTCTCACCATGCATACGATGGGTTCCAGCAGCTTGTCGCTAGGCACATCCATCCAGGTTAATTCTATGGCAGCTGGGTCCCCAGGCGAACACGGGGTCAGAAGGTCATCCACCATCAATTGACTGTTGGCACGGGATGGCCCTCGCACCTTGAGTACCACAAGAAAAAAACTCTTAAATATCCTTAATAGCAGAGAAAGAGAAACACCTTTAGTGTAGTGTACAAGAGTCGACTGCAATAGAGTTACTATATCATGGGCAATGTTCCATCTAATCTGCGTGCGGCCACGCAGCTCCCCAGGACTGCCACGCAGCTCCCCAGGACTGCCACGCAGCTCGTCAGGACTGCCACGCAGCTCCCCAGGACTGCCACGCAGAGTGCAAAATAAATATCAGCCCATGGAGAGAAGCACAAGATTGAACTTCACTCAACTTTCTAGAGTTTTCCCTTCTTAACACTATCAACCTTTCTCTTTACTGTGTGAATTGTGATCGAATCAACTCAATATTAGCCACTTTCAATGCAACATACTTAAACAAAACGAACTACGGAGGATGTTTTGTTGTAGGTAGAACACATTGGAGTAGGATTCTATTACACACGACCCAGCCCATACTCTACACAGACCTGTGCGGCATAGCCAATCAGAGCTGCAGTAGGCCTTTATGCAAATAGACCATTGCAATATATATGGATCCGTGCTATTTACTATGAACTGGACTGTGTTACCAGCTGTGGTCTTATAAGCTAAGTAGCCAATAGACAGAGGGTAGCATAATTGGTCTGATTCTCTTTAATAATGATATGGGAATAATAATGCATTTGATTTGGTAAAGTGGTTTCTTGTATCAAAAACATTTTCATTCACCTTGTCTAAAGGACAAGTGGATAAACAGGTCCATGTCAAGCCCTGCATGTTTTTTTTTTTTTTTTCAATGGAATGTAGGCCTACATTGAATACCACACATTGGCTGCTACTGTAGGTTGAATGATAGAACAGGTATTTAAATGTTAAAATGTTATGGGATGTATTTTCTCCATTGTTTTTGATGGTAGGCCACTCTGGTAGACCTACATTATGAGCAAATAGTCACAGTAGCCTACTTGGCCACTGTTAAAACTAACTTAAAGCAGGTTCAGCCTCAGTGTTCACAGTAAATGCACGCTGGAAGTTGCACAGAATTTTCACAAATTCAGACCTGAAATTTGCTCAGGGAGGAAAAAGTTAGAGGGAACATCATGGGTATAAATTACCTTTTTGAAGTGTGTGGCTGACTGCACTTTCCTGACAGGCTGCATGAGGGCATCTCGTACAATGACGCTGATGTCAGCCCCGGAGTAGCCTTCTGTCTTTTTGGCGAGCTGACGAAGGTCTGCGTCACTCAGGCTGTGGGGTGTGTTGCCCAGGTGCAGCCGGAACATCTGTGACCTGGCGGGCTCCTCTGGGAGAGGGATGTAGATACGCTTCTCAAACCTGACAGTGACATAATTCTGATGAGAATGCTTGACGATGAGTATTGTATAAATTAGGAAATCATTTTTGCTTGAACAAAACATTTCCCATTTTGGGTGCTTATCTACTGTTCTACAAACATTTCAAGAAAACTCCAGGACTGGTCTTCCACTCAATGGAATCTACATTAATAGGTACAGACAGTATAAACAAATATTCAGGCGTTATCATTACTTTTGTGAATCTGTTAAACAACAAACATACTGTATATCCCATCCCAACCTGCCCCCTTATTGATCACTGACCTTCTACGGATGGCAGCATCCAGAACCCAGGGAATATTAGTGGCCCCAAGGGTGAGGATTCCATCGTTGTTGTTGCCCACACCTGCCAATCAGAGAGTAGGAATGAAGACTGTAAGCCTGATGCTTATATAGAACATGTTACGCATTGAATCGGAAAGGTCAAGTCAACTGATGCAGTAGACTTTTAAGTTAAGTCCTCTTTGATGGGGTGTTTGTTTGATCTGAAGTCTAAAAGCTGTCTTGGCAGAAAGTGGGTATAGACTGTAGACTAAATGCTCACCTTGCATCTGTACCAGGAACTCGGTCTTAATCCGCCGGGCTGCCTCACTCTCATTCTCATTCCTGGAGCCACAGAGTGAGTCCACCTCGTCAATAAAGATGATGGAGGGCTTGTGCTGACGGGCAAGCTCAAACAGGTTCTTCACCAGTCTGATGGATAGAGAGAAAGAGAGGCACAAACATTCAAGAGGATACTTATGCTCACTTCGAGGCAAGCAACACTGAAGCATGCATGAGAGCGCCAGCTGTTCCGGACGAGTGTGTGATCACGCTCTCCGTAGCCGATGTGAGCAAGAGCTTTAAACAGGTCAACATTCACAAGAGCCAGATAGATTACCAGGACGTGTACTCAAGGCATGCACGGACCAACTGGCAAGTGTCTTCACTGACATTTTCAACCTCTCCCTGACCGAGTCTGTAATACCTACGTGTTTCAAGCAGACCACCATAGTCCCTGTGCCCAAGAACACTAAGGTAACCTGCCTAAATGACTACCGTTCCGTAGCTCTCACGTCGGTAGCCATGAAGTGTTTGAAAGGCTGGTCATGGCTCACATCAACACCATCATCCCGGAAACCCTAGACCCACTCCAATTTGCATACCGCCCCAACAGATCCACAGAGGACGCAATCTCAATCGCACTCCACACTGCCCTTTCCCACCTGGACAAAAGGAACACCTGTGTGAGAATGCTGTTCATTGGCTACAGCTCAGCGTTCAACACCATAGTGCCCACAAAGCTCATCACTAAGCTAAGGACCCTGGGAGTTAACACCTCCCTCTGCAACTGGATCCTGGACTTCCTGATGGGCCGCCCCCCGGTGGTAAGGGTAGGCAACAACACATCTGCCACGCTGATCCTCAATACAAGGTCCCATCAGGGGTGTGTGCCGAGTCCCCTCCTGTACTGTGTGGACAAGCATGAATCCAATACCATCATTAAGTTTGCTGACGACACAACAGTGGTAGGCCTGATCAACAACGACACAGACTATAGGGAGGATGTCAGAGACCTGGCAGTGTGGTGCCAGGACAACAACCTCTCACTCAACGTGAGTAAGACAAAGGAGCTGATTGTGAACTACAGGAAAAGGAGGGCCGACACACACCCCCATTCACATAAACAGGGCTGTAGTGGAGCAGTTTGAGAGTTTCAAGGTCCTTGGTGTCCACATCACCAACAAACTATCATGGTCCAAACACACCAAGACAATCATGAAGAGGGCACTACAATGCCTTTTCCCCCTCAGGAGACTGAAAAGATTTGGCATGGGTCCCCAGATACTCAAAAAGTTTTACAACTGCACAATCGAGAGCATCCTGACCGGTTGCATCACCGCCTGGTATGGCAACTGCTATGCATCTGACCGTAAGGTGCTACAGAGGGTAGTGCGTACGGCCCAGTACATCACTGGGCCTAAGCTTCCTGCCATCCAGGACCTATATACTAGGCATGTCAGAGGAAGGTCCAAAAAATTGTCAAAGACTCCAGACACCCAAGTCATGGACTGTTCTCTCTGCTACCATTTGAGCTCCAAGTCTAGGTTCAAAAGGCTCCTTAACAGCTTCTACCCACAAGCCATAAGACTCCTTAACAATTAATCAAATGGCCACCCGGACTATTTTGCATTAACCCCCCCC
Source organism: Salvelinus namaycush (assembly GCF_016432855.1). Classification (NCBI taxonomy): domain Eukaryota; kingdom Metazoa; phylum Chordata; class Actinopteri; order Salmoniformes; family Salmonidae; genus Salvelinus; species Salvelinus namaycush. The sequence goes on along the minus strand of NC_052315.1, from coordinate 23,065,135 downwards.
CTTTGTTTTTCACACCGCTGCTACTCGCTGTTTATCTATGCATAGTCACTTTACCCCTACCTACATGTACAAATTACCTCGATCATTGACTCGATACAGGTAGCCGCTGTATATAGCCTCATTATTGTTATGGAGTGCGTTTTTTAAACTTTAGTTTATTTAGTAAATATTTTCTTAAAACTGCATTGTTGGTTAAGGGCTTGTAAGTAAGCATTTCACAGTAAGGTCTACATCTGTTGTATTCAGCGCATGTGAGAAATAAAATTAGATTTGACACATAAGTATCAGTGAGATTTTTTTTGTTGTCTAATCAGGTGTGGATGCATAATGGGGATTTACATGAACAGTAGAATTACAAATAAGAAATGATGTCTCACTTCTCACTCTCTCCAAGCCACTTGGACATGAGGTCTGATGATGACACAGAGAAGAAGGTGGAGTTGTTGGCTTCTGTGGCTACTGCTTTGGCCAGGTAAGACTTTCCTGTCCCAGGGGGACCAAAGAGAAGAATCCCTCTCCATGGAGTGCGTTTGCCTGCAACCAGAGATACATTCAAGCATAATGAACAAATAGACAGAATACACATACAGTATTATATCATTATGGTGACATGTCCATGCAGAACATAGTGAGAAAGAGAGTATATATGTGAGGGGGGAAAAGGCAGTAGTCTAACCTGTGAAGAGGTGAGGGAATTTAATGGGCAGGATTACAGCTTCCTTCAGGGCCTCCTTAGCTCCCTCCAGCCCAGCTACATCGTTCCACCGGACATTGGGCTTTTCCATTACAATGGCACCTGTACCAGGACATGGATCAGTTTAGCATCAAAGTTAATTTCCCTCATGAACATCACAGACACAGTTTAGACAGCTGGTGTGTGAAAGAGGAGACAAACACACACTCACCCATCAGTTGCTCCTGCAGTTTCTTTCTCTCTGGGTTTTCACCCTCGCTGTCACTGTCACTCCTAAAAGGAATGTGTAATGTGAAACAAACTATTTGGTGCTGGTGACAATGTGGCACTTATTTGATTTCTCTCGACTCAACCCCATTCGATGCGTGGAACGGATGTGGGTGGGTCTATGTCTACATAAGGGTGCTAATTTAAAAAAAAACTCACAAAAGCTCTGACGAAGGCCGTGAGGCCGATACGTAAGCTTATTACAGATCAGTGATACTATCAAGAGCAGTGTGCGGTTTCCTTTTTCCTTCATGTTGTCTGTTTGGCAAAATGTTATTTCCTAGGTATGCTTGTGTTAATGTAGGACAGTGTCTCTGTGAACAGATGTGTGACAACATACTTATCATTACTCTGTGCTTCCTTGACAGGCTTCTTCCCTGTTTTTTCTTTGTTTTTCAAGAAATCTTTGAGTTTCTCGGCCCGGTCTAGGTACTGCATACACTTCCCACGTATGCTCTCCTTTGCCTTGTCACTGTGTGCCTCATCTGGAAGAAGAAATCAAAACACATTACTTTTTGCCTTCAAAAACAACAACCTCATTTCTACTCTGAATACTTAAACAAATTGGACTGTGGACAGAAAAATATTACATTTCACACTCACACTTGATAGCATGCAGGAAGTACTCCACTGCATGCTGGTAAAGGCGCAAGGCTTCCTCATAGTTCTTGTTCTTGTCCTCCTCTGTGGCTTTGGTCACAAGATCAATCGCTTTCTGTGTGAGGGAAGAGAGGAAGGGATGAACCATATAAATGAAACAGGGGAGTCCAGGTTCAGACCATGGGTCAAACCAAACAAATAAACTGTAGATTTACCTTTAAGGTTGGAATCCATAAACTGTAACAGATTATATCTGACATTTACAGACTAATAACTAATAGTACTCACTAGACTTGACTAGCAAACTATTTTGTTTGCAAGACATTCCATTACAATATACATGGCCTCGTAACAGTTATTTGTGCCAATGGTCAAACTACCAACAGTGGAAAATGTGGTGTTATTGTTGTAGCTACAGTATTCAGTTCAATAACAAGTTGACTGGTAACTATTAAGCAGAATGTATAATAGTGTAGCTAGTAAACTAATGGTGATAACGTTAGCTACATTTTGTTGACACAAGTTAGCAAGTAACGTAGCGAACGCTAGCTAGCTAATGTTTTGCTACCTGTAATGTTGACGTTGTCATTTCATCTCACTCTTTTGCTCTTCGCCCAGCGTCTCTGATGCTAATTCAAGGTATCTTTAGAAATATGGTTGCTATATTTTCAGGAGAGGTGTTGCTACAAAATTATGACAAAGGTAGCTTCGCTAGCCTATTTGACAGCCACTGCCCAGGCAACAGCAACAACCGTAGCTAGTGGTAACTACAGACGTTCATGCAGCGTCTGCGTCACTTTTGAAAGAGAAGAAAAACAGAAGTACTGACGCCTAGCGGATAGGATGATTACTGAGTCAGATTCTTATTACTTTTTTTAAAGAGGAGTGGCACGGTATTGCGAAATAAAAAAAATTGTTATGCTTTTCTGAACCAGCTTTCTTTCCATTGCAATGACAGACATCAAATCCATTTGTTACAGTTGGACATTAACATGTTTTATTCTTATAGATATTTACATTTTAGATTATTACATTATCATACATCTTAATACATTTTTCGAAGTCTAAAATACTTTGCATATAACAGGTTTGCAGCAGCAGGGTTTCTCCTGTGCTTTCTCTGCTAAATGATTGTGTGGAACGCAAGCTGCCACATGTAACTTTGGTTAAAAAACCCTTTCTCAACAAAAAAAAAGCTTTTCTTTGCAATAACAGTATATCACTCAAAACTAACAACCAAAAGAGAAAGATATGACAGTTTGACAATGTGAAATGCTAATTAAGATACATTCATGGGTAAATTAAGGTGGCTATCAAGCTAGAAATTGAACAGTTCAGGTATTGATAAAATTGTCCATTATTAGAATTAGGCCTAGAGACTGAATTGGGATAGAGTTCAGTCATACAATTGGCAGCATCCACTAGGCCCCACTTACAGTATCCGCTTACATACTGAGACAAGCTGTTAGGGTGATCACGTGGTAGAGCAGGGTCTGAAAAAGAGCTTTTACATATGTAGGACTCAGAGGTCACATACAGCAAGATGATAAGCTTATACAGGGATAAAACAAAATAAAAGAATAGCATCCCATTTGTTCTAGTAAAAGCATCCAAAGCTTCCTTTCACTAAATGGACATGATGAGGTACCATATTACAGCTGAAATTGTGTTTTCTCAGAGATCATAGTGCTGAATGAACATCTTTGAACATTCTTTATAGGTATATATTTTGCTTATTTTAATTATGTACTGGATGGAAACATTCCCCAGAACACTTAGCAGACAGCTTGTAGCTCAGTGACTTTACTGTGGATGCCTATTGAGAGTAAATATTATGTTTACATGGTGTGTATGCAACACTTCCTCAGGAATCACAGAAAAATATGAGGTCAGAAAAAGGCAGAGAAGCTTAGGTATGACCTCATGAGCTTTAATAGAAAGCATTGGCTTAGGGCTAATGCAGAAGGGAATGATAAAGGGAAGTGGTGTTCTCAGGCAGCATGGGACAATGGTTTGGCAGTGTGACTAGCCTACTGGAGGGCAGGTTGACTTTGAGGCAGGTGACAGGGGTCACTGGCGTTACGCCATGGTTTTGTAAATGCTCAAAAAGAGCATCACATTTTCATAGTCAAGTCATGCTAAACATAGGATATGCATACAAAATAATTAACTGAAAAACAGTACAGAAATAGCATGTTAACAATAAAAGAATAATACTATTGCTGTGCATGTTGTTGAAAGCTTACTTTGCTTTAAAACCTATTACCTTTTTAAAATAAAAAATACTTTTACACACACACTAAAAATAGCATTTATGACTACATGTAACAAGGCACAGTTGGCAATCCTGATTATAACAGTCATTTTGGATAATGTGCTAGATAATCAGTTTTTGGGTAACAGGCACTCTATAAAGCCAACAATGCAAAAGTATAAACCCATTCAATCTGGCAGTATGCTCTAGGCCACTCACACGCAGTCATCAACTTGGAAACCCAATTGACACATGCTCATATGAACAAAGTCGTACTCTGTTTATCACAAAATCACACATTCGCCTGACAAGAACAGAGTACATGCATAAAAAATAGCCAAAAGTACATCGGAAGGCTGTGATGAATGATACATAGTAAAAATAAGAATATTTATGCATATGTTCCCGACTCCAGCCTCTTCCCACTTCACGTCAGCAGGCCCAGACGAGTCAGTTTGGCAGACAGGAAGGAATGAAGAACAAACACCATGGGCTTGGGGCCAGAGTGCAGGTCAAACACCTGAAAGAAAGAGACAAGATAAAAAATACAAACAGTACATTAATCAATACAGTCAATGGACTTTTAGACAATTGCACTGTAACAGTGATGTAGCTTACCATTTCACCCTCTGGACCTCCAAAGTCCAGATAGAGGTTGCGGATCCCGTCATCTGCAGACATCTTGAGCTTCTCGAAGGGGTATCTGAAGAGCACAGCACCCCCTGCAGACTCTCCTGGCTCCCGGGTCACAGTGAAGCCCTTCTCATAGTGCAGTATGAGGCGAACGTCCTGCCTGTTCAGCATGCAACCTGAGGTACAGAGGGAGGGAAGTGTGAGAACAGTACTGCACAAAGTAAACGTGTGTGTGGGTGTGTGTGTAATTGGAACAGTATGTGCCTGTGTGAAAGAGTTTATGAACATGTTTGTGTTGCAGTGGAATAGGGAAGGAAAAGACCGAACATTTCCAGCACATACTAGCAGCCAACTATTGTTCTCTATTGAGTGGAAACATTCCCCCAACTGACTATGCTTCTTCCTTTACAACTTTTTTCCCCCCACTGGTGTTTTTGGTACATTCACTTTTTTCAGTCACCACTTCCTGTATCACTGTGAGAAGTGAATCATGTGATTCCAAAGCCTCACTCAATAATATATGCAGATAGTTAGACAAACCAACATTAGACATACAGACAGACACACACACTCACCAATGGAGACCTCCTTAATGAGTTCTGCGGCAGCATGCGCCCCCTGCACCAGGGCCCGGGTCCACGAGGACAGGTCCCAGTGTGTCTCCACCCGGAACACATGGGACTCGATGCCCCGCCCTGTACCCGTCCGAGTGGCAAACACCAGGTCTGCCCCCTGCGCCGGGGAACTGCGGGCACTGCCAGAGTGCACTAGTCTACAGAGAAACAGGAACAAACTACAAGGTTATATCAACTCACTGTTTGCTCCTCCCACAAGTGATTTTTAAACAGCTTACAGTGATTCATAAGTTATGATAACAAAATGCCAACACATCGCAGAGTGAAAATGGCAGAGAGAGAGAGAAAGAGAAGGAGAGAGAGACAGACAAAGAGAAATACAACCTACATTCTAATTCTGGCTGGCAAACTTGTTGTCCTACCTTGTGGCAAGTAGTGGGTGTGTGAGCATGGGTGTGGACCAGGCTTCGCGGTTCCATGGCACTGATTCAAACAGCAGGATATCTTTCTCTGTCAGTGCCATGACGATTGGTCGGAACTGGTGCCGCCCACCATCCAGCTGGACCTACACCATAAAGAAAGAGAGACAGCATGAGAGAAGTGTGTCAAAGTGCTTATGTAATTTCTGATGAGGTTTTCCACGTCTGATTGTGTAGTTGTGTGGGTGTCATGCTAGGTGGGCCCAGAGGAAAGTTAATGCAACGGTAGCTTCCTTTTGTTCTGTCTCAAAGTGCTTCCTGTCAACCCCCAACATGGCCAACTAAAAACACACACAGACAATATCTATACATTTAACATGGTGTACTGACACTACACCGCTACCCACTTTGTGGACTATTGCTCCCATGCTGCTATGCCCTGTGGACTATTGCTCCCATGCTGCTATGCCCTGTGGACTATTGCTCCCATGCTGCTATGCCCTGTGGACTATTGCTCCCATGCTGCTATGCCCTGTGGACTATTGCTCCCATGCTGCTATGCCCTGTGGACTATTGCACCCATGCTGCTATGCCCTGTGGACCATTGCACCCATGCTGCTATGCCCTGTGGACCATTGCACCCATGCTGCTATGCTATGTGGATTATTACTCCCATGCTGCTATGCTATGTGGATTATTACTCCCATGCTGCTATGCTATGTGGATTATTACTCCCATGCTATGTGGACTATTACTCCCATGCTGCTATGTCCTGTGGACTATTACTCCCATGCTGCTATGCTATGTGGATTATTGCTCCCATGCTGCTATGCTATGTGGACTATTACTCCCATGCTGCTATGCTATGTGGATTATTACTCCCATGCTGCTATGCTATGTGGATTATTACTCCCATGCTGCTATGCCCTGTGGATTATTGCTCCCATGCTGCTATGCTATGTGGATTATTACTCCCATGCTGCTATGCCCTGTGGACTATTTGCTACATTCATTTTGTTCAGCTGTTTCTCTTTTCCCCCATTGTTGACCTTTCTTCAATTGTGTTGTCTCTATTGTTCTTTTTAATTATGTGTAACGTGTGCTGTGACTTGTGGCCCATGTAAACTGCACTTTAAATAAATTCTGATTCGCACAACATATAAGACAGCACATTTAAAAGACTACAGAATATCACAACTGAAAGTTCAGAACAAAACACAGTGACCCATTTATAAAACTCTTCACAGTACACATGCACTATTATACAAGGCTGAACAACACTACACAATGCTGTATGTGTGAATCTGTACATAAGTGTATTTGACAGCAGCATACAGTACTTCAATTGGATTATTTTGCTTAATATTTAGTGTGTTTGTGTAATTTATTCTAAAGGCCTATATATGAGTGCAGTACCTGTTCTGCCAGCCAGCTGATGTGTTTGAGTTGGGGGTGTGACCCAGTGGTGCTGGAGCCCAGGTAGGAGTTGATGTGGGCCAGGGTCTGGGGCAGCAGGGCAGCAATGTTGGTGTGGATGGCTGTGAACCAGGAGTGGGCGCTGGGGCCATCCTTACAGCGCATCACTACCGTGTGCTGGCCATCAGGAGAGTGCAGCTCCAAGAGCCTTTGGGAGTCAACAGTCCTCATCATTATCTTACTAAAACACACCAAACCAACATTCTCATTATGTTTCCTATTTTCCCTCTTATGCCACATTTCAATTGCACACACACACACGCACGCACACAATGCAGGTCTTACCTGTTCTCCAGGTCAGGCATGGTCAAGTTCCTGCTGATAAAGCACATTTTGAGGAGGATGACCTTCCTGTCCTTGGCCCCACTGTGTTTGGGGGACCCAGAGTCCTCACTGCCACTGAAGTTGGGGGACTGAGGATGCACCCCATCCCACGGCAGGTCTGCCACCAAGGAGGGCTTCTTAAACAGTGGGGAAACCTCTCTGATATATTTAACTACAGAAACGCAGAAAGACACAAAATAAAGAACATTAGTGATTAATTATGCATAGACCTCAAGTTGTACAAAAATGTGTCTAAACGCAACACACGATTGATCATGTTTTAGACTGTGGTTTAAAAGTTACAACGCTCAATTAAAGAGTAATACATGTCTTATAAGGATGTATTCGTCTCTCGTGGAGTTGCTCTGAGTAGGAGAGTTGGCGGTGCAGTTGTGTGCTTGGCAGGTCGGCTGCTTGGAGAAGAATGGCTTTGACTGAAATCATGAATTCAGTTTCCAAATTTGGTCCTGCGGCCTATTCCACTTCTCCTCTCTCTCTTCTCTACTGGTGTATGTTAGTCCTCTGGGTCGCTCTGCTCTGACTGAGAAACTCGATACGAGGAGCTGAAAAGATGAGGTAATTGTTGCATGTAGGAGAGGATTAGGGTTGTGAAAGTAATTGGCCCAAACATATAGTATGAATATGGGTGGACTGTGTGTGTGTGTGTTTGTGTTTGTGTGTGTAATTTGACAGAAAGAGGGAGGTAGCAGTAGAGGTAGTGGTGAGGCAATAGGTCAAGGATTGGAACCCATTTCCAAGACCCTGCAAACCACACTGTTCTTACTAACAGTGTCAGTGAATATTTCTGCTTATGCAAGTCTTTTGGTGTGTATATGTACTGTATGCGTGTATGTATGTGTTTCAGGAAGCGGCTGGCCCTCTAGACATGAGCTAGAGCATGAGGAAACCCCTACCCAAACCCAACCCTGAAGAAATCAAGATGTACAGAGGCTGCTACAGTCACACTGCGAATCCTGATGAAGCAAAATAAAGATTACACTCACTGCCATAGTGGCATATGCCCAATACACACCGCCACATGTTTGAGTGAGGAGTAATAAATGACGAATCAAGTTAACGTAATTATGCTCAGTCAAGACTTCTTCCAGTCACAACACCACTGCAGTGTTCCAATGTGGTTATCAAAGTCATGGTATATTTAAGTACAGGTTCTGTCTGTGTGTGGCATTCCTACTGTACTGTAGCTCTGGTATCTGTATGGATATTCTTTAGCAATGATACGTTGGGCTATAGGTGACAAAGACATTATGACACTGGCTCGCATTCAGAGGGAAGATACATATTGGAGACTTGGAGATTTACCACTACATCTCCATCTGCCAACACTCTCTGCTTGAGTAAGTGCAGACTGCAGTGGAACAAGGAGGATGTTTGGGCTAGTTGGTGTTTTATGGCAGAGTATTCTGTTGAACTGAACGAGGAGAAAGTGTGTCCCACACCCAACATGGAGTTAAAACTTTGTGAAAAGTTCTGAGTCAGATAGTTGGTTCCAGAAGCTGCTCTCACTGTCCCTCTCTGGTGCCGTTTAAAGATCTCATTATAACTGTCAGCATTGTCACTCAGCTCCAGTTCAGATTTTAATTAGGGCAGTACACAGATGACAGTGTGTGTGTGTGTGTGTGTGTGTGTGTGTGTAAGAGCGAAAGAAAGAATGAAAGAATAAAAGAAAAGAGAGTGAGAGATTGAGAGAGATGAGACAAGGTGCCATCACACATAGCTGGAGCTAGTTTGTCTCTCTCCCTCCATACCTCTATGCCCACAGCAATGCAGAGGAATGAGACAGAGAGGAGGAAGGGGAGAAGAGCCAAGGGAATCTGTCTGACTCCAACTTATATTTGGCTGAAGGAGTTGAGGTTCAATCCCCCATGGGTTGATGCATACATTTGCTCTCTTCTTCTTGTAGCCTTCATCCGGGTATGGCTTTAAGTGATCGGTTACACCACAGACCCTTACCACGGTTTTTCTTTTGACCAAAATCCCCTATGGTTTGTCCAGCTTCACCCTCTTTTCTCTCCCCCTCCCCCTGCCACAGACTGTGTGCTGCCAGGCCTTTAATGAGAACAGTGTGTCAGACTCCCCAGATGAGGGGGGGGGGGGGGGGGGGGGGGGGGGGGTTGTAGAAGGCTCTGGAGAGGCTCCCTCTGCTCCCCACAAAAATATACACACCTGCCCCCCACTCAAAAAAGCTCCCTCTGCTGCTCCCATTCAAACACACACACACACACACACACACACACACACACACACACACACACACACACACACACACACACACACACACACACACACACACACACACACACACACACACACACACACACACACACACACACACACCTATCCCCTTCGTCGCCTCTTTTCACCCTGAGCTGGATCACAAAAGGATGGCATGCCATTTGGCAGAAGCATTATATATATCCAGTATGTGGATTAAAAAAAACATTATAGAAAGTGCACATGCTGCTACACTGTCCATGCAATGAATCACACAAACAAATGTCTTAGCTAAGTAGGTTATGGTCAGATATTTATGTGGATATCCATCTCTGTTTACAGACACAGACAACTTGAAAAAACAATAAGACAGAGAGACTGGAGAGCAAATGTGCCTTTCCACTGATATTAATCAATAACGACAGTGTTACTTTAATTAATGACATACAATATTAACCTGGATTCATACTTCATATGTGGTGGCTTTTATGACGCATTGCAGAATCAAGTGAAATGTTCAATGGTCATTGGTCAGTAAGTTTTGGCTTGTGAACAAAAGAAAATAACTGTCTCTAATCGGGCCTGTCCCCATTTTATGAATACAGTCTTTGTCTCTTTGTAGTGTTCTTATTCTTCCTTTTGACCAGACAATGGCCTCCTCCTCTATCCACCAACGAGCAGACAAACTAAACAAGACAGCCATGAGCCAATGTACTAACTGAATGACGTTAGTCAATGTCCATTACAGTGAGCTCATGTTTATTATGAACGGCGAAATAAAGCAGCTATCGTATTAGTTAGAAACACAACATCCATGCCTGTGTGAGAGTTTTACACAGGCCTGGGAAGCAACCTGGTTGAGGAATGTGAAGTCACTAATTGCTGTAATGTCTAGCGTTTATGTATTGTGTACATTACAGATTGGTCTGGAAATTGAAACCTCATTCTGACCTTCAGAGGATGAGGAGAATGCAGACAGATTGGAATTGGGGTCCATTTACAAACACCACAACTCACTCCCTGTCATTCTAACAAACAGTGACAGGCAACTGGCACATTCCTTAAACAAAATCCCAGGTTTTCCGCAATGGAGAGACAGAGATTACACAAACTTATTTAGGACTATTAGGCCTATTTCAGACGAGAAGCAGAAAATACTACTTTATTTTGGGGGTTATAGTGGAAACTCATTTGACTTGCTAAATGACACAAACTGCGTCACACTAACTACATCTCTACATCCAACCTTATTCACTATTCATGCTGGGTTAATTTGCAAACCATTAACGACCACACAGTGCATTTCAGCCCCTGACCAGTTGTTTCCGAACCCTGGGCTTCACACTGAAGTGCTCTTAAAATCAATATAAGAGGACACAAACGTGCTGATTCACCGCTTTAGCATACAATGACCTATCTGAAATAATCCACTTCCACAAATACAATGTAGCTAATTTTGTAACCACTGTGCAATACTTTCGTGTTTACAATAGGCCTAAAGATAGGCTACGTTGAGTCAGTTGACACCGCCCCCTATAAAATCTCATCAATGGTTGTGGAGTGTGAACATGTTACATTGTAGCCTATAGCTATGCGCTGTGGTCTGGCAATGTGCTAGAAAGTAAACATTGTAGCCTAAAACCATGGCCAGAATTCTGGCTACGTTGAAAATAAATGAAAAAGTAGCCTGGTCATCAATTAGTTCATCTAACTGGCTGCTCACTATCTTATTTTAGGTATTTATGTGTGTCTATTTCCTGATGCAATATTCGGCCCACAGCTGCATCATAGGCCTAGGCTACATCTTCTAAGAAAGAGGCAGAATAAAGTCGCATTTGGCTATAAAGCGAACATTGTTTTGGCTACTACTGAAGGCTGCTGTCAGATTGACTGGCCTTCTCAAATCCCCGCAATTGCGTTTGGAAACTTACCCTCAAGCGTAACCTCTTTCCCGGCCTTTTTTAGAGCCTGCACCGCTAGATCATGCGTAGCCTCCCTGAGGTCATTTCCATTGACTGACAGGATCGCGTCGCCGACCCGAAGAGCCCGACTCTGATCAGCTGCAAGTCCGGGGAAGATCTTGGATATGAGGATGGGCATTCGGTTTTCCCGACCCCCCTTGATACTGATCCCCAACCCGCCAGACTCTTGTTTTACAACTCTAACTTTACGCACAGCTTCTGATGCGCCGGATTCTAAATTGATGGAAGTTTCGCCATGCCTGGAACTGAAGCTAGATCCAGGACTACCGTAACTGGACCCCGGGCTGCCAAAATCAGAGTTCGTACCATTATCACGATTATACTTGCCAGAGCTGGGGCTATTAAAACCGTCGTAGTGACCCCGGTTGATGCCCCCGCGCGCTGGGCTACCGCTTCGTCCTAGCGCACCATGGTTCGGATGTTGCTCTGGGTTTGAGGTTTGACCACGGTTCGAATTTCCCGACGCTAAACCCGGGTCGTTTCCATTAGACATTCCATTCCGCATGCCCGCTGAATTGGTGTAATCCAAGTTGTTCCCGTGTCCGCTTATCTCTGTTTCGGCCGTTAATGTGAAAGTCTCGCGGGTCAATTCGGCCGCTACCCGAATCCAGCGGTCCCGTAGCAAAAGGTCTAATTGACCATTTTTGTCCGCTCGTGTCCAGACAGCCATCCTGGTAGTCCGCGGTAGATTTCAGACTAAACTCATGATGAACTTTTCCTATTTTCAGAGTGCGTAGGCTACCCAAGCACTAGCCTACACTACATTTGACACACCCACTTACGCACAGATTGCAGGAAAATGTTTCAACAAAAGTGGAAGGGAACAAATGCCTCTGATGGACTCCCTCTTCATTTGGGGTGCTGAAGCGGGCCGCCTGCTGAGTAAAAACTCGGAGCCGGATGACAGAAACAGCCAATGAATGGGACCTTAAATTACTTATTCATGAAAGAGGCGGGGTGTCAAGAAATTCCCAGACATGTAGGCCTACTTTTTTTTATCTTCTGAAGGCTAGTCCATCTCTCTTCTCACTATAGGGCTCTATTATCCCGTCTATTAAATTGTAACAGACACTTTCTTATATAGGTGTTTCTAATTGATTAACGAATGATAATAGCATTTAACATGTAGGCTATAGCATATTAGTGAACAATTAATTGACATTTTAAACTATCTAACAAAGCTTTAGATCTTCTCATGGTAGCTCAAGGTCAACAAGCAGACTAGACTACAACAGTTTTATAGAAATATACTTACAGTCTAAGGCTTCCCTAGCCTTCTAAGGAGCAGATGGACAGATCCACACTGTAGACATAGGACTTCCTTTTTACATTAGATTTATTGCAGTTGAGGTTTACTGGGTGTTTCGAAAATTTGAGCAGATCGCACAGGACCATCGTAGGTGAGAGAGGGGGCTTAATGTCATTCTAAAGCAGCAGACATAGGAGGCTGGGAGTCCAGTCCAGTTTGGTGCCAATGGGACAGGTCCCTTCCAGGACCATTTTCACCCCTCTAGGACCCGATTACATTCAGACAGTCGGACAGACGGTGCCACCATGCATCATCAAGTTGGACCACAGATAATCCAAGCACATTCTAAACTAAAAAAATACTTATAGTGAAATAAATATATCTTCTATTCAGCCTGCCACAGTGTCATTTTAACATTCCAGAAAAAAAACAGTGTTCTGAGAAGGTGTGTCAATGTAAGATGTGTTATTTTGGTGTTAAAAGAGTATATTACATTCATAACTAAAACAAGGCAACTAGGGAGCTAAATATTTACCCTACACCTTAAACTCTTGGCTCCTACAGTAAATATATCTCCTCTTTCCGATCATCCTCATCAATTACTCTCTCACCTCTTTCCTCCTCCCTCGTATTTTGCCTTTCCTCTCTGCTTGTGCATTTGACCAGGGAGTGAAGTCAATATATGTGTGATAAGGCAGACTTATATGTTGTCCCTAGGCCACGTCCTATGAACCTCTCTACAGAGGCAGAGAAACAACCCTTAACAAGGGGGGGGGGGGGGGGGGGGGTACTTGCAGGCTGGGGGAATGGTGGGGTGTTTTGAGTGGGTTAGTAGTGCAGCACAGGGGCAACCCTGCTAAGGAAGCGGGGTAAACCAACAGTCAATCTATTCACTTGTCTTTTCTCTTCAAGGTGGGTGGCTGTGGTGATGCGTGAGGCTGGGGTTGTGGTTGTGGTTTGGGCGTAGCACTCTCCCTCTTGGGAGTGTTGTTGAGGATGTCCAGGCTCCGGCGGCTGGACGAGATGACATCAGCCACAAACTTGGTGCAGTCCGCACAAACATCCCGCAGGCTGCAGCCACTGGTGTACAGGTGGGGGAACTCCTCCTCCACAGACCGGCGGGAAAGAGTACACAGAGATCTGTGGAGAGGGAGCAAGGTGTTATAATCCATCAGGGGAGCACTCAGTATATAATATGACGAGGAACCTTCTGGGCCTGGAGTTTTTCCAGATCAGGTCACATGGTTTGGAACAACTTCAGGCCCTTCCCATCTGTAGGAGTTTGCAGGGGGATGTTAAAGATGGACCGCGGAGCAATCAGATGGGTAATTACTACATAAAGGCTGCTTAGAGATCTGGATGAAGCAGAGGCATTATGTAACAGATGCTGAGAGATCTAGAGGAAGGGCAGTGATTAGATTGAGCATGTAAGTTACTATTGGCTGGGGTGAGCAAAGACTTCTTCTGCTGAGTTAAAGACAGTTCAGTGGCCATGAAGATGGACAGACAGATAAGACTCACTTGTAGACTTCACTCTTGCGACCATGGCTCTTTGGGCTGCTGTGAAAGCCCACAGTGTAGACTGGGATGTGGGCCATCTTCTTGGAAGGAATCTTCATCTGTGGCAGAGGGTGAGGGAAAGCAGAGAGTTAAAATAGGCATGGGTGAGGTGGAGGAGGAGGAGGAGGAGTAGGACGTTTAAAGAACTAAGTGAGATCATATCGGCAGAAAGTGAAGAGGAAATGGCAGACTTGATATGATTAAGAAATATGAGAAAAGACAGGGCTGTGTGGATGAGGGAGAAACAACGTCACAAGACATCAGCCACATACCACAGACACGACACCCAAACCATAAACTCATACAACTCAGAACCTCACTGTACACAAACACAAGCAAGGAACCACCAAACATAACCATACACACATATAGCATCCCATACAACAGAACACACAACAGAACCTCAAGGCACAATCACAAAATGTATTCAGAACCATGAATTTACAAAACACAGAACTACACAGCACAGACAAACTATAATCTCACACAACAAACTCAACAGCCCAGACCTCAAACCTACATAGCACAGAACCACAAATCCAAATGGTCTGTTGACTAAGGCACATATCAAAAATAATTGACATAATTAAAAGCACAGAATAATATTATGAGCCAACACAGAATATCTTAGATACATTTTGGTTGTAAAATAGATATTTTCAATACAAACAACATTAACAAAAAGCACTGTAGAAAACATTACACATTCAAAGAACATGAATTTGCATTTACACAGACAAAGAAAAAGGGACTGTAGGATACCTTTGCACTGCAGAATCCACAGACAGACCTGAAGGAGAGAGAACCACAGGGGCAGAGTTAAGAATCCCCTGAATTACACTACCAAAAACACATAGAACACTATTCAATCAAACCCACAATGGTATGTCAAAAACAACATTATTATTGTGCTTCTTGAGCAGAGAGGGACCAAGTTTAAATGACTTGATTATGGTGTTATTACAAAAGGAGCATATACTAATATAATACTACATACTGTGTAGTGTGTACTCACCTTTTACAGAGCAGGCAGGTGGATGGCCAGGAAAAGAGGGGGAACTTAATTCTGCAGCAACAGCACACCTGGGAGACACATGCATATACTGTCGATAGGACCTCACTCATAAGGCTTTGAGAGAACATTATTATACTGTAGATAGAACCTCGCTCATACGGCTTTGAGAGAACGGTATCATACTAGAACCTCGCTCATAAGGCTTTGAGAGAATGATATCATACTGTAGATAGAACCTCGCTATTAAGGCTTTGAGAGAACGCTACCAAAGGATGTGACGTCACTGCTTGTACCTTGCCTCTCCTCAGATTGTAATACAGTTCCTTGTTCTGCAGGTACTTCTCCATCTCTGCTTTCACCAGCACACGACGCACATTGATGACCTCATCCACTGTTAAGGCAAGACTCTCCACTGGGTGACTGAATTCCTCCTTACAGAGAGAGATGGGAGGGAGGGAGTAGGTAGAGGAAGTTAGCTAGTATAATACAATGGCCAGGTCAGGTTGAAGTGGAGCAAAGAGCACCCAGTGTGGAGAGGTTATCAAAGATAATGTGCCACTCACCATCCACTGGTGTTTATTGCCATTCCGAGAACTGGAGCCGGTCTCAACTCCCTCTGTGGTCTCATTCACTGAGCTGAGAGAGAGACGGGCAGGGGAGGGTGGCACCCAGCCTGGCACAGGAAGAGAGGCTGGGAACAGGGAGATGGAGACACAGATGAGAGAGAGAGAGAGAGAGAGAGAGAGAGAGAGAGAGAGAAGCTTTGAATCACAGTCCATGTTCTTCTATTGAGTCCGAGCTCTGATCGTCCAAAAGTGTATGCTACATAAATTAGCTGTCAATTAGATAAATGAGTCGTGACATGTTTTATCTATTTGTTTTTGGTGGGGTTTAACACATGCTGCCAGAAACACTTGCAAATCAGATCACAGTGGATCTTTGATGAGTATGATACGAGGTCAGTTTTTCTAACATTCAAGAGAGGAACTAAATTGGGGTCAGAGGAAATAAAAAGTAGGCTAGGTATTAGAAGAAATACTTTCTACAGGATATAACCTCTAAGACTAAGTACCAACCAAGGTATTGGTACTTGAAAGACTCACCTGCCTTTATGCAAAATGGAAAGGAAGAAGGCGCTATGTAACCCTGAGAAATACATGTGTGGACTCCTATGGCGTCTAACCAGACCATAGGAGTCTACAGCCTTGTTAGAGCTAGGATTAGAGCGAGTTAGAGCCGGGTTAGAGTGAGGACCAGAAAACTAGAAAACAACAGCAGGCTACATGTAGGCTAATGTAAATCAGCTGCTTATGATGACATTGTTGACATTTCTGGCATGTGTGTGATGAGAAAGGGTTGACATCCCCCTAGCGGTAGAACAGGAGACGTCACTGAACCACCTTTGTTTTTGTTCTCTCCTAGCTACGGTCAACACATATTTCACAAATTAAAGGGTGTATAAGGTAGTTGTGATATGAAAGAAAAACATGTATCAAACCCATTAACTGTTGTCCTTCTAGCATTTTACTGAGCTAGTTACTATCTGTACATCTTTATATGGTGATTAGTATCCATCACAAAACCCTTCAAATGAAATAACACACAGCAGTTATAGTAACGCCTTTTAACCTGAGCAAGAAATCATTGTAAGCAATTTACGGAATGGATTGACACACATTCGGCCTATATGTGATTACCTCCTGACATTGAATAAGATATAAACACTATAACAAACTTCGTTCAAGTGTTTACAAAATCCTCTATTGCATTTTTTTTTAAACAGTTTAGACTAATGTTTTTTCAATTGCAATTATATGATTTTTTGTCAGGCTTGCTTTCTAACACAAATAAATATTTGACATGACGAAAATACCAATATATCTGTTTCATAAACCATATTATGGTAAGTAGTCTAATGAGTGGCTCTGCAGTATCACATGAATACATATTACAGTATATGTCTCCCTCTGCTGACCAATACCTGAAACTGTCTGTAGTGAAAGGAGTCTTAGTGAGCATACTGACCTCTGTGCGTGGAGGGTGGCCCAGCCCCTGAGAGCACGTGTAACCATGGTCTCTCACCCCTCCGCATCACGGCCCCTTCCAGATGGGTGCAGTCGGACAGTGAGGGGAGCATCTCCCCCCTGAGCTCAGCCAGGTCGTGTTCTGAGAAGGAGCGGTCCCGTTTCATAGATGTGGGAAAACTCTCAGCACGGCAGAGCTCCCCACTGTCTGGAGACTCCTCATCCTGCAACAGCAACAAGACAGGAGGACAACAGTGAGGAGGATGAGGTAGAGGAGGACAAGGAGGGGGGAGGAGGAGACGGTGGAGGAGGTGGAGGAGGTGATGGAGGTAGAGGAGGAGAAGGAGGTGATGGAGGAGGAGGTGATGGAGGTGGAGGAGAAGGAGGTGATGGAGGAGGTGGTGATGGAGGTGGAGGACGAGGTGATGGAGTTGGAGGAGAAGGAGGACAAGGAGGAGGAGGAGCAGGAAGGAAAACATAACTGATGTTGTAGTTGTTATTTCTCAGTAAGAGGTAGTACATTTAAATGAGAAAACAATATAGTTTCTCTTCTATTTTCCATCTAACCTCCAACATGTTCATCTCCTCCATCTCTTGAAGAGTAGGGGCTTTGAGCAGAACACGAAGACGAGAAGTGGGGCGGGACCCTAGCTCTGAGCCTGACAGGTCAATGCAGGAAGTAGATTTGAAATCACACGGGCAAGTGTGTGCCAGACAGGGCAGGGAGCCAAACGCTGGCGAATGAAACAACACACAAACATGAACTCTCAAACACATTTCGCTTAGAATACATTCCACTTTATGAACATACTACATGTATAGCTCAAAGTATTAATGTAGTGACAGTGATGTCCATACATCTTTTGGAACTGGGTGGGTCCACAGGTTTTAGTTTGCGCTCTTGTTTGATTTCAGCCAGGACACGTTCATGGAGGGACTGCTTCTCCTGAGGAGGAGGGGGCAGGTTTCGCTCTAACGCCTAGCATGCAACACAACAAAACACACAGGCAGACTGAGAACACAAGAGAAACAGACACAGACACACATTACCCAGTCTCAGACTATGACACCTTATGACACACAAGGTACTGCCACAGCCACACTACAGTCACGTCAACAAAACAAATTGTAGTGAAAGGGACACTCACTGGTTTGAGTGGAGGGCGAGACCTGATGAAGTCCAAAATAAGCTCATGAGCATTTCTCTTCACCCGCGTAGGGATGTCACCATCCACCTACAGAGAGAACATGAGTGAGGTCTGGGACATAAATACAGGAGAAATAACTACTTGATCCATTGATCAAGAGTCTTCTTATCAGTATCAATACCCAGCTCACCATGACTTTCCGCAGCTGGAACTTGCGGGTGCGGATGTCCTGCATGAGCATCTCAAAGGGTGTGAGGCTGAACTCAGTGGGCAGTGGGTCAAACTCCTGGTCCTGCACCTTCTTCAGCTTCACCCCCTGTCTCAGCTCCTTCATCAACTGGACCCAGAGACGAGTCTGAAACACACACATACACTCATGTACCTCACACACACACCCCATCAACCCAATGAAGGATCATACAGTATATACACATATCCTCATATACACACACAGTGACACAGACAAACACACACAATCCCTGCTTCTTACCCAGTCTGTGTGTTTAAGTGCATCAATCTCAGCTCTATCTTCCTGAGGATCGTCTGTTTTGATTTTCTTCAACATCTACAGAGAAATTATAATACACTGATAATAACACCACTATTCAGTTAACAATGACTTCAGTGCTTTACATGTGAGTGATCTGTAATCTCTGGTATAAACAAAATCAGGAACATACCTTCTTGGTATCTTGGATTTTGGTCAGGAAAGTTTGTAGCTCCAGAGTCTCAACAAACAAGGCTCGGCACACGGCCTGGTAGTGCTCAGGGGCAAGTGCAGGGTTGGCAAGTCTGGAAGCGCAAAGTGTCATCACCTGGCGTAATGTACCCACTGGCCTCATAGACCCCTCTTCTCCTTCCTCTTCCTCCTCCTCCTGACCACTGTAGCCCTCATCTGTAGTTCCGTTGCCACCACCACAGTCAGCCCCCAGGCTGTGATCTCCCCCTGCCATGCGCTCAATGAGTCGCTCCAGCTGAGGACTCAGCTCCCGCTCCTCACTGTCATCCAGACCCCAGTCCAGGGCCTGGTAGATTGCCACGCCCAGAGACTGGACCAGCTGAGGAGACAGATGCAGGTGATCGAGGAAATAAATAGCAGTGGAGAACAAGCTGTTAGGATAGAGAGGACTGGAGGGCTGCTTGAAAGATATATATGAAGACTGGCAATGCAGGGGTGGCATCATAGTTGAGAAGAGAGGAGACTGACATTTACCTGTCATGACAGTGTGTTGTATGTTACAAATTGGGGATGATGGGTTCAGAAACTCACCTGGCGCTCCGCGATAGGTGGGAGGGGAGGTCCGTCTGTGTCATCTATGAAGACAAAAAAGTAGGCATGCAGCCTCATAACTAACACTGTTTTATGCTTGCTCTCCTCCCTAATAGGGTCTAGAGTTTTCCATCCATCTCACACATTTTTGATACAATACATGGTTAAAACGATCATTTCGATTTGAGAGCGGTTACATTTCTCCAGCCCCACCCCACAGCTGTTTACCAAAAAATTGGCAGGGTGTCCTCTTTGTTGTTGTTTGAATCCCAGATTGCCCCTTTGACTTTGAATTGTATGGGTATAATTAAGCAATAAGGCCCGAGGATGTGTGGTATCTGGCCAATATACCACGGCTAAGGGCTGTTAGCATGCACGACGCAACACAGAATGCCATGGTATATTATTCCCCTCATCAATCTACAATGACAAAGCAAAAACAGGTTTTTCAAAATTTTGGCTAATTTATTTTTAAAAATCTATGAAATATCACATTTACATAAGTAGTCAGACCCTTTACTGAGTACTTTGTTGAAGCACCTTTGGCAGCAATTACAGCCTCAAGTCTTGTTGGGTATGACGCTACAAGCTTGGCACACCTGTATTTGGGGAGTTTCTCCCATTCTTCTCTGCAGATCTCTCAAGCTCTGTCAGGTTGGATGGGGAGCTTTGCTGCACAGCTATTTTCCAGTCTATCCAGAAATGTTCGATCGGGTTCAAGTCCGGGCTCTGGCTGGGCCACTCAAGGACATTCCGAGTCTTGTCCCGAAGACACTCCTGCATTGTCTTGGCTGTGTGTTTAGGGTCGTTGTCCTGTTGGAAAGTGAACCTTCGCCCCAGTCTGAGGTCCTGAGCGCTCTGGAGCAGGTTTTCATTAAGCATTAAGGATCTCGCTGTACTTTGTTCCCTTCGTCTTTTCCTCGATCCTGACTTGTCTCCCGGTCCCTGCCGCTGAAAAACATCCCCAAGCGGGCTAAAATCCAAGCGGGCTAAAATCCAAGCGGGCTATCATGTGCTTTTTACTGAGGAGTGGATTCCGTCTGGCTACTCTACCATAAAGGCCTGATTGGTGGAGTGCTGCAGAGATGGTTGTCCTTCTGGAAGGTTCTCCCATCTCCACAGAGGAACTCTAGAGCTCTGTCAGAGTGACCATCGGGTTCTTGGTCACCACCCTGACCAAGGCCCTTCTCCCCAGATTGCTAAGTTTGCCGGGCGGCCAGCTCTAGGAAGAGTCTTAGTGGTTCTAAACTTCTTCAATTTAAGAATGATGGAGGCCACTGTGTTCTTGGGGACCTTCAATGCTGCAGACATTTTTTGGTACCCATTCCAAGATCTGTGTCTATGGACAATTCCTTCAACCTCATGGCTTGGCTTTTGCTCTGACATGCACTGTCAATTTTGGGACCTTATATAGACAGTTGTTTGCCTTTCCAAATCATTTCCAATAAATTTAATTTATGATAGGTGAATTCTAATCAAGTTGTAGAAACATCTCGCAATGGCTCAATTTTGAGTCTCAAAGCAAAGGGTCTGAATACTTACGTAAATAAGGTATTTCTGTTATTTATTTTTAATACATTTGCAAAAATGTCTAAAAACCTGTTTTTGCTTTGTCATTATGGGGTATTGTGTGTAGATTACTGAGTATTTTTTTTATATTTTTTAATCCATTTTAAAATAAGGCTGTAACGTAACAAAATGTGGAAAAAGTCAAGGATTCTGAATACTTTCCGAAGGCACTATATAGTAGAAAATGCTGACAAAATGCGTCATTTTCCCACCATTCCCACCATTTTCCCACCATGACTCTAGAATGCGCATTTTTCATTTTATAGTCGTCAAATTCTATATATCTCATGTGCTGCAGTCACAACTCAGCTAGCCAGCAATGGCTCAGTTTTCTGTGTGTACAGAGAAGCGCACGGCTCAGATGTCATTAATGACACCCGGGAGGCCTGAAACCACACGTTCAGCACATTAGTGCTGCAGAACCCAAGACTAGTGGAGAGGCCTGGGTGAGGAGTCAGTGCTGCTACTTCTGTCCAGAACAAAGCGCTGAAAGCAGGACTAGGTCCAGATTAACAGAGCCTGTCTGAATAGATCTGCACTGTGGACAAAGAGTCGGCCTGACACATAGTCATAGTACTGTTCTCTCTCAGGAGGGTGAAGACATTTCTGTTCAAGCCCCTCAGAAGCTGAGTAATAGATCCTTTTTGAAGCAGTTAGACAGGTTTCATTATGTCCGGTTAGGTTCACGTAACCAATGACACAGACAGTGGCCATGTCCGAGTACCCATTCTAGCATGCTACATACTTAAACTGCATACTCATTTGGCGTTTGATCAAGTAGATTCAGAGAGTCGAAAAGAGAGATGCCCAACTCCGCGGAATATCTGTCTCCCTTCAGCAGGGGGCTTTTTTTCATTGTTTCGCCAACCAAGCAAGGAGATTTTGTATGGAGGTCAACGAGAGTTTCGAATTTGGTCAACAACAAAAATTAATGGCTTATTTGCTAGGTGAGGTTAATTTGATCGAATAGAAGTTTTGTAATGCTTACGTTGTTAGGAGTCTACTGATATAAGTAGGACACGTGACTTCCTGGCAACTTTGAGAAAAAACACTTTATTTCGGAGTTGTCTCAAGATGACAATGCATATTCATGGTATGGGGCTAGTAGCATAGCATCTCTCTCCAGTGAATACAGGCGGTCGACATCAGCAATCCTCACTGAATATTCAAAAAAGGATTACAAGAATGAGATGTATCCACCAATCCAAAGAAAGGATAGGCAGGAGCTAGACAGCCTGCCGGCCGCTTTGTGGACAGCGACTCCTATTGTTTGGGCGGAGAGACATGTCTTGACAGCATATGCATAATCTTTGGTAGAATTCACTCGTCTTTTTTCAGACTCACGTGTTTGACAACAGCTGATAATCAGATAAATTGACGCGCCTAGATGACGCATTCGGAGTACTATTTTCAAAATGTCACATACGCTGGTATGGGTATTCGGACACGGCCAGTGTCTCAGAGAGAACATTCTTTCATCATGTGTCTGTCAGTTGATGATAGTTTTTTCTCTTTCAGGCAATGTTTTCAAGATTCCATCTCTTTTGGAGCTGTTTTATGTTTGCTGCCCCTGTGATTTCCCCCACATTCAAAATATGGACCTGGAATCTGTTGTCATAGAAATATGGGGAACAAGACATAAACATTAAAAACAACACATTACAACACAAAACTATTACAGTCACGTCAAACAGTGCAGCCAGGATAACAGCAAAGTAGCTGCATTTGATAGTTTTCTAGTGACATTTATTTGGATACATCCATAACAATGAGCTAATAATACGCAATTTCACCTGGCATAGAAAATGTGCTCTCTCGTCAGGACACTGTTGTTCGGAGGAGCTAGCCAACAACACAGCTAACACAATCGCTTCAAACTGAAGCTGGAAAGACAGCAAACTAGCTGCATTTCGTTTCATTTTACCTGTTTTCTATTGACATTTCTTTGTCCAGTACCAGTCAAACGTTTGGACATCTACTCATTCCAGGGTTTTTCTTTATTTTTACTATTTTCTACATTGTAGGATAATAGTGAAGACATCAAAACTATGAAATAACACATATGGAATCATGTAGTAACCATAAAATATATTTTTGATTTTAGATTCTTCATTCTTGGCATTCTCTCAACTAGCTTCATGAGGTAGTCATCTGGAATGCATTTCAATTAACAGGTGTGCCTTGTTAATAGTTGGTTTTGTGGAATTTCATTCCTTCAAATGTGTTTGAGCCAATCAGTTTTGTTGTGACAAGGTAGCGGTGGTATATCAAGAACTTTGAAAGTTTCAGTATGCAAAAACCATCAAGTGCAAAGATGAAACTGGCTCTCATGAGGACCGCCACAGGAAAAGAAGACCCAGAGTTACCTCTGCTGCAGAGGATAAGTTCATTAGAGTTAAATGCACCTCAGATTGCAGCCCAAATACATGTAACAGACACATCTCAACATCAACTGTTCAGAGGAGACTGAGGCCTTCATGGTCAAATTGCTGCAAAGAAACCACTACTAAAAGACACCAATAATAAGAAGAGACTTTCTTGGGCCAAGAAACACGAGCAATGGACATTAGACTGGTGGAAATCTGTCTTTTGGTCTGATGAGTCCAAATTTGAGATATTTGGTACCAACTGCCGTGTCTTTGTGAGACGCAGAGTAGGTGAACGGATGATCTCCGCATGTGTGGTTCCCATGGAGGAGAAGGTGTGATGGTGTGGGGGTGCTTTGCTGGTGACACTGTCTGTGATTTATTTAGAATTCAAGGCACACTTAACCAGCATGGCTACCACAGCATTCTGCAGCAATACGCCATCCCACCTGGTTTGCGCTTAGTGGGACTGCTTTTCAACAGGACAATGACCCAACACACCTCCAGGCTGAGTAAAGGCTATTTGACCAAGAAGGAGAGTGATGGAGTGCTACATCAGAAGACCACAATCACCCGACCTCAACCCAATTGAGATGGTTTGGGATGAGTTGGACCACAGAGTGAAGGAAAAGCAGCCAACAAGTTTTCAGCATATGTGGGAACTCCTTCAAGACTGTTGGAAAAGCATTCCAGGTGAAGCTGGTTGAGAGAATGCCAAGTGTGTGCAAAGCTGTCATCAAGGAAAAGGGTGGCTACTTTGAAGAATCTAAAATCTAAAATATATTTTGATTTGTTTAACACTTTTTTGGTTACTACATGATTCCATGTGTTATTTCATAGTTTTATGCCTTTATTATTATTCTACAATGTAGAAAATAGTAAAAAAAATAAGAAAAACCGTGGAATGAGCAGGTGTATCCAAATTTTTGACTGGTACTGTATATCTCCATAAAAATGATGCCAGCTGATTCATGATTTTGACTGGCTGAGAAAAGCTGCCTGCTTGTCTGTCTCGTCCAGACTCCCTACAAGTTTATTACATAGCTGGAGATCGAATTTCAATGTTGAAACAATGTTGGAAATGTCAGAGAGACAGAGAGCAAGGTT
The DNA here is from genome assembly GCF_016432855.1 of Salvelinus namaycush. Classification (NCBI taxonomy): domain Eukaryota; kingdom Metazoa; phylum Chordata; class Actinopteri; order Salmoniformes; family Salmonidae; genus Salvelinus; species Salvelinus namaycush. The sequence continues at coordinate 23,040,368 of NC_052315.1, read as the reverse complement.
TATACAAACCTCCGTTGTTGAAAATCAATTGCTAGTCTAAAAGAAATTGGAGGTAATGTCTAGATGCTTTTTACAGTGGAGATCAAGTTTATAAATTGCCTGGCTGGGCTGATGACAGTCGATTGTCGATTGCCCAGTGAAATGGAACAGAGTAAATAGGCATTTCAACTTTATAGTTTTAGCCGGTGGTAACTTGTGGAATAGACACCGGCTGGAATGTGGTTTTAACCAATCAACATACAGGATTAGACCCACCCGTTGTATAATATAAAACACACCCTTAGTAACCTTGACCCTTAACCAACAATCCCTGTAGCCTACTTCATTGCCTTCATTACTCACTCATTTGCAGAGGTTAAGTAGCCTAATTGTGATCTGTGATTAAAGTAAACTGTACATAAGTAAACTGTAGTGTTGGTGAGTAGTGACCTACGTAATTCAACTAGTAATTTAACTACATTTTCCAGTAGCTTGTTGGTAGTTGAAATAATTCAAATCTAGGTAGTGTTTTCAGTAGTTAATTACTTTTCTTGCCATGCAGTGGTGTAGCTAACTACTGGAACTACACACTACTTTTTTTGGAAAAATAAAATATGGGTGAAGTAGGTAATCATTTCCTTTCTTTTTCGGCATCAGGCCAGCCTAATTTTCATTTGAAACATTGTTTTTGTGTTTAACCATCATTAAGTTTGCTGATGACACAACAGTGGTTGGCCTGATCACTGACAATGACGAGACAGCCTATAGGGAGAAGGTCAGAGACCTGGCCGTGTGGTGCCAGGACAACAACCTCTCCCTCAACGTGATCAAGACAAAGGAGATGATAGTGGACTACAGGAAAAGGAGGACCGAGCACGCCCCCATTCTCATCGACAGAGCTGTAATGGAACAGGTTGAGAGCTTTAAGTTCCTTGGTGTCCACATCACCAACAAACTATCATGGTCCACACACCCCAAGATAGTCGTGAAGAGGGCACGACAAAACCTATTCCCCTATTCCCTATTCCCAGATCCTCAAAAGGTTCTACAGCTGCACCATCAAGAGCATCCTGACTGGTTACATCACTGCCTGGTATGGCAACTGCTCGGCTTCCGACCGCAAGGCACTACAGAGGGTAATGCGTACGGCCCAGTACATCACTGAGGCCTAAGCTTCCTGCTATCCAGGACCTCTATACCAGGCGGTGTCAGAGGAAGGCCCAAACAATTGTCAAAGACTCCAGCCACCCTAGTCATAGACTGTTTTCTCTGCTACCGCATGGCAAGCGGTACCGGAGCCCCAAGTCTAGTTCCAAGAGGCTTCTAATCAGCTTCTACCCCCAAGCCATAAGACTCCTGAACATGTAATCAAATGGCTACCCAGACTATTTGCATTGCCACCCCCCCCCCCCCCTTTTACGCTGCTGCTACTCTCTGTTATTATCTATGCATAGTCACTTTAATAACTCTACCTACATGTACATATTACCTCAATTACCTCAACAAACCGGTACCCACGCACATTGACTCTGTACCGGTGCCACCTGTATCTAGCCTCCCTATTGTTATTTTACTGCTGCTCTTTAATTATTTGTTACTTTTATTTCGTATTCTTATTTTTTTTAGGTATTTTTTAAAACTGCATTGTTGGTTAAGGGCTTGTAAGTAAGCACTTCACTGTAAGGTCTACACCTGTTGTATTCGGCGCATGTGACAAATACAATTTTATTTTATTTGATAATAAGCTAAATTGCACATTCTGTTAACATGCAGTACTATATTTGGTATTTGGTATTTTATTAGGATCCCCATTAGCTGTTACAAAATCAGCAGCTACTCTTCCTGGGCTCCACACAAAACATGAAACATAATACAGAATGACATAATACAGAACATCATTAGACAAGAACAGCTCAAGGACAGAACTACATACATTTAAAAAAAGGCACACGTAGCCTACATATCAATGCATACACACAAATTATCTAGGTCAAATAAGGGAGAGGCGTTGTGCCACGAGGTGTTGCTTTATCTGTTTTTTGAAACCAGGTTTGCTGTTTATTTGAGAAATATGAGATGGAAGGAAGTTCCATGCAATATGGGCTCTATATAATACTGTACGTTTTCTTGAATTTGTTCTGGATTTGGGGACTATGAAAAGACTCCTGGTGGCATGTCTGGTGGGATAAGTGTGTGTGGCAGAGCTGTGTGTAAGTTGACTATGAAAACAATTTGGTATTTTCAACACATTAATGTTTCTTATAAAAAGAAGAAGTGATGCTGTCAGTCTCTCCTCAACTCTAAGCAAACGAGAGACTGGCATGCATAGTATTTCTATCAGCCCTCTGATTACAATTCAGAGTTAAACATGCCGCTCTGTTCTGGGCCAGCTTCAGCTTAACTAGGTCTTTCCTTGCAGCAGTGGACCACACGACTGGACAATAATTAAGATTAGACAAAACTAGAGCCTGCAGAACTTGCTTTTTGGAGTGTGGTGTCAAAAAATCAGAGCATCTCTTTATTATGGCTAGACCTCTCCCCGGCTAGACCTCTGCAACCATTGAATCTATATGTTTTGACCATGACAGTTTACAATCTAAGGTAACGCCAAGTCATTTAGTCTCTTCGACTTGTTCAACAGCCACATCATTCTTAACCAGATTCAGCTGAGGTCTAGCACTTAATGAATGATTTGTACCAAATACAATGCTCTTAGTTTTAGAGATGTTCAGGACTAGTTTATTTCTGGCCACCCATTCCAAAACAGACAGCAACTCTTTGTTAAGGGTTTCGGTGACTTCATTAGCTGTGGTTGCTGATGCGTACTGTATATGGTTGAATCATCAGCATACATGGACACACATGCTTTGTTTAATGCCAGTGGCAGGTCATTGGTAAAAATCGAAAAGAGTAGAGGGCCTAGAGAGCTGCCCTGCGGTACACCACACCTTTCATCCCCCTCCTCTCCCCTGTAACTATTCCCCAGGTCGTTGCTGCAAATGAGAACGTGTTCTCAGTCAACTTACCTGGTAAAATAACGGATAAAATAAAATAAAAAAATAAAAAACATGTTTGACATTAGAGACACTTCCATTAAAAAGAAACCCGTTGAGTTCTATTAGATAGATAACTCTGAATCCACGATATGGCAGAGGTTGAAAAGCCATAGCACTTAATTTTTTTCAACAACAGGGTATGGTCAATAATATCAAAGGCTGCATTGAAATCTAACAGTACAGCTCCCACAATCTTCTTATTATCAATTTCTTTCAACCAATCATCAGTAATTTGTGTCAGTGCAGTGCATGTTGAGTGCCCTTCTCCATAAGCATGCTGAAAGTCTGTTGTTAATTTGTTTACAGAGAAATAGCATTGCATTTGGTCAAACACAATTTTTTACAAAAGTTTGCTAAGAGCTGTATGACCCCAAAGTGACTGTTCTTGCAATTTGTAGTCTATGACATTTCAGATTGACATATGATACGTTTTCACAAAGTAGTTTGGATGTAGGGAAGTACTTTTAAAAGTAACTTCAGTTAAGCAAACTATATTTTTCCTAAGAATAGCTTTAATTAATATTTTCAGAGTAGCTTCCCCAACACTGGTAAACTATACCCATACTGGCTCATCAGCAAGGACACAAATGTACCATACATATGCAGTATGTCCTTTGTTGCGCTCATTAAATTGACTGACTCTCTTCTGTAAATGACTCCATAAGTGTAGACAACAAAAATATTCAAGAAACACCCCTCCTAAGTAAACAGCTCCCAAGACAAGATGAACACAGGGACCCTATAGTGGGATATCGATCACTGTCAGTGCTATTAATTATGATTTACATTGTTCATTATAGAATTTGGTCATTTCTCAATAGTAATAAAAACCAACAAGTATTTATATATTTGGGACAAAAATTTGGCCTATACAATTATGTCTCAGCAGCTGATCTATAGCCTAAACTATTGGATTCGTTTTTGTCCAATGTGTTGTGACATCATTTCTGCGTTTTCTTTAGGCTACTTTTATTACCGCTACAAAGTAGCCTATTTAAAATGAAACAGAACATTAGCATAGTGAGTGATAAGGTGATTTCATATTTTTCTCTCAGTTTAAGTAACATCCATAGTCACCCTTAATGTTACAACATTTCGCAATCTACTAACCTGCTATCTTTTTCCACTCCCAGTTGTATCCTTTATCTTATCATGTCATAGCTCGGTTCGTTAGGCTATGTCAGCAACTCTGACCGAGTTTTTCTTTGGGCCCCGGCCCCGCAGTGCACTCAGGACAGTTATTTTCTTGGGATCCTTTAACCGAATCGCTTGTGAATGGGAAACAGATCACAAAGCTACCTCTAACTCTAAACCTTCTTTAGCAGATACACGGGGGGATTTGTACTGTATGAATAATTGATAATTTCGCCTACCAGTATAATCCAAGCCATTTCTGTTTGGGGAGTGCTACTGACGCATTTATCGTGAATTTCCCATTCAAAAGAATATTGCGTGTTGAAATTACAGCATACAAATAGTGAATCAATATCAAATTAATTGAGAAATAACTGAAAGGCCTATAATAAATGAGACTCTATTGTAGGCCTAGGCTGGTGTTAATTAAGGTATTTTGGTACGGCAAATGGCAGTCAGGAAGTTAGATTAGCTAACAGAGCTCTCTTACGGTTGTTGCAGAGCTGTTGTTGTAGGGAAACCATCCCATCTCTGAGTAAGAGTATAGAGGACGGGTCCTTCACACGGGAAACTCCACCTGTCACAGTGGCCGGGCGCGGCACCCTCAGCCCGCTGCAGCATTGATAACACACAGCCCAAGCCTGCTCCTCGTTAATGGGCTGCTCGTAGGATTTCAACACTTCTTCAAGAGACAGTTCCCTGGGGTCGCTCAGGTCCCGAGCCTCTGCCCGGTCCGTGGGAGCGGACACCCTTGAATCTCCATCCTTGGCGCTTCTGTTTGTTGATCTGGCCATGGCTGCGGTAAACTACCGATCCCATTGCTCTGTGGCCATTATCTTTTCACGCTGGGTTCCTTCCTTCCCCACAGCACGCCAACTCAACTGCCACAGCTGCGAGTTAGCATAACAGCAAATTAAAGCGATCTTTGATCTGCAGGAATGTCAATCAGCGCCAAGGAAAGGAGAGGAGGCAGGAGGAGGAAACCTTACGCTAGTGGCGCAATCAACCTGCAAGGAGAAAATCTTGTTGAAAATGTTTGACCACCAGCCAGACGAGTACTGGTAAACAATGACGAAGAGATAGATAAACCCTTGAAGATGATTGTAATTGAGAGAATAGATCATACGCTCAGGTTTGACAGATTATCCGCTCCGCTGCAGTGCATCCCCGCATCCCCTGTGCTCCGCCCGTCTCACGCAGCCTGAGCGTCATCCAACAAACCCACAAATCTGTCGAAGTGGCGACCTCGACGCTGTGAGAATGTCAGCCCTCACATACATATTGTTAGATAAACAAACAGAAGTAGAGGATACATCACATAGGCAATTAATTCACGAAACTCAATCCCCCGATGTTTAGGCCCAAGGAAATCATTCCGACTGTAGCCCAACATTACATAGCCAGAGCTTGCAAAGGTATTTTAACAGTAGTTATAGACTGTTCATCATTAGTTCATATAGGATAGTCTATAAATCAATAATACATTTGTAATAAACATTGTATGAAAATGTGTCATAACTTGAATAGGCCTTAAACCATTCATAAACCCTTCATACACCCTTTGTATACACTTTATAAAGAGTATATTAATATTACAGTTATAAATTGACATTTTTTCCCTTTGATTTATTCATACACCAGTTGGTCCAAAAATAAATAGGTCTGCATTCCCCCTCAAGCAAAAATAAATAGGTCTGCATTCCCCCTCAAGCAAAGTCACAAGTTGATTATGAACAGAAAAATCCATATGGTTAAAGAGACTCTCCATAAGTTTTGTATATTTTTATCCAGTAGTTCTGAAAGCAGCACCCAAGAGCCAATAGGGTCCCCGAAAGTTGTGTACTAAATCATCAGATAATTGCTCTCAAGCCCCTGCAGTTGTGCACAAAGACATGCACACGCTTAGGGGCTAATCCCAAAACCTCATTGGACAATGCTGTGCCGTTCTGATCCCGCCTCACACTTTAACCTTGTAACCTCATTGGACATCATTACACCTGCCAATCAACATTGTCCCTCAATGTTCGGTTGTCTCTACTTCCTTGTTGTAGAGATTATGGTAAGCAAGCGATTGTGAGGATGTCATTTTATACAATTTAAAAGTTATAGCCTACTTATATGTTTACATCAAATGTCCTACTCCTTGAAAGTCGCGTAATGATTTGGATGGATTCATTATTTGATTTGGATGGATGGTTGACACAACAGAAAGGTACGGCGATATTTTATCTAGAAACTGGGTGAAAGTTTGAGGTATACATTTCTCGAGCACATCAAAGTTCTACGCGTGTTGTGTCATGGTAAAAACCTTCTAGTCTTTTGCACAATATATTCCAAAATTCAAACAAAATACACCGGCGACACCATTTAGGAGATACAGGTTGTGAGCAGTGTTTCTGATCGGTTTGACAATTGTCTTCTAATGTATTTGTCTGTATAAAATTGCATCTTTAGCGCACATCATTTTCTGCTTGGTTTCCAGAGAAATGTAGTCTATTGAAAGAGAGAAATTTAACTACCAAGGTCTAACAGATCTTACTTCTAATTTCAAATGTATTCCAATTTATGATGCATGGATTTGATCGAAGTATTGAATGTATTTTCGCTGTTATCAAAATAACTAATGGTAAGTGCATGTAGCCAGGCAATCCCACTCGCTTCCAAGCATGTGCTCACTAGGAACGAGCACATATCTCATACACTAAATGATGCCAGATAAAAATATAAGGATTATGTGCCTTTCTCCTCTGGGAGAGGACTGGAGATGGTTTATTATGCATGTACGAGCCATACATCAAGTCCAAAACGGGAGGTTTAAAAAATAACTAGGTTGTTTTCATTCTCTGGAACACCTCTTTAAGTGTGGTGTGGTGACAAATAAAAATGTTTCACTTGAAATGTCAATTAGGAACCCTATACTTAATACCGTGATGCTAAGTTATTGTACTTTAACTAGATGGGGGGGTCATATCAAGGACTGTAAAGTACAGGTAACTGCCAAAATAAAGGAAAAACCAACATACATACTTCATTGGGCGTTGGGCCACCACTAGCCGCCAGAACAGATTCAATGCGCCTTGGCATAGATTCTAGTGTCTGGAACTCTACTGGAGGGATGCGACACCATTCTTCCATGAGAAATTCCATAATTTGGTGTTTTGTTGATGGTGGTGGAAATCACTGTCTCAGTCGCCGCTCCACAATCTCTCATAAGTATTCAATTGGGTTGAGATCTGGTGACACACACACACACACACACACACACACACACACACACACACACACACACACACACACACACCCTTTAAACCCCCTATGCTCCTCTGAGACCCCTCTTTCAAACTCATTGAGATATCTTCTTCTAGCCATGTTAGCCAAAATAATGGGAAATTGGGAATTTGTTTACATGACCCTAACTAAGCATGATGGATGTTAATTGCTTAATTAACTTAGGAACCACACCTTTGTGGAAGCCCCTGCTTTCAATATACTTTGCATCCTTCATTTATTCAAGTGTTTTTTTGATCTGTATCTACCATTTAACCGACAGCGTCTAAGGGCATGCGCCAATGAATGGTCTCTGTTAGCAGAGGGAGCTGTTGTATCATGCATTCACAAAAATATGCCTCACCTTTAAATGTGTCAGGTAGGTAGGTCCATGCAAGGTCTCCAACAGGTCGATCTCCAAACAACTCTGAAAGTACATGCAATTTTCAAGTGTTCCACCGCAAACGGTTATAAATAAATTTCCCAAGTATTAGACACCGCAGGCTCCCAGCAACTACAGTATCTAATCAACGTAACATTGACATTGTCCCACCCATGGTTAGCAAATAGTTTCCCAATAACCTTCTCAATTAAATGTTAACTGCAAAGTTGGCTTACCTAGCAGAAGTATATCATGAGTAATAAGTATATCGTTTGTTATTATTTGTTATTTGCTAAATTTGCCAGGAAATGAGCAGCAGCAGTACAGAACCATTGCAAGACCAGCACATTATATGGCACATTCCTCACTGGCTAGATGCGCAATTGAAGGATCAAATACGCAATTAAAGGGGAATTGCACTAATTACACAAAATGTTTACTTCTGGTGTGATTTAAGCATTGACATGGAATCAGAACATATAATTTCGTTGTTTCTCTATGAACATTTGTAATTTTGAGTGATTTTTTAAAATGTATTCTAAAACCAGGAAAAATAAAACCGGGAAATAATAATATGGGAAAATATAAAACAGAATTTGGAAAGAAATATTAAACATTTTATAGGGCCCCCCTTATAGTTGTTAATTAACCATTATTTTACCTGGTATATTGGCAGAATACAGTGCACTACTTTCTCTTGTACACCAAGGACCCAGGGAAGAGTTGCAGGGGAGAGGAGAAGAGAAGAATGTGCCTATTTGAAATCTAGAAAAAAATGTGTAGCTCGCGACATGTTTCATATTTTAAAAGTAGCTGTCATGCTAGAACAGGTTGGAGACCCCTGGTATACTGTACCAGCAAATTAGCCTACGTCTTCATTTACAGTCAACATGCCTTCTGTCCAGCGTACCACAACCAAACACCACCAAGTCTATTTACAGCAAATAACAAAGAGTAAAATATGGGGCAAATGTAACAGTATAACTTTAGACCGTCCCCTCGCCCCGACACGGGCGCGAACCAGGGACCCTCTGCACACATCAACAACTGACACCCACGAAGCGTCGTTACCCATCGCTCCACAAAAGCCGCGGCCCTTGCAGAGCAAGGGGCAACATTACTTCTAGGTTTCAGAGCAAGTGACGTAACTGATTGAAACGCTAGTAGCGCGTACCCGCTAACTAGCTAGCCATTTCACATCCGTTACACTCACCCCCCTTTCAACCTCCTCCTTTTCCGCAGCAACCAGTGATCCGGGTCAACAGCATCAATGTAACAGTATAACTTTATGGCGTCCCCTCGCCCCAATACGGGCGCGAACCAGGGACCCTCTGCACACATCAACAACGGTCGCCCACGAAGCATCGTTACCCATCGCTCCACAAAGGCCGCGGCCCTTGCAGAGCAAGGGGCAACATTACTTCTAGGTTTCAGAGCAAGTGACGTAACTGATTGAAACGCTAGTAGCGCGTACCCGCTAACTAGCTAGCCATTTCACATCCGTTACACAAATAAGGACTAATTTAATAAAATGTTATATTTATTGCTAATAAATCAACAGGTCAAACAAAATCAATTCAGAAATCACCAGTACATCATAATCTCACCATAATCAAATAAAATCATCTGGTTATTATTAGATAATTACATTGGGAAAATTAAGATTATTCCATTAGCATTGCCTACAGTAAGCATTCTTACTGTCATTTGTACAAAACAAAGTATAACATAGCCAGATCTAGGTGAGAAAGTCAAATCAAGTGGTGGCATCAGACCACTATCATTTTAACCAAATCTATTTTTTTCTACACCCATGAATAACAACATAACTTACATAGCAGGGGATTTGTTCACATTATGCTGGGAGCCATATTGAAGTGTGACGACTGCATGGACAGCAAACTTCATAGCAGACTCATCTAAAAGTATCAGTCACAATATAATAAGTAGAAAGATATTTATTTAAAAAATGTTATTTAACCTTTATTTAACTATATTTGAGGACATTCCACATTTAATTATGCCCTTCAGTTAAAATATGTCATTGATATTCAACACTATGGAAATGTTCATTAAACAAAGAGCAGGGTGCATAAACTTTTTAAGGACATAACAAAAGTCATAACACTGTTTCATTTTTAACAATGCTGTGTCAAAACTGTTTTGCAGTGTAACAATGCCGTGTTGTATGTAAAAGGTCACTCTATTCTTGATTAATGATCTCATGGCGTTAAACAAAGCCACTGACCAACACTGATTGCAAGGTTTCCCGGACACAGATTAAGTCTAATCCTGGACTAAACCATGGAGTACCTGTTTATATAAAATGATATACACACTAACAAAACCCATAAATCCACTTTCATAGACCACCAAACCGATACAAACACACAGGCATTCACATACACACACTGAGTAGCACCCTTTCTCACATGCACACTTGTGAATGTGTTTTCATCTGGTGCTTCGAACTACAATACCTTCTGAGCATAACTGGTTGTGATTGAGAGAGAGAGGGCTTATCATCAGTCTTCACTGACGGCTACAGTACAGCAGCTCCTTCTCAAACCCTGGTCGGGAATAACATCATGCCACGGAGCTGGGCTTCATCTCTGGCTCCGGTATGTGTAGGTTGGAAATCAATGTGATTTAAGATATATCCCACTGCCTAACTCTTCCATTCCTTCCCCAAAGACCAACCATTATTTCAGTACTCTATAGAACATTACAACAATGACATAAAGAAAGATTAGAATCGAGAAAATAAAACAACATAACCATTAGTCTCTGTAAACATAAACCAAAGCAGATCTACATCTCGTTGACATGCATTAACCCAGGGGTCCCCAATTACATTCAGCCTTGGGCTGATTTTTCCTTGAGTCAGGGGGGCCGGAACAACTGATCGCAAGAATCCCAAACAGATATAGTATTTGACAAAAACAGAATCATTTCAAACCTTGATTACACTGGGATACGATCACATATGCCTCTCTATTTATTAGTGGAAATACTTGGGAATGGATTTCCTAAATTAAAATCACTTTGAGCTGATTTCCTGGTGATTTGACAATATTTTATGTCCCGTGGATCACCTTTTGGGGAACTTTGCATTAACCTCTAACCAATACTGGCCTCCAGCTCTTTTTCCAGTTCCATTTTCCCTTAGGGGATGGCTATTGACACCCTCCTGTTGGTGAATAGTTGCATTGTTCTCATTCCCACAAATAGATTTCAGTGGGATTTGGTCTCTGAAAATATTATCTACTCATTGTTCGTATTGCCAGTTTTGGAAGGGAGCCAGCTGAAGTGATATCGTTCACGGGGAGTCAGAAGGTCCACGTCAAGTTTCTTCTGTTCTTTCTCACTGTCAACGGTCCTATACCCCAGCAAAGACATGGCGCCCTTACACACCTCCTGGATGTTCCTTACCTTGTCATGGGGTAAAGTAGTACGCCAAGCCTGAGAGACGTCTGCTGCGTTGCGGGAGGTGATTTGGAAGGCCTCCTTCTTGGTGCCCTTGCCCTTACCGTGGGTGACCTTATAGATCCACTCCTGTAGCGACTGTGTCATCTCCAGCCCCACAAACTGATACATACTGTCGATCTCTTGCAAGGGGTCTCTCACCATGTCCTCGTAGCGTACCATCTTGTAACGTCCACGTAGAAAGTCTGGAGGTTTGAGCATGGCCCTCTCGTGGATGCGGATGTGGCTGCGGCATATCTCCTGCATGACGCGATACTGTGTGTCATCCACCTTGGTGTTGCCTTGCTCCAGGACCAGGGCATTGTCCTTCACTAGGGCTTTGGCTGACTGCTCCCTGGAGCGCGCCACGGCCCGCGGGTCTCTCACCAGGTGGATGATGCGCAGGTCCAGAGTGGGGTCCTGCAGGAGAGGGTACAGGGAGTCCAGCTCAAAGAAGCGCACCTCTTTGAGCACCACATGGCTGTAGGTCCGACAGGCCTCTTCTGCCCCCTGCAGGCCAGGCCTGTCACACTTCCGCTTGCACTCTGTCTCGTTGCTGAAGAGGTGGCGGGGTGTGAGCTGGCAGGCAGGTGGAGAGCACAGGGCACGGCTGTGGCTCCACATAAAGAGGGCTGACATGTTGTGCTGTGCCGGAGTGTAGGCATCCATGACAGACATGTCACACTGGAAGACGCTGCGCATCAGGTCTCTCACCGCCATGCGCAGTGCCCGGGCTCCAGGCATCTGCAGAGTGGTCCACACATGCCACGATGGCTCCATCAGGTAGAAGACAGACGGGTGCTGGCTGAACACCTGGCCCAGGAAGGAGGATCCAGACCGCCATGAGGACAGCAGGAGCACGTGGACCTTGCCCTGGGAAGGAGGGCTACCACAAGGGAGCTGGACATACCATCCAAACAGCAGCACCACGGCCACTCCCTGCAGAAGCAGCAGGAACACCACGGTCGGTGGCGTCAGTCTGAAGCGCGGCATGCCGGAGACTCTCTGTGTGAGCTGCTGGGAATTTATAGGAGGGTGAGAGGGCGCAAGAGAGAGAGAGAGAAAGGGAGAGAGAGAGAGAGAGAGAGAGAGAGAGAGAGAGAGAGAGAGAGAGAGAGAGAGAGAGAGAAAGGGCAGGGAGAGAATAAGGAGAGGCATATTAAGAGTTTCATTCCAAAACGCTACGTATACACATCTTCAGAAATGTTGGTCAATTTGTTTTTATTGTTAAAAAAAATATGAAAGAGATGTGTGTTTTTAATCACGGCATAGACTAATCATGGCATAGAGTTGTTTCATGACAGACATGTATTTGTTTAAAATCTATCACTTGATGGTTTCATTTCAGAGAGACAAATAATCATGTTTTTTTTAGCAAAATGCTATATATCTGCCTCACTGAGAAATAAGTTGTACTGCTACGTTTAATACAGTGAAACAAATAATGTAACAAATAATATTTTTTTTTATAAAGGAATGTACGAATGAAACATTTTTGACATCAATATTTAAAAAAACTTTTTTATAATTCAATACACCAATATGAGAACTGTATGTAAAACATTTACATTTGACATTTACATTTTACATTTCACTCTTTTAGCAGATTCTCTTATCCAGATTGACTTACAGTAAGTGCATTTATCTTAAGACAGTGGTTACCGACCGGATAATTGCGATCGACTGGTCGATCTTCAAGGTATTCCTAGTCGCTCACCAAACATTTCTGTAGAAAAGCCAACGATAAAGCCATGCGCTGCTTTTAAAAATTTGTATTCATCTTTCGCTGTTGGTAGTAAGTGCACTTGATTCAGAAGTCCTGAATTAGTTAGTCAGGGTTCAGTTAGTCAGGTTTCCCATTTTGAACCATTAAATTTGTCTGGAGGTACAAACTCTGCCTACCCGGCGGAACTTAATAGATAAATCCAGTGTACCTACTGCGCTGGCCAATCGGAAAGCTCAAATGACCGTTCTTACATTGCCAGTGTACCACAACCCCGCAGCAAAATTTGATACTAGCCTACTAGCCTTTATTTTTTACATTTATTTTGTAATTTTATTTTTACCCCCAATTTCGTGATATCATATTGGTAGTTACAGTCTTGTCCCATCGCTGCAACTCCCGTACGGACTCGGGAGAGGTGAAGGTCGAGAGCCATGCGTCCCCCGAAACACAACCACTGCTTCTTGACACATTGCTCACCAATGTGTCGGAGGAAACACCGTACAGCTGGCTACCGAAGTCAGCGTGCATGTGCCCGGCCCGCCACAAGGTGTCGCTAGAGCGCGATGGGACAAGGACATCCCAGCCAGCCAAACCCTCCCTTAACCCGGACGATGCTGGGACATTTGTGCACTGCCTCAATTGTGCACCGTCTCACGGGTCGTGGCCGGCTGCGACACAGCCCGGGATCGAACCCAGGTCTGTAGTGAGGCCTCTAGCACTGCGATGCAGTGCCTTAGACTGGTGCACCACTCGGGAGGCCCCAGAATTCATGAAGTTTAAAACCATGACCAGAGAGACACTGAATACACAGCAAAGAGCATAGAAGTAGGGATGCTGAAAAATATGAATTAAAAGAAAATAAATGTAAAAAAATGCTTTTTAGAAAGAAAAAAAAGGGAGTTCATGTTTAAGTTTTTATTCAGCACTGTCAACACTTTTACAAAATGTGCTTCTCCCTTCTTCCACTGTGCTGCAGCTGCAATGAATGAGTAGCCAAATGTGTCGATAGGCCTGAGTTTTTGTTTTTATTATTAGCAGCGTGTTTGTGTATATTTTAATATAGAGGAATATTTCACTTTCTCTAGTCATGGAAACAACATGAATTTGTGCATGAGGCAGAAATAATGCAATGCGACTCAAGTTTCGCCATCAGGTGGAAGACTGTCCCATCTCTCTGGTCAGGGGTGTATTTATTCTGCTGATTCTGTTGCTAAACAAAGTGGGATTAAAATTGATTTAGTTGTACATTTTTCTGTCATTGATCTACACAAAATACTCCAGAGTGAGAATACAATTCTACAAATAAAAATGTATAACTAAAATATAGTTGTTGCAAAAGTATTCACCCCTTTTGTTTAGGCAAGCCTAAAATAGTTCAGGAGTAAAATTTGGCTTAACAAATTACATAAATTACATGGACAAAGTTTGTGGTCATATGCACATCCTAAGGTGCTGGGCTAATAAAGAATACCTGTAAAGAACAGGAAGGTCTGCAATTCACCGCTTTATTGATGACGTTTCGATCCGAACCAGATTTTCATAAAGTCAAACAGATTGAGTGGTCACATCCAAAATGTACACATTTCTCCTCACATGGCCATTACGCACATGACGCATGGTGAGTGTGGAAACAATTCAATTCACTTTTGCACATAGTCCATCATAATTAATCACAAAAGGTACATATGGTCATAAAGCATTATATACATTTATACAACGGGTGGGTCTAATCCTGAATGCTGATTGGTTAAAACCGCATTCCAGTCAGTGTCTATAAATTACCACCGGCTAAATCTATGACTTTAAAATTCCTATTCACTCTGTTCAATCTGAATACGCAATCCACTGTCATCAGCACAGCCAGGCAATATTTTACTTGATCTCCACTATTAAAAACATCTAAACATTACCCCACCTTTCTTTGAGACTAACATTTAGTTTTCAACAGCAGAGATTTGTATAAACCTTGCGGTCTGTCGATCTCCAGCATCCCATAGTCATGAACGTGTCGGGAATCGGGACGAAACTGAAAGACAGGCAGCATTTCTCAGCCAGTCGAAATCATGAATCACCTGGCATCAGTTTTTATGGATATATACAAAGAAATGTCAATTGAAAAAAGATAAAATGAAACGAAGTGCAGCTAGTTTGCAGTCTTTCCAGCTTCAGTTTGAAGTGATTGCGTTAGCTGTGTTGTTGACTAGCTCCTCTGAACAACAGTGTCCTGACGAGAGAGGACATTTTCGATGCCAGGCGAAATTGTGCCTCATTGGTTCATTGTTATGGATATATCCAAATAAATGTCTCTAGAAAACAGCTTAAACAAATACAGCTATAGTTGTTATTTTGGCTGCACTGTTTGACGTGACTGTAAATTAGCCGTAGTTGACTAGCTAGCAAGCAAAGGATAAGATCGTTGCCTTGCCAGAAAGCAATGGAACATTTAGAACGAACGAGTGGGTTTCGTCCATAGATACAGAACAAAAAGACAATGACTGGGTCGCTTCTCTGGCAACCAAACTGATAGAACGAACGACCAGTCGGTGTGGGTAGCAACCCGAGATTTGTGTCGGGACTATATCTTGTGGAAGGATGAAATAGTATGAATAAATTCATCAAAATAACATTTTTAATAAAAATCATTATTTGAATATGTTGGTAACTGTTAATGGAATTTATATGTTTAAAGTAATGATTAGAATATTCCACCCTGAAACCATATAATTGTATGAAATTGATTAGAATCATAAATTATTATTCATGATTTGTGTAGTTTTAGTCAGTAAAAGCATAATTAATGATGTGTATAGTTTTAGTCAGAATTAGGGTAAAACAATATATCTGTACAATATATCTTTATAGTTAAACACAGACTGTCTAAGCAAAATTCAGTGCCGACCTTGCTAGGGGCCTCTGGGAGATTTGGGAGAGGGCAGGGAGTACTTCTCACGGCCTCCCTAATCTTGGGGGAGGACAGGGAGTATTTCTCACGGTCGCCATAATCTTTGTCAGCTGGGTAGTGATACAGTATGTGCGTAGGATACCTACTGTTTGTGTGTGAATGTAAGTGCGTAAGGAGCCAGTATGAAATGAATGGTTTTGTACAACAGACTAGCGCTCTCGTGAATAAACATTTTGACTATCATAGCTGGGCCTCCGTCTGTTTCATTCAACCAGAATCTTACAAATTCTGGGTTGCAGACTGAGTAGTTTAATTGAAGTCGTTAATGAACATTGAGAACATAATTCTCGTAACAGTAACCCGTTGTATAAAAGTGATAATGCCATCGAAGCCTGTGTTTGGAGGATATATTGGCACGATTTGCACAAACACCGGCTTCTCTGGCATTATCACTTAAACAAAATCAGGCAGAGCTAAAACCTACAGTAGGCAACAATAACTACTTGTGTACCTCTAATCATTTCATATCAATATATACAAAATGAACAAGTGGAGACCTGGATGGCAAGACAAATCAACTTGACATTCAGTACCAGTCAAAAGTTTGGACACACCTACTCATTCAAGAGTTTCTTTACTTTTACTATTTTCTACATTGTAGAATAATAGTGAAAACATCAAAACTATGAAATAACATATCAAAATACATTTTATATTTAAGATTCTTCAAAGTAGCCACCCTTTGCCTTGACAGCTTTGCACACTCTTGGCATTCTCTCAACCAGCTTCATGAGGTAGTCACCTGGAATGCATTTCAAATAACAGGTGTTTCTTGTTAACAGTTAATTTATTGAATTTCTTTCCTTCTTAATGCGTTTGAGCCATTCAGTTCTGACAAGGTAGGGGTGTGTGGCGGTTTCAGTGCCATGATCTTGGTAAGGCAGGGTTTACATATACAAACACACACCACCAGTCCACGTGAAGGGTTAACACAGTAAAAACAAACAAACAAAGTAAATAGTCCTCCACTCTTGGTCTTTGAGGTTCACTCTGTGTTGAAATCTTCAGTTCCTTTATTCTGGTAAACCTCCTTCTCCGCCATATGCTCAGTCTCTCCAATAGCCTCCTCCTCGTTCGCCTGCCGGGGTCAATGGAAAGACAAAGAAAGCAAACCCAGAGCGTGGTAAAGTAGAGGCCCTGATTGGTTTCACCTGTCTGCCGTTTAGTCTCTAATTACAACTGGAGACAGGTGTGGCTGTTCTGCTGCAGTCTGGCAGTTTCCCCTGAGCTGTCCATGGCCCTGCCTCTGGGGAATACTTCCAATTGCTGTCCGTGGTCCTGGCAGCCAGAAATCCCAGAAACATCGCAGGCACCTACTGTCCATCCACCACACAACCCCTGAAACCGCTACATACCTTCCCCCCCAGCATTGACCTTGTGGTCAGAGCGGTCGAAGAAAACATGGCATGCATACGGAACATGGCATCTGCATTACCATGTGTAGAACCCAAAATGGTGGACGCTCCGATAGTGGAACGGCTGGAGGCTGAGGAACCACCAGGTGATCCGGGCGTTAGTGTCCTTATTCTGCTTCATCCAGGTAAGGGGAGCGTGATCTGCCATCAGCACAAACTTGCGGCCCAAAACATAATAGTTAAAAAACTCCAGAGCCCATTTGATTGCCAAACACTCTTTTCCCACTGTTGCATATTTAGTTTTGTGGGAGATAAACTTATGGCTAATGTACAGCACAGGATGTTCCTCTTCCTCCACTTCCTGCGAGAGTACAGCTCCAATTCCAGTGTCCGATGCATCTGTCTGTACAATCAGAGGTTTCGAGAAATCCGGTGAACACAACACAGGGGCAGTGCATAAGGCCGTTTTCAGTTTCTGGAATGCCTCTTTGGCCACAGGGTTCCACTGTACCATGCGGCAGGTTTGGCCTTCCGGGTCAGGTCACACAGGGGTCCTGCAATGATTGCATAATCTTGGATGAAACGTGTAATAACCGGTTATTCCCAGGAATTACCTGTACCTCGAGGCTAATCCTGGATCACAGCGACCTTCTTCTCTTGTGGTTTGATCAACCCTCGCCCTATGGAATAGCCCAGATACTTTGCTTCACATACTCCCAGCGTGCATTTCTTTAGGTTGGCTGTTGAGTCCTTCTTGCCGAAGGGCGTCGAGGACCGCTGTTAAATGGATTAGGTGCTCCTCCCACATGTGACTGGATTATCACATTGTCCAGGTAGGCTGCAGCATAGGATTGATGTGGCCGCAAAATGCGGTCCATCAGCTTTTGAAACGTGGTGGAGGCTCCATGAAGTCCGGCATGGACTTCGTCCATTTCCTTCCCCTTCTTCTCCCAGGAGAACTTGAGTGTCGGCTACGGAAGTCGGCAGGTAAGTAGTAACTTGATCATTTTCTTTTCATAGGTCAGGGAGTTGTTTGGTAGCGGTTTCCTTTTCTTTTCACTGGAAAATGTGAAGGATGCCTGGCATGCTCTATTACTGGCACAGCCAGCTCCTTTGTCCTGTAGTCCGTCCCACAATTCTTGAAATATCCACAGTCGCGACCCAGTAGCACGGGGTATGGTAGGTTCTCAACCAACCCTAGGTTACTTCGGAACTGCCCTCTGGTGGTGTTAATCTCTAAATCTGTGGTTGGGTAAGTTTTGGTGTCCCCGTGTATACAGGTGATGTCCATGGTTGCAGCGGTAGTTCTCTGCGGCTGGGTTAATAGTGAAGGCATGATGAGGGAGACCAAGCTCCGGGAGTCTAGAAGAGCATCAACTTACTTCCCTTGGACCTGTACCCGACTGAGGTGCGGTGGGTGGCGGAGGGCTTGGACATGGGCAGAATGAGATTTCAACCTGCATAGGTTCCTCCTTCTTGGGACAGTTCCTTGTGATGTGTCCTATTTCGCCACAGCAGTAGCACTCTCGGATGTCAGTATCCACCCCTCTATTCCTTGTCTTTGCTTCATGTTGGAAAACACGGTTCTGGCGTCCAAGTTTCCCATCCGCTCTTTGGATTTTCCCTTTCCAAACCCGGGAAGTCTGCAGTTGAGATGTCTTCCTTCCTCCTTCTTTGAGGCCTCCCTTTCCGGGGGGGGGGGGGGGGGGGGGTTCCGTCCAGCAGACTGGCTTTGTGCAGTTCTTCAGTTGCTCGACATCTCTCAACAAGGTCCACCACTCCGTCCGCTGTGGTGGGACTGCCCAGGCTGACAACCTTTAACTCGTAAGGTAAGGCAGGGATGTAGTGGTCAATCACTATTCTTTCCATGATGTCCCCAGTACTGAGGGTTGTGGGCTGTAGCCATTTTTTTGCCAGGTGGATCAGGTCAAACATTAAATGGTTTCTCTGATCAATAGTCCTGATATTACTCCTGTGTTCTCCTATCCTGCTATGCGTTGTAAGAGCTTGTTTCATTTCTCCTACATAGCATAAACCAGAAATATATTTGATAAGGTATACCACATTTTTTATAGAACACTTGATGAAACCCTGAATCTGAATGGCCTTGTCCGTAATGAGGTGATTGAACATTGTGCTGTGATAGCTGTGCTGTTGTGCTGTGATGCTGTGACAGCCATGCTGGTTAAGCGTATTGGGGTGATTGAACATTTGTTCGTAAAGTTACACTGGGTACATCTGTCACATCTGTAATTACCGTCCGACACATTGTTTAGGAAAGTGCTACATGGTAGCCGTGGAAGATCAGACCTCACCACCATTTGACTGATGTTGGGGCCACGTCTGAAGACTACCTGCTTGGTTTATTTACAAGTATTTTCCAGTTGTGGGTCAGTGCTCAATATGTGCCATTGTTTTTTAATGACGTGGTCGAACTGTTTGCCTAGTGGGGAGAATTGAAAAAAGCATTGGACTCGTTGGTCAGGGGGGCGGTTTGAGAGTGAAGCTGTCATCCTGGGTCATATTTTTTTAACAGACCCGTGCATCATGCAGCCAATCCTCTGGTTAACCCCACTGTCTAAAGCGCCCATCCAGACAGTGAGCTTTTTTGTCATAGTCACTCTGTGTTCTACAGATCTTGCGTATGTGACTGTATTGGCTGATAGGGAGGCTCTTTTTCAGGGGTGTAGGGTTGAAGCTATCTCTGCATAACAGAGAATTCTCATTCGTTGGCTTCCTGTATATGTCCGTGCTAAAGCAACCCCCTCCCTCTTTATCAAAATGTCCATAAAATTTGTTTCATGCACACCAAAGGTGAAAGTGAATTTCAGATGTTCTCTGCTTGTATTGGTGAAGGAGTGAAATGTATGAAGTTCCTGTGCTGTGCCCTGGAATAGAAGGAATATGTCATCAATGAACACTGGCGTAGCACTCACCCCCTCAAGGCGATGGGTGAGTGCTACAAGCCCCCCGGGGGGCCCATGAGCCCCCTGGAGGTCAGGCCCCCCAGATAGTATATGTACACATCAAAACTGTGAAGGACCTCCATGTTACTCTGGACCTTGATGTCTCTTTTGACGAACATATCAAGAATATTTAAAGGACAGCTTATTTCCATCTCCGTAACATTGCAAAAAATCTGAAACTTTTTGTCCAAAAATTTGGCAGAAAAGCTAATCCCATACTTTTGTCACTTCTAGATTAGACTATTGCAATGCTCTACTCTCCGGCTACCCAAATAAATCACTAAATAAACTTCAGTTAGTGCTAAACACGGCTGCTAGAATCTTGACTAGAACCCAAATGTTTTATCATATTACTCCAGTACTAGTCTCTATACACTGGCTTCCTGTTAAGGCTAGGGCTGATTTCAAGGTTTTACTGCTAACCTACAAAGCATTACATGGGCTTGCTCCTACCTATCTCCACGATTTGGTCCTGCCGTACATACCTACACGTATGCTACGGTCACAAGACACAGGCCTCCTTATTGTCCCAGGAATTTCTAAGCAACCAGCTGGAGGCAGGGCTTTCTCCTATAGAGCTTAATTTTTATGGAATGGTCTGTCTATCCATGTGAGAGACGCAGACTTGGTCTTGACCTTTAAGTCTTTACTGAAGACTCATCTCTTCAGTAGGTTTCCCTGGTGGCTTATTCAATCGTTTGAGAATCTTTTGGTAAGGCATGGATAACGCTCGTGATTGGATTGTCTACTCTCATGAACTCATATTATTTTTGCGTAATGTCTCCACTTTCAACAAGAGCCTTCAACTTGTAGATAATCTCATCGTTGACAGTTGCTGATAGAAACATTGTCAATAAAGCAGTGAATTGGGAGCATAAACAGCGTGCAGGCCTTCCTGTTTTTTACAAATAATAGGGGTTGACATTACTACGTCTTTCTCTGTCCCCCATACATACAACATCAGTAAGGTCCCTCAGTCAAGTATTGAATATCAAGCACAGATTCAACTACAAAGAACAGGGAGCTTTTTGAAACCTTTATAAAGAAGGGGAGTGATTGGTAGATGGGTAACAATAACAAATCAGACATTGAATATATTTTTAAGCATGGTCAAGTTAATCATTATGCTGTGGATGATGTATTAAACCACCCCAACACATCAAAGATACAGTCGTACTTCTGGACAGAGCAGCAGGACAGGAAGGAAACTGCTCAGGGATGTGACCATGAGGCCATTGGTGATTTTTAAAACAGCTACAGAGCTCATTGGCTGTGAAGGGAGAAAACTGACGATGGATCAACAACATTGTAGTTACTCCACAATAATGACATACATAAGAGTGAAAATAAGAATACAAATATTTAGAATCAAAATATTCCAAAACATGTATATGTATACAACAAGGCGCTAAAGTATTACTGGAAAAAAACACAGCAAAGGAAAAGATTTATGGGCTTAAATGCAAAACCTGCTTCAATCTGCTTTACCCACCAGACAATGAACAATAACCTACAACACAAGGCCAAATCTACACTGGAGTTGCTTACCAAGAAGACAGTTAATGTTCCTGAGTGGCCAAGTTATAGTTTTGACTTAAATCTGCTTGAAAATCTATGGCAAGACTTGAAAAATACTGACTAGAATAATGGGCAAATATTGCACAATCCAAATATGTAAAGGTCTTAGAGACGTACCCGAGCTGGAAAACCTGGACCCATACAAATCAGCTGGGCTTGACAATCTGGACCCCCTATTTCTGAAACTGTCCGCCGCCATTGTCGCACCCCCTATTACCAGCCTGTTCAACCTCTCCTTCGTATCATCTGAGATCCCCAAGGATTGGAAAGCTGCCGCGGTCATCCCCCTCTTCAAAGGGGGAGACACCCTGGACCCAAACTGTTACAGACCTATATCCATCCTGCCCTGCCTATCTAAGGTCTTCGAAAGCCAAGTCAACAAACAGATCACTGACCATCTCGAATCCCACCGTACCTTCTCCGCTGTGCAATCCGGTTTCCGAGCCGGTCACAGGTGCACCTCAGCCACGCTCAAGGTACTAAACGATATCATAACCGCCATCGATAAAAGACATTACTGTGCAGCCGTCTTCATCGACCTGGCCAAGGCTTTCGACTCTGTCAATCACCATATTCTTATCGGCAGACTCAGTAGCCTCGGTTTTTCTAATGACTGCCTTGCCTGGTTCACCAACTACTTTGCAGACAGAGTTCAGTGTGTCAAATCGGAGGGCATGTTGTCCGGTCCTCTGGCAGTCTCTATGGGGGTACCACAGGGTTCAATTCTCGGGCCGACTCTTTTCTCTGTATATATCAATGATGTTGCTCTTGCTGCGGGCGATTCCCTGATCCACCTCTACGCAGACGACACCATTCTGTATACTTCTGGCCCTTCCTTGGACACTGTGCTATCTAACCTCCGAACGAGCTTCAATGCCATACAACACTCCTTCCGTGGCCTCCAACTGCTCTTAAACGCTAGTAAAACCAAATGCATGCTTTTCAACCGTTCGCTGCCTGCACCCGCACGCCCGACTAGCATCACCACCCTGGACGGTTCCGACCTAGAATATGTGGACATCTATAAGTACCTAGGTGTCTGGCTAGACTGCAAACTCTCCTTCCAGACTCATATCAAACATCTCCAATCCAAAATCAAATCTAGAGTCGGCTTTCTATTTCGCAACAAAGCCTCCTTCACTCACGCCGCCAAACTTACCCTAGTAAAACTGACTATCCTACCGATCCTCGACTTCGGCGATGTCATCTACAAAATAGCTTCCAATACTCTACTCAGCAAACTGGATGCAGTTTATCACACTGCCATCCGTTTTGTTACTAAAGCACCTTATACGACCCACCACTGCGACCTGTATGCCCTAGTCGGCTGGCCCTCGCTACATGTTCTTCGTCAGACCCACTGGCTCCAGGTCATCTACAAGGCTATGCTAGGTAAAGTGCCGCCTTATCTCAGTTCACTGGTCACGATGGCTACACCCACCCGTAGCACGCGCTCCAGCAGGTGTATCTCACTGATCATCCCTAAAGCCAAAACCTCATTTGGACGCCTTTCCTTCCAGTTCTCTGCTGCCTGCGACTGGAACGAATTGCAAAAATCTCTGAAGTTGGAGACTTTTATCTCCCTCAACAACTTTAAACATCTGCTATCCGAGCAGCTAACCGATCGCTGCAGCTGTACATAGTCCATCGGTATATAGCCCACCCAATTTACCTACCTCACCCCCCATACTGCTTTTATTTATTTACTTTTCTGCTCTTTTGCACACCAAAAGACACTACTTGCACATGATCATCTGATGATTTATCACTCCAGTGTTAATCTGCTAAATTGTAATTATTCGATTTATTGCCTACCTCCTCATGCCTTTTGCACACATTGTATATAGATTCTCTTTTTTTCTACCATGTTATTGACTTGTTTATTGTTTACTCCATGTGTAACTCTGTGTTGTTGTCTGTTCACACTGCTATGCTTTATCTTGGCCAGGTCGCAGTTGCAAATGAGAACTTGTTCTCAACTAGCCTACCTGGTTAAATAAAGGTGAAATAAAAATAAAAATAAAAACCCAAGAAGACTCACAGTTGTAATCGCTGCCAAATGTGTTTTTATCATGTATTGACTCAGGGGGCTTAATACTTATCTAATCAAGGTATATTAGCCATTATGGTATTTTGTGTAGATCAATGACCAAAACAAATTGCAATTAAATTAATTTCAATTCACTTTGTAATGCAACATGGGGGGTGGATACCCACTGTATAGCCAAGTCACTGGAGGAGAGCACATGATTTACAGTTTGTAAAACACAGCTGGGACACTACATTTTGTATAGGAATTGCATAATGCTTTTCATCTAAAATGAGAGCTGCAGTAGAGTCTGTTCTCTCTTTCTGTTTCGCACTGCAGTCTATTATTTGAAAGAGAGAAAGCTCAGAAGCATTGACAGCAGACTGTAGATGCCACTGTTGTCTATCTAACTAATGATTTAGCACAAGCCATCTTTCTTCTTAAGTTTTGCAACTGAACTTCACACATGCAGACAAAAGTTTTCAAAAAGTTTTCAAAATTACAATCTTAAAGCATGTCAAAACATGAACATGAGATAAAGACCAACTGTTGTAGAACAATGAGACAACAATGAACAATTAACCATTTTGGAACATTGTAGGCTACCTACTGTAGGGAAAGAGCTGGAGGAGTTACAGTCGACTTAGACATCTATACAGTCAGAGGGATTCTCCTCGCCCGCTATAAGGAACGGGGAGAATCACATCATGCCCATGTGTGTATGTATGTGTGTGTGTGTGTGTGTGTGTGTGTGTGTGTGTGTGTGTGTGTGTGTGTGTGTGTGTGTGTGTGTGTGTGTGTGTGTGTGTGTGTGTGTGTGTGTGTGTGTGTGTGTGTGTGTGTGTGTGTAAAAGAGATTGAGTGAGGAAAACCGGTTGCCTGATTTAGATTTGCTGATCTGCTCCTACCTCTGTAATATAAGTATGTCGTTGAGTACAATGTCTTCTCTGCATTATAAAAGGCCTCTTTTTTATTTATTTTTTGTGATGGAAAAAATTGTCATAATTGAGCAAAAGTAAAGATACCTTAATAGAAAATGACGCAAGTAAAAGTGAAACTCAGTAAAATACTACTTGAGTAAAAGTCTAAAAGTATTTGGTTTTAAATATACTTAAGTATCAAAATTACATGTAAATGATAAAATATACTTAAGTATCAAAAGTAAAACTAAAAGTATAAATCATTTCAAATTCCTTATATTAAGCAAACCAGATGGCACCATTTTATTTTTTATTTTTTACGAATAGCCAGGGACACACTCCAACACTCAGAAATAATTTACAAACGAAGCATTGGTGTGGAAAAAGTCAAAGGGTCTGAATACTTTCCGAATGCACTGTACACACACACAAATACTATATTTTGTCAGGTAATCCAGGAAAGAAAACGAGTAGGCGGCAGGAAAACTTTAGTGAACTATACAGGTTATAATTACAAAGAGTACTTATAAAGGAGCAGATCAGCCAATGACTGACATAACAGTACTGTCAAGTAAATATAACCTCTTCAATAAAGTTTTCCTGCATCATACTGGCCGCTTACTTGTTTTCTTTCCAAGCTTTGGATAAAACAATGATTTGGTAGTGCCCTAAATGTAGCGTGCTGGATACATGATGTTAACATTTTCCAAGTACAGATCTCTGCAATGGCAGAGTATGTGGAGAACATTTTCATTGCTTGTGGAAATTGTCCTGGGTGCTCTGGTCTCTTATGGGAATGTGTAGTGCAGCACAGTTTTGTTACTGTAAATTAAATAGGAAGTAGTCTACTCTGTACGAATAGATGTTTTATTTATTTTTCAGATGAGTATTCTAGTTATGAAGACTGCAAGTCTGAAATGACTGCACCGAGCTGAGATAAAGTAACCAGGGATACTCGGCAGGAACAAATCATGTGTGGTTCCTTAATCTTGTAAAACATTATCCAGAGTGAAATATGAGTAAAAGGTTAATTATTTCTGTTTGCGTGCAATAACTAACCCAACATGCAAACCTGTCTGCTATGTAATGGTTGTACAGTCATCTCAAATAAAACTGTGAAGGACCTCCGCGTCACTCTGGACGTTGATGTCTCTTTTGACGAACATATCAAGAATATTTCAAGGACAGCTTTTTTCCATCTTCGTAACATTGAAAAAAAATCGGAAACCTTTTGTCCAAAGATGATACAGAAAAGCTAATCCACGCTTTTGTCACTTCTAGATTAGACTACTACAATGCTCTACTCTCCGGCTACCACTAAATAAACTTCAGTTAGTGCTAAACACAGCTGCAAGAATCTTGACTAGTACTAGCCTCTCTACGCTGGCTTCCTGTTAAGGCTAGGGCTGATTTCAAGGTTTTACTGCTGAACTACAAAGCATTACATGGGCTTGCTCCTATCTATCTCTCCGATTTGGTCCTGCCGTACATACCTACACGTACGCTACGGTCACAAGACGCAGGCCTCCTTATTGTTCCTTATTGTTTCTAAGCAAACAGTTGGAGGCAGGGCTTTCTCCTATAGAGCTAAACTTTTATGCAATGGTCTGCCTATCCATGTGAGAGACGCAGACTCGGTCTCGACCTTTAAGTCTTTACTGAAGACTCATCTCTTCAGTATATTTTATGATTGAGTGTAGTCTGGCCCAGGGGTGCGAATGTGAACGGCAAGGCACTGGAGAGATGAACCGCCCTTGCTGTTTGCCTGGCGGGCTCCCCTCTCTCCACTGGGAGAGATTCTATGCCTCCGACCCTATTACGGGGGCTGAGTCACTGGCTTACTAGTGCTCCTCCATGCCGTCACTAGGAGGGGTACGTCACTTTAGTGGGTTGAGTCACTGATGTGATCTTCCTGTCCGGTTTTGTGCCCCCTCGGGCTTGTGTGGTGGAGGAGATCTTCGAGGGCTATACTCAGCCTTGTCTCAGGGTAGTAAGTTCGTGGTCTGTTGATGTCCCTTTAGTGTTGTGGGGGCTGCACTTTGGCAAAGTGGGTGTCTTATCTGGTGTCCTGTGTGAATTTAAGTATGCTCCCTCTAACTCTCTCTCTCTCCCTCCCCTACCGGAGGACCTGAGCCATAGGACCATGCCTAACGACTAACTGGCATGATGACTCCTACCTGTCCCCAGTTCACCTGTTCGTGCTGCTGCTCCAGTTTCAACAGTTCTGCCTGCGGCTCTCTCTCTACCGCACCTGCTGTCTCGACCTCTGAATAATCGGCAGTGAAAGCCAACTGATATTTACTCCTGAGGTACTGACCTGTTGCACCCTCTACAACCACTGATTATTATTCGACCGTAGCTTCTGGTCATCTATGAACATCTTGAAGAACAATCTGGCCTTAATGGCCATGTACTCGTATCATCTCCACCCGGCACAGTCAGAAGAGGACTGGCCACCCCTCAGAGCCTGGATCCTCTCTAGGTTTCTTCCTAGTTTTTCCTAGCCACTGTGCTTCTATATCTGCATTGCTTGCTGTTTGGGGTTGAATGCTGGGTTTCTGTATAGCACTGTGTGACAGCTAGTGATTTGGATAGATTGATTGATGTAATATATAGGCCTAGTGCCTAACACCTTGATCAGACCGACAGCGTCATTGTGTTTTGGTACACCAGAAGTACATTCATTTCCAATGGAACGCTGCATTAGCCTTGCAGCGTGTGGTGCATACGTATACATCAAATTGTATGTGTAGACTTGACAGAAATAGCAACAAAACGTAAATGTTGAACTTTTGTTGGACACATATCCAGGGATGTAGTGCTGCTGGAGTGCCTTTTTTCAATTTGAGAATACAAGGAGCTGGTAAAAATATCTCAGGAAAAATTATTCTTAAGTGTCCTGCAAGATCACATAATGATGAATGAGTATTTTAAATAACAAAACCAAATATAATAGCATAGCATAGAAGGTCTATAACGTTACTGTTACAACAAAAACACCTAATTTCTAGTGAGATTTTAGGATGGTTAACTGAAGTTGAATAGGCACATTTATTTTCTCATGCGGCCAAAACCCAACAGTGTGTGCCACTAGGCAGGATATGTTTTGATTAAAACAAAATAAATACAAGAAAGGCTAATAGTTTGTTAACACCATCCGCTCTAATTCACTGGTAAAATGTGAAGAATTATCATTCATGATTGACAGTGATGATGGCCTATTATGAAATTAGGTATGCCAAATTCAGTGATTGAGGGTTTTAAAAATATAAAATTGTCTTGAGACAATACGTGTAGGCATAGGCAGATGTTGCAATTGGAGGATGCATTTTATGCATATTTCATTATAATATTCAACTGCTTCTCCAGTTTCAACTCTTCTGCCTGCGGCTATGGAACCCTGACCTGTTCACCGGACATACTACCTTATCCCGGACCTGCTGTTTTCCACCCTCTCTATCTCTCTCTCTACCACACCTGCTCTCTCGACCTCTGAATGCTTGGCTATGAAAAGCCAACTGACATTTACTCCTGAGGTGCTGTCCTTTTGCACCCTCTACAACCACTGTGATTATTATTTGACCCTGCTGGTCATCTATGAACGTTTGAACATCTTGAAAAATACGATCTGGTCTTAATAACCCTGTACTTTTATAATCGCCACCCGGCACAGCTAGAAGAAGACTTGCCACTCCTCAAAGCCTGGTTCCTCTCTAGGTTTCTTCATAGGTTCCTGCCTTTCTAGTGAGTTTTTCCTAGCCACTGTGCTTCTACATCTGCTTTGCTTGCTGTTTGGGGTTTCAGACATCTGCTGATGTAAAAGGTGCTTTATAAATACATTTGATTTGATGGTACAAACTTTGATTGAGAAATGATGACTTAATTAAAAAATATATTTGCACTCCTGGCACCTAAAAAAAATAGCACTACACCACTGCACATATCTACTAAAAATTTTGGATTGCATAATGAAAAAAGGTTTGACTGTAGAATGTATTATGCAGCATTGATGCAATGACGCTGTCGGTCTGGTCGAGGCTATGTCTGTAAATGGGGCAAGAGGTACAGGTCCCAAAATCAATGGGCAAAGGCATGCTACAAAGTTTCTTCATCGAACAGTTAAAATTAATGAAGAATAGTCAACATTAAGGACATGTTAACATCCTTTCTATGGAATATATATGCCTATATAATAATACATGTACTGTATATATGAATTCATACATAATAATACATAACATACATAATAAAACATAATTATTCTTTAGATAGGCCCTGTATTAATTTTAGACCCGAATACATTTTTTTAAAGTAATGTGCTGAAATTGAATGGAACACTCACCTACATTAGCCTAAATTAAGCCGTCTGTAGGGGTGCAATCCGTAGCTTCGGACTATCCAATATCATACAGAACTACATACCAGACAACAGTAGACAAGCACTGTTACAAACAGCGATCGGTAACCGTGACCCATAGATACATAAAACAATGTCGCTAAAAAATAGTTTTTGTCGGAGCTGGTCAGTCCCAGTTGTTAGTTTTTGCAGGAATACTTTACCTTCTCCGCTGTGTTGCTGGGCGACGAGACCGCAAGGAGTGAGGAGAGCTCTGAAACTAACTGTTGTATTACATTCACGGTCTTTATGCGAACATCCACTGTCTTCAGAGTGTTAGTTTGCGTAGCCTAAAAAGAGTTTTGAGACGTGGCCATGAGAGCTGCGCCAGGCAGTGCAGACTGGTCTCATAGACTAGACGTAACATAGTAAACGTAAATCCGGGATACAGCCAAGTGTATGGTGTGTTACGTTTGGTATGGTTACATAAGACAGAAGGTTACTTAAAATAGGGTGGTTGGTCAAAGTAGATGGGTGGGCGTATAATGTGAACATCTAGAAACCCAAAGATTGTGTGTTCAAATCTCATCACGGACAACTTTAGCATTTTAGCTACTTTGCAATTACTTAGCATGTTAGCCCTAACCCTTAACCCTTTTAGCTAACCCTTCCCCTAACCCTTTTAGCTAACCCCTCTCCTAACTTTAACCTAACTCCTAACCTTAACCCCTAGCCACCAAGCTAACGTTAGGAACAACAAATTGGAATTCGTAATATAGCATACATTTGCAAATTCATAAAATATTAAACCTTTAGCAAATTTATAACATATGGTACGAATTGCAATTCGTAACATATTGTATGAATTGCAATGTGTACCCTATCATACGAATTGTAATTCCTAACATATCATACGAAATGGATGATGGATGTTCACAAATTAATACATACCATATGAACCATAACATACAATGCAAAAAACAAAGTCCTTTGAAACCTGATGCAAATTTGATGCTATGTCAAACATTATAGTCATATGTTATACAGGGGTAAATTAGTGTCAGCTTTATCTCTCACACACATTGCAGCAAACTTTCGCCCATTACCTAAAGCAGACTAAGCCCGCTATGGGAATCTGCTGCGCTGTACAAAGTGGCGTGCTCTCTTAAAGCACCATACCAAATGGAACATCTCAGATTTGCGTACAGAAAAATACGCAAAGTTTTGAGACCACACTGGGCAGTGGGATGGGCAGGGGACAGCAGGGGTGAGAGGGGTGGCATAGGAATCTCTTACCTAAAACCCTTTCAATTAAACTTTCCTGGGTTGGAAAGGCAGTGCATAAAGAGAAGTGAGCTCATACAGATCCTATTAAATTACTGCGTTACCCTGTAGATGATAGACAAATTGACTTTCATCAGGGGGTTATTGGGCTCAGTAGGCCTAATATCCCCCCAAAACATTTGGTATTTAATAACTAATAACCATGAAATAAAATGTAACTTTTGTACCACTTTGTTACTGCCTGTTTGGAATTCACAAATCACAATATGCTACTGATGCGCATTATTTGCATAGCCTTGGGCACAACTTTATAGGATGGTTACTCTGACCTAAAATGTCACAGATTAATATAATTCTGATCATGGACAGGTTCATTATGACTTATTTTGGACACTTGATTGATCAGTTTCAACTAACTTCCACAATATAATCCACCTTCACAAAGGATGCATCTGGTTCCTGATCACTGGTTCCTGACTCACATTCTGTGCTGCTCATTGTTTGGAAGATTGAAATAAAGGCTATTACTGAGTTAAAAATCTCTCTTAACTACACACCAAAGATTCCCTACATAAGGGAGCACATCACACCTTCTCTGGTGGTGACATTGAAAAATGTAATATTGAGCAGAAAGTTAAGGAAAGAAAGTGTTTTATTGAGCTACAGTGGGTGGGACTGTTGCTGAACAGGCCAGCCGAATTGGCTGCCAAGCTAAATGAGCTAATACATTGGTACTGGACCAGAATGACAGAGAAATAATGACAGCATGTTTGTGTCACTGAAAAAAAAGAAAGAAAGAAAGAAAGAAAGAGAGAGAGAGAGAAAGAGAGAGAGAGAGAGAGAGAGAGAGAGAGAGAGAGAGAGAGAGAGAGAGACAGAGAGAGAGAGACAGATTGTATCCCTTTCTTTTCACTTTCCTCAGTGAAAACAATGTCCTGAGAAAATGTCAAATTGGCTTCTTACCAAAATACCGTACGACAGACCATGTGTACACACTGCAAACCCTTATTGACAAACAAACAAAAGCAAAGTATTCTCATGCTTTGTTGATTTCAAAAAAGCTTTTGACTCAATTTGGCATGAGTGTCTGCTATACAAACTGATGGCAAGCAATGTTGGGTAAAAAAATATGGCATTATAAAATCAATGTACACAAACAACACGTTTGGCAACAAACACACATTTATTTTCTCAGGGCCGTATGGTGAGATAGGGGTACAGCTTGAGCCCCACCCTCTTCAACATACAGTGAGTGTACAAAACATTAAGAACACCTTCCTAATATTGAGTTTCACCTCACAACCCCCTTCAGAAAAGCCTCAATTTGTTGGGGCATGGACTCTACAAGGTGTCGAAAGCATTCCACAGGGATGTTGGAACTCCCGAGTGGCGCAGCGGTCTAAGACACTACATGGCAGTGCTAGAGGCATCACTACAGATGTGGATGTGGGTGGGGCTAGGTCTACATAAGGGTGCTAATTTTAAAAAACGTACAAAAGCTCTGACGAAGGCCGTGAGGCCGATACGTAAGCTTATTAAAGATCAGTGCTACTATCAAGAGCAGTGTGCGGTTTCCGTTTTCTTTCATCTTGTTCAACTGTTACCATGCACCTGCAAAAAATATTGCTCAGATGTGCGAGTGCCTTTTGAATTTTTATTCTTTAGTAGATTGCCATAGGCAAAGAACGGGGTGAAACTGAGCCATTAATCTGCCAGTCTAAATCAAATGTCTAGACATGATTTAAACATCTAAACAAAGCCTCAAAAGCAACCACTTCAGACATAGGTACTTTAGCTACTGGTGGAGCCATTTAACCTTTATAGAAGCATTATTACCATTATACCATTATTTACTGTACATTGAAGGACACTTTCCACTTTTTAGAGATAGATGAATGAGGATGATCACAGGAACCCACGTTACTTAGATACACTAGTAAGACAAGGACAGGATATACAGTTGAAGTCGGAAGTTTACATACACCTTTGCCAAATACATTTAAACTCAGTTTTTCACAATTCCTGACATTTAATCCTAGTAAAAATTCCCTGTTTTAGGTCAGTTAGGATCACCACTTTATTTGAAGAATGTGAAATGTCAGAATAATAGTAGAGAGAATGATTTATTTCAGCTTTTATTTCTTTCATCACATTCCCAGTGGGTCAGAAGTTTACATACACTCAATTCGTTTTTAAGAGCATTGCCTTTAAATTGTTTAACTTGGGTCAAACCTGTCAGGTAGCCTTCCACAAGCTTCCCACAATAAGTTGGGTGAATTTTGGCCCATTCCTCCTGACAGAGCTGGTGTAACTGAGTCAGATTTGTTGGCCTCCTTGCTCGCACACACTTTTTCAGTTCTGCCCACAACTTTTCTGTAGAATTGAGGTCAGGGCTTTGTGATGGCCACTCCAATACCTTGACTTTGTTGTCCTTAAGCCATTTTACCACAACTTTGGAAGTATGCTTGGGGTCAATGTCCATTTGGAAGACCCATTTGCGACCAAGCTTTAACTTCCTGACTGATGTCTTGAGATGTAGCTTCAATATATCCACATAATTTTCCATCCTCATGATGCCATCTATTTTGTGGAGTGCACCAGTCCCTCCTGCAGCAAAGCACCCCCACAACATGATGCTGCTACCCCCGTGCTTCACGGTTGGGATGGTGTTCTTTGGATTGCAAGCCTCCCCCTTTTCCTCCAAACATAACGATGGTCATTATGACCAAACAGTTCTATTTTTGTTTCATCAAACCAGAGGACATTTCTCCAAAAAGTACAATCTTTCTCCCCATGTGCAGTTGCAAACCGTAGTCGGGCTTTTTTATGGCGGTTTTGGAGCAGTGGCTTCTTCCTTGCTGATCGGCCTTTCAGGTTATGTCGATATAGGATTCGTTTTACTGTGGATATAGATACTTTGTACCTGTTTCCTCCAGCATTTTCACAAGGTCCTTTGCTGTTGTTCTGGGATTGATTTGCACTTTTCGCACCAAAGTACGTTCATCTCTAGGAGACAGAACGCGTCTCCTTCCTGAGCAATATGCCGGCTGCGTGGTCCCATGGTGTTTATACTTGCGTACTATTGTTTGTACAGATGAAGGTGGTACCTTCAGGCGTTCGGAAATTGCTCCCAAGGATGAACCAGACTTGTGGAGGTCTACAATTTTTTTTCTGAGGTCTTGGCTGATTTCTTTTGATTTTCCCATGATGTCAAGCAAAGAGGCACTGAGTTTGAAGGTAGGCCTTGAAATACATCCACAGGTACACCTCCAATTGACTCAAATTATGTCAATTAGCTTATCAAAAGCTTCTAGAGCCATGACATTTTCTGGAATTTTCCAAGCTGTTTAAAGGCACAGTCAACTTAGTGTATGTAAACTTCTGACCCACTGGAATTGTGATACAGTGAATTATAAGTGAAATAATCTGTTTGTAAACAATTGTTGGAAAAATTACTTGTGTCATGCACAAAGTAGATGTCCTAACCGACTTGCCAAAACTATAGTTTGTTAACAAGAAATTTGTGGAGTGGTTGAAAAACGAGTGTTAATGACTCCAACCTGAGTGTATGTAAACTTCCGACTTCAACTGTAGCTTGGCATTAATCACACATAAATACACACTTACCTAAAAATAAGTCAACTGAATTCAATTATCCTTCAAGAAACACACACACCCAAACACCTATCACTAAGCTCACACACAAGCACACAGACAGTGTGCAGAGCCCAACTTATTCTGATGAAAATATCACATAACTGAGAAGGCATTAGAAGATACCTCACCCCTGCCTGACATTGTAACAGGTATGTTAATACACCTTGAAATGTAAGCATATTGTAGAGGGACGAAAGTGGAGCTATGAATTAAACAGGAATACTACACACTTCAGCTTTAGCTGTCAATGTACACATTCAAATAACAACTACTACAAGTGGCAGACAGTGGCTTTACACAAATGCAGTCTGACGTCACTACAGGTTACTGGTAAGATCTTCTCTGTGATCTAGACTCAGATAAGGCTTAATACTATTGACAAAAACTTTTCATCAAATCAAATCACATGCGCCGAATACAACAGGTTTAATGCTTACTTACGAGCACCTTCCCAACAATGCAGTTAAAAGGTAAAAATAATAAAGCAAATAAGACAAAAAAGGAAATAGTAACACAATCAAATAACAATAACGAGGCTATATACAAGGAATACTGGTACCAAGTCAATGTGCACGGGTACAAGGTAGTTGAGGCAATATGTACATGTAGGTAGGGGTAAAAGTGACTGGGCAATCAGGATAGATAATAAACTGAGTAGCAGCAGCGTATATGAAGTGTGAAGGTGTGTCTATGCGTGGCGTTAATATGCATGTGTGTGTTTTGTGTGTGTGAGGGTATGTAGTGTGTGAGTGTGTGTTGGAGTGTCAATATAGTGTGACTGTGAGTCCAGTGAGTGTGCATAGAGCCAATGCAAGAATGTCAGTGCAAAGAAAAGGGGTGCAATGCAAATAGTCTGGGTAACCATTTGATTAACTGTTCAGCAGTCTTATGGCTTGGGGGTAGAAGCTGTTAAGGAGTCTGTTGGTCCCAGACTTGGCGCTTCGGTACTGTTTGCCGTGGGGTAGCAGAGAGAACAGTCTATGACTTGGGAGGCTGGAGTCTTTGACAACTTTTAGGGTCTTCCTCTGACACTCTGGCCCTGGATGGCCCTGCTATATAGGCCCCAGTGATGTACTGTGCCGTATGCATTACCCTCTTTAGCACCTTGCAGCCGGATGCTAAGTAGTTGCCATACCAAGTGGTGATGCAGCCAATCAAGATGCTCACAATAGTGCAGCTGTAGAACTTTTTGAGGATCTGAGGGCCCATGCCAAATCTTTTCAGCCTCCTGAGGGGGAAGAGGCATTGTCGTGCCTTCTTCACGACTGTGTTGGTGTGTTTGGACCATGATAGGTCCTTAGTGATGTTGACACCAAGGAATTTGAAGCTCTCGGCCTGCTCCACTACAGCCCCGTCGATCAATGCATTTCAGTTCCACCCTTCTGTGTATTTATTCTGACTATATAGACTACCCACGTTCTGATCTTATCAGTGAATGAAAATGAGAAAAAGTACACACGTATACAACTTCATTATAGTGGTGTAAAGTACTTTAAAGTCTTAAATACTTTAAAGTACACTTTAGTAGTGTTTTGGGGTATCTGTACTTTACTATTTATTTTTTGGACAACTTTTACTTCACTACATTCCTAAAGAAAATAATGTACTTTTTACTCCATACATTTTCCATGACACGCCAAAGTACTCGTTACATTTTGAATGCTTAGCAGGACAGGAAAATGGTCGAATTCACACACTTATCAAGAGAACATCCGTTGTCATCTCTACTGCCTCTGATCTGGTGGACTGACTAAACACAAATGCTTTGTTTGTAAATTATGTCTGAGTGTCCAAGTGTGCCCCTGGTAATATGTAAATTAAATAAACATTGTGCTGTCTGGTTTGCTTAATATAAGAAATTTGAAATCATTTATACTTTGTTTTACTTTTGATACTAAAGTATATTTAAAACCAAATATTTTTAGACTTTTACTCAAGTAGTATTTTACTAGGTGGCTGTCACTTTTACTGGAGTCATTATCTATATGGTATCTTAACTTTTACTGAAGTATGACAATTAGGTACTTTTTCCACCACTGCTTTATTAACAGTGCCAAGAGCTATGTACAAAATAAAACTGATTCATAAAAAACTAGACATTTCTTTTCCACATTCACAAATAATCACAAATCTGTTTTCAACATTTACACAGCACCAGCTAACGTTACATAGCTAACTGAAAATCAATCATTCCATAACAGTTCATTAGCACAACAGATGTAAAAGGACTGATGAAGCTGAATATTTGAATGCCTTTTGTGTGTAGCGATGTGTACTTGTGATGTTTAAGTAAATGTATATGTAAAGGCAAGGAAAATACTGAATCCTGTGTGTGTGTTGATCTTCTGAACATTTGGCCATTGTACTGTAAGTTGTTTGGTGATGTGGCCTCTTCCCTCCACAGTACCTCAGTATGGGAGGCGAACAGTTTCACTGAATCAAAAGTGGTGCTGTTTCAAGAGTGGTATAGGTACAGTCGGCAGCACCTGATTCTGGAAAACAAAGGTCTGAATCCTGTTGAAAACCCAGAGGAAGATAAGCAACACACTGACGTACTGGATCCAGGCAAATTTGATCATCTCCCAGAACCCAGGCCGATAGGTGGAGGCTCAGTCAAGGAAATACTGTGGGTGTGTTTGCCAAGCCCCCCTTTCCCTTACTTTCTATACGTAAACGGTTAATCTGATTCTGCCAATTTAATACTTTAAAAATATATATACTATCCTTTCTTTAATTACTTTAACTATTATTATCATTACTGTTATTGTTGCCATCATTGTCTGTTTCATGTTTCTTTAGCAGCAGTGGCCTTGCCATTCATGGTAATAAAGAATCTAAATCATCATCATATTTGTCTTCCCTGCACTTGTAAACATTCAATATAACATTGATACCAGTGCAAGAAATCATATAGACAAAGAGACCATAAGGAAAGTAAACATGGATGTCTGGCCTTTGTGAACTCACCAAAGCATGTGCATTGTCAAACTGGTTAGGCTGCATCTAACACAAACAGAGAGAAAGATATATTTTCATAAGACTTTTCAACACACACACAGACACACAATAAAGGATATCTGATAACCTCCACTGGGTAGCGGACTTCAGCATTTATCTGGAAGGGAGTACCAGCAGCTCGACCCACAGTCCATACTGGACTTGGACAGGACAGAAACGTTGTCACTGTGTGAGAAAGAGGAAGTGTGAGAGTGAGAAATAACAGGCAAACACATAAGTGGGCTAATTATGTGTAATCAGACAACTCAACAGTGATCAACTTATAGAAACATGGCAAGTGAGAATTCCCACTTACAGTTTCTATCCTGATAGGATCCAATGACGTTGGCAAGATCATATGCGCTTGCAAACGGACTTGCTCCATCAATTACTGATACCTAGATTATAACAGAGGACAATATAAGTCAAGAAGCACACAAAATATAAGTTAAGTACACAAAGCAGTATTTAAACATTGATTACGGGTTGTATCACTGCCTGGTATGGCAACTGCTCGGCCTCCGACCGCAAGGCACTACAGAAGGTAGTGCGTATGGCCCAGTACATCATTGGGGCCAAGCTTCCTGCCATCCAGGACCTCTATACCAGGCGGTGTCAGAGGAAGGCCCTAGTCATAGACTGTACTCTCTAATACCGCACGGCAAGTGGTATAGGAGCGCCAAGTCAAGGTCCAAAAGGCTTCTTAATGAACAGCTTCTATCCCCAAGCTATAGGACTCCTGAACAGCTAATCAAAGGGCTACCCAGACCCCTTTTTATGCTGCTGCCACTGTTTATTATCTATGCATAGTCACTTTAACTCTACCAAAAAGGTGCATATTACCTCGACTAACCGGTGCCCCAGCACATTGACTCTGTACCGGTACCCCCTGTATATAGCCTCGCTATTGTTATTTTACTGTTGCCGTTTAATTATTTGTTACTTTTATTTTCAATTTTTTACTTCTCTTTTTTACTTAACACTAATTTTTCTTAAAACTTCTTAAAGCATTGTTGGTTAAGAGCTTGTAAGTAAGCATTTCACTGTAACCTGTTGTATTCAGCGCATGTGACAAATACAATTTGATTTGATTAAGACTCCCGGACATAAGGTTTGTCACTGTCATGATATATTCAGGTGCACTGAAGTATGACACCAATATTTGACTTTTGGGAGTAAATGCTTGTAGTGTCAATATTGTAGCAGTATTGCAGCGCCACAATATTACAATGATGGAGCTTTGTTTAAGTGTATACTTTGTTATACAAACTGTTGGGGTGTATGTGTGTAAAGGATGTCACGCCACTTCCACCTGATTCGCCTGATACTGATGAACCCTGAAGCGCCTTTCCCAGTCGCACCATCATATATCTAGCTATTTGGCAGCACAAGTGGAGAAACTTCAGACTGCAGACTGAGCTTCACAGATCCCCATCTGCTACATGTGCTCATTGAAGTCCCAGCAGGAGTAGGTCAAAGTTGCCCCTACCACTAATACAGCGTCAGGTAACCTAATGGTTAATATAAAGATTGAGGGTAATTTTATTCTAAACCTGTGGTTAAGGGCCATGTCTACAATGAACAATACGTTGTGTTGTGTGTCTGTGTGTGTGAGAGAGAGATACAGAGAGAATGTGCCCTCACATTGTATACAGTGTGTAGACCACGGTGTGGAAGTGGGGTTCTCTGCTGGAGCCGCAGATCTCCACTGATGAAGAGCTGAGAGCCAGGAACTGAAGAGGAATGCTGCACAAAGGCCAGTGTCTGCATCACCACAGTTGACATTCTCTGCAAAGAGAGAAGAGAGACAGATGGAAGTGAAATACAAAAAGAGACTGTAGTAGTGAGAGGAACTGTATGGATGTAGTGAATGCATTGGACATTGTGTCGGACTGAATGAGGGGGGCGGGGGGGCGACGACATACAAACAGCTGGTAGGAGAAGGTGAGTAGTAGCTGGATGCTGTACACTTGTTCATCAGACCGAAGGGGAAGGTCAAGTTGGAATTTCAAACGGTCCAACTTCCCATCCTGATTCTGGTCTTCCTCTCGCACCTGCATTCACAACATTCCCAGAGATCAGTGAGTGATCTTTATGTGTCACTTAAGAAGCACCATCTTAATAGTACTATTCATACTTACCGAGATAGAAGGAATTCTGAGGTTAGTCCCTTGCATGTTATTAAAATTGGGAAAGGTGCTCCACGCAACATAGTCACCACTAGTGCTTGTTGCTGCAATTATCAGAACCTGGTACTGGAACCGAACAACAGGTTGCTCTTCATATGTACTCCTCTTTACCCAGAACCCTAAATAGAGCATAGGAATACCAGAATATTGTATCAAATCTAAGTGTCTACAACAACGAGAACATTTAGCTAAGGTTAACAATAGAGGATTTGCAACATACATTGATTTCAATTAGATAGCGATGATAGTGTCGGGAAGGTTATCTTGCTGGAGTTCTATCACCTTGAGAAAGGTGCTAGCGTTTAACTGAATTAATTCCATAACAAGCTATATCAAGATCATCGAGTTCAACTCGAGCTAGCTACCTAAGTAAAACATTTTGCAATTAACTGACGTTACCTTGGCTCCTGTAAGCAACCAGGAGGGGTGGGATGTAGGTGAGACACAAGACAATACCAAGAAACAACGTGGCTTTGGTGCAAACGCTTGTTTTGTATCTAATTGAAGCAGGGTGAGAATAGACTTCATAAAAAGCCATGACGAATAGTTTTTAGCAAGGGGTGTTGGCTAGAGTTAGTAGTAGCTACAAGGCTAATGTGGGTATTTTGCAAGAGAGGTCGTGGCGTTCCAACAGAAATCTAGGGCTTGTAACCAGCTAGTAGCTAAATCCAAAAGCACAAGTCAGCTCTAGAAAAACAGTTGGCAGTATCACGTTTAGGAGGTCCTTCCAGGAAAGTGTTATTGACTTCGAATCGAATTCTCCAAAAAGTCGCGCCACTTTGTCTTGCTAGCTTAAAACTACTTCCCGTTGTTTAGCGTTCAGAGGTTACCATGGCTGCAGCCGCTGATTTCCTGGCAACAAATCCTGATTGTACCAAAGACTTTTTACAACTAAATCAAGATAGACCACGGGCTGACATTTCCAATGTGAACACATTGGAGCGAGTCATAGTGGGCAGAGGCACTAGGTGGGCAGAGCCAAGCATGAGCAAGCGAGATCCTATTGGTGCGTTCTAGGTTACGTCTGCATATTTCCGTTAGGGAATGCCTACTCTGTGAAGTGTGCGTATGCAATAACTCAATTCGCCTTTGCGCTCCTAAACAACGCAATTTAAAAAAACTTTTGCAAAGGGTCTGCAAAGGGTCCACAAAACTTAATCCACTCTATTCATAACACATTCTAGTTTGGGGAACATAAAACTGTATTGAAATCAAATGTTTAATCGATGAGAAAACGTGCAGAATATCGTCCAAAATCCATCTAGGTCCATCTTCTCCCAACGACGGACAGTGGGCTTCCTCCCACTACCATATTTGGTAGTGAGTGGAAACGCAAAACGGATGAAATATCTGTCTCATTGTTCTATCTGTGGTTTTACAGTTGACAATCCCCCCTCCCCGGCCCCCCTACAAAATAGAAATGGTACAACCAAAC
Organism: Salvelinus namaycush; assembly: GCF_016432855.1. Taxonomy (NCBI): domain Eukaryota; kingdom Metazoa; phylum Chordata; class Actinopteri; order Salmoniformes; family Salmonidae; genus Salvelinus; species Salvelinus namaycush. The sequence goes on along the minus strand of NC_052315.1, from coordinate 22,999,651 downwards.
AGTGACATCACCGTCACCTCCTTGTGCTAGACAGGCGTTCGAAGGGTTGCTGCTACATTGTTTACATTTTAGTTGTTACATTGTATCGTTTTACATAAAATCGACAATAACCTGCCTGTTTGAAGGTTTGAATTTCAACATCACGTCATAGCGCGAGGATTCTGCAAAAATGAAATGGATGTTTAAAGAGGATCATTCCCTCGGTAATGGGATTTTAATTATGTCACATGTAATTGCCTGTGTAATCTCCTGTACAGATTTAGTTATCGGTTTTGAAGTGCCAAACTGATGATGGGATGAGCAGAATAGATTGCATGTGCCGTACGTTGGGCCACAAACACACACATAAGGCTTGGAGCTTGAACAAAAGGCTAATATGGTGCATGTGTTCACGTACTGGCCTACAGGTTATTCATAAAATAATGTATTTTATAAACACCATCATAACTTTTACTCGAATCACAAGTAGGCCAAGTTACCTTCCCTGAACCTTACTGGTTCCCTCAGTAATGCATATTATGCATGTATATTAAGGTAATTAAGTATAGGGAACATAATAGCACACTATTTAAAAATATATATATAAACAGCATTTATTAATGCAGGTTATTACATTGAGAATATATATTTTTTAAAGAGACAAAATTGAGAGAGAGAACTGTCCCAACATATAAGCAGTTATAAACTACCAGTTATATGACTAAAAACGCACATTTGTCCCCTATTCTAAATGTGTTTTCATGTACTTTACACCATTTTCTTATTTTAATCTTATCACTTGATATAGGATCTACTCAATTATGTCTAAGTATAGGGCTTATATCTAGGCTAATGAAACTGACAGCATTGAACCTCAATGGAATCCTCACACTTATACTGTTTTCACACTATTGTGTCAAATCCGGTCCAAACTGTTCTGTTCTGGCTTTGATATTTTCTTTTCACATAGTCCTTTTCAGCTTGGCATCTGTGGTGGGTGTGTAAACAGCCCAGTACTGCTCAGCTTGGCTGTACTTGGCTCACCTCAGTAGTTTGAAAAGGGTTCTAGTGGCATGCATGACACGGCATGGCTGCCAGAAACCAGCTATATAATGGCAAAGGTTGAGCTCTAGTCTAGTAAATCTACCATTAACTCATATAGCTATCTAGATCATTACTATGTCTGAAACATTAGTTGCAAGTTGACAGACATATGTGTTGAGATACATGTATGTACAGAGCATTCGGAAAATGTTCAGACCCCTTCCCTCTTTCCACATTTTGTTACGTTACAGCCTTATTCTAAAATGTATTAAATAAATAAAAATCCTCATCAATCTACACACAATACCCCACAATGACAAAGCGAAAACAGGTTTTTAGACATTTTGGAATGTATAAAAAAAACAAAACAGAAATACCTTATTTACATAAGTATTCAGACCCTTTGCCAAGAGACTCAAAATTGAGCTCCGATGCATCCTATTTCCATTCATCATCCTTGAGATGTTTCCACAACTTCATTGGAGTCCACCTGTGGTAAATTCAATTGATTGGACATGATTGGAAAGGCACACACCTGTCTATATAAGGTCCCACAGTTAACAGTGCATGTCAGAGCAAAAACCAAGCCATGCGGTCAAAGGAATTGTCCGTAGAGCTCCGAGACAGGATTGTGTCGAGGCACAGATCTGGGGAAGGGTACCAAAAACATTTCTGCAGCATTGAAGGTCCCCAAGAACACAGTGGCCTCCATTATTCTAAAATGGAAGAAGTTTGGAACCACCAAGACTCTTCCTAGAGCTGGCCACCCGTCCAAACTGAGCAATCGTAGAAGGGCCTTGGTCAGGGAGGTGACCAAGAACCCGATGGTCACTCTGACAGAGCTCCAAAATCCTCTGTGGAGATGGGAGAACCTTCCAAAATGACAACCATCTCTGCAGCACTCCACCAATCAGGCCTTTATAGTAGAGTGGCCAGACAGGAAGCCAGTCCTTAGTAAAAGGCACATGACAGCCCGCTTGAAGTTTTCCAAAAGGCACCCAAAGGACTCTCAGACCATGAGAAACAAGATTCTCTAGTCTGATTAAACCAAGATTAAACTCTTTGACCTGAATGCCAACTGTAACATCTGGAGGAAACCTGGCACCATCCCTACGGTGAAGTATGGTGGTGGCAGCATCATGCTGTGGGGATATTTTTCAGCCGCACGGACTGGGAGACTAGTCAGGATTGATGGAAAGATGAATGGTGCAAAGTACAGAGAGATCCTTGATGGAAACCTTCTCCAGAGCCCTCAGGACCTAAGAATGGGGCGAAGACAAGACAACACAGGAGTGGCTCCGGGACAAATAGCTGTTCAGCGACGCTCCCCATCTAACCTGACAGCTTGAGAGGATCTGCAGATAAGAAACTCCCCAAATACAAGTGTGCCAAGCTTGTAGCGTCATACCCAAGAAGACTTGAGGCTGTAATCGCTGCCAAAGGTGCTTCAACAAAGTACTGAGTAAAGGGTCTGTATATTTATGTAAATGTGATATTTCAGTTTTACATTTTTTATAAATTTGTAAACATTTCTAAAAAACTGTTTTTGCTTTGTCATTATGGGGTATTGTGTGTAGATTGATGAGGGGAAAAAACAATTTAATACATTTTAGATTAAGGTTGTAACGTAACAAAATGTGGAAAAAGTTAAGGCATCTGAATACTTTCCAAATGCACTGTATTGGCATTGCACATTGCTTCCACATGGAATGCTTTGAACAAGTGTGTTCCCTCACATCGTCAGTAGAACATCTCCCAAATGACTCTATTACTACCTACTATTACTGTTTACTGTGCTGTCTCAGTCTTCTGTTTATCTGCTGTCTTAAGTGAATGGAGGTAAATGTATGAGCTGTGGAAAGGAATTTCCTTTTAGGAGGACAATAAATCTATCTAATCTAATGTAATTAGCTATATCATGCCACTACCTATGCCTGTGCATCTAATCCTACTTTTTTCTTCTCTTTCTCAGAACACCGATGTGTGGAGTCTGCCAAAATACGCAACAAATATCCTGACAGGGTACCGGTGAGTGAGTGAAAGGGATCGACCTTGAGGTTAGAGTGTTTTCCTGTGTTAGTGTCTATGCACCCTCAGCGGGTCTTAAACAACCGGATGCATCCGGTTTTCAGCGGAAATGGAAAGCTAAAGCTAGTCTGTGACGCAACTTCTACTTTTCGTGCGCCGGTACTTGGGCAACTAGTACGTTTTTTTAAAATCTCCCCTTTGGCCTGGATGTGTCAATGTGTAGTTCATACATGCATAATCTATAAGCAGAATTACTGTTTTACCTCAATTAGCCACGAAATACCTAGTTTGAAGGCTGTGCATCGCCATTTACCCTACATTTACCTCCACAGGCCAGCCACCTAGCAATTAGAGTTTCAGCCAATGAGGTTCAACCCCTCACCAATTAAGTGACAGATAGGAAGTAGAGCAAGAGAGAGAGAGAGAGAGAGCAATGACGTGGTGCACATATCTGCACATTTTTGGGACCACTTTTGGCTCATGGGCGCTACTTTCAAAACTACTGGCTAAAAAGTATACAAATGTTCTGGAGATTATCTTTAACAAGGTGACACTCCATCTTAACTCCTCATCCACATATACTGGATTGGTTGAACAGCGCAGAAGAGAACATCAGACCGTTTTTTTTCTCGTCAAGACCTGAAAGAAAGAAATGCTGTATTTATTTTACGCCTTGTGCTGGGGAGAAAAAAAGGCCATTCTAAAATGTGCAGTTTTGTCACACAACAAAATGCCACAGATGTCTCAAATTTTGAAGGAGCGTGCAATTGCAATGCTGACTGCAGGAATGTCCACCAGAGATGTTGCCAGAGAATTTGATGTAATTCAGTAAAATCGTTGAAATTGTTACATGTTGCATTTATATTTATGTTCAGTATAGTTATAGTTGATCAATTATTATTATTTATTCATTGTTGTGTCATTTTTACCCACTTTATCTCCCCAATTTCATGATTACAATCTTGTCTCATCCCTGCAACTCCCCAACTGGCTTGGGAGAGGTGAAGGTTGAGTCATGCATCCTCTGAAACATGACCCGCCAAGCCGCACTTCTTAACCCGGAAGCCAGCGCCACCGATGTGTTGGAGGAAACACCGTTCAACTGACGACCAAAGTCAGCCTGCAGGCGCCCGGCCCGCCACAAGGAGTCAAATTCGTACGCTCCCTCAAAACTTGAGACATCTGTGGCATTGTGTTGTGTGACAAAACTGTACCTTTTATTGTCCCCAGCACAAGGTGTAAGGGTCATGCTGTTTAATCAGCTTCTTGATATACCACACCAGTCAGGTGGATGAATTATCTTGGCAAAGGAGAAATCCTTACTAACAGGGATGTAAATCAAATTTGTGCACAAAATTTGAGCGAAATAAGGTTTTTGTGCATATGGAAAATTTATGGGATATTTTATTTTAGCTCACGAAACATGGGACCAACACTTTACATGTTGCGTTTTATATTTTTGCTCAGTATAAATACTGCACTCTGCCCCACAAAACGTATTTGCTAGATTCATGATAGTGTTGTTAGAAGAAGCCAAGGAATGTGAACTTCAAAACATGATGTCGTTTTATTGGAAATTGTAGCTGTTGTTTGTTGGTAAGTAATTAATCTTCTAACTTCTGACTTGATTTACTGCAGCTAGAAAGAGATCCATTGATGGCTTCTAAAACAGCTTTATCTACAGATTGGTAGATGCTATTCCTAATCCATTTTCAGATTTTAAAAGCAGAGAAGTAGGGGAAGATTTCATACCATCTATGCTTTTGTCTGACTTGTTGGGGAAGTGGTCAAAAGGGCAGTTGTTTGCAAGGAAGTCTGTCGAAGATTGATGCTGGGGCTTTTGCTTCGCAAGCCCCACAACAATTAATTTGAAGAATTTATCTGCATGGTATGTTTTGTTGGCTAGCTAGCCAGACAGTTTTAGAGGAATTCTTCACCCCCCAAAAATTGAATTAACTGCCAATATGCCAACATTCCGTTTATGTCTGTTTACATATATTTTAGAGGCTGTTTATACAGAAAATGTGTATAAAACCCATATAAACTGTACTTATAAAATTATATGACAATATTGTAGGGCGACAATAATTATTTTACACAATTTCTTCTATTTCACATGCCTTACTTTTATTTTCCTGCACAAGTAAAATCAGGAAGTGCATAACTGACGCCTCTACTGCCATTCATTCCAAGTAGACTGGTCTGGATTTTTCCCTGACATTTTCACCCCCTTCTGTAACTTTTAGGGTTGATGACATAGCCCCTCTAGTAATTTAATAGGATTTCTACGGGCGCTTTCACATATCCCTTTTATGATCCGGATCCTGGAGCGTTTTATAACCTGATCCGCGTTATAAAGCATGAATGAAATGCAAACAAACCCTGACTGAAACGAATCCTGGACCTGCTTGAGTAGCGGGTCCAAGATCCAGGACCAGAGAGACCCTGTTCTACACCTGTTTCAATGTGTTATACGTCAATGTACAAAAATGTCATTATTGGAACGATGTACCTGGCTGAATAAATATTAAATAAATAAAATATTGAGCACACTGGATTGTCTAAAATCTCTGGAATGTTTATTTTTGGCTGTGCGTACGTCATAACACAAAAGGATGTTATACGTCATATCCCTGTTAGTGTGTGTGTGTGTGTGTGTGTGTGTGTGTGTGTGTGTGTGTGTGTGTGTGTGTGTGTGTGTGTGTGTGTGTGTGTGTGTGTGTGTGTGTGTGTGTGTGTGTGTGTGTGTGTGTGTGTGTGTGTGTGTGTTTAAATATGTTATTAATCTGCTTCTCAGGTGATAGTGGAGAAAGTGTCTGGCTCACAGATAGTGGACATCGACAAGAGAAAATACTTGGTCCCTTCTGACATCACAGTGGCCCAGTTCATGTGGATCATCAGGAAGCGCATCCAGCTGCCCTCGGAGAAAGCTATTTTTCTCTTTGTTGACAAAACTGTTCCCCAGTCCAGGTGAGATTAAATTGACTTAATTGGAGGAAGGGGTGGGGGCTGTGAGTAGTATTTCTCAAAACACTGGATGAGTCCTGAGTGCATTGTTTTTCACTCTGTCCCGATGATCTACCGTGTTATACAACCATCCACATTTTACTTTTTGTCTTCAAGAACTGTTGCATTCTTAGACCAGCCTAGGTTTAATCGCATGTGGTCGGTATGTGCATTTGTTTGTGTCCATCTCTGTAACTAAAGACAATAAACCTTCAGTTTCAGTCTCTGTTAAATCAATCTCCCTGTGAAAGAGAGTATAGCCACACCAATCTCCTTCGCTTACACCTAATCTTGGTTAATACAGAACTAAAATCTCACGTAATTTGATCAGACATCAGACATTATGTTACGTAGTCTGCCAACAAGAAATGACTTTCACGTAATCACACCTACAGATCTACCCCAATCACACTCTCTCTAGCTGGGTCTGATTGTGAGTACTATCTGTCAAAAACCTGTAAAATACATATACCTACCAATGCATTATGTGGGTGGACTATACACATGGTTATGGGGTTTGACTGATTAAACCTTGAAATTAGATTCTTAAAAACTCAGCTTCCTTGTTTATCTATAGACAATACCATTCTGATGAAAGATAACATTTTTGAACAGATCACGGGTGACTCGGATATCAGATGAGTTCCTGAATGTTTATTGTATGTGGGGAGTGTATAGGAGGAACCTTGATTTTCAGCTTATAGAATGGCAACGCGAGACTAATAGAGGAGTGAATGTATGTTCATGCATTTGTGTTCTGAGTTCGAAATTTGTCTGGTTGGAGGATGTATCTGTTTTAAATCTTTGTGTGTTCTGGAAAATGTATGTTCAAAATGTGACAAATGTCTTTCTCTATCCTGCAGTCTGACAATGGGACAGCTATATGAGAAAGAGAGAGATGAGGATGGCTTTCTGTACATGGCGTACAGTGGCGAAAACACATTTGGTTTCTAGGCCTTCACACAAAGTTGAGTTGACACAACCCTTGCATCCTACTTGACCCAATCATCCCATTATTTCTTGCAGACAAGCTTGATTGTACCGCTATCATAATAGAGAAAGATGTGTGGAAGAAGTGTGTTAGAAACCTCAACATTAATCATGCATTTGTATTACTAGTATCACTCATAGCATATTATATTGAAACTATAAATTGTACATTTGATTACTTTTAGGTAAAGAATGTTGTTGCATTATTATTAGCAGTTTAACATATTAATGTAATCTATGATATACAGTAATAACGGTTTTGTTTTAATTTATAAATGTTGTTTGATTTGTTTATTATCTTTAAAGATGATATATACCAATAATTTGAATATATGAAAGGTAAGGTAGCTTGATGACCAATAAAAACACATAAAATGGCTCTTATTCTCTGTACTCATTCAAAACAACAATTGAATTTTCTTAACAGAAAAATATTCACAGATGCATATATCATTCTGGACACATACAGGAACAAAGACTGTCACACATACTGTATATATTGACTCAGATCTCATGAACATATCTACCACTTTTCCTCATTCCACTTTACCACATTCCTCAAAGCTCTCCATAGACACATTAAACTAGAATTGTAATAATAATTATTAAGACAAAGCAACCAAAAGGGCTAGGAGGGGACACTGACCACGTGTGTAACGGCTGTCGTCGGTGGAAGAAGGTGAGGACCAAGGTGCAGCGTGGTAAGTGTTCATCTTATTTAATGAAAGTGAACACTTCAAAATACAAAACAACAAAGTGAAAACCAAAACAGTTCTATCTGGTGCAGACACACAAAGACTGAAAATAACCACCCACAAAACCCAACAGAAAACAGGCTACCTAAATATGGTTCCCAATCAGGGACAACGATTGACAGCTGCCTCTGATTGAGAACCATATCAGGCCAAACACAGAAATAGAAAATCATAGAAAAACTAACATAGACGACCCACCCAACTCACGCCCTGACCATACTAAAACAAAAGACAAAACAAAGGAACTAAGGTCAGAACGTGACAGTACCCCCCCCCCCCCCAAGGTGCGGACTCCGGCCGCAAAACCTGAACCTATAGGGGAGGGTCTGGGTGGGCATCTGTCCGCGGTGGCGGCTCTGGCGCTGGACGTGGACCCCACTCCACCATAGTCTTAGTCCGCTTCTGTGGCCTCCTAGGAACGGCGACCCTCGCCGCTGACCTTGGCCTGGGAACCCTAATAAATGGGCCCACGGGACTGAGGGACGCCTCTGGACTGAGGGGTAGCTCAGGACTGAGGGGTAGCTCCGGACTGAAGGGCAGCTCCGGACCGAAGGGCAGCTCCTGACTGGCGGGCGGCTCAGGACAGACGGGCAGCTCAGGCGGCGCTGGACAGACGGTCAGCTCAGGCGGCGCTGGACAGACGGGCAGCTCAGGCGGCGCTGGACAGACGGGCAGCTCAGGCGGCGCTGGACAGACGGGAGACTCAGGCCTGCTGAGACGCACAGTAGGCCTGGTGCGTGGTGCCGGAACTGGTGGTACCGGGCTGGGGACACGCACAACTGGGCGAGTGCGGGGAGCAGGAACAGGGCATACTGGACCCTGGAGGCGCACAGTAGGCCTGGTGCGTGGTGCCGGAACTGGTGGTACCGGGCTGGGAACACGCACCTCAGGGCGAGTGCGGGGTGCTGGAACTGGAGCCCTGGTACGTGGTGCCGGCACCGGAGGGCTGGTGCGTGGAGGTGGCACCGGATAGACCGGACCGTGAAGGCGCACAGGAGGTCTCGAGCACCGAGCCTGCCCAACCTTACCTGGTTGAATGCTTCCCGTAGCCAGGCCAGTGTGGCGAGGTGGAATAGCCCGCACTGGGCTGTGCTGGCGAACCGGGGACACCATGCGTAAGGTTGGTGCCATGTACACCGGCCCGAGGAGACGCACTGGAGACCAGATGCGCTGAGCCGGCTTCATGGCACCTGGCTCGATGCCCACTCTAGCCCAGCCGATACGAGGCGCTGCAATGTACCGCACCGGGCTATGCACACGCACCGGGGACACCGTGCGCCTCACGGCATAACACGGTGCCTGCCCGGTCCCTCTCTCTCCACGGTAAGCACGGGGAGTTGGCTCAGGTCTCCTACCTAGCTTAGCACCACTCCCCGTGTTCCCCCCCCAAGAAATTTTTGGGGCTGCCTCTCGGGCTTCCTTGCCAGCCGTGTTCCCACATACCGCTGGTTCCTCTCTCCGACTGCCTCTGCTCTCCTAGCTGCCTCCACCTGTTCCCATGGAAGGCGATCCCTTCCAGCCAGGATCTCCTCCCATGTGTAGCAACCCTTGCCGTTCAGAATGTCCTCCCATGTCCATTACTCCTTATAGCGCTGCTCCTGCTGCTGCTGCCTGTTACCACGCTGCTTGGTCCTTTTTTTGGTGGGTGGTTCTGTAACGGCTGTCGTCGGTGGAAGAAGGTGAGGACCAAGGTGCAGCGTGGTAAGTGTTCATCTTATTTAATGAAAGTGAACACTTCAAAATACAAAACAACAAAGTGAAAACCGAAACAGTTCTATCTGGTGCAGACACACAAAGACTGAAAATAACCACCCACAAAACCCAACATAAAACAGGCTACCTAAATATGGTTCCCAATCAGGGGCAACGATTGACAGCTGCCTCTGATTGAGAACCATATCAGGCCAAACACAGAAATAGAAAATCATAGAAAAACTAACATAGACGACCCACCCAACTCACGCCCTGACCATACTAAAACAAAAGACAAAACAAAGGAACTAAGGTCCGAACGTGACAACGTGAGCTCCAAACTCTTTTTAAACTCAGGTCTTTGCATGTCCTGACAAAATTGGTCATTGCTTCCTTGGCTCATCTACAAGTACAATAATGCTTCATGACAGTGTATGACTGTGTGCTTTCACCTGTGCTTGAATGTCCCTCCAAAATCACACAGCATTATGTACAAACTGGTCTCTCAGTCCCTTGTTGCTGTAAGCAACAAAGTCGTGCTGTTCTTAAGTGAAACAGCAGCAGGTTTAGGTCACTGCGGAGCCACAGTGGGAAGGCCTCTGAGCGCAGCTGCAGCCAGGCCTGCTGGTATGACAGAGCCGCCTGCTAGTAGTCCCAGTACATCTGGACCCAGCTAACAATTCTAGGGAGGGAGAACGTTTTTGTAATGTTACCCGTAGTATTCCCCTAATGTTTGAGTCTACAGTTTTCCGTTAATTAGGGGGACATTCTATCTATAGCTAGGTTTCCATCCAGTTGGCGAGAGATGTTCATGAAAATATTCTAAAATACACATAAAAACATTTTCCCACCAGAGATGTGTTAACATCAAATTGACTGGTTGCGAATTAAAGGCTGTGCGTGATGATGTAGTGCACATAAAAATACCTTTTGTGGTTAAATTCCCATTTACCGAATAAAAAATACAAGTTAAATGGGTTTCCATCGCATTTTAAACTCTATTGATGGTTTTCTCACAAAACATGTTGCATTATATAGTGAGTGTGCCCCTGCTGGTATTGGCACGTGCGCTCTAGTCAACAGCTCACAGATACAATGCGGGTGTAGCCTACATGATGAGATTATTAAGGACAAAGGAGCGAAAATGTTATTTGTCAAATGGCAGGCCAAGCCTCGATGATCATGTCATCACCAGAATACGACTCAATATGTATTGGAAAGGAAATTGCACATCAAATTACAGAAATACTCATCATAAACATTGAAAAAAGATACAAGTGTTAAACATACAAATAAAGATAAACTTCTCCTTAATGCAACCGCTGTGTCAGATTTCAAAAAGGCTTTACGGCAAAAGCACACTTTGCGATTATGTTAGGTCAGCGCCTAGCCACAGAAAGCCATACAGCCATTTTCCAACTAAGGAGAGGTGTCACAAAAGTCAGAAATAGCATTACAATTAATCACTTACCTTTGATGATCTTCATCTGGTGGCACTCCCAGGTCTCCATGTTAGACAATAAATGTTTGTTTTGTTCGATAATGTCCCTCTTTATGACCAAAAACTTCCTTTGTGTTCGCGCGTTTAGTCCAGTAATCCTATTGCACAAGGCACGGGCACTAAGTCCAGACGAAAAGTTTTTAAAAAGTACAATAGACGTTCGTAGAAACATGTCAAACGATGTTTAAAATCAATCCTCAGGTTGTTTTTGTCATAAATAATCAATAATATTTCAACCGGACAAAAGCTTCGTCAATAGAAAAGGAGAAACAAGAAAGGCGCGTTCCCGATCACGTGCTTGGTTCATGTCTGGAAACTTCCACTGTCCTCTCATTGAAAGTGCTGTATCTCCCTCATTTTTCAGAGTAAAAGCCTGAAACAATGCCTAAAGACTGATCACGTGTAGAGGAAGCCATAGAGCTAGTGAACTGGGTCCTAAGTCTTTGTATAGGCTTTCAATGGAAAAACAGCCTTTCAAAATAATAGTACTTCCTGGTTGGATTTTCCTCAGGTTTTCGCCTGCCATATCAGTTCTGTTATACTCACATTATTTTAACAGTTTTGACATTATTTTAACAGTTTTGGAAACTTTAGAGTGTTTTCTATCCAAATCTACTAATTATATGCATATCCTAGCTTCTGGGCCTGAGTAGCAGGCAATTTAATTTGGGCACGCTTTTCATCCCAAATTCCGAATGCTGCCCCCTACCTTAGTGAAGTTAACGAGCTTATCGCCTTGCACTTTCACCACCCTGTGAAGTTCATCATAACTTATTTCATCTGTAGCTTAATAAACTGCATGCTTTCCCAGTGCAGCTTGGCAGGGTCGTGTTTCGGAGGACACACGGTTGGTTCTCGACCTTCTCCTCTCCCGAGTCCGTACGAGAGTTGCAGCGATGGGACAAGACTGTAACTACCAATTGGATATCACGGAATTGGGGCGAAAAAGTCAAACATGTCAACGTGTGACTCCAAGTTTACTTCGATATGATGGTTATTATATCAATATTTGCTCATAAAAGCATTTCAACCGACATTTCTCGTATAATTAATTTCACAGACACAAAAAGATCTCACCTTGTCCAGTTTATTTTGTTTTGTCGACATTTGGAAAGTTTACCGAAATGTTCTGTTTTCATCAGGCCTGTCATTAAATGTTTGATCTGACATGTACTTTGCTCGCATAAAAAGGTTGGATGGAAACCTGGTTTATGTTAGCAAAAACCTTCTGAGAACCTTTTTAGCATGTTTTGTCGTTAGGATAATATTCCATCAATGTCCCACCAAACATACACAGAACATGGTTGACATGTCCTCAGAATATAAGATATTAATGTTCTAAACACGTTTCATGAGAACGTTGCAAGAACATTCATTTGTCTAGTTTTCTATGGGGTTAGGAGAATGTTCCATCAACGTCCCACCAAACATGGTTGCCATATTTTCAGAATATAAGATATTAATGTTCTAGACACATTTCATGAGAACCTTGCAAGAACATTCCTGTCCAGTTTTCTGAGGGTTAGGAGAATATTCCTTCTATCAACGTCCCAACAAACATACACAGAAGATGGTTGCCATGTTCTCAGAACATAAGATATTAATGTTCTAGACACATTTCATGAGAACGTTGCAAGAACATTTCTGTGTATCAGTTGTTAGGACACTGCCTGAGGGTCCCAAAGAAATGTTTATAATAATCATTACACATCACGCCTTGTTACAGTTCACCTGATTGGTGAAACACTGATCCATTCATAGCTCTTTGTCTGTTGGGATACTCACACACAGTACTTTTAACATACAGTGTTTTCAACTTACATATTTGATGTACTTTGACATACATGATTACATTATGCATGTTCATTTATACAGTAATAATATTTAACAGTATTCACCTGGGATTTGAACTCACAACCTCTTGGTTCCATGGTACACCGATCTTCCTGCTACATCACCATGTTCATGTCATGTATCGGTTAATCTGACTAATCTCATCATTGATTTGATTGACTTATTTCAGCAATTAAAGGACTTTAAATAGTTGTATTTTGTTGCTGGGGCAGAATATTCCATAAACGTCCCACCAAACATACACAGAACATATCCCAGGTGAAGTATTAATAATAACTATATAAATGAACATGCACAATGTAATCAACTAGGTCAAAGTGTCAAATATGTAAATTGAAAACACAATCCAGGCCCTGATTGGTGAACCACTGAACCATTCATAGCTCTTTGTCTATTGGCAAGGTCAGGGATACTCACACACACACACAGCTTTTAACATACATGTTCGACAAGATTAACAAGGTGTGATACGTAAACTTTTTTTTCCTTGTATTAGTCATCTCAGGGATCCTACTTGAAAACGTAACAGAGTAGCAATTTCCAGTTTTGCTCATCTCTAAAGAGTAAATAAAGATGAAATCATAAAATGACACTAAAACTGTTTAGGACTTCACTAAATACTTCATAATAACAAACCATAGGTTAAAAGATGCAGAGTTGTCCTTTAAGACTCAAAACTATCTCCTGCATACTATCACCATTTATTTACATCCTTTAGGAGTCAATCATTCTCTGTCCCATTGGAGTGCAGCTATATTTAACTGTCCGGGGGACAGTTAAGCCCAATGAGTGCTTTCTATTTTTTTTAAAGGATCATGTTACCAGTTAATAAGATTGTGAAAGCTCAAATACATACACTTGCACATACACACATACACACACTCTGCTGCTAATGTCGAAGCCTCTCCACTCGAACTCAGACACAGGAAATTAAGTGGTGTTGGCGGGCATGGAGGAATGAGGTGGATGTGCAGGCTGATGAGATGCAGGGTCTGGGTCTCAGAGACCGAAACACACAGGAATCCTTGGGACATGTTTCCAAACCCTGGAAATAAATCCTTAGTTTTCTCAGTAGTGTAAAAAGGGTTCATTCCATAGAAGTAGAATGATTCATTCTCATTCAATGGTTCATTCACCACCTCACCTCCTGTCACCTCAGATTAATACGTCATGGTAATGGTGACTGGGTTTCTGTATTTGTTGTTTCTGTTTGTTTGTGTCTGTAGGGGAAAGGACCTCCCCAGCTAACAAGAAATGTTCCCATAACTTTAGAGAATGTTCCCTTAAGAGTCTCATTAGGTCATTAACTAACATTTTCATAACAATGTTCCCGTGATGTGCAAGGAATATTTCCAAGAGACCATTGCCTTAATGTCAAATAGAACTTACCCAGAATGTGGTTACCATGTCCTCAGAAATTAAGATATTAATGTTATAGACAGGTTTCATGGGAACACTACAAGAACAGTCATGTGTCCAGTTTACTGAGGGTTAGGAGAATATTGCATCAACGTACCACCAAATATACTGTACACAGAACATAGTTGCCACGTTTTCAGAACATAAGATATTCATGTACTAGTCATGTGTCATGGGAACATTGCAAGAACATTAATGTGTCCTGTTTTCTGAGGGTTAGGAAAATATTTCATCAATGTCCCACCTAACATACAAAGAACATGGTTGCCATGTTCTCTGTAATATAAGATATTAATGTTCTAAACACGTTTCATGGGAACCTTGCAGGAACATTTCTGTGTATCAGAAACAAGAAACATTATTTTTTTCATTATGTTCTGAGAACATGGCAATCATGTACTGTGTACAGTATGTTTTGGGAGACAATGATAAAATATTCTCCTAACCCTCATAAAATTGGACCTATGAAACCTGTCTAGAACATTCATATCTTAAATTCTTGGTAACCACATTGTGGGTAAGTTCTATTATATTTTACATTTTTACATTAATGGTCTCTTGGAAACATTCCTTGCACATCACGGGAACATTCCTATGAAATTGTTAGTTAATTACCTAATGAGACTCTTAAGGGAACATTCTGTCACGACTTCGACCGAGGCAGGCTCTCCTTCCCGTTCGGGTGGCGTTCGGCGGTAGGTTTCTGCGGTCGTATTGCCAGGACCGGCCAGGGGAGTGGGCGAGATACATTCCCTGGGCCGAAATGGCCCAGAACTCACTACGCCACTCCTCTACTAATGTGTCCCCCTTTCAGTGTGTATTGGGGTACCAGCCGGTCCTGGCACCATGGCATCCGAGCCAGACCGAGGCTCCTGCGGTGGAGGAATGGGTGCAGCGTTCCAAGGAGACATGGAGGGCCGTCCAGGAATCTTTCCAACAAGCTAGTGGACGGCAGAAGAGGAGCGCTGACCGCCACCGCAGTGAGGCCCCCGTGTTTGTACCGGGGGACAGGGTCTGGCTCTCGACCCGAAACCTGCCCCTCCGCTTGCCCTGCCGGAAGCTGGGTCCGCAGTGTGTAGGGCCCTTCAAAGTCCTGAGGAGAATAAACGAGGTGTGTTATCGATTACAACTCCCTTCCTATTATCGCATTAACCCCTCGTTTCATGTGTCTCTCCTCAGGCCGGTGGTAGCTGGTCCCCTGCAGGACGGTGAGGTGCCGGAGGTCCCTCCCCCCCCTCTGGATATTGAGGGGTCCCCGGCGTACACGATACGGGCCATTCTGGACTCGAGACGCCGGGTGAGGGGCCTGCAGTACCTCGTGGACTGGGAGGGGTACGGTCCGGAGGAGAGGTGCTGGGTACCGGTGGGGGACATTTTGGATCCGTCTATGCTGAGGGATTTCCATCGCCTCCATCCGGATCGCCCTGCACCTCGTCCTCCGGGTCGACCTCGAGGCCGGTGTCGGCGCGCTGCGGGAGCCGCGCGTCAGAGGGGGGGGTACTGTCACGACTTCGACCGAGGCAGGCTCTCCTTCCCGTTCGGGTGGCGTTCGGCGGTCGTCGTCACCGGCCTATTAGCTGCCACTGATCCTTTTCTCCCCCTCCCTATGTGTTTATTGGGTGCACCTGTTTTGTATGAGGGTGTAATTAGTTGGGCTTATTTAGTCAGCCGGCCCGCACGTTTCTTTGTGCGGGATTGTTTGTATGTAAGTGTGGTGTTGGTTTTGTGCTTCACGTTTATCTGGACTGTGTTCATTTCCCCCCGTGTCTGGGGTAGTTTATAGTGTACTCCCAGTGTGTTAGTAGGGTGGCCTAGTTTGTTCCGTGTTCATTAAAGAACATTTGTATTTGCACCTGCTGCTCCTGCGCTTTTCCTTCACACTCCGACACCCAGGCCTTACACATTCTCTGAAGTTGTGGGAACGTTTGTTGTTAGATGGAAAGCTCCTTTCCCCTACAGACACAAACAAACAGAAACAACAAATACAGAAACTCAGTGTCCGTTACCATGACGCATTAACTTCTAAATCACAAGACCTGAGGTGACATGAGGTGACATGTGGTGAATGAAACATATAATACGAATTCATCAGTTTATGTCTATGGAATTAGCCCTTTTTACACCACTGAGGAAATAAAGGATTTATTTCCAGGGTGTGGAAACATGTCCCTAGGATTCCTGTCCTCTGTGTTTCTGTCTCTAAGGCCCAGACCCTGCATCTCATCAGCCTGGACATCCACCTCATTCCTCCATGCCCAGCCAACACCGCTTCATTTCCTGTGTCTGAGTTCGAGTGGAGAGGCTTTGACATTAGCAGCAGAGTGTGTGTATGTGTGTATGTGTGTATGTGCAGGTGTATTTGAGCTTTCACAATCTTATTAACTGGTAACTTGATCCTTTCACAAAAGCATTACTTGGGCATACTGCTCCTATGAACAATTAAATGTAGCTGCACTCAAATGGGACAGAGAATGGTTAACTCCTAAATTACCTAACTAAATGGCGATAGTGTGCAGGAGGTTTTCTGTTACGTTTTCAAGTAGGATCAGTAGGATGACTAACACAATAAATTATGGGTAGTCATTTTCAGCAATCTATATAACCCGTCTGTAGATTTCTGATCATATTAGAACTCCCTGCTATATGTTGTTGTGGTTGTCTTTGTCTAATAACATCTCTAAATATTTTAAATAGATGCTCAAAAACCTACAGAATGATATTTATAGTCAGCTTACTCAAATATTTTTATGTTGTTCAAGGCTCAAACTCCCATGATTCCATTCTGCAAAACCACTCCCCTCATCACCAACTGAAGTTGCAGCTCTGGCAGCACTCGTGCCCTTTCCAAATAGCCTATGTTTTCATATTGAATTTCTGGTAGCCGTCATACTTTTATTAGTTCCAATAGGCCTCCATGGTTGTTGGATGGTTGCTTGGACGGTCGCTGAGGCTGTATTTGTCTGTAATTGTTGAAAACACTTTATTTCAGATACAGTAGGTTTAGCTACTTATCCAGCTAAACATTCTATGGAGAGAGAAAGCTTTTGTAATGATACCCGTAATGTTCCCCTAAAGTTTTCTGTTAGTTTGAGGAACGTTCTATCTATGTTGGCAAAAACAAACTGAGAACCTTGTTAGCATGTTTTTGCATTAGAGTTAGGAGAACATTCCGTTAATGTCAATCAGAACATACCCAGAACGTAGTTGCCATGTTCTCAGAACACAAGATATGAATGTTCTAGATACGTTTCATGGAAATGTTGCAAGAACATTCATGTGTCCAGTTTTATGAGGGTTAGGAGAATATTCCATCAACGTCCCACCAAATATACACAGTTTCATGTTTTATTAGTCATATGCCACCATGTCTGTGTCATGTTTCCTGCCTGGTCTCATAGACTAGACGTGACATAGTAAATCGGGGACACTCAAATTAGTATGATACAGTATGTTTCATTTGGTATGGTTAGATAAGACAAAATTACTTAAAAGCCAATATCAAAACTATGGTGGTTGGTCAGGGTGGATGGGTAGGCTTATAACACGAATGTCTAGCAACCCAAAGGTATAACGTGGAACATCTAGCTACCCAAAGGTTGTGTGTTCTAATCTCATCACAGACAACTTTAGCTAATTAGCAACTTTGCAGGTACTTACTACTTTTTAGCTACTTTGCAACTACTTACATGTTAGCTAACCCTTCCCCTAACCTTAACCCTTTAACCTAACTCCGAACCTTAACCTTAACCCTAACCCCTAGCCTAGCTAAATTAGCCACATATTTAATATTAACGTTAGCCACCTAGCTAACGTTAGACACAACAAATTGGAATTGTTAATATGATACGTTTTCCAAATTCATAACATATTGTACGAATTGAAATTCATAACATATCATATGAAATGAATGATGTACATCCACAAATTAATACATACCATATGATACGTAACATATCATACTAATTGGAGCTTTCTGAATTTATGTTCACTATGTTACGTCTACCCCTAAGTCCAGGTTAATGAATTGCTTATTCTGACTATATTCATTTTTGATTTTATTTACATATTTCAGCAATTTAAGGGCTTTCAGTATAGTTGTCTAATGCTGGTGGGGCATGTTAACCCTGTTTTAATGATACTCCTGAATCACTATGATCAATAAAAGTTTTTCTTGAGTGTAGCCTACTTTTAACAGAGCTGAGATTTACTTCAAAGTGCATTCCCCCTACTGCTTACAGCCTTACACCTATAAAGTTGTTTCAGATCTTCAGAAGTGCCTATGGAGGAGGGGGTAGGGTTTATTCTGGACAGGACAGGGCCCAATATGCACATGTCCTAGAGATATCCCTTATTGGGACAGTCGTTGGTGCTGGTGGACTGGGTTCGAGATTCTTAGCAAAATATTGTCACGCCCTGACCTTAGAGATCCTTTTTATTCTCTATTTTGGTTAGGTCAGGGTGTGACTAGGGTGGGTACTCTAGTTTTTGCATTTCTATGTTGGCCTGGTATGGTTCCCAATCAGAGGCAGCTGTCTATCGTTGTCTCTGATTGGGGATCATATTTAGGCAGCCTTTTCCCACCTGTTGTTTGTGGGATCTTGTTTTTGTGTAGTGCCTGTGAGCACTCCATTTCTTCACGTTTTGTTTGTTTCTGTATTTGTTTTGGTGAGTTTCAATTATTAAAACATGTGGAACTCTACGCGCGCTGCGCCTTGGTCCACTCATTCAACAAACGAACATGACAAATATGTTAATGTAATTATTTGGCAATATTTACAACACACATTTCTGATCTACTTAAAATGAGTTTCTCATAAGCTAGGTTTTCATCCAATTGTCAGCAGATTTGTTGTCATAGCCAAAAACTATGAGCCAATTTTCCCAACAAAGAGGTATTTCCATCAAATTGACTTGTTGGGGGTAAAAGGCTGTGTGTGATGACAAGTGCACATAAAAATAACTTATGTGGTTATGGCTTTCCATTGCATTTTCAACTCTACTGATGGTTTTGTCACAAAAAAAAAAGCGATATATAGCGAATTTGCCCACTCTGGTATTGGCACGTGCGCTCTAGCCAACTGCTCACAGATAGAGTGCGGGTATAGCCTACATCAGGTATTCACAAACTGGGTATGCGCAATGCCGTCAGGTGTACGCCAAATAAAAAAGTGATTGACATTTTTTTTTAAATAAACACATTTTCAAACACATTTTCAAACAGTACATTTATATTTTATTTATATTTTCCATACATTTGGGTGAGTTTTTTTTCTCTCTCGTGTGAGTAGCCTCGTTTCACTGCCAAAAATAAAATTAAACCATCTAGTGTTCAGAGAAATAACAACACAATGTCAAATACAGGTAGCCTAGTCAACATCCAATCACATTAACTGTTACTCTCTCGTGGGAAACCTTCAGTCTTGCGCAGACACTTAGAAACTGTTATGAATTTTATGTATAATGACTACATGATGTATACATTTAAAAGTAATGATAGGACTGTAACTAACAGAATTCTACCCTGTCTGATGAAGAATGTTTATACATAGGCAAAGAGGAAGTGTTAACAGACAACTTGTGACCACTGTGAAACTAACAACCGGAAAGATGTCTTGTCCCCACTCAGGGAGGGGAGAAACCGTTGGGCTTGCAGTAGATTGTGTAACATGTTGTAGCATATGATAAGCAATGTAGGCATAAGAGAAGACTTGTAAAACAGCATTGTCATTGTCTGAGAGGAGGAGGGACATTTATGACGAAATGAGTGGTATATAAACCAATGTACATGAAATAATGGGCAGAGCTCTCGGGAATAAACATTCTGACTATTGTGACTGGCCTCTGTCTGTTTCATTTCAACCAGAACCTTACAAACTCTGGGCTACAGACAGAGTATTTAATTGAAGTTCAGTTTATGAACCTTGGGAACATAATTCCCTTAACAATTTGGTCCTTCGAGCCAGATCTCAATACCTGCCTCTGTCGTCCCAAGGAACTACTGAAAACCGTGCACGGGCGGATCCAGGATCCGTAAGACAAAGACCTGACCTCTGAGTTGAGGGTTTATTTCAGGCCAGTGGTGAACTGGTACACGACAGAGGTGGTGATGAGATCCAACCTACATTGCTTTTCCCAGTCTTCAAGACAAAGGTCAGTAATCTTTATTCACGAATTTGGGGGGAATAATTTAAGATATCTTTGATTGGATGTTCTAAAATGTTTAGAATTTATCAATAATAGGAGCTTAGGTATTCCAAACAGGTTCACTAGGAGGTTTTTTAACCAATATCGATAACAGGGCAGGTCCGAAATGACCTGAGGTAAGGTGCACTACCATAAATAAAATTAGCTTAATAGATCCGGGTGCCTTGGTGGCCAGAGGGGTTATTAAGCCTTAATAGATCCGGGTGCCTTGGTGGCCAGAGGGGTTATTAAGGGGGGATATTAAATAGGTGCTGTGAGATAGGACGCCATAGATCCGATTCAACAGACAGTACTGAAATAAAGTCCAAAAAGGAGGAGAGGGAAGCCTAATATAGGGGAGTGCGATACGAGATATTAACTTTAAAAGTCCTATGACACAACAGATAGTTGTACGGGTGAGACCTAATGTCCGATCGACAGTCAACTCTATAGACAAAGTTTCCAGAAAGGAGAAACACACATCAACCATGACATACACATAGATTGTGAGCATAAAGAGACACACACATAGTCAGGAGAGCAACTATAGTGATAGGATAATGGGAAAAAGAGCACATACATAGATCATAGAAATACATACACATAGATTGTGATAAATACCATAGTAACTGCAAGGATTTATCAAACATGGGTAGTAAATCCTCAAAGGAGGTCCCGGATTTAACGGGAGATGAGCGGTATATGCAGCGGTATATGCAGCGAAAGGATAAAATAAATGTCTATTTCGGTTTAAAGTGGAGAAAGAAGTATGAATTTGACGGACGTTTAAATAAAGAAAAATTGGAATCAATGATTAAACAAATAAATAGGGTTTGTGGGGACAAGATAGAGAAACAACGAGCAGAGGGGCTAGACACAGCGAGGGTATGGTTAGCCGAGGCGAGGAAGAGAGCAGAGGGAGAAAAGAAAAAGGAAGAAAAAAAGAAAGAAGATGTAGGTTGCTAGGAACAGAAAACGAGAATTTCCACGGCTCCTCAGGAGGCTCCCCATAAGCCTAAATTGTATCCCTCTCTGGCCGATCGGGCGTGGAGAGATAATCCTGATGATGAAATAGTGGTGGTGAGGAGACGGCAGCAGGTGCTGCCCGCACAACCACCACCCCCATATGTGGAGCCTGCTGGAGCCGAGGGAGGGATAATAGAGGTAGAGAAAGGGAAAAAGTTGAGAAAAGTGGATAGAGACAGTCAAAAGAAAGGGGGAGATAGATGCTTTAACTGTAACGATCCGGGACATTTTGTTAGAGATTGTGAGGCACCGTGTAAATACTGCACAATTTTACAATTTTGATTGAGAGATGTTGATTGATGTTGTAAGTTCTGTTCAAGATCAAACATTCGTGACCAACGATATTCCTTGGGTTTGGCTTGTCGAACCCGTACTACTGCTGTTGCAGTCAGCCAACAATAATTAGCAATTCGCTGAAATTGCTGCTGCCTGGCCACTGGCTGATCGCCTGCTGCTGACGTCACTCACAATGTACTTTTGCAGCCAGGTAATGAGGTTGTGACTGAGGGTGGGACAGAGAAAATTCTTTGTGTCATTCAGAGGGGAAAATGCGTGTATTATAGCTTTGAGTCACTTTTCAAAAAGTTGCTAAAAGTTCCAAATACATTTTCAAAAAGTAGCTGAATTTGTCAGGGTAGTCTGAAAATATGCTAAATCTAACAACAAAATTGCTAGATGGGCATCACTGCTTGGTGGGGCTCACTGGGCTATATTTGGCTGTAAGAGGGGGAGGTCTGAATAGTTGAATCGTAAAAGTTTTGTGATAGATCCCGGTCATTGATTTTTGGTTTGATTGTTTAGGTAACACCAGTGAATTTGAAGAGGAAGTTACCGTATTCTAAACATTATAATCTGTTTCCATTCACAGAACCATGTCCAGTTGGTAAAGGGGATTGCAGGTTAGTTAAGTTTATTTTAAAGGGACAGTGCACGTTAATCACAGTTGTGGGTATCTAATGGCAGGATATTCCTATTAAGAATTTTGGGAGACTGTCTGCAGACGGACTGAATGGGTTTCACATATGACCATTGAGGAAATTTAAAACTAACGATTGGAAGGAGTACAATGGAATGATCATTAGGTTTTGTTTGTAGTCAACGTTTGGGTTACCGAATCGGGGTAGTTTGACAAAGTGGTTTTTTGGGGGGGAAAAGGAATGCTTCATTGTCTTTCTGTGGAAATGTTTTCTGGGGCTGTAATCTTGAAGGGAGCGAGTGAGTGTGATAGAGGCATGTTTCTACCAAAATTGAAAAGGCCGGGATAGGTTCTGTTTGTTTTTAGCCTTAGGGTTTGAGGAGATTTCCATTTTCCTAGAGAGACGATATCTTAAAGGGGTACACACAGGTGGAATATCAGAAGTTTTATTTTCTGAGTTTTAATTAAATACGTGAATTCTTTTGATAAGGGAATGTTCTGGGAATCTGGGATATAACATGTAGAACATTTTGGAGGGGTTTCTTTAATTTGTATAATATAAATTGAGTAACACGACTGTAAAAGGGTGGTATGACTCTTGACCTCTATCATGGCTTTCCCTTGTGGTCTGATGCAGCCTATCCCTGTGTTTCCTGTCTCTCTGTGCCAGTTCGTCTTGTATGTTTCCAAGTCAACCCGCGTTTTTCCCGTTCTCCTGCTTCTTGCATTCTCCTTTTTCTAGTCCTCCCGGTTTTGACCCTTGCCTGTTTCTGGACTTTGTACCCGCCTGCCGGACCTTTCTGCCTGCCTTGACCATGAGCCTGTATGCCACTCTGTACCTCCTGGACTCTGATCTGGTTTTGACCTTTTTGCCTGTCCATGACCATTCTCTTGCTTACCACTTTGGATTAATAAACATTGTAAGACTCCAACCATCTGCCTCCTATGTCTGCATTTGGGTCTCACCTTGTGCCTTGATACATGTATTTTCTGCATTATGCAATGATATGGGCAGCGACCATGTAACGCTTTTACAACATACAGAAGTGCGCTGGTTATCAAGGGGCAAAGTATTGATATGTTTTTTTGAATTGAGAGACAAGCTTTAAGTTTTCTTTACTGACCATCATTTTCCCTTGTCTGACCGCTTGCATGATGACGAGTTTCTCACACGACTGGCCTATCTGGGTGATGTTTTTTCTCGCCTGATCTGAATCTAGGTTTACAGAGACTCTTCGCAAACTATATTCAATGTGCGGGACAAAATTGAGGCTATGATGAGAAGTTGAAACTCTTCTCTGTCTGCATTAACAAGGACAACACACAGGTCTTTCCATCATTGTATGATTTATTGTATGCAATGAACTCAAGCTTACTGAGAGTGTCAAATGTGATATAGCAAAGAACCTGTGTGAGCTGGATGCACAATTACGCAGGTACTTTCCCGAAACGGACAACACAAACAACTAGATTCGTTATCCCTTTCATGCCCTGCCTCCAGTCCACTTACCGATATCTGAACAAGAGAGCCTCATCGAAATTGCAACAAGCGGTTCTGTGAAAATTGAATTTAATCAGAAGCCACTGCCAAATTTCTTGATAGGGTTGCGCCCAGAGTTTCTGCCTTGGCAAATCGCGCTGTTAAAACACTGATGCCCTTTGCAACCATGTATCTATGTGAGAGTGGATTCTCGGCCCTCACTAGCATGAAAACTAAATACAGGCACAGACTGTGTGTGGAAAATGATTTAAGACTGAGACTCTCTCCAATACAACCCAACATTGAGGAGTTATGTGCATCCTTTCAAGCACAGCCTTCTCATTAACCTGTGATGAGTTATTTACAATTTGTGATGAACATATAAGGTTTTATATGTAAGATGGCTAAATAAAGAGAAAAATTATTGATTATTATTATATTATTATTTGTGCCCTGGTCCTATAAGAGTTCTTTGTCACTTCCCACGAGCCGGGTTGTGACAAAAACTCACACTCATTCTTATGTTTAATAAATGTATCGTATAGTGTGTGTGTGGCAGGCTTAGAACGATGGCAAAAAATAACATTTGAGAGTGTGCTGACCCTGGTGCTAGAGGGGGTACGCAGCTGGAGGTTGAATGTTTGAAGGGGTAACGGACTATAAAAAGTTTGGGGACCGCTGGCCTACATGATTCAATTTTTATGAACAGAAGAGATAGATTATTTGTGTATGTCAAATGACAGCCAAGTATTGATCATCATGACCCTCAATATTTATTGGAAAGGGGCATCAAGATCATCACCTTGCACTTTCACCATCCTTTGAAGTTCATCATAATTTCTTTCATCTGTAGCCTTATAAACTGCGTGATTTCACGGACCCGAGTCATAGTGCAAGGACCACACATGCCATCGCGTCACTTCGATATTATGGTTATTATATAAATATTTTGGCATAAAAGCGTTTCCACACCCATTTTTCGCATAATACATTATACAGACACAAAAATATCCCATCTTGTCTAGTGTATTTTGTTTTGTCAACATTTGGAAAGTTCACAGACAAATTAGCTGTTTCCATCAGCTAATTTGACGTGCTTGACACTGCCTTTGTCTTTCTGCTGCTGATGTGGGTGCCATAATTTCCTAGATGTTTCCATGGATAACATTAAATCAAAGATTCTTAGAATACATGAACACACTATAATTCTTGAGTAATTTAGGATCTAGAGCGACTTAACTTCTCTAGGGTAGGGGGCAGCATTCGGAATTTTGGATGAAATGCATGCCCAAATTAAACTGCCTGCATCTCGGGCCCAGAATATATGATATGCATATAACTGGTAGATTTGGATAGAAAACACTCTAAAGTTTCCAAAACGGTTCACATAGTGTCTGTTAATATAACAGAACTGATTTGGCAGGCAAAAACCTGAGAGAAATCCATTCAGGAAGTAGTTTTTTTTTGGTTTTGTAGTTTTCTATTCAATGCCAATACAGTATCCATTGACTTAGGACTCAAAATGCAGTTTCTATGCCTTCCACTAGATGTCAACAGTCTTCAGAAAATGTTTCAGGCTTGTATTCTGAAAAATGAAGAAGTAAGAGCAGTCTGAATGAGTGGACCCTGTCGTGTCACAGAGCTTTTTCCTGCGAAAGACCGAGAGAGTGTGTTTCTTGTTTACATTTTATATTGACAACGTTATTGTGCGGTTGAAATATTATTGATTATTTAGGCTAAAAACAACCTGAGGTTTGAATATAAACATCGTTTGATATGTTTCTATGAACTTTACGGATACAATTTGGATTTTTTGTCTTCCTGTTTTTACTGCGTTTGAGCCTGTGGGTTACTGAAGAAAACGCGCGAACAAAACTGAGGTTTTTGGGTATAAAGAGACTTTATCGAACAAAAAGAACATTTATTGAGTAAATGAATGTCTGCTGAGTGCCACCATATGTAGATCATCAAAGGTAAGGGATTAATTTTATCTATATTTCTAAATTGTGTAACTGTTCTACCTGGCTGGCTACTGTTTGTAATGATTTGTCTAGTGGGCTATGTTCTCATAATCGTAATGTATGCTTTCGCCGTAAAGCATTTTTTAAATCTGACACCGTGGTTGGATTCACAAGCAGTTAATCTTAGTATTTCTGTATTTGAATTTGGCGCCCAGCAGTTTCACTGGCTGTTGAAGAGGTGGGACGCTACCGTCTCACGTGCCCAAGAGAGGTTAAAGGAACAACTGAAGTTAAGAGCCTTGCCCAACTCTCCTACCACTAGGCTACCTGCCTTAAAATACAGTGGCTTGCGAAAGTATTCACCCCCATGGCATTTTTTCTATTTTGTTGCCTTACAGCCTAAAATTAAAATAGATTTTTTGGGGGGTTTGTATTATTTGATTTACACAACATGCCTACCACTTTGAAGATCCAAAATATTTTTTATTGGGAAACAAACAAGAAGTAAAACAAAAAAACAGAAAACTTGAGCTTGCATAACTATTCACCCCCCCAAAGTCAATAATTTGTAGAGCCACCTTTTGCAGCAATTACAGCTGCAAGTCTCTTGGGGTATGTCTCTATAAGCTTGGCACATCTAGCCACCGGGAGTTTTGCCCAATCTTCAAGGCAAAACTGCTCCAGCTCCTTCAAGTTGGATGGGTTCCTGCTGGTGTACAGCAATCTTTAAGTCATACCACAGATTCTCAATTGGATTGAGGTCTGGGCTTTGACTAGGCCATTCAAAGACATTTAAATATTCCCCCTTAAACCACTTGAGTGTTGTTTTAGCAGTATGCTTAGGGTCATTGTCCTGCTGGAAGGTGAACCTCCGTCCCAGTCTCAAATCTCTGGAAGACTGAAACAGGTTTCCCTCAAGAATTTCCCTGTATTTAGCGACATCCATCATTCATTCAATTCGGACCAGTTTCCCGGTCCTTGCCGATGAAAAACATCCCGATAGCATGATGCTGCCACCACCATGCTTCACTGTGGGGATGGTGTTCTTGGGGTGATGAGAGGTGCTGGGTCGCGTCTTTGGCAACCAAAACGATAGAAGCAACCCTAGATTTGTTTTGGGCCAGACATAGCGTTTTCCTAGATGGACTAAAAGCTCAATTTTAGTCTCATCTGACCAGAGAACCTTCTTCCATATGTTCGGGGAGTCTGCCACATACCTTGTGGCGAACACCAAACATGTTTGCTTAATTGTTTCTTTAAGCAATGGCTTTTTTCTGGCCACTCTTTCGTAAAGCCCAGCTCTATGGAGTGTATGGCTTAAACTGGTCCTATGGACAGATACGCCAATCTCCGCTGTGGAGCTTTGCAGCTCCTTCAGGGTTATCTTTGGTCTCTTTGTTGCCTCACTGATTAATGCCCTCCTTGCCTGGTCTGTGAGTTTTGGTGGGCGGCCCTCTCTTGGCAGGTTTGTTGTGGTGCCATATTCTTTCCAATTGTTTATAATGGATTTAATGGTGCTCCGTGGGATGTTCAAAGTTTCTGATATTTTTTTATCACCCAACCCTGATCTGTACTTCTCCACAACTTTGTCCCAGACCTGTTTGGAGAGCTCATTGGTCTTCATGGTGCCGCTTGCTTGGTGGTGCCCCTTTGCTTAGTGGTGTTGCAGACTCTGGGGCCTTTCAGAACAGGTGTTTATTTACTGAGATCATGTGACAGATCATGTGACACTTAGATTGCACACAGGTGGACTTTATTTAACTAATGATGTGACTTCTGAAGGTAATTGGTTGCACCAGATCTATTTAAGGGCTTCGTAGCGAAGGGGGTGAATACATATGCCCGCACCACTTTTCAGTTTTTTTTTTGTTGTTGACTTTTTTGAAACAAGTCATTTTTTCCATTTCACTTCACCAATTTGGACTATTTTGTGTATGTTCATTACATGAAATCCAAATAAAAATACATTTAAATTACAGGTTGTAATGCAACAAAATAGGAAAAACGTCAAGGGGGATGAATACTTTTGCAAGGCACTGTATATGTTTTGTTCACATGGAACACATTACAGCATGTTTCATAAGTGAATATAAACAATATATAATGTATAATATATTGAATAATTCATTTGTTTAGATTACATATTCATAAATTAAGTAAATAACTCAACCCTGTCACAGGTTTACAACCCCATTACAATGAACATGTGACGGGGTTGAGTTTTTTTGCTCAAAATGGCCTCTGCTCCTCATGTGGTGAAGGACAGGAGACCACATGGTGTGCATTAAATTAATAGATTGTATTTTTTTATGGATTAAAGCATAATTTTGATGAGTACTAGTTTTCTATCTTTATTTCATGTAACAGGGTTGAGATGGTCAGCTCTACGATCCCCATCCGACTTAAAAGATACATAAAAATACAGATATAAAATAATGTGATTACTTGCCTGTTTCTGTACCATGCAGTTGAAAATTGTTGAATGATGTCACTTCCGGTTACTGATGGCACAAGGGTGGACTGACCATTTTTATTGGCGGAGTTTGGTTGGCGTGACGGGGTTGAGTGTAGACTGAGGGACAGAGCTAAATTGTGTGATTTTAATCAATAATCATGCTGTCACGGCCTGATCTGTTTCACCTGTCCTTGTGCTTGTCTCCACCCTCCTCCAGGTATCGCCCATCTGC
Source organism: Salvelinus namaycush (assembly GCF_016432855.1). Taxonomy (NCBI): domain Eukaryota; kingdom Metazoa; phylum Chordata; class Actinopteri; order Salmoniformes; family Salmonidae; genus Salvelinus; species Salvelinus namaycush. Next base: position 22,971,130 of record NC_052315.1, on the reverse strand, counting down.
ATCTGAGTCTTACCTTGATTCCTGATACATGCATTTATTTGATACAAATACTTTCTCAGCAAAATAACACAAATATATATTTGCATTAATGGCAAAAGATATTAATTATGTGCATAATTTAATATTAATTTCCTAAGTAAAAATTAAGTGAAATGCCTGGGGGACATGACACAATTCTTAGTGTGATTTTTTTATAATAAAGTTTAAATTAATGCTATATTTATTTCAATTCATTATACTGGACAATTTATATTTATATACAAAATCTTTTAACATTTTATTTTGGTGACCCAATAATATAATATATAAAAGTCAGAGGGACTGAAATATTACCCGAGCCCAAGAATGACCCATTTCTATAAAGCTGAGCATCTAAAAAATAACTATTGTATTTTTGAAATATACACGTATGATTCATGATTTAGTCTGGCTGAGAAACGGTGCCTGCCTGTCTGTCTTGTCCCGACTCCCGAAATGTTCATTACTATGGGACAGCTGGAGATCGAATTTGAATATTGAAACAATGTTGCAAACGTCGGAGAGACTAACAGCAAGGTTTATATTGCAATACTGGCTGGCAATGTTCTTATCCCTTACTTGCTAGCTAGCCAACTATGGCTAACTTACAGTCATGTCAAAAAATGCAAGCCAGAATAACAGCAAAATAGCTGCATTTGCATTTGTTTAAGCTGTTTTATATAAACATTTATTTGGATACATCCATAACAATGAGCTAATGAGGCACGATTTTGCCTGGCATAGAAAATGTACTCTCTCGTCGGGACACTGTTGTTTAGAGGAACTAGCCAACAACACAGCTAACACAATCACTTTAAACTGAAGCTGGAAAGACTGCAAACTAGCTGCACTTTTACCTTTTTCAATTGAAATTTCTTTGTATGGATCCATAAAAATTATGCCAGCTGATTCATGATTTAGACTGTTTGAGAAGCACTGCCTGCCTGCCTGTCTGTCTCCTCCCGACTCCTGACACATTCATTACTATGGGACAGCTGGAGATCGAATTTGAATATTGAAACAATGTTGCAAATGTTGGAGAGACAGACAAGACAGCAAGGTTATTACAAATCTCACAAAGAAATGTGAGATAATGTTTATATGCTTTTTATAGTGAAGATCACGTTTATAAAGTACCTGGCTGGGCTGATGAGACAATGGATTGCGCAGTCAGATGGAACAGAGTAAATAGACATTTTAACTTCATAGATTTAGCAGGTGGTAACTTGTGGAATAGATATCGGCTGGAATGTGGTTTTAACCAATCAGCATTCAGGATTAGACCCACCCAGAACGTTCCCATGAAACTTGCCTAGAACATTAACATTTCATGTTATGAGAACATGGTAACCACGTTCTTGGTAAGTTCAATTTGACATTAAGGAAATGGTCTCTTGGAAACATTCCTTCCACATAACGGGAACATTCCTATGAAAACATTAGTTAATGACCAAATGAGACTCTTAAGGAATGTTCTCTCAAGTTGTGGGAACGTTTGTTGTTAGCTGGGTAGCTAGCTAGGATTGCTAATGTTAGCACCAAAGATACAGTCTGGGAGACTAGGATTCCGTAATGATTTGCCTGTAAATTTGATAATAAATGTTGTGTTCTTCTAACAGGCCTTCTTGTTGTATAATCCCTGTCATTATTTCAGAGGGCACAGAAGCTGAAAAGCAAAGGAGGGGTTGCCAAGGGGGAGGGGTGAGGTAGGCTCAGGTTATCAGGTGGAGAGCTGAAGAACAGAGGGTGCCTGTTCCGTTGGGAGTGAAGTCTCAGCCACACACACACACCGTTGATCTATACTGAACAAAAATATAAATACAACATGTCAAATGTTGGTCCCATGTTTCATGAGCTGAAATAAAAGATTCCAGAAATTTTCCAAATGCACAAAAAGCTTATTTCTCTCAAATTTTGTGCACAAATTTGTTTACATTCCTATTATTGAGCATGTCTCCTTTGCCAAGATAATCCATTCACCTGACAGGTGTGACATATCAAGAAGCTGATTAAACAGAATGATCTTTACACAGGTGCACCTTGTGCTTGGGGTAATTAAAGACGATGTGCAGTTTTGTCACACAACACAATGCCTCAGATGTCTCAAGCTTTGAGGGATGTGGAGGTCCTGGCTGGCATGGTTACACATGGTCTGCGGTTGTGAGGTCGGTTGGACGTACTGCCAAATTCTCTAAAACGACGTTGAAGGCGGCTTATGGTAGAGAAATTAACATTCAATTCTCTGGCAACAGCTCTGGTTGACATTCCTGCAGTCAGCATGCCAATTGCACACAATTCTCGTTTTAGAGAATTTTTTTAAGTCCTTCCTCTGTTACCATGCTTTGGATGTGTCCTGAGCTTTTTTGGTCACTCCATGTTTTTAGCCATAAGCAGTGACATCTAGTGGCTGATCTGAAACAGTATAACAGCTGACAGCTGAAACATGAGATAGTTGACATTCATGCCTCAGTGTAGATCAGTGTTGGGGAGATGTGAACTACATGCAGTTTAACTAGTAATTTAACTACATTTTGCAGTAGCTTGGTGCTAGTTGAACTAAATTCAAATCTTGGTTGTGTTTTCAGTAGTTGATTATTTTTTTGGCCATTTGGCAGTGTAGCTAACTACTGGAACTACACATAACTTTAAAAAAAAAAAATGAATACTTGGGTGAAGTAGGTAATACTTTCCTTTCCTTTTCAGTATCAGACCTGCCTAATTCTCACTTGAAACCAGTGGAGGCTACTGAGGGGAGAACGGCTCATAATAATGGCCGGAACGGAGCAAATGGAATGGCATCAAACACCTGGAAACCATGTGTTTGATGTACACTACCGGTCAAAAGTTTTAGAACACCTACTCATTCTAGGGTTTTTCTTTATTTTTACTATTTTCTACATTGTAGAATAATAGTGAAGACATCTAAACTATGAAATAACACATGTAGTAACCAAAAAAGTGTTTATATTTGAGATTCTTCAAAGTAGCCACCCTTTGCCTTGATGACAGCTTTGCACAATCTTGGCATTCTCTCAACCAGCTTCATGAGGTAGTCACCTGGAATGCATTTCAATTAACAGGTGTGAAATCTTAAAAGTTAATTTGTGGAATTTCTTTCCTTCTTAATGCGTTTGAGCCAGTCAGTTGTGTTGTGACAAGGTAGAGGGTTATACAGATAGCCCTATTTGGTAAAAGTCCATATTATGGCAAGAACAGCTCAAATAAGCAAAGAGAAATGACAGTCCAAGTGTAGTGAAGGTCAGTCAATACGGAACACACAAGTGCAGTCACAAAAACCATCACGCGCTATGATGAAACTGGCTCTCATGAGGACCGCCATAGGAATGGAAGACCCAGAGTTTCCTCTGCTGCAGAGGATTTGTTCATTACACAGAACATAAACCGGCTGCGCGCGTGCGCCATCGTGCGCTATCGTGCATACATTTATTTTGCCCCCCCACACCAAACGCGATCACGACACGCAGGTTAAAATATCAAAACAAACTCTGAACCAATGACATTAATTTGGGGACAGGTCGAAAAGCATTAAACATGTATGGCAATTTAGCTAGCTAGCTTGCACTTGCTAGCTAACGTTAATTTGTCCTATTTAGCTAGCTTGCTGTTGCTAGCTCATTTGTCCTGGGATATAAACATTGAGTTGTTATTTTACCTGAAATGCACAAGGACCTCTACTCCGACAATTAATCCACACATAAAACGGCCAACCGAATCGTTTCTAGTCATCTCTCCTCCTTCCTGGCTTTTTTATCTTTGAACTTATATGGTGATCGCATCTAAACTTTCATAGTATGACCACGACAACCGGCAACAAAGTTCGTCTTTCAATCACCCACGTGGGTATAACCAATGAGGAGATGGCAGTTGGGTACCTGCTTCTATAAACCAATGAGGAGATGACTTTCAGCGCGATCTGCGTCAGAAATAGGAACGACTTCTATTTTAGCCCTTGGCATCGCAGACGCTCGTTGGCGCGCGCGAGCAGTGTGGGTGCAATAATGGATTTGGATTTCTAAATTTATTTTGCGACGCTCGCGCACGCGACTTGTCCGGTCTGGTCTGCATGTTAGAGTTACTGTACCAGCCTCCGAAATTTCAGACCAGATAAATGCTTCACAGAGTTGAAGTAACAGACACATCTCAACATCAATTGTTCAGAGGAGACCGTGTGAATCAGGCCTTCATATTCTTTATTTTTTTATTTTTACCTATATTTAACTAGGCAAGTCAATTCGGGTCGAATTGCTGCAAAGAAACCACTACTAAAGGACACCAATAATAAGAAGAGACTTGCTTGGGCCAAGAAACACAAGCAATGGACATTAGACCGGGGAAAATTTGTCCTTTGGTCTGATGAGTCCAAATTTGAGATTTTCAGTTCTAACCGCCGTGTCTTTGTGAGACGCGGTGTGGGTGAACGGATGATCTCTGCATGTGTGTATTTCCCACCGTAAAGCACGGAGAAGGAGGTGTTATGGTGTGGGGGTGCTTTGCTGGTGACACTGTCTGTGATTTATTTCGAATTCAGGGCACACTTAACCAGCATGGCTACCACAGCATTCTGCAGCGATGCGCCATCCCATCTGGTTTGGGTGTAGTGGGACTATCATTTGTTTTTCAACCGGACAATGACCCAACACACCTCCAGGCCGTGTAAGAGCTTTTGACCAAGGAGACTGATGGTGTGCTGCATCAGATGACCTGGCCTCCACAATCACCCTCAACCCAAATGAGATGGTTTGGGATGAGTTGGACCGTAGAGGGAAGGAAAAGCAGCCAACAAGTGCTCAGCATATATGGGAACTCCTTCAAGACCGTTTTAAAAGCATTCCAGGTGAAGCTGTTTGAGAGAATGCCAAGAGTGTGCAAAGCTGTCATCAAGGCAAAGGGTGGCTATTTGAAGAATCTCAAATATAAAATATATTTTGATTTGTTTAACACTTTTTTGGTGACTCAAATCAAATAACATTTTATTGGTCACATACACATGGTTAGCAGATGTTATTGCGAGTGTAGTGAAATACTTGTGCTTCTAGTTCCGACAGTGCAGCAATATCTAACAGGTTATCTAACAATTCCACAACAACTACCTAATACACACACATCTAAGTAAAGGGATGGAATAAGAATATGTACATATAAATATATGGATGAGCAATGACCGACCGGCATAGGGAAGATGCAATAGATGGTATAAAATACAGTATATACATATGGGATGAGTAATGCAAGATATATAAACATCATTATTAAAGTGGCATTAATAAAGTGTCTAGTGATCCATTTGTTAGAGTGGCCAATGATTTCAAGTATGTATGTAGGCAGCAGCCTCTCTGTGTTAGTGTTGGCTGTTTAACAGTCTGATAGCCTTGAGATAGAAGCTATTTTTCAGCCTCTCGGTCCCAGCTTTGATGCACCTGCACTGACCTCGCCTTCTGGATGGTAGCGGGGTGAACAGGCAGTGGCTCGGGTGGTTGTTGTCCTTGATGATCTTTTTAGCCTTTCTGTGACATCGGGTGCTGTAGGTGTCCTGGAGGGCAGGTAGTTTGCCCCCGGTGATGCATTGTGTAGACAGCACCACCCTTTGGAGAGCCCTGCGGATGTGGGCGGTGCAGTTGCCATACTGGGCGGTGATACAGGCAGTGGATGCTCTCAATTGTGCATCTCTAAAAGTTTGTGAGGGTTTTAGGTGACAAGCCAAATTTCTTCAGCCTCCTGAGGTTGAAGAGGTGTTGTTGCGCCTTCTTCACCATACTGTCTGTGTGGGTGGACCATTTCAGTTTGTCCGTGATGTGTACGGCGAGGAACCACACTGTCTGTGTGAGTGGACCATTTCAGTTTGTCCGTGATGTGTACACCGAGGAACTTAAAACTTTCCTCCTTCTCCACTGCTGTCCCATCAATGTGGATAGGGGGGTGCTCCATCTGCTGTTTCCTGAAGTCCACGAACATCTCCTTTGTTTTGTTGACGTTGAGTGAGAAGTTGTTTTCCTGACACCACACTCCGAGTGCCCTCACCTCCTCCCTGTAGGCTGTCTCGTCGTTGTTGGTGATCAAGCCTACTACTGTTGTGTTATCTGCAAACTTGATGATCAAGTTGGAGGCATGCATGGCCACGCAGTCATGGGTGAACAGGCTGTACAGGAGGGGGCTGAGCACAGACCCTTGTGGGGCCCCAGTGTTGAGGATCAGCGAAGTGGAGACATTGTTTCCTACCTTCACCACCTGGGGACGGCCCATCAGGAAGTCCAGGACCCAATCGCACAGGGCGGGGTTGAGACCCAGGGCTTCAAGCTTAATGATGCGCTTGGAGGGTACTATGGTGTTGAATGCTGAGCTGTAGTCAATGATCAGCATTCTTACATAGGTATTCCTCTTGTCCAGATGGGATAGGGCTGTGTGCAGTGTGATGGCGATTGCATCGTCTGTGGACCTATTGGGGCGGTATGCAAATTGCAGTGGGTCTAGGGTGTCAGGTAAGGTGGAGGTGATATGATCCTTGACTAGTCTCTCAAAGCACTTCATGATGACTGAAGTGAGTGCCTTCTTGAGTACAGGAACAATGGTGGCCCTCTTGAAGCATGTGGGAACAGCAGACTGGGATAGGGAGAGATTGAATATGTCTGTAAACACACCAGCCAGCCTTGGTAGCGTGCCGCGTCGGTGGCCCTGTGTTATCCTCAAAGCGGGCGAAGAAGGTGTTTTGTTTGTCTGGAAGCAAGACGTTGGTGTCCGTGACATGGCTGATTTTCTTTTTGTAGTCCGTGATTGTCTGTAGACCCTGCCACATACGTCTCGTGTCTGAGCCGTTGAATTGCGACTCCACTTTGTCCCTATACTGACATTTCGCTTGTTAGATTTCCTTGCAGAGGGAAAACTACACTCTTTGTATTCGGCCATAATCCCGGTCTTCTTTCCATGGTTAAATGCGGAGGTTTGCGCTTTCAGTTTTGCGCAAATGCTGCCATCTATCCACGGTTTCCAGTTAGTGTAGGTTTTAATAGTCACAGTGTGTACAACATCTCCTATGCACTTCTTTATCAGCGTATAAATCTATATTATTCTCTGAGACTATCCGGAACATGTCCCACTCTGCGTGATCAAAACAATCTTGAAGCGTGGATTCCGATTGGTCAGACCAGCGTTAAATGGTCCTTGTCACAGGTACATCCTGTTTGAGTTTAGTGAGTAAAATACTCGGAAGCGTTGGGTGGTGTGCGCACCTCCAAGTCCGACCAGTAGGCCGCTCCTTCTACCTCTCCTGCGGCGACGTTGTTTTGGGACAGCCTCTGGAACCAGTTCGAATGCCTTGGGTGGTTCGAACATAGTATCCGCTTTGGGAAAGTCGTATTCCTGGTCATAGTGCTGGTAAGTTGACGTCGCTCTGATATCCAATAGTTCTTCCCGGCTGTATGTAATAACACTTAAAATTTTCTGGGCTAGCAATGTAAGAAATAATACATAAAAAAACGAAATACTGCATAGTTTCCTAAGGACTAGAAGCGAGGCGACCCTCTCTGTCGGTGCCATCTTGCCTGTACTACATGATTCCATATGTGTTATTTCATAGTTTTGATGTCTTAACTATTATTCTACAATGTAGAAAACCGGTAGTGTATTTATACCATTCCACTGATTCCGCTCCAGTCATTACCATAAGCCCGTTCTCCCCAATTAAGGTGCTTAAAACATAGTTTTGTGTTTAATAGGCTAAATTGCACATTCTGTTTGGCATCTGACTTCAGAGTGATCTGTACTTGCAATTTGTAATCTATGACATTTCAGAATTAGATATGATGATTTATCACAAAGTAGTCTGGATGAGGTAAACTACTTTTTCAAAATAACTTTAGTTAAGTAAACTAGATTTTTCTTAAGGGTAGCTTTGGTGTAGCTTAACATCTTCCAGTGTGAAGTAATTGGTAGCTTGGTAAACTATATTTTCAGAGTAGCTTCCCCAACACTGATGTACACATAAACAGATGTCATGAGCTGTGTGCCAGACAATACCCTTAGGCTGAGAAAAGATTAGAGCAGTTATAAAGGGCACATGAGGTGAGGTGAAATGGGATGACAGATGACAAATAGGGTGAAGAGTGAAGGACAAGTGTTGCGTAATGAGACAGTGACTGAGGGGGGTAAAACAACAGTATTCCCACGTGTTCCACAGGGTGAGACTCTGCCCTGGCTTGGCTGTTGACCGTGCTCCATCTGTGCCTGGCTGTGAGCAAACTCCAGGCTAGACTGCAGGAGCTCTGGAGCCTGCACTGTGAAGCCAGCAGGCAGGACTGTCACGACAGAACACCTGGAGAAACACAGAGGAACCAATCACTTCTAGTTGTACTCAAATGTGTTTAAACAGTGGGGGTCACTAATCACGTTCTGTTTCCCTACTCTGTCTCTCACACACGATCAAACAGAAACACACATAATGTGACACACACAAATATGTATGGTCATATTTTTTATGTTTTGTTTCGTTTGCCATTTTATAGGGCCATCGCTTGTATCATTTTCTAGGACTATTTGCATTTAAAGTAATGGATATGATTACTGCCGCTAGGGGAAGCTATGGCATCAATGGGGAGCATTACTGAGATCATGAGGTCTTGGAGTTTTCTTTGAGAAAGCCTACTACTTAACACTACTAACGTTTCTCCGTCTCATCATTTTACCCTGTTAATTCAGGTATGTAATGTGTAAAAGTGCAATATGACTCTCGAAATATTGAGGCAACATGGTTAACTACATAGTCCATGAGTTTGGTAATGTTTGAAGACAATTGAAAGAAGTTTTAACCGAGTGAAAAACTGGTTGGTGTTTTTCCCATTGTAAGTAATGGAGGTTGGCTAGGTTCTAATGGTTTACATGTAAGAGAAGGGATTAAATATTTTTTTATTTTACCTTAATTTAACTAGGCAACCTATTCTTATGGAGTCCGAACTTTTTGTACTTTTTTTCAACAACATTTTTCAAACTATTTGTTTTATTTTCTATGAACAAAGGCTCAGTTTAGTTCAGGTAATATATGTAAATATGTGAGGTCACTATAAAATGTGTTGAAGTTTTTAATATTTGTACGAAAACAGTGTTTAACAGTTCGCTAGCTTGATGCTAACCAAATGTAGAGTAGATGGTTTCAGTCGGTGTTAGCTTACACGTTAATTGGTTTATAATGTAATGGTTGTAGCATTGGTTAGCACAGGCCTCCAGTAATTTATAGCTTTTTGGAAATTGACACTGATAGTCCAGTGAGTTATCTATAATGTGAATGTGTGGTGGTCATTTTTGAACCAGAGAACTTCTATTTTTTTGATACTGGAATATGAAATGTGAAGATTTAATACTAGAATAGAATTGCAATGGATAATTGATTTTGACAACAAAAAAAGATTACCAAAAGAGAACAATATTTTAATAAATCTTGGAGAATGCCAACTACTGAATCCTACTAACGTTTCTCTGTCTCATCATTTTACCCTGTTAATTCAGGTTTATTATCTGCTGATCATGTCTCAGTCCAAGGCGTGTAACAATAACAACACAAAAATGGGACATACAAAGGCCATTTGGAACGCTATATCCTTAACAGTGGGGCCGGCTCCAGGCATAAGCAACATAAGTGGTCACTTAGGGCCCCCGATCGCTAAGGGGCCCCCAACCCCACAAAACATTTTTGTGTGTGTGTGGTGTGTGTGGGGGGGGACTCTCCATTGGGGTCTCAACTTACAATTGAGAGTAAGAATAGTAAAAGACACCAGATGCAATTTCACTTTTGTTATATCTGTCACTCAATTAGCTGATAACTAGCCATGTTAATTTTTAGATTGGTAGTTAGTCTAGCCAGCTATCTAAACTTGTAGTAATCATGTCCGAATACCGACCGGCCATGCAGGGCACATGCTCAGGGGCCCTGACCTCCAGGAGGCCCACATTGATTTTGCTAGTCACTCCCACTCAGATATCATATTAACATGGCATAAGTCACGGCAAAATGTGTTGAAATGTAGGAATTTCACTTTAAAGGCCCTAACCAGAGGGCAATGGCCCCGATTTCGATGTAATTCCTGTCCAATGGCAGAATTTCTCATTAAGGTTCCACCTCCGAAGAATGACGCAGGCTGCTTATACATATTCACGAATTGGGGGTGGAAACATTGTGGTGATTTCCACGTGGAGTGCAGAAATAACAACAAGTAGGGCACTGACAGCTGTCAGTGTGGCTAGCTAGCATGCTAACCTTATCTAGCTAGCTAATGTTATATGTTGTTTCTACACTGCATTCAAAGATTAGCCAGCTGACTAGGCTACTGTATGGGTAATTCTGGAGTTCTATTTGTCATAAGTATTTGGGAAAACTTTGCCACAGATGGATATGGGAAACCAGTATCTTTGACTTTGCCATCTATTGTTATCTCCAAAGTTTTGGCATGTTCCATAAATAATGGCCACGAATCCGCCATAGAGATAGAAAGAATAAGAATAAGATGAAGCTCCGGTAATATGAATAGCTGTAACAATGTACGCTGAGAGTCGGGAAGCAAGTTCAGGGAGTGAATACATTTAATTAATAAATGAGCAAAACAAGAAACACAAACAGCGCACCGACATGAAATAGGAACAGAAACAATGACGACTGGGGTAGAATCCAAAGGAGTGACATACAGTGGGGAGAACAAGTATTTGATACACTGACGATTTTGCAGGTTTTCCTACTTACAAAGCATGTAGAGGTCTGTAATTTTTATCATAGGTACACTTCAACTGTGAGAGACGGAATCTAAAACAAAAATCCAGAAAATCACATTGTATGATTTTTAAATAATTAATTTGCATTTTATTGCACCACCTCCTCAACAGTGGAGATAAAACAAAGTCCTTATTGTACTGACATTCACTCATAGAAAATCAAGTACAGTTTGCTTGTGTTGCCTACATATATAGTTATTTCTCTGATATTTGTATTATGAACTGAAGGGGAAGAAACAATGTCAACGAGATGCATTTATATTTGACCTTTCTCTTGGTTCAGGGACGCAAACTTTTACTACCGCGGCCAACAGCGTCCACTCTCTGCCCGGCTCGGGCTTTCCTCTCTTGGGCAACTCGCTGAAGCACTCGTAGCACAGCTGGGAAATCTCATCAGTAGCCCACATACTGCAGCAATAGCAGTGAGTTTTAAACCAACAGCTAACTATGGTGGCAGGAGCCCCCTGCTGTGGTGGTTAGTTAATTGAATAAAAAAACTATGCTCTTTTATTATAGTTGTATCTCACTGATACATTCATTGCACTGCACATTTTTCATTCCACTTCTCTCTCTAATATTTACATAAGAGCAGAGAGGATATATGAAAGAAGAAAAAATATATCCATTGTTATGTCAAGATCACGACTTATTTATCTCATGATCACGACATAAAAAATGTGTTTTTGTCGAGATATTAAATCAAAAGTACCATGCATCACCCATTAATTTGTTCAGAAGCACCATGCACGATAATAACCTCATCAAGGTGCATTGATAGCAATGTGCTCATGGGGCATTTAAGACCTGAAAGCAAAATGGCACTTGCCACATCATCATGAGGATGTTTTTGCATCATATGATGCATTTTGCATCTTCATGATGATGTGGCAAGTAACAATTAGATTTTTTAAAGTCCTATATCTTGAAAAGTTGATTGCTGACATGGAAAGAACTGTGGGACTGTATCAACAGTGGACTAATGAAAAAATACCAAAAGAAATACCATGAGTTTTTGAGTGGATTATTCCTTTAACCTATGCAAGACATGAATGGATGAGGTTATTCTAGTATTCATACACACTACATAATAAACTTTATCTTCCAGAAAGTATTTAGTTTGAAGGTCTCTAAAAGACGTCAATCAAGTACTAGTCAAACAACAACATGGTACAATGTTTCTGGAAATGACGGAACCACAAAATATTTATCAACCAATTGCTGTTCATTGTCACCATGGCCCTTAGTGGCTGTACAGAGGTTTATTTCCCAATTGTTTTCCTCACATTTTGTCTTGAGTGTAGCCTGTACTGTTCATTATTCACACATGATTTGATACAGGAGTGTAACTTTGGTTTTAGAAGTGGGGGGACATTTTCTTTTTAAATCCAGTCGGATAATCACTCCAAACAGCCAACCTGACCGCTCGGAGGCGTCCTCATGGTCCTAAAGCACACCTTCGCCTCGTTTTGCATCCCATTCCAATGATACAACTCACGTTCCCAGTGAAAGTTGCACCCCTGATTTGATATAACATAAACCATTATGTCTAATCCAGAAATTATTGCGCAATATTTCAGCCAATTTTTGACTCCTTTTGGCTAAAGAGCACCCCCAGAGGCAAAAGTTCTGTATTGCCACTAAATTGTGTGTGTTCATGCTCCTCACATGCCCATTGACAAACGAAAAGTTCAGGGCTGATTAGACATTTTTCTATTGTCACACTAAACCGACAAGGATTTATGAAAACGAGCACACCATTTGTCAAAATTGTATGGAAAATCATCACTCTGCATCGTTGTAGGCCTACTCTGGTACTTTGGCCTAGGCTTATTTCAAGGTCCATGAAACATAATAGGAATGGTGACAGTTATATGTGGAAATATTGCTGTCATTTGCTTTGCAGTTCATTCTGGTATGTTCATTTTCACATAGAAATGTTACACTTTGGTCATTTAGCAGACACTCTTATCCAGAGTGATTTAGTCAGTGCATTCAACTAAGGTAGATAAACAACACATATCACAGTCATAGCAATTAAAACATTTCTGTAACAGTTTCTGAGAATGTTGGTGGTGTTCGGGCAGGCTACTTGCAAATGTATTTCTGTATTTGAAATTACAAGTATTCTGTAGTTTATTTTGATACATTGATCTTTATGGTATTTTGTAATAGTATTTTGTACTTTTTGCCCATCCCTGGCCTTGTGCTTCCAGACATTGCCCAAGGTAGCTCGATCTCAGCATAGACCCAAGCATTACAAATTTTGGGACCTTCATTGATGTTTTACCATTGTTGCACTACTGTGCATACATTTTGAGATGCATTAATCCATGTAAATTGTAGTGTCAAAATTGAATGTTGACTTATTTCAGCAGCACAAGTCTTATTTTATCATGAAATGCTTGATGTGCCCAAAATGTGTAACTATGTATTATTATTGCTTACATTGTCATTGTCTCCTGTCAGTATCTGCAGTCAAAGTTTATGTTGGAAATGGGAGGTCATCGACACAGTGTTTCACAGAAATACTGTTAGCAGACTAATACGGCTGGCTGGATAACCAAATCAGTGTTCTAGCAATAGAATGACATTCTAACCAAAACCATATTCAGGTAAAACATTTCTAACCAAGGCGTTAAGAAAATTGGTTCCTTGTACCATCACAATCAACCCACTTCAAGATTTGAGTCATTTATTTTTGCTATGTACAGGTAATAATGAATTTCACAATGAACAGAAAAGAAAATCACATCTCACCAATCTTTCCTCCTAACAGAAGTCACGAATTATAACCACTATCTCTCTCCCATTCAAACACACACGCTCTCATTTTTAAATGTTCATTTCTCTTAGATAGATATGATATACTGGCTGTAGCTGTGCTGTTGTTGCGATTTGCAGTTGATACAATTATTTGAAGACATTATCCTGTTTTATGCTTCTGGTGTGCTCTAGATCTAGTGGCTGGCGTCTTCAGGCAGGACAGAGGGTTTAGGGTCATATATCATAACACTAATCTTTCTGGACCATCCCTCAGCTCACACACCTGTTCCCTACTCTGACCCTGGTTCCCTTGTACCCACAACCTAGTGTGAGGATAGGTACAGGGTGGCACCCACAGTCCTATGGTTATAAGGTCTCCCAACCACACATGATCTGGAAGTGGGGGCTAGATGATCAGAGAGTTCATATTCCTGTGATTAACAACAAAAAACTACTTGAATGAATGACTCTTCCTTCTCTATCCACCTTCCCTCACTCATTATGTGATTATTTTTCCCTTATTCCTGCCCGAATCCTTCAGTCTCCTCGATGGCAAACAGAAGTTTCTCTCGCATTTGCTCCAGACTCTTGTAGGGTGGCAAGTCCAGGCGATTGAAGCTGTGTGAGTGATTGAGATGGAGAGAAAAGATAGAGTGAGGGATCAGTTTGTGTTCAGTAGGGGTACACACATAGACACAAAATTAATTGATGTTATCATAGGACCGATAATCAACAATAAATCAACTATGGCAAAGGAATTCAGGAAAACATCAGTCTCACCAGGTGTGGCTTCTTGGAAGCCAAGTCTCCTTCCCCACCTTGTCTATACAGAATTTTTGTGGCCCATTACTCCCTAAGGGAAAAAGAGACTATGTTAGATTCTTAGGCAAAAGACATTTGACAGTGAAAAAGGTGGTTATTGAATGGTGGCTGAACTGCACCTATGAGTTCAGCAAAGCCTCCGACTGGCAGACGGCATGTTCCTGTGACAAACTGGAGCAGGCGGATCCGCTTCTCATTGTCCATCTCCTTTACCACCTACACAATACACAGGTAAGACTCATGACACAGGCAATACGTATACATAGTGAGACAGTCACACAGAGACACACACAGCAGTAAAGAGAGGCCACTGTACTGTACCTGCCAGAACCAATGTATCTGCTTGCTGTTCTTGGTGTAGTGCCGATAGATGGTGTTCTTCTGCCAGTCACTGAGGTCTATCTCCTGCATCCCACATAGCATCAGCTGGAGGGAGGAATGAGAACATACCATTAACCCACAGTCACAGAAAAGGAATCTGCAACAAATAGTCCCCTCTACCAACTTAAGTCATTGTGAAAGCTCCATAACCTATAACTCCGCCTATCTAACCGAGCACACTTCCTGCATTTTCTTCCAGCCTCATTACGTACCTCCAGCTCTTTCTCGTCAAAGTAGCGAAGCCACTCAAGAGGCACGACTTCATTGAAGCCATCCAAGAAGGCTTTGGTCTGCTCCTCCACCCCACGTGTGAACCGCCAGTCTGTCAGCAGACTGTAGAGAGACAGGGATGATAAAATAGCATTTTCTAGGCAACAAGGAAGGATATTCATTGACGTAAGTGTCAAGATGAAACAAGATGAATGCTAGTCTGTGGCGCACAGAGACAGACAAGAGGGACAAAGTAGTGATGGAGATGGCTGACCTGATGTACTCCTCCTTGTTCTCCGTGGTGACCAGCTCGTCCTCTCCGTCATCCTTCAGCTGGTGGGTGGACACCTTCCCCAGAATCTCCATATCCTGAGCAAAGTACAGCTCCACCCCACCCTCCTCCAGACTGTTATCTCTGTAGACAGATCACAGATGCATCGTAAACTTATTGAAGCTTAAAGCTGCACTATTATGTCAAATGCTTCCATCACACTCTTCACATACTTTTCAGATTCACACAATTTGCCACAAGGGCGCACACATTCAAACAGACATAATGAAGGGGCGGAGTACTTACTTCACCCACATGATGGAGTTGTAAAACTCAGGGTCAATAGACTCCAAGTCTTTCAGAGTGGGTTTCTTGTTGAGCATACGCTTGTAGAACGGCAGTGTGAAGCCAGTATCGATGAACTTGCCATGGTACAGGGCCTAGAGGGAGAGGGGAGGAGAGAGTGGATGCGATAAGTACTACACCAAAACATGTCATAAGCTTCATCTCTCTCCTGTGCTGATACACATAGATGAAGACACATTTAGCCTAACCACAGTAAAGTGATCACACGCACACGCACCGTTTCAATACTAACAGAACGCACACACAGAAAACGCATAGAGTAAGTTACAAGTCTGGCTGTGTGTGGAGAAGATTGATTCAGTTAGTAGTGAAACGGTGGATAAGAGGTGTGGTCTGTGTCCGGCAGTGAGGTCATGGGCGGGGGGGGGGGGGGGGGGGGGGGCTGTTGGTTTAGGGGCCTGTCGCTTCTGGATATTGTCACAGAGAGAGTTGGGTTTGGAAAGATGGGCGGTGGGGGTGGGGAGGGTACAATACTTGGTTTAGGAACACGGCTTTAAAACTATTTAGAGATTAAGGAACACACACACACAGACCATCATACACTGTGCTCTCCTCTCCTGTTCCTAAAAATCCTTCTGTGCAACACATCCTCATCATATGTTAAATTCTAACCATAACTATTGCTGTAGTTTATTTTTGTTGTTGCAAATCTGCACCAAATTTGCCAATTAAGCATTGCTCACCATGGCGATGAATCGCCCTATGAAACGGAAGTATGTGAGGTGGTCAGGGTTGATGGAGGAAGCGGGGTTGATCTGCAGGCAGTAGTTGTTCTTCCCAGCGTACTCAAACAGACAGTACATGGGGTTCAGCACCTCGTGGGACAACAGGAAGAACCACTCTCTGTATGGAGGAGAGACAGGGCATTACACATCTATATCTATCAGAGGGACAGGAAATCTACCTAATCTGGCTATGTGTGAGGGGTACAGATTGTCACAGCTTTTTTGTATTGTCTACAGAGTAGTACAGCATAAAAAACATCTCATACATTACAAAACCACACATTTGACAACAACAATCAGAGACATTCTGACAGCACAAAAAAGCGTCACAGTGGCTATAATTTCAAAATAATTCATCAGAATTGGGTCCGGTTTCTGCACACACTTGCTAATAATAAACAAATGTAACTCAAAAGTAACTAAACTAATGAATAAAACCACAATGTCAAATTCACAAATAATTCAATATGTATACCAAAATTATAACATGGAGGTCATTAGCTGTATGGCAGTTTCAACAAAAATGTGTCGTTTAAAAAAATTATCAGGTATTTGGAATATCGGTTTTATTCTGGTAATGACTTTCCATTTATCACCATAGTAAGTGCTGTAATTTATGCTAACATTTTAAAATGTCACCGCTATAACCAAACTCCAAAATGGCTTCCAAATGTCCCCTTTCTATCTGCAAAATATGAAAGACCATGGACATTTGACCGGCAACATTTAAATTTACCGGACCTGGGTGTGTAATGGTGCTCAGAATGACAGAAATCACATTTCAAAACGGGATGCCGCATTTTAACAGAACATGCAAGTCGAGGATGCAAAGATGTGCTTTCCTTCTTACCGAATTCTGATGTGCACTTTGAAGATGTTAGAATAACTGTCCACATGTACTTTTCCTCAGCCAACAAGACGAGTAACAAACAGCTAAATCACTAGCCTGTCAATCTATTATCCCCCATAGTACAAAAGTTGACCTATTCTATTGGTCAGCTTGTCAAGGGAGAAATAGCCTATTCCAAACAGACTCAGGGACAGTTGTGGGACGATAGATCCCAAATTCATACAACCAGTAGGCCGAGGCTACATAATATATATTTTGTAAAGCAATAAGTGATGCAACAGATCAGAACATTTATCTTAAAATGTTGATAAACTATTATTTCTTCACATTATAAGCGCAGTAATGCGCACAAAGCAGTAGGCTACCCGTGAATGTTCCTTCCATAATACAATTTAGCAGGAAAACACCATTGTCAAAAGGGCACTGTACATGCAGGCGGTTTCATGTGACAGAGATGAAAACATCAATTAGAAATGTTGAAAGAGAGATCTAATAGGCTCATTTGAAGCAAGGTAAGACTCATAATATGTATTAAAACGTTCAGGTTTAAAACAATGAAGTAAATGTTTTCAAAATGCATACTGCCTCCAACTCATTGCAAAGTGGTGTGTGATGCGCTGGTGAAGCCTGCCTTCCGTTGCCTATGCTGTGTGATGCGCTGGTGAAGCCTTCCGTTGCCATTTGAGATGCTACAGCAGCAGCTCTCCAACTGTCTGACAGATTTTCAGCTCAAAGGCTCTGTATGCTGTACGCGTGTGATAAATAAGATACATAACGTATATACTGTACACAAGGCAATTTCATTCCAAGAAATTTGCAAATTAACCTATGGTCTGATAAGCATGACCAGTCAAAGGTATTTCCATCAATGAATAGGCTAAAAAACATTTTTCTCAATGGGATTTTTTCATCTTCTCCCAGACAATTGGCCAGTGCCAATTTTATTGATCGGATTTTCAATATTTATTGTTTTTATCGGCCAAAAGCCGGCTATTACAGGCTAATGATAACCCTGCAACCAACACAGAGACATGACTGAAAGGTTATTCAAAATCATTACCTATACACAGTCAGCACATGGACATACAAATATACATTCTCACTAACACACACA
Organism: Salvelinus namaycush; assembly: GCF_016432855.1. NCBI lineage: Eukaryota > Metazoa > Chordata > Actinopteri > Salmoniformes > Salmonidae > Salvelinus > Salvelinus namaycush. Next base: position 22,952,840 of record NC_052315.1, on the reverse strand, counting down.
ACACCATAAAGCACCACGAAGACAAGCAGTATAATGTAGAACATGAATGCATGTAGAGAATGAAGCCCCGGCCACCACCAAGCCCCTGACCTTTGCCCCCATGGCCGGCCAGCCGGTCCCGGGGGTCGTACCGGGGCTGTGCAGACACATCCAAACATCCCGTCCGTGGTTCTACCCTGTGGTAGAACAGCATGACGTAACCTACCATAGGGTAAAACCACTGGCGCGACACTGGAGACAGAGACACACGCAAACACAGACCACGTGGAGGAGCAGGAGGAGGAGCAGGAGCAGGAGGAGGAGCAGGAGGAACAAAGCCCGGGATCCCACCGCTGACACCAACCAGTGGTGGACACACTGTCACAAGTCCACAAACACCAAAACACATACAGACAACAGATGACAGTGCAAGAGACAGGGAGTTGATAAATGATGGATGATGAATAATTAACTGAGGAACACAGGGTAGACAAAGAATACTTATAGCTGAGGTAGGAGAAAGAAAGACAACTGTTGTAAGAGGCAGAAGGCCAGGCATGCAGGCAGTAGACGGCCATCTTACCTAGCAATGCCTCCATAATCAAGACCTTCCTCTCCCCTCATGATGATGTAGAGTCTTCTACGCAAGTCATAGGGTTTCACATTCATGATCTGAGGAAAGAGGACAAAATACAAGCACATACATCACAACAAAGAAACTGCCACCCTACCATCCTATATTAGTTGTTAAAATACAAATAGTGGTACTAATGAATAGATAAACAATAGCAACCCTCATGCATGTTTATTACATAACATTTAGAATATAATATCCTCAGCAGGGAAACCGACTCCACGTCATCCTTACCTGCTGAAATGAGTCCTCAAATAGAGTCTGTCTGGACACTGAGATTTTCACATGGCTGGGTAAGGCATTGGACTGGAGAGGCAGAGAGAAGTGTAAAAATCTATTTCCTCAATGCTAGACATTAGGCAAAGAGATCTCGAGTCGGCACAGTAGAAAATAACTTGGCTCGAGATAAGACCCTGTTCTCATAACAGAGGTCTGAGAAACGACAGTCAGCACTTACATGGCACAGGAAGCGGAACTGGTGGTACTTCCACCTGAAGCTGCGATCATAGGCCCCGGGAGAACTACCCGTTCTCGACCTACAGAGAAATAAAAGGAGCGTCTTTTTTGCTGTTCCAGCAAGAAATAAAGCCAGGCTTCAAATGTGTGCATGTCAGGGGAGGGATATTGTAGCTGTACTGGGCAAAGACAGGCATATCATGGCTGTCCCGTGCACAAATGCTTTAGAGGCTGGAAAATAGGCCCAGCTGTGGAGCTGCACAGTGAGGACTTTGGGCAGTACTCTAAGGAGGTGGTCAGATCTGATGAGCAGCAGGAACTGGGTTAAGCCCAGAGATGGAGGTATGCCTTGGTGTGCAGCTGTGTTATTACAAGCTACACCACTTCACTACAGACATATTGGATAAGTGCCTCGTCAGCAGAGGAGAAACTGAGGGTGAGAGACAGAGCAAGGAAGGGGAAATATGGAGGTCGAACGAAAGAGAGAGTGAGGCCTCTAATACTCGCTGATTCGCTTTGTCGAACACTGCCAGGCCCAACTTGGTTTTGGTTAGGAAGGTTCAGACCACAGTGGCAACCCTTTGGCTACAGATATGGACTGCAGCAGTATCAAATGTAAATTATTTGAGACAGTTTAAGAACCCTCTATGGCCTCTCATCTAAAAATATAACACCAAGACCTTCATATGTTTCAACATCAGCATGAGCACTTGCTCTCTCTCAATCACACACATCCATACGTACACACAGACAGAGTCAGATAGCAGAGCCGACTGCTTTGGATTTGATTTGTTGGCCCACATCTGTTAATTTTCCTGACTGCCTTTTTTGGAAGATTTCAAAATTAGGGCCATGCATCAAGGCAAAACACATGTGTTTATATTAGTGTGTGCTTGCATATGTGTGTACGTATATATATATATATATATATATATATATATATATATATATATATATATATATATATATATATATAGGGAGGGATACTACATATATATATATAGTATCTAGGCTAGCTTTCTTGTATCTAGGCTAGCTATCTATGCCCTAAAGATAGTCAACTTAAATTCGCTTAGGTTCAAAGAAACATTAAAAAAAGATGACAAAAGAGAACCCTACATACATCATCCCTGACAGAAATGAGTCGTACAGTGCTTTTATCAGGAGCTTTTATAAGGAAATGTAACTGCCCTTATCTGCAGATTAATATTTACCCTGACTCAAACCCGGGACGAGGGTCTTTAAAGCTGGTGGTGCGAGAGTTGTGATCCACAAAATATCGGACTCCCTCCGCGGTGTACTTCATTTCCCAGCCAGGGGGCAGGGGGGGCTCCTGGATCATCCTGTAAGAGGGAGAGGGCAGTGAGCAGAGCCTAAACGGGAGGCTCCCCAAACTAGGCACACCTGTCCCCCCCGGCCCCAGCTCTAGCCCCGGCTCTGGCCCTTTCCCCGTCCCACTAGAAGCTCTCCCTGCCCATGACTCAGAACCTCGGAGCTCAGTGGTGATGATAATAAGACCACACGGATGTTATACAACATGAAAATATAAATATGAGGGAAAATATAACTCAAGTTCACTGAGGGGGTGAATGAGGGAGTGAATTAACAAAATGATGAATGAATAAAATGTTATGACATTGTAAAATTATCTAAAAATCCCTAATACAATTAAGATAAAGCGACCATCCACCATTACTGTAGTTTTGTTGTTCAATTTGATGTGAGGGAACAGCAATGCCATCCACACTAGTTCAGGGGTAGAAATGCCCTAGGCCTCTCTTTGAGCAATTAGCTTACAATACTAATCTAAACCCCTCCCACACAGCTTAGAGGACAGCCCTAGTGAGGTGACATGGCCTACTATGGGGTTGATACAGGACACTGCCCTATTCCCCAATTATTGCAAAATATGAAGGATCTGTAAATTATGTCTATGATTATGATAACATGGTTGTGCTGCATAGTGTTGGGCCCTCGAGCTAGCAGTCCCTATCTTACACTAGTTCATGTAATATCAGTGAAAATATGGTCACAATGTATGGTGACATTTCTCTGAGACACCTGTGTGTACAAACATGAACACACACACACACAATGATACAGAACAAACACACACCCAAGCATGATCACGCACACTTTCACAGTGGAGCAGACAGATTGGCTTACCCTTGGGTTCTTGGGTCCTCCCACTGTGTGGTCCGTGTGTTGTGGTTGACAAAATACACCCTCCCATTGTCCTGCCGTTTCTCTACAGGGACCAAGAGAAGTGGCTACAGTTTAAAAAAGGATGGATCAACAGTGTATTCTTTTGTTACCTGACAGAGAGGCTGTACTGTGTGGGGACTTAGGATGTGTGAATAGTGAGTGAGAATCAGAGAGAAGAGGAGGAAAGAGAAAAAAAGGGTGGCTGAATTTCGCAAAGCTGATTGCAAACTGACGCGTCTGAGTGGCATTTCTCTCAAACTTGTTCCAAAATAGCTTTCTACAATCCACCTCAGCCTTTCTGACTTGGCTCCGGTGGAGACAGTGTTGGAGAAAGACGGGCCATGGGGCTCAGAGAGAATGTTGCAGAGGTGTAAAGGGCAAGAGCTCAACTTTGAGGCAAAGTAGAAGTATTATTTTATTTAACTAGGCAAGTCAGGTAAGAACAAATTCTTATTTACATTGACTGCCTACCAAAAAGCAAAAGGCCTCCTGCGGGGACGGGGGCTGGGATTAAAAATAAAAAATAAATTGAATAAAAAGTATAGGACAAAACAGGAGAGGAGAGTAACAATTTGCTGACTAATTTATATTTCTAGCAGTCGAGGAGCACTACAATGACAACATGGAAGATAATAACATGGTAACCATGTCAACTTCCTACACCAAGAATGTGTGTAGAGTGTGTTGTGTGAGTTAATATGTTAAAGTTTGTACATATGTGTTGCTTTAGTTTCCTGACCGTAGTTGGTGTCCCCTCCACCCTTCTCTCTACACCGCCTCCCCTCTCTCGGTCCCTCCACCTCATCCCTCTCTCGCTCTCTCTACCCCCACCACCCTCACCCTCCACTCCCACCCCCCTCGCTCTCCACCCTCACCCCACCCCACCCACACCTCTCCACCCCTCCCCCCTCTCGCTCTCTCCACTCCCCTCTCTCTATACTCCTCTCTCTCCACTCGCCTCGCTTTCTACCTCTTCACTCGCCTCGCTTTCTACCTCTTCACTCGCCTCGCTTTCTACCTCTTCACTCGCCTCGCTTTCTACCTCTTCACTCGCCTCGCTTTCTACCTCTTCACTCGCCTCGCTTTCTACCTCTTCACTCGCCTCGCTTTCTACCTCTTCACTCGCCTCGCTTTCTACCTCTTCACTCGCCTCGCTTTCTACCTCTTCACTCGCCTCGCTTTCTACCTCTTCACTCGCCTCGCTTTCTACCTCTTCACTCGCCTCGCTTTCTACCTCTTCACTCGCCTCGCTTTCTACCTCTTCACTCGCCTCGCTTTCTACCTCTTCACTCGCCTCGCTTTCTACCTCTTCACTCGCCTCGCTTTCTACCTCTTCACTCGCCTCGCTTTCTACCTCTTCACTCGCCTCGCTTTCTACCTCTTCACTCGCCTCGCTTTCTACCTCTTCACTCGCCTCGCTTTCTACCTCTTCACTCGCCTCGCTTTCTACCTCTTCACTCGCCTCGCTTTCTACCTCTTCACTCGCCTCGCTTTCTACCTCTTCACTCGCCTCGCTTTCTACCTCTTCACTCGCCTCGCTTTCTACCTCTTCACTCGCCTCGCTTTCTACCTCTTCACTCGCCTCGCTTTCTACCTCTTCACTCGCCTCGCTTTCTACCCCCACTCGCCTCGCTCTCTACCCCCACTACCCTCTCTCCACCCCCACTCCTCTCTCTCTGACATCTTGCTCTCATTAGCAGACATGTGTGGAGCGCGCAGGAACAGTAGCCCTCATGTTGCAACTCTTACTAGCATGTTCACCCCCCCCCCCCCCTCCTTCACTTTCCCTCCTGAATTCATCCCCTCCTATATTTTACTGTTCCCGCGCTCGGTCAAGTCATTCTCCTGTTAAGAGTTTCTTTCAATCGACCCCCTCTTCTACGCCCCTCAGATGACATACAGAAATACATTTTTATGGATTTCCTTTAATGTAAGTCCAAGGTATAATTGAGGCTTTTGCCTGCGATGCCGCAACATGTTGAAAACGAATCATGGTTAGAAAATAAGAGTGAGTGTGTATGTAAGTGATAAGTATGTTAAAATGGGAAGTGGAGAGAAAAATGCCAATGACCATTACTTTTGAGTGTTTTGTGTATACACTGTATAATTTTTGCGTGGGAATATATTGGTAAAATATGTGCTTTTGAGAATATGAATGAATGAATGTATGAGAGTAGAGAGCTATAGGAATATATAAGTAGAGAATATTACAACCAATTCCTTGAGATGACACTTGATACAACAACTAATCAATAATAGCAGGGGAAAAACTGAAATCTCCCACATTTAAATCAAATCATATGTTGTTGACCAATAACTAACTGTAAGGAGAGTTATGCTGAATAGAAGAATAAAGGGATCTTCAGCATGAGCTTCTGTGATGAAGGACAAGGCTGTATATCACAGTGTATACAAGATAGTGAACAATACATCTGGGCCCACAGCGGCGTGTATCTGTAGGTGTGTGTGTGTGCGTGTGCGTGTGCGTGTGCGTGTGTGTGTGCGTGTGTGTGTGTGTGTGTGTGTGTGTGTGTGTGTGTGTGTGTCTGTGTGTGTGTGTGTGAGAAAGACAAACAAACCAACTCTCCCCCTTCAACACAAAAACAAAGTCCTGTGCCCTTGAAAGGCATACAGACCCCACTCATAACAAGTAGTGCAGGTGTCGATGTAGCCAATGCCTCTCCAGCATCACTGGACCCAGTAGTGTTTCCCCTCACTCATCTCACTCATCTCAGGTCCTGGGACCACCGGGGACCACTGACGGCTAGAGCCGGGACGTTACCAGTATTGAGATACTCGTTAGTATTGTGGTGAGGAAATAAAACACGAAGCGGATTTCACTTCTTTAGGAAAACAGCCCTGATGTTGGAAACAAACATTATGTTCTCATCCAGAGTAACATATGTATTTCCCAAGCTATAGCACACTATATTTTACAGCAGGTTTACCAAAGAGTCTGCTTTGTGTTGAAATTTTTGCCATGGAAAAAAACGTTGCGATACTGGTATCGTCACAGCCTTACCGAGGGCCACTGACTACAGGGCCTAGTATGAGTATGGTGAGGTGTAGATGAAGGTGTACTTACCCCATCCTGAAGGGAGCGCACCGAGAGGGTCATTTTCCACAGCAGGAGCACCAGACGACTGATGGATAAAGAGAGGGAATACATTTCCAGTTAGGAATCTTTCCTCTCCTTCTTCCACCTTTCGGTCTTCTTCTCTCACTCTCACTGTAGCGGCTCTGTGTGAAATTCTTCTGTCCGTACACAAAGCTCTCAACCGAGTTCTCACACTGGTGTGAGGTAGAAAAAAACTCAGAAAACCAAACATACAGGAAAAAATAATATAATAAATGCAGCAAATGCCTCAAAACGCCACAGAAACCACACAGTTTAACACCTCAAGTCTAGCGGAGCAGGAGCGAACAGAGTGGAGAGCAGGGTGTCACAGGGAAGTCCAGTCTTTTTTGAGGGGTGCTAAGGCGTACCCCAGAAGGCTGAGGTGACCTCTCTCATGCAGCTGGAACAGGAGACTGACAGAGAGGCTCAGACGCAGCTCGTATGCCTTCCAAAAACTACACGCTCAGGAGGAGAGAAAAAACAAACTGTTCCAATGAGCTCACTGGCTGGCCTTAAGACCCACCCCGTCTTCTACCCCCCCTGCACCCCTCCCTACCCCACCCATCTGCAGAGGTCCTCCTCTTCTAGATATGCTGTGAAAGTAAGCAGGGAGGCGTGATGTCTGAGCGAACTGAGGGAACATTCATCCTTGTTCCAGACTGCCCACCCCCTTCTGACAAAAGCACCTTTATTCACCCTGCACTGGAACCAGTGTGGTTTACTCAGCCTGTGCATACAGAGAGAAAGAGAGAGTGTGTGCGCCACTGTACGGAAAATGTGTATATAGCAAATACTGATTGAATGTGTAAGAGATTGCGTTTGAATCTGTGTGTGTGTGTGTGAGCGCATTTGCCACCAAGTGGAAAGATGTTTGTGAGGAGTTAGTGCAGACTGTTGGTTCCATGACTGTGTATGAAAGCTGTACCTTTGGATGAAAATCTAATTCATGCATTCATTCTCCTCACCTCAGGTCTGCAAAACTGCCCTCCAAGCAGTCCATGTGTCACTGAAGGTAACCCCACACAACTTCACTCAGCATTTCCCCAGAATAATCATACAGTGCCCATTTATGAGAATTCATCATGGAAACTTTGAGAAGAACGGAAGGAATAAGATAGTAAAGAGTGCAAAGAGGAGGACGATGCATGTGGGGTTAAAGGGGAATGTGTGTGTGTCACTCGATCTACAGCCAATCCATGTATGAGACCCACCCTTCTGTGTTTCTGTGACTAAAAAAGGTTAAAAAAAGAAGGAAATAAAGACATGACATCATCTGCTATGCCCTGACCATTCAGTTCCTCGCCAGTTCCAAGAGGATGTGAAAGAGAGCTAGAGAGAGAAAGAAGGCGGAAAAGCCCAGGAAAACAAGAGTGAAAAAATAAAAGCAGCAGTGGGGGTGGTAAAAAGCGCGATAGTAAAGAGAAAGACGTACTAAGATACTATATATGGTGATTGAGTGGTAAGTGGGTGATGTGAGTTGAGATATTATTCTTGATAAAAGTATTTAAATTGCAACAGACTCCTTCTATCTCGCTTCAGGATGCTGAGAATTACAACAAAAAGGCCAGTTAGTCTTTAAACACTGAAAACCTTGCCAGAACCATATGAATGACCGGCACTATGAGTGGGAAAAGTCACATAGACCTACATTGCACACTAATTTAATTTAGTTCCTCTAGTGTCAGCGCTGGAAAAAAGTCTTAAAAGAAGTTCACCCAAAGGGGCAAAACAATGGTAGCGGTGGTACCCCTGATAAAATGCTCAACAGTGACTAAAATACTAAAATTAGCTTAAACCAGGTTGTATAACAATGTGATATCTTAGAAAGTGTATAGAAGGTCCAATGCAGCCATGTTAATCTCAATATCAAATAATTTCTGGGTATTAATAACAATTAAGTACCTTAATGTGATAGCTTTCAATTAAAATGGTCAAAAAGAAACCAAAATAGCTTCTTAGCAAAGGGCAATTTCTCAGGCAATATTTTTGCTAGGACTGTCTGCGAGTGTTCTGAATGGGGAGGGGAAAACTGAACATTAGCTGTTATTGGCAGAGAGGTTTGGAACTCTCTTTCTTATTGGTCTATTAACTGTACTGAACAGAAAAATAAACGCAACATGTAAAGTGTTGGTCCCATGTTTCATGACCTGAAATAAAAGATACCAGAAATGTTCCATATGCACAAAATGTGATATTTCTCTTAAATAGTGAGCACAAATTTGTTTACATCCCCGTTAGGGAGCATTTCTCCTTTGCCATGATAATCCATCCACCTGACCGGTGTGGCATATCAAGAAGCTGTTTAAACAGGATGACCATTACACAGGTGCACCATGTGCTAGGGACAATAAAAGTACTCTAAAATGTGCAGTTTTGTCACACAACACAACTCTAGAGCTCTGTCGGAGTGACCATCGGGCTGTTGGTCAACTCCCTGACCAAAGCCCTTCTTCCTCCGATTGCTCAGTTTGGCCGGGCAGCCAGCTCTAGGAAGTCTTGGTTGTTCAAACTTCTTCCATTTAATAATGATGGAGGCCACTGTGTTCTTGCGGACCTTCAATGCTGCAGGCATTTTTTGGAAACAGGATGCAAGATGGAAACAAGATGCACCTGAGCTCAATTTCGAGTCTCATAGCAAAGGGTCTGAATACTTACGTAAATTAAGTATTTCTGTTTTTTTATTATTTGCTAAAAATGTCTAAAAACCTGTTTTCGCTTTGTCATTATGGGGTATTGTGTATAGATTGATTTTTTCAGTTAATCCATTTTAGAATAAGGCTGTAACGTAACGAAATGTGAAAAAAGTCAAGGGGTCTGAATTAGAGGTCGACCGATTAATTGGAATGGCCGATTTCCGATTCCATGAAAATCGGAAATCGGTAATTTTGGATGCCGATTTGGCCGATTTTTTATTTTTACACCTTTATTTAACTAGGCAAGTCAGTTAAGAACACATTCTTATTTTCAATGACGGCCTAGGAACGGTGGGTTAACTGCCTTGTTCAGGGGCAGAACAACAGCTTTTTACCTTGTCAGCTCAGGGATTCAATCTTGCAACCTTACGGTTAACTAGTCCAACGCTCTAACCACCTGCCTCACGAGGAGCCCGCCTGTTCCGCGAATGCAGTAAGAAGCCAAGGTAAGTTGCTAGCTAGCATTAAACTTATCTTGTAAAAAACAATCAATCAATCAATCATAATCACTAGTTATAACTAACTACACATGGTTGATGATATTACTAGTTTATCTAGCGTGTCCTGCGTTACATATAATCGATGCGGTGCGTATCGTTGATCCAATGTGTACCTAACCATAAACATCAATGCCTTTCTTAAAATCAATATACAGAAGTATATATTTTTAAACCTGCATATTTAGCTAAAAGAAATCCAGGTTAGCAGGCAATATTAACCAGGTGAAATTGTGTCACTTCTCTTGCATTCATTGCACGCAGAGTCAGAGTATATGCAACAGTTTGGGCCGCCTGGCTCATTACTAATTTGTCAGAATTTTACGTAATTATGACATAACATTGAAGGTTGCGCAATGTAACAGGAATATTTAGACTTATGGATGCCACCCGTTAGATAAAATACGGAACGGTTCCGTATTTCACTGAAAGAATAAATGTTTTGTTTGAGATGATAGTTTCCGGATTCGACCATATTAATGACCTAAGGCTCGTATTTCTGTGTGTTATTATGTTATAATTAAGTCTATGATTTGATAGAGCAGTCTGACTGAGCGATGGTAGGCACCAGCAGGCTCGTAAGCATTCATTCAAACAGCACTTTCGTGCGTTTTGCCAGCAGCTCTTCGCAATGCTTCATGAACATGTTTCATTATTTATTTGAGGCTAAATTGATTTTATTGATGTATTATATTAAGTTAAAATAAGTGTTCATTCAGTACTGTTGTAATTGTCATTATTACAAATAAATAAAAAGAAAAAAACGGACGATTAATCGGTATCGGCTTTTTTTGGTCCTCCAATAATCGGTATCGGTATTGAAAATACATAAATCAGTCAACCTCTAGTCTGAATACTTTCCAAAGGCACTGTATATCCATTATTTAGCTGGAATGGAATCTTTGTATACCGTATATTTGACTTTGCTACGTGGGTGTCTCACCTAGCTATTTTAAGATGAATGCACTAAGTGTAAGTCGCTCTGGATAAAAGCATCAGCTAAATGTCTAAAATGTCAAATGTAAATGTTTTACACACAGATCTCATATTACTGTATTATTTTTTTATAACAATATTGATGTCACAAATGTATTATTTGTACAGTTATTTATAAAAATGTTTAGTTATTTGTTACATTTGACTGTGTAAAACCTATCAGTACTACTTAATTCTCTGAGAGTGAGCCAGATATATAGCGTTTTGCAAAATAACATGATTATTTGTCTCTCTAAAATGATAGATTTCAAACAAATACATGTCTGACATGGAAAAACCCCATGCCATGATTAGAAAGTGAAAAAACACCAAATCTCTTTCATAAGTCCTTTAAACAATAAAAGCTATTTTACCAACATTTCTCCAAAAGGATATATAGTGTTTTGGAAAGAAACTTCATATATCAGCAGCATACCACCCTGCATCCCACTGCTAGCTTGCTTCAGAAGCTAAGCAGGGTCGGTCCTGGTCGGTCCCTGGATGGGAGACCAGATTCTGCTGGAAGTGTTGGAAGGCCAGTAGAGTTCCCTTTTCCCTGAGGTCTAAGGAGATCCCAATGCCCCAGTGAAGGGGACATTGCCCTGCAAAGGGTGCAGACCTTCAGATGGGACGTTAAACGGGTGTCCTGACTCTATGTGGTAATTAAATACCCCATAGAACGTATTGTAGGCCTCCTGAGTGGCACAGTGGTCTAAGGCAGTGCTAACTGTGCCACTAGAGATTCTGGTTCCAATCCAGTTGTTTAAGGCAGTGCTAACTGTGCCACTAGAGATTCTGGGTTCGAGTCCAGTGGTCTAAGGCAGTGCTAACTGTGCCACTAGAGATTCTGGTTCCAATCCAGTGGTCTAAGCCAGTGCTAACTGTGCCACTAGAGATTCTGGGTTCGAGTCCAGGCTCTGTCGTAGCCGGCCCGCGCCCGGGAGACCCATGGGGCGGCGTACAATTGGCCCAGCATCGTCCGGGTTAGGGGAGGGTTGGCCGGCAGGGATGTCCTTGTCCCATCCCGCACCAGCGACGCATGTGGCGGGCCAGGCGTAGTGCACGCTGACACGGTCGCCAGGTGTACGGTGTTTCCTCCCACACAATGGTGCGGCTGGCTTTCAAGTTAAGTGGGCATTGTGTCAAGATGCAGTGCAGCTTGTTTGGGTTGGGTTTCGGAAGACGCACGGCTCTTGACCTTCGATGAGACAAGACTGTAACAAGCAATTGGATACCACTAAATTTGGAAGAAAAAGGGTTATAAAATGAAAAAAATAACTTATTGTAAGAGTAGGGATGTTAACCCTGGTGTAATGGCTTCATGCCCAACCTGGTCCCATTCCACCATGGCCACCTAATCACTCCTATTTGGCATATATCACTCTCCACCTGATAGCTGGGTGAGTGTTCTGGCACAAAAATTATCGCTGCGCATCGCCGTGGTGGATGAGGTGAGTTTCCTACTCTGTAAAGCACTTTGAATACCTCAGTTAGTAGAAAAGCACTATATAAATACAATCAATTATTACATATAAAACAGGAAAATCACATTTTGACTGCCTTGGGCCTTTAAGTAGATAGTTGAGTATTGAAACAATGGACCAGTTCCAGTGGTGTTGCTGCATGAGCCCCTCTTTCAGTGAGAATGGACAGAGTGAATAAGAAGCAGGAGGTAGAAAAGTGGGAATTTGGGAAGCAGAAACAGCAGTTAATGACTCTGACTGCTCTTTCAGGAGTTCCTAACGAGCTGCAATTACTGGCCAAATGTACACAGGCCCACTCACACAAAAACCCAGCATGTATGTGTGTTATGTACTTAATCTATGCCTTGGTGTGTATTGTGTGCTGTGTGACATAGTTGTTCATATGTGTGTTTGTATGCGATGAGCGAGCAAGCATGTGTGCTCACACAGCTTAATGTTGGGAGTCAAGTGTGATATTTCTGCCTTAGCACGTGACAATGAGTAGGGTCAGGGGCCAGTCTACTTTAAATCGACCATGACATTATAATGGGCTCAGCTTACAAACGCACCAGCTCATATACGCAACATTCTCGAACCTGGTAACATTTGATACAAAGTAACAGAATGCAAGTGAATGATCTCTCTCAAATGACAAGCAAAGATAAAAGTATAGAAATGGCCAGGTGGCCTAAAATGGGGACTAAACCCCTGCTCTTATCTGGCCATGGAGGGGGGTGAGTGACCTCAGAGTCCCAAGCAGCCAGCTGATCCCCCCCCAACTCATTTTTGCACAGACCGGCCTAAAAATAAGCAAGCTAACAGCAAAGCGGGCATTCCAAAACAGAACCCGCCTATCAGCAGCAGCAGACCTGCCAGCTAGTTCTCAGGGACTCATGGTTACTCATAATCAATGAGTTGGATGTTATTTTGAAAAGAGGCTCAAAATTAGCTTGTCGAGCAGACTGGGTGGGTGGGAGCAGGGAGGTTTTAATAGAAACCGATGAGAGTTGCAGCTCATTTCAGTAATTTGCTGTACCATGTAACGCCCATTTCAGATTCAGAATGCTTTATTATTTTTTCCTCAACGAATGCCCTTCTGTACCCTTGCGTTTTACCCAGAATTCGATGCTGATGGGAAGCTTTTAGAGGGCCACACCTAAAGGGGCTAAATAAGTAGTATAGACAGTACAGTAGTTCTATGTTGAGTTACCTGGTAGAGGAACCTCTGGCTGAACTGGTGCATGGCCCCTTGGAGCTGGTTGCGCTGGGACTGCCACTGCTCATAGTTCCGGACTGATTCTTCTGTGGGCCGCTGCCACGTGGTGGTTCTGGTGTTGTGGTCCACATAGTAGAACCTGCCACGCTGGTCCACACGCTTCTCCCAACTGTACAGGGACAGAGAGAGAGGAGTGAGACTCATTCAAATGTACAAACGGACATACACAGACAGACATATTTAATTATGGACATAGACGAGCTAGGATATGCAAACACAAGATTAAGATATGCATTATCCCACAGACACACATGTAAACCAACACATGAGCACATTCCCAGTTCAGTACAGCAGTGTTTTATTATGTGTGCAGGCTGCTGCTGCTATTCTCATATCTCTGACTAAACCAGAACAGCATTTGGAAGACAAAACAGCAAATACTTCCGTATGCTAACACACACACACAGCTCAGAAATTCCTCAAAAAGGAGCTTTGAGAGATGCAACCTAACATCCCTCCCTGTTCCCTGTGCTGCTGTTTCCCTGAGACCCTACAGCGCAGTACTGTGGCTCCTATATCCTACAGAGCAGTACTGTGGCTCCTATATCCTACAGAGCAGTACTGTGGCTCCGATATCCTACAGAGCAGTACTGTGGCTCCTATATCCTACAGAGCAGTACTGTGGCTCCTATATCCTACAGAGCAGTACTGTGGCTCCTATATCCTACAGCGCAGTACTGTGGCTCCTATATCCTACAGAGCAGTACTGTGGCTCCGATATCCTACAGAGCAGTACTGTGGCTCCGATATCCTACAGCGCAGTACTGTGGCTCCTATATCCTACAGAGCAGTACTGTGGCTCCTATATCCTACAGAGCAGTACTGTGACTCCGATATCCTACAGAGCAGTACTGTGGCTCCGATATCCTACAGCGCAGTACTGTGGCTCCTATATCCTACAGAGCAGTACTGTGGCTCCTATATCCTACAGAGCAGTACTGTGGCTCCGATATCCTACAGCGCAGTACTGTGGCTCCTATATCCTACAGCGCAGTACTGTGGCTCCTATATCCTACAGAGCAGTACTGTGACTCCTATATCCTACAGAGCAGTACTGTGACTCCGATATCCTACAGAGCAGTACTGTGGCTCCGATATCCTACAGCGCAGTACTGTGGCTCCTATATCCTACAGAGCAGTACTGTGGCTCCTATATCCTACAGAGCAGTACTGTGGCTCCTATATCCTACAGCGCAGTACTGTGGCTCCTATATCCTACAGAGCAGTACTGTGGCTCCTATATCCTACAGCGCAGTACTGTGGCTCCTATATCCTACAGAGCAGTACTGTGGCTCCGATATCCTACAGAGCAGTACTGTGGCTCCGATATCCTACAGCGCAGTACTGTGGCTCCTATATCCTACAGAGCAGTACTGTGACTCCGATATCCTACAGAGCAGTACTGTGGCTCCTATATCCTACAGCGCAGTACTGTGGCTCCTATATCCTACAGAGCAGTACTGTGGCTCCTATATCCTACAGAGCAGTACTGTGGCTCCTATATCCTACAGAGCAGTACTGTGGCTCCTATATCCTACAGCGCAGTACTGTGGCTCCTATATCCTACAGAGCAGTACTGTGGCTCCTATATCCTACAGCGCAGTACTGTGGCTCCGATATCCTACAGCGCAGTACTGTGGCTCCTATATCCTACAGAGCAGTACTGTGGCTCCTATATCCTACAGCGCAGTACTGTGGCTCCTATATCCTACAGAGCAGTACTGTGGCTCCGATATCCTACAGCGCAGTACTGTGGCTCCTATATCCTACAGAGCAGTACTGTGGCTCCGATATCCTACAGCGCAGTACTGTGGCTCCTATATCCTACAGAGCAGTACTGTGGCTCCTATATCCTACAGAGCAGTACTGTGGCTCCTATATCCTACAGAGCAGTACTGTGGCTCCTATATCCCACAGAGCAGTACTGTGGCTCCTATATCCCACAGAGCAGTACTGTGGCTCCTATATCCTACAGAGCAGTACCGTGGCTCCGATATCCTACAGAGCAGTACCGTGGCTCCTATATCCTACAGAGCAGTACGGTGGCTCCGATATCCTACAGAGCAGTACCGTGACTCCTATATCCTACAGAGCAGTACTGTGGCTCCGATATCCTACACAGCAGTACTGTGGCTCCTATATCCTACAGAGCAGTACTGTGACTCCGATATCCTACAGAGCAGTACTGTGGCTCCGATATCCTACAGAGCAGTACGGTGGCGCCGATATCCTACAGAGCAGTACGGTGGCGCCGATATCCTACAGAGCAGTACTATGGCTCCGATATCCTACAGAGCAGTACTGTGGCTCCGATATCCTACAGAGCAGTACTATGGCTCCGATATCCTACAGAGCAGTACTGTGGCTCCGATATCCTACAGAGCAGTACCGTGGCTCCGATATCCTACAGAGCAGTACTGTGGCTCCGATATCCTACAGAGCAGTACTGTGGCTCCGATATCCTACAGAGCAGTACTGTGGCTCCTATATCCTACAGAGCAGTACTGTGACTCCGATATCCTACAGAGCAGTACTGTGGCTCTGATATCCTACAGAGCAGTACTGTGACTCCTATATCCTACAGAGCAGTACTATGGCTCCTATATCCTACAGAGCAGTACTGTGGCTCCGATATCCTACAGAGCAGTACTGTGACTCCTATATCCTACAGAGCAGTACTATGGCTCCTATATCCTACAGAGCAGTACTGTGGCTCCGATATCCTACAGAGCAGTACTGTGACTCCGATATCCTACAGAGCAGTACTATGGCTCCTATATCCTACAGAGCAGTACTGTGGCTCCCATATCCTACAGAGCAGTACTGTGGCTCCTATATCCTACAGAGCAGTACTGTGACTCCTATATCCTACAGAGCAGTACTATGGCTCCTATAGCCTACAGAGCAGTACTGTGACTCCTATATCCTACAGAGCAGTACTATGGCTCCTATAGCCTACAGAGCAGTACTGTGGCTCCCATACTGTCTGGAACATGAGAGCAGTTAAATCCCCACGCTGCTAGAAAAAGAGCTCAGCTCAAAACCCATTAATGCACACCACGCCTTTCGTCTGAGCTGCACTACGGTTGGCGGTTGGGTGGGCGGCAGCGCCATGCTAACTCAGACCAGGTACGTGTACCAAGCACTAAGCACCAAACCCGGCAGCTGTAGTCAGAACCAGCCAGCTAATTGACCCTCATATGGGTCCAGAATAGCGCTGCATACATGTGCTCTTTCTAAGAAAGGACTTTTGTTCTCCAGACTGTTCCCTCCTGTGGAAAAAGTGAGACGGGGCAGGAGTGAGCTTTACCTCAAACAGGCTTCTCACACAGCCAAATGAAAATCAATACATATTCACTGAAATAAAATGGCAATAAAAGGCTCTGGTAGCGCCACAAGAGAGAGCTGGGTTACGCAGCACACAGTGAGAAACACCACTGGAAATCAACAGAGACTCAAACAATCATTGCTGGTGATTCACAGCCTCTGATTCACAGTCTCTCATCTCTGATTCAGAGATGAGAGACCAAATGGCCAAACACATAAAACCCACACTAACAGACCTGACACACTACTACTGTAAGAAATGGATAGGATAGTCTAAGTTGGGGTGGGGAGTGGCGCTAACCAATTATTCAGTAATTTATCATATTTAATGGAGTCAGCTTCTTCCAGCCAGAGATAATAAGACTAGTCTCAGTTCATTTGACTGTCCAGAGTCAGACCCCCAGGAACGTTACTGTGCTGTGAATGAGTCTGCCACTCCCTGACTGTGGGCCCACTTCACACCCCAACATCACCCTGCTAGGATCCTCCAGCTCTGTATGTTTATATAGGCAGCAGTCTGAGCTAAGGAGAAACATGCAGGGAATGTTCACGAGTGGGCAAGATCTCCCCTTCACAGAGAGAGATATTGGCAATTGGCAATGTGAACATGTTCCCATGCAAATAAAACCCTTGAATTGAATTGAAATATATATTCCCATCATGCACTGGGCTGGCTAACTGTCAGCACTCTCCTCATATGGTAGGAAGTGTGAGATAAAGAGAGGAAGAGGAGGAGTAGAGGTCAAAGTGTGTAGGCTGACTGACCCAGGTGGAAGTGGTCTTTCCCAGGTGGTGGTCTTTGTGTTGTGGTCCACATAGTACACCCTGCCATGGGGCAGAACTCGTTGCTCCCAGCTGAGAGAGAGGGAGAGGCAGAGGCATATTAGGTCAGTCAAGTTACATGTGAGGAGATTGACCGTAATGCCAATCAGACACGCACAAGCACCTACACGCAAACTCTTACCCAGTGGGTAGTAACTCTGGAACAGGCTCTGTAGCGGTGGTTGGGTTGGCGGGGTCTGGGTTAGCTCCAGCAGGCGGCGCCTCTGTAGGAGGAGGGAGGATTGTGCCGTCTAGCCCAGGAGAGGGGCTGCTGCTGCTGCTGGGGGCTGGGGACTGGGTCGGCGGGGAGGATGGTGGGGGTGTATGACGAGCCAGGCTGCTACGGCCATTCTCCAGCTCGTTGGCAGTCAGCTCAACTTTACCTGTGGGGTAGGGCAGGTAAAGGAGTTGATTGATCCACACTGGGAAAAATGTATCAATTCTAGTGTCAAGTGAATAGTTTCATGTCTCCAAGGTTATAGTACCTGCACTCCCAGGGCTGCTGTGGGAGTTCTTGGCCGAGTAGTTGCGACCAGAAGCCCCAGGACTCTGCTCCTCACTCAGCTCTCCATTAGCCAGAGCGACCCCCGGGGAACCCCCTTGCGAATCCTCTGCAGAGTGTCTGTGAGTCCTGACCAGAACATGTACACAGACACAGGGGAGGGGTCAGGATCAATCACACCACATAAAATTACCCTTAACCTCTCTTCAACTCCTACAATGGACAGAATGTAGATTTGTGATGTAAAGCTAAGCTACTGACGTAAATGTTAATACTATAGAATATGTTTGCGGCTGATACTTTGGAGTAGAATAAAGAAAATGTTTGATATTTTGACTTAAATGTTGAAAAAGCAGCTCAACACATCTCACACACAGGCGGCAGGGCATGCATACACACGAACAAAGAAGAGTCTGTGTGAGAACTTTCCATCTCAAAATATACTCATATTTTCCTAAAGCTAAATATAGGTTATTTCCTACAAGTGCTTTTATACAATGAAAACATGTTGGTTTTTACCCCCCAGACATCAGAATGCTGAGTACAAAGTTGGATCATTATCAATGGAAACTTGAGTAAGGTTCTGAAAAGTTGTCTATTCACAGTGAGTTTTTCCCCCCACCAACTACCTATACTAAAAGCGGTACAGAGTTTGAGTTTATTTAATTTTTACAGGGACAGTGCACATTAATCAACGTTTCAGTAAAAGTGACGGTTTTAGCCAGCCGGCTAATTTTCAACCGCAGTCCTTGGGCAGGTTATTAAAAACAATTACAATATAAACAATCATTGAGCCGTGAGCACACGCAGAGCAACATAGGACAAGCAAGACATAGCATACAGACAGAGCAACATAGAACAAAAAGCAACAAGACAAAATTCATAAAAGCAACAAAGTGTTTCCACACCTCACAAGCTACAGACAACAGACAACATGGAAAGCGGCAATACACAGCTAGGGATTATGTTCACAAATCTGATTGACCTTTAGCCATGTCTTCATGCATTTTGTCAAAGTGTGATATGTAGTGCAGTTGTGTGTGTCTGATGGCAGTGTATTCCAGACATGGGGAGCTCTCACAGAGAAAGCAGATTTACTAAAGGTGCTTTTCCTTAAGGGAACTATACAGTCACCTCTCATGGCAGACCTTGTGGATCTGCTGCCATATGTTTGGGTTTTCTGTTTAACAAAAATACTGAGTGGAGGGGGAGCTAGGCCATTTAGGATCTTGAATACAGGACATGCGTCGGTGTATTGCACAAGATTTTCCCAACTCAGGAGCTCATGCTTTCTGAGGATGTAACAGTGATGATGGCTATTGGGCTTTATATCAAGCACTTTGAGAGCCTGTTTGTAGACAGACTGAATAGGTTTTAATGTTGTACAGCAAGCTTGGGCCCAACTAGTCAAGCAGTATGTTAAGTGGGGG
Organism: Salvelinus namaycush; assembly: GCF_016432855.1. NCBI lineage: Eukaryota > Metazoa > Chordata > Actinopteri > Salmoniformes > Salmonidae > Salvelinus > Salvelinus namaycush. The sequence goes on along the minus strand of NC_052315.1, from coordinate 22,933,463 downwards.
AGTATCATAGATTTGAAGTACAGTTTTGCTACATCTGTAGTCAGTTTAAATCGGAAATTAGCTAGATACATAGACATCTGGCTCAGTAGTATCTGTTGCCCTCTTTGTGAAGAACATGTAAACAGTTTTTTTCACATTGAGATGCATACACGAGTCACTGAGCCACTTTGTAAACTGGACCATTACAGTAGTGAGTTCTTGTGCAGTTTGTTGTTTGCTCTTTGCATGCACATATATCACTGTATCATCTGCACACAAGAACAGAAGAACAGTCATTTGGAAAAGGACAGGAAAACATAAACCTTTTGGCTTTTTCCCCATTGGAAAAGGGGGGGTACATGCTTCTCGTCATGGGAGAATACAGAAGCACCAAAAAAACTTAGCATAGAACTCCGCACTTCTCTCTTTCTGCCTCTCTCTACACCTCCCTTTCTACTCCTCTCTTTAGGGACAGATGGATGCAGCCATTGAATGGTGTTCCAAACAAAAAGGTCCACAGCAATGCCCTCTAATGTTTTCAGGGAAATACCATACATCTGTGTGTTGAAGTATAGCAGTGTCTCACGTTTGGCATGCTCATTATCTGTAACTTATCATTGGTCTGATTAAGGCATCTCTGTGTTGGATCACTGCATTGACCATTTCCCTCAAAGGAGTATATTTGTGTTTTAAGTAAGACTTCGGAGAGGCCGTGTGTGTGCTCAGACGTATGTGTACAAGGGACTAGAGAAACATACAGTAAATCTCTATACATCCAAACTTGAAATGAGTGAATCTATGTGTGAAATAGTTTGTTCATTCAACATGTATTCTGTAGGGGTATGAATCGAGTATAAATAGCTCAGGTCAGTACAAATAAGTATTTGTATGTATGTTTGTTCGTTCTCACCTGCCGCGGGGGCTGCAGGCTGTCCTGGAGGTTTCCTCACTCTGGGTCCTGCGTAGGTTTGATCTGTCCGACTGCAGCATCTCTGTACAAACAGGACATACAAAGGACACACCATCAATACACCAAACTTCATTATAACCATTAGTAAGAAAATAATATATACCATCCAATCTCTATAGAGAAAAACAAAAATCACAGAACACTTGATGGTTACTGTTTCAAGAGACCAATTTTCACTGCTATAGAATGTGGTCTGTGACTGAATGAGTGTATGTTCATTCCCTCCCCTGACTGAAACCACAGCCCAATAACATGCTTTTCATTATAAAACAGGGACACATAATAGGAGTGGGCCACGAGCTGCAGTAACTAACCACCAAGAAATCAGTATATGTGACAAAACAAGAAAGTATAGTGTGTAGAGAATCCCTGTACCATCTAAAATGCTGTAAAATATATTTCCATAACCACTAATATAGTATTTTCAGCTGGTGCACAAAAAAATAAAGTAAAAGATGCCAAAAACTAAACTGAAGGACGGGAAGCATAGAAACCGCACACATAGAACAGATCTACCACTTCTTAGACTTGCTATCGATGCGAATGAGAGATCTATAACTACCATTTCTATGTGAATTTGGTCGGGTCAGCCAAAAAGTTATATATTGCCGCTTTTATGTGTTAATAGATAGCTCAGATCCTGCCTCAGGTAAACAGGTAGTTACTGAGAAAAACAAGCCTGTGTGCCTGTTTCACCCGTATGAAAGGGCCTCTTGTGAGACTCCATTGGACACGTAACATAAACGGTCTAGTTGAGGAGAAACCACTGTCTCATACTGCCCTGAATGCATCATCCAATGACATAGCTAAGTCTAGCGGTTGCCCCCATATACCCCCTGAGAGACATGAGACAGATCTGTTTGTTTGTGTTGCCTTAGCTAAACGTTCCGGAGATGGAGGAACAGTAAGTCGGAAAGTGGTTAAAGGGGGCAACCATCTACTGGTGAACACTGCTACTTGAAATCCTTCCAAAAGTCAATGTTTCAACGAGTTGAGCCAAAGCGGCTTGGATTCCATGTGTTCCCCTAAAATCCATCTAACTGAAGAGCCAATCCTACATCAGCAGCTAGCCTCCTCACCAACTCCATCCCCCCAAGAAAGTTGATTTTATTTGCCTTTTGTTATTGGCAATATTTACATATGGTTTAACAACAGTTTCACAATTATTCTGAACATACTGTGTGTGTGTGTGTGTGTGTGTGTGTGTGTGTGTGTGTGTGTGTGTGTGTGTGTGTGTGTGTGTGTATATATATATATATATATATACAGTATATCACAAAAGTGAGTACACCCCTCACATTTTTGTAAATATTTGAGTATATCTTTTCATGTGACAACACTGAAGAAATGACACTTTGCTACAATGTAAAGTAGTGAGTGAACAGCTTGTATAACAGTGTAAATTTGCTGTCCCCTCAAAATAACTCAACACACAGCCATTAATGTCTAAACCGCTGGCAACAAAAGTGAGTACACCCCTAAGTGAAAATGTCCAAATTGGGCCCAATTAGCCATTTTCCCTCCCCGGTGTCATGTGACTCGTTAGCGTTACAAGGTCTCAGGTGTGAATGGGGAGCAGGTGTGTTAAATTTGGTGTCATCGCTCTCACACTCCCTCATACTGACTGGTCACTGGAAGTTCAACATGGCACCTCATGGCAAAGAACTCTCTGAAGATCTGAAAAAAAGAATTGTTGGTCTACATAAAGATGGCCTGGGCTATAAGAAGATTGCCAAGACCCTGAAACTGAGCTGCAGCACGGTGGCCAAGACCATACAGCGGTTTAACTGGACAGGTTCCACTCAGAACAGGCCTCGCCATGGTCGACCAAAGAAGTTGAGTGCACGTGCTCAGCGTCATATCCAGAGGTTGTCTTTGGGAAATAGACGTATGAGTGCTGCCAGCATTGCTGCAGAGGTTGAAGGGGTGGGGGGTCAGCCTGTCAGTGCTCAGACCATACGCCGCACACTGCATCAAATTGGTCTGCATGGCTGTCGTCCCAGAAGGAAGCCTCTTCTAAAGATGATGCACAAGAAAGCCCGCAAACAGTTTGCTGAAGACAAGCAGACTAAGGACATGGATTACTGGAACCATGTCCTGTGGTCTGATGAGACCAAGATAAACTTATTTGGTTCAGATGGTGTCAAGCGTGTGTGGCGGCAACCAGGTGAGGAGTACAAAGACAAGTGTGTCTTGCCTACAGTCAAGCATGGTGGTGGGACTGTCATGGTCTGGGGCTGCATGAGTGCTGCCGGCACTGGGGAGCTACAGTTCATTGAGGGAACCATTGAATGCCAACATGTACTGTGACATACTGAAGCAGACCATGATCCCCTCCCTTCGGAGACTGGGCCGCAGGGCAGTATTCCAACATGATAACGGCCCCAAACACACCTCCAAGACGACCACTGCCTTGCTAAAGAAGCTGAGGGTAAAGGTGATGGACTGGCCAAGCATGTCTCCAGACCTAAACCCTATTGAGCATCTGTGGGGCATCCTCAAACGGAAGGTGGAGGAGTGCAAGGTCTCTAACATCCACCAGCTCCGTGATGTCGTCATGGAGGAGTGGAAGAGGACTCCAGTGGCAACCTGTGAAGCTCTGGTGAACTCCATGCCCAAGAGGGTTAAGGCAGTGCTGGAAAATGGTGGCCACACAAAATATTGACACTTTGGGCCCAATTTGGACATTTTCACTTAGGGGTGTACTCACTTTTGTTGCCAGCGGTTTAGACATTAATGGCTGTGTGTTGAGTTATTTTGAGGGGACAGCAAATTTACACTGTTATACAAGCTGTTCACTCACTACTTTACATTGTAGCAAAGTGTAATTTCTTCAGTGTTGTCACATGCAAAGATATACTCAAATATTTACAAAAATGTGAGGGGTGTACTCACTTTTGTGATATACTGTATATAAAACTCATCCAAAAAAAACGTCCCTTTTTCAGGACCCTGTCTTTCAAAGACAATTCGTAAAAATCCAAATAACTTCACAGATCTTCATTGTAAAGGGTTTAAACACCGTTTCCCATGCTTGTTCAATGAACCATAAACAATTAATGAACATGCACGTGTGGAACGGTCGTTAAGACACTAACAGCTTACAGGCGGTAAGCAATTAGAGATAGAGATACTCTGAATGATCGGCTATGAAAAGCCAACTGACATTTACTCCTGAGGTGTTGACCTGTTGCACCATCGACAATCACTGTGATTATTATTATTTGACCCTGCTGGTCATCTATGAACATCTTGGCCATGTTCTGTTATAATCTCCACCCGGCACAGCCAGAAGAGGTCTGGGCACCCCTCATAGCCTGTTTCCTCTCTAGGTTTCTTCCTAGGTTCTGGCCTTTCTAGGGAGTTTTTCCTAGCCACCGTTCTTCTACACCTGCATTGCTTGCTGTTTGGGGTTTTAGGCTGGGTTTCTGTACAGCACTTTGAGATATCAGCTGATGTAAGAAGGGCTTTATAAATACATTTGAATTAAGGTCAGTTATGAAAACTTACGACACTGAAGAGGCCTTTCTACTGACTATGAAAAACACCAAAAGAAAGATGCCCAGGGTCCCTGCTCATCTGCGTGAACGTGCCTTAGGCACGCTGCAAAGAGGCATGAGGACTGCAGATGTGGCCAGGGCAATACATTGCAATGTCCGTACTGTGAGACGCCTAAGACATTGCTACAGGGAGACAGGACGGACAGCTGATCGTCCTCGCAGTGGCAGACCACGTGTAACAACACCTGCACAGGATCGGTACATCCGAACATCACACCATTTCTGTTAGTCACATGTCTGTGGAACTTGTTCAGTTTATGTCTCAGTTTTTGAATCTTGTTATGCTCATACAAATATTTACACATGTTAAGTTTGCTGAAAATAAACGCAGTTGACAGTGAGAGGACAATTATTTTTTTGCCGAGTTTATATGTCTGTTGATTTTATATGATGTGCCTGCATGTATAAGAGTGTGTGCAATGCACATGCATAAGAGTGCATGTGTTTGTCCGTTTAGGCCTGTATATACGTAAAGGTGAGTTCTGTCTGGTCTGGATGTGTTTTTCACTGGCTGCAGCACAAAGGTCTGTTTATGGTAGCAGTGTGTGTCAGCGTGTCAGAAAAACTGCCAGGGGAAATGAGGGAAAACACTAAACTAACAGAGCTGCCTTCAGAGAGAACACAGAGGGCCTTAACACACCTTCCCCCTGCAACACGGCGCACACTTGAACCTTTATACAACCCCCCCCGCCAGAAAGCACACACTCCAGACCTTCATACACGCAGCCCCTTAAAACCTGTCCTTAGAGCACACACTCCAGACCTCTATTCACTAACACTCCCCCCACAACACACACACACACACACTAAGACCTCAGAAAGCACATATTCATTCCCTTAATAGACTTCTTCCCCCTCCCTTCCTGTCCCACAGTGAGTCCCTACCCAGCCAGGCAGAGAGGAAACCCCCTGGATCACAGGAGCCGATTGTCCTGCACAACTCACAGAAACCAGAGTCAATTACGCAATTTTGAGAAACAAATTCCACATAAGCACTCCCAAGCGTGTGCATGGCAATGCGTGATGACGGCGTGCAGGTGTGAAAGAGCGCTTGGGGAACACCAAAGTAACAAATCTGAATGGAACAGGGGTTGTTCATCGATTTAAGAACAATATTAACCTTCATGCACAGGCATAAACACACAATATACAGTACCAGTCAAAAGTTTGGACACACCTACACATTCAAGGGTTTTTCTTTATTTTTACTATTTTCTACATTGAAGAATAATAGTGAAGACATGAAAAATATGAAATAACACACATGGAATCATTTAGTAACCCAAAAGTGTTCAACAAATCCAAATATATTTTATATTTGAGATTCTTCAAAGTAACCACCCTTTGCCTTGATGACAGCTTTGCACACTCTTGGCATTCTCTCAACCAGCTTCACCTGAAATGCTTTTCGAACAGTCTTGAAGGAGTTCCCACAAATGCTGAGCACTTGTTGGCTGCTTTTCCTTCACTCTGCGGTCCAACTCATCCAAAACCATCTCAATTGGGTTGAGGTCGGGGGATTGTGGAGGCCAGATCATCTGATGCAGCACTCGATCACGCTCCTTCTTGGTTAAATAGCCCTTACACAGCCTGGAGGTGTGTTGGGTCATCGTCCTGTTGAAAAACAAATGATAGTGCAACTAAGTGCAAACCAGACGGGATGGCGTATCGCTGCAGAATGCTATGGTAGCCATGCTTGTTAATATGCCTTGAATTCTAAATGACAGTGATACTGACAGTGTCACCAGCAAAGCACCCCCACACTATCACACCTCCTCCTCCATGCTTCATGGTGGGAACCACACATGCAGAGATCATCCGTTCACCTACTCTGCATCTCACAAAGACACGACGGCTGGAACCAAAAATCTCAAATTTGGACTCATCAGACCAAAGGACAGATTTCCACCGGTCTAATGTCCATTGCTTGTGTTTCTTGGCCCAAGCAAGTGTCTTCTTCTTATTGGTGTCCTTCGACCATGAAGGCCTGATTCACGCAGTCTCCTCTGAACAGTTGATGTTGAGATGTGTCTGTTACTTGAACTCTATGAAGCATTTATTTGGGCTGCAATTTCTGAGGCTGGTAACTAAAATGAACTTCCTCTGCAGCAGAGGTAACTATTGGTCTTCCTTTCCTGTGGCGGTCCTCATGAGAGCCAGTTTCATCATAGCGCTTGATGGTTTTGCAACTGCACTTGAAGAAACTTTCAAAGTTCTTGAAATGTTCCGCATTGACTGACCTTAATTTCTTAAAGTAATGATGGACTATCGTTTCTCTTTGCTTATTTGAGCTGTTCTTGCCATAATATGGACTTGGTCTTTTACCAAATAGGGCCATCTTCTGTATACCACCCCTGCTGTACCTTGTCACAACACAACTGATTGCCTCAAACGCATTAAGAAGGAAAGAAATTCCACAAATTAACTTTTAACAAGGCACACCTGTTAATTGAAATAAATTCCAGGTGACTTCCTCATGAAGCTGGTTGAGAGAATGCCAAGAGTGTGCAAAGCTGTCATCAAGGCAAATGGTGGCTACTTTGAAGAATCTCAAATATAAAATGCATTTTGATTTGTTTAACACTTATTTGGTTACTACATGATTCCATGTGTGTTATTTTATAGTTTTGGTGTCTTCACTATTATTCTACAATGTAGAAAATAGTAAAAATAAAGTGAGTAGGTGTGTCCAAACGTTTGACTGGTACTGTTTAAACACACAAAGATACACATTTATGAACCATACGCTCAGAAACCCAACCCTGACTTGTGCTGTGTTCATTCACTAGGAAACACTCTGGCTCTGTGATTCGGAATGAAAAGGCTTGTGTGTTATTTCATACACAGATGAGAGATGCATGAACTGAGAAATTCAAGCCACCTCTATAAGTCAGTTTAATGTGATGTTATTCATTAAAAACACCACGTTTAACAAACTCAAGAGGCAAGTCCAATCTTTGTCTCACAAAAGTATATTTGTCTGCTGTTTGTAAACAGAAGATGCTGCTGCACTGTTTGGATGGGCTCTTTTACCACTCATTTGTACACGTGCAGTAAAGTATTGACAACACAAAAGACCTGCCACTGTCATTAACCCTATCTGTCCCGAAACCACAGCAAAAATCTGCTTCAAAATCAGACTTTCCTTTATCTGCATGTCCAGCCCTTACATTTAGCCTCACGATGAAGTGTTTGGCCATTTTCTTTTCAGGATAACAAGTATAAACAAATTAATTTCACATAAAGAGTCACAATAAGAAAAATACGGTCAGACAAAGCAAAAATGTGATAAAAATGAATTTATATGAATGCTGAAAGTACAGAAATGGTTCACTCAGTGGGAAATGAATATCCAACTAGTCCGTGACAACTGTGTGGTGTTTGTGACAGAAACAATGTGAGCTTATTACAGTATTACAGACACTATGTCTTGGGATTTCCTATGATCTTCTATGTAGAAGAACCCCTTACCTTCTAATAACTATTGTGTAGCTTTAGAGCAAAACATGTTACATGTGCGTGTTCGTGAGAGATCTCAGCTTTGAGATATCTTTTAATAGTTTGCAGCTAAAACCATTCGGAGTCTACAGAGGTTTTTGTAAAAAGATCCAGCCCGGGCCCCTTCAGAATCCGCCCTTGTCTCACAAACAGCGCTCTAGCTCAGCCCCCATTAATCACACAGACTAATTGTTGGTCTAGACGAATTCAATAGTACAACCCAGAAGTCTGTAGCTCAAACACAATGTTTTAAAGGAGTTACAAGTCCAAAATGCGCCGGCGTCACGGTGAGACTAAAGAGTTACCAGCTAATTATGTTTCTGTGTTCACAAGTTATAGTGGATGTTTAGCAATAGTATCAACTAGGCCTACATGCAGATTTGGAAAGTCATAATTGTCAAATAGCCACATAAAACTCCTTGGTCTTCTTCTCAACATGTGAAAGACTATGTGCAAACTTGCACACTAGTAACATGATGGCTCAAAATATCACTATTCTATCACATTACATTAAAAACTCCACCGCAACATCACAAAGTACACTCTTTGCCGTTCTCCAAATGAGCCCTGCACTTCTTGCTTGGGTGGAGTCTGAAAAGCATAAGTCGCTAACTGCAAAGTGTGTGAATATATACCAGAGAGCAAGAGAGAGAATGCGAGAAAGAAAGTGTGTGGGAAGATTTTGTTTGCATTAAAAAAGAGTGTGTACTCTTTTGTAAGTGTTAATGTGTGTGTGTGTGTGTGTGTGTGTGTGTGTGTGTGTGTGTGTGTGTGTGTGTGTGTGTGTGTGTGTGTGTGTGTGTGTGTGTGTGTTGCAAGGCGGGACTCACTGTCTGTTGCTGTGCTGCCATTGGGCAAAGATCCCAGATCAACAACCAGGCCGTCCAGACAGACGTTCAGCTCGCCTCCAGCTACAAGTGAGCCTTTGTTCTCGGTCTGCAAGACCAGACTGAGCTGCAGATTCTCCACTGGAGGGAGAGGGGGAAGTGTGGGATGGAGGGAGGGAAAACGAAAGAGAAAGAAAATGAAGGATTTGGGAAAAGTAAGATAGATGATAAGAGATAGGTCACTGCTCTTCAATAACCTATCAACTGCGTATAGAAAACCAACGTTCTTTCTCTTTTTCTGACATGCTTGTAAAAAAAATAAAAGACTTCCACAATTGTAAACTTGATCTTGCAGTTCGGTAGAGGGTAACCCCAAATATTTTAAAGTAGATAGAATACTACAGTAGCATGAATGGGAGTCCTGCTAACTATCCATGGACAATGACCTATATAAAAATAAACTTTTATTGTCTTACTCTTGCCATCATGTGTACGCAGAGTGTCAAGCAGGTCAATGGTGGCAGTCCCCAGTAACTCCTTCCTCAAAGTGTGGCAGCTCCACAACTTAAGATCTAACCGGCTCTGAGGCGTCACATTCCTACACAAGTCATAATCAGATACACAGTCAAATAGGCCTACATTACACACACACACACACACACACACACACACACACACACACACACACACACACACACACACACACACACACACACACACACACACACACTAACAACAGAGTAAGTGAGGTTGAGATTAGGGGGGCTCACAGGGTGAGGTCCTCATTCCACTGTAGCTCAAGGTGTCCAGTACGTTTGCCCGTTTTCTTGGTTTCACTAGTCAGGCCATCTGCAGTCACCTCCACAAAAGAGCTGAGTCTGGAGCGGGTGGGCAGCTTGGGTGACTGAGGCTTTGCTGAGACCACTTGGTGAAGAAGAAAAAAATAAACAATTGTTGAACATATAGCAAAATACAAAAAAAGACTACTGTGGTACACCAACTCCGGCCAATCCCTAACCTACAGTTTGTAATACAAATACTTAGTACAGCTACTCTGGATTTGTAACTGTATGACAAGCAAACACTAAAATGCAAATGCCGCCCTCTAGCTGTCACAGGCAAACAGGGTGGTAGTTTAGGCACAGTGTACTTCTGTTCATAAATGTGTTGTTGATTGTTCCATATTAATGTGATGCTCACTTGGCCAGCGAAATGTCAAACCTTTTTGGCTACCGTGGCTATCCATGTCAAAATTAACATTGAACTGAATTACATATCCGCTCAGGAAAACGTGGGCCGAATAACTGTTAGGATACTGCTGAATCTTTTCAACAGGGAGGACAGACCTGAAATGTTCCAATTATTTAAAACTGTCAAGGTGAATTAAACTTGTTTAATTTGATCTTATACGAGTGGTGGAGTGAGTGATGGGTGACAGCATAGTAGTGCATGCAATATGAACTGAGGAAAAGAGAGAGGAAAGGGAGTAATAAAGTGCAGGGAGAACACATGGAAAAGTGGAATAACAATGGAGGCTGAAAAATGAAAGTGGGACAATAATAGCTTGGGGTGGTTCAGGTTGCCATGAGTTTAAGAGAAATGTACACAGACACAGGGAAGAGGATGAGTATTAGAGTAGGTTACAAGAGCAGGGGATAGATGAGAGGAATTAAAAGCTGCTTATACCTTTCAACGTCAACTGTGATTTCTCTGTGGTCTGGACATTGCCGGGTCTTGTCACATTGGCTGCTGCCATGACATCACAGCCCTGAGAAACACACAGGCACAATCTAAGAACACACATAACTGACATGACACAGAAAACTCTGAAATGAATCACACACTGCAATACAAAAAAATTGCTAGCTATCTATTTCCCCTGCGTAACCTCCTTTCCTACATACACTGTGGACCACAACATAACAGTGGAGGCTCCTCAGAGGAAGGGGAGGACTATCCTTCTCTGTGAATTTCATAAAAATAAAAATTGTATTGATAACATTGAAAAAGTTATCCTTTTTAGATAAAGCTCTAATAAATATATTCACATCACCAAATAATTGATTAAAACACATTGTTCTGCAATGAAGGTCTACAGTAGCCTCAGCAGCACTCTGTAGGGTAGCACCATGGTGTAGCCGGAGGACAGCAAGCTTCCGCCCTCCTCTTGGTATATTGGCTTCAATACAAAACCTAGGAGGCTCTTGGTTCTTACCGCCTTCCATAGACTTACACAACAGTAATTATGACAACTTCCGGTGGATGTCCTCCAACATATCAGAGCTCTATCAGAGCTCACATACAGCTGATGTGTTGTTCATTGAAGTCCACAAACGAAGGGAATAGGTGAGAGGAGGAGTGCATAGAGGCAAGAAGGAATACAACGTGGCTGCTATGAAAGTGAACTGTGTTTATGCGTGATATGGGGTGTATTCATTCCACCGATTCTGTTGAAAAACATTTCTCAAACGGAAGCAAACAAAGCAGGGATAAAAATACCAGAATTTGTCTCGTTTGCAACTGTTGGACTAATGATTACACCCTATATCAGCTAGATGCAGGCAAGTGTGTGCAAGGCGGTATTGAATGTATTTATTTATTTAACTAGGCAAGTCAGTTAAGAACAAATTCTTATTTTACAATGACGGCCTACCCCGGCCAAACCCTCCCTTAACCCGGGCGATGCTGGGACAATTGTGCACCGCCCTATGGGACTACCAATCATGGCCGGTTGTGATACAGCGGGATCGAACCAGGGTCTGTAGTGATGCCTCTAGCACTGAGACGCAGTGCCTTAGACCGCAGTGGTGTCGCTGTCTGTCATGTCAAATATTTATCTTGACCTGTGTGCACCTATGTTGTCAACTTTCATTCATAGGCTAGGATGTCGCAACCCCATGATGGGTATAGGGAAAATATGAGTATCAAATCAAATTTTATTTGTCACATGCGCCTAATACAACAGGGAATAGGTTTTGTCGTGCCCTCTTCATGACTGTCTTGGTGTGTTAAGACTAGGGTTGCAAAGGTCGGAAACTTTCCGGTTAATTTCCTGCATTTTTCAGGAAATTTTCCATGGGAAGTTAAGCCCGGGTCTTTGGGGAATTTTGCTTAAATTCATCAAAGTTAGCTTATAACAGTGAAGCTTATTTGTGACATATTTTGGTTAAACTATCCCCAATTCAATGGAATTGCAACCATCTGCATGCACAGTGCATTCTTTCATCACATGTACAGCTGATTCTCGAGATCTAATGAGATGCTATTGAGCCCACACTACTACACTGTCTGAGCCAAGGACTACAGGGTTTCTGGTAAGTTTTGATTACAATACTGGGTGGGGTGAATATATTTTACATGACATACATTATTTTTTGTTAACTAGTAAATAGTAGCCTACAGCAAAGTGTTTAAATAATTTCTAATTTGTTAACAATTTCTGCTAGTTAGTTTTTGCTACCATGTGGGTTTTAGCTTGCTTGAGCCTGCTAACTGAGGAGTGTTAATTCACCCGTTTCCATACGTTTAATTTAAAAAAAAATCTTACAAAGGAGTTGTTTAATCTAACTGCACATGGAATTGTATGAGTTGTTTTTACTCATTTTTTACCTCATCTTTACAGGAAAATTCCAGGGCACTATCTGATGTGTGGAGACATTTCACTGCTGCTAATGTAGAAGGAAAAGCTGTGTACATTTGCAAATACTGTGCAAAATCATATGTGAAGAATGCAACAAAGATGCAGAATCATCTGGCCAAGTGCATAAAGTTCCCTCGGTACTCACAACAAGCAACCTCTGACAAAAGTCCCTTTACTTCTATTTGAGGTGAAAATGATGAATCAGACACCTTATCGATAGCAACAGCTCAAGGTCCTCCTGGAATCAGAAGTTTTTTTTTACTCAATGGCGGAACATAGTCAGAGAAATGCTGATGAATGTCTTGCTCAAGCTGCATATGCAACTGGTTCACCTCTGATGCTCACAGGCAATGTGTATTGGAAGTAGAGGTCGACCGATTAATCGGAATGGCCGATTAATTAGGGCCGATTTCAAGTTTTCATAACAATCGGAAATTGGTATTTTTGGACACCGATTTGGGCGTTCTTTTTTTTTTTTTTTTTTTACACCTTTATTTAACTAGGCAAGTCAGTTAAGAACATATTCTTATTTTCAATGACGGCCTAGGAACGGTGGATTAAGTGCCTTGTAAGAAGCCAAGGTAAGTTGCTAGCTAGCATTAAACTTATCTAATGAAAACAATCAATCAATCATAATAACTAGTTAACTACACATGGCTGATGATATTACTAGTTTATCTAGCGTGTCCTGCGTTGCATATAATCGATGCGGTGCGCATTCGCGAAAAAGGACTGTCGTTGCTCCAACGTGTACCTAACCATAAACATCAATGCCTTTCTTAAAATCAATACACAATGCCTGCTAACATTAATTTATTTTAACTGGGGGAAATGTGTCACTTCTCTTGCAACAGAGTCAGGGTATATGCAGCAGTTTGGGCCGCCTGGCTCGTTGCGAACTGTGTGAATACCATTTCTTCCTAACAAAGACAGCCAACTTCGCCAAACGGGGGATGATTTAACAAAAGCGCATTTGCGAAAAAAGCACAATCGTTGCACGACTGTACCTAACCATAAACATCAATGCCTTTCTTAAAATCAATACACAGAAGTATATATTTCTAAACCTGCATATTTAGCTAAAGGAAATCTAGGTTAGCAGGCAATATTAACCAGGTGAAATTGTGTTACTTCTCTTGCGTTCATTCCACACAGAGTCAGTGTATATGCAACAGTTTGGGCCGCCTGGCTCATTGCGAACTAATTTGCCAGAATTTTACGTAATTATGACATAACATTGAAGGTTGTGCAATGTAACAGGAATATTTAGACTTATGGATGCCACCCGTTAGATGAAATACGGAACGGTTCCGTTTTTCACTGAAAGAATAAACATTTTGTTTTCGAGATGATAGTTTCCGGATTCGACCATATTAATGACCTAAAGCTCGTATTTCTGTGTGTTATTATGTTATAATTAAGTCTATGATTTAATAGAGCAGTCTGACTGAGCGATGGTAGGCACCAGCAGGCTCGTAAGTATTCATTCAAACAGCAATATTGTGCGTTTTGCCAGCAGCTCTTCGCAATGCTTCAAGCATTGCGCTGTTTATGACTTCAAGCCTATCAACTCCCGAGGTTAGGCTGGTGTAACCGATGTGAAATGGCTAGCTAGTTAGTGGGGTGCGCGCTAATAGCGTTTCAAACGTCACTCGCTCTGAGACTTGGAGTAGTTGTTCCCCTTGCTCTGCAAGGGCCGCGGCTTTTGTGGAGCAATGGGTAACGCTGCTTCGAGGGTGGCTGTTGTCAATGTGAGAGACGGAAGCTATACATTTACACTGGCAATACTAAAGTGCCTATAAGAACATCCAATAGTCAAAGGTATATGAAATACAAATAGTATAGAGAGAAATAGTCCTATAATTCCTATAATAACTACAACCTAAAACTTCTTACCTGGGAATATTGAAGACTCATGTAAAAAGGAACCACCAGCTTTCATATGTTCTCATGTTCTAAGCAAGGAACTTAAACGTTAGCTTTCTTACATGGCACATATTGCACTTTTACTTTCTTCTCCAACACTTTGTTTTTGCATTATTTAAACCAAATTGAACATGTTTCATCGTTTATTTGAGGCTAAATTGATTTTATTGATGTATTATATTAAGTTAAAATAAAAGTGTTCATTGTTCATTCAGTATTGTTGTAATTGTCATTATTACAAATAAATACATATTTATGAATGTTGCTGAATGTTCTTCGCCCAGCATACACCCCTCCAACCAGACATACTTTATCTACTAATTTGCTGGATGCAGAGTTCAACAGAGTTCAAGTGAAGGTCAAGCAAATCATAGAGAAAGCAGACTGTATTGCAATCATCTCTGATGGGTGGTTGAATGTTCATGGGCAAGGAATAATTAACTACATCATCGCCACCCCTCAACCAGTATTCTAAAAGAGCACGGACACAAGGGACAACAGACACACCGGTCTCTACATTGCAGATGAGCTGAGTCATCAATGACCTTGGACCACAGAAGATGTTTGCACTGGTGACAGACAATTCTGCAAACATGAAGGCTGCTTGGTCTAAAGTGGAGGCGTTCTACCCTCACATCACACCCATTGTCTGTGCTGCTCATGCATTGAATCTGCTCATCAAGGACATCATGGCACTGAAAACAATGGATACACTCTACAAGAGAGCCAAGGAAATGGTTATCAAGTTATAGCAGCAACCTACATCACCAAGCAAAGTGAGAAGAATAAGAGCACCACATTGAAGCTGCCCAGCAACACCCGTTGGGATGGTGTGTCATCATGTTTGACAGTCTCCTGGAAGGGAAGGAGTCTCTCCAAGAAATGGCCATATCAGTCTGCCAATATGGACAGCCCCATCAAGAGGATCCTCCTGGATGATGGATTTTGGGAGAGTGGTAAGCAGCCTGAAACCTATAGCAGTAGCCATTGCACGGATTGCGGGAGACAATGCCATCCTGTCTGATGTTCAGACTCTGCTTGCAGATGTAAGAGAAGAAATCCGTACTGCCCTGCCCACTTCACTGTTGCTCCAAGCAGAGGAAACTGCAGTTCTGAAATACATAAAAAAGCGTGAAGACTTCTGCCTGAAGCTCATACACGCCGCAGCGTACATGTTGGATCCCAAGTATGCTGGCAAGAGCATCCTGTCTGGTGCAGAGATCAACAAGTCCTATGGTGTCATCACTACCATGTCTCGCCACCTTGGCCTGGATGACGGGAAGGTTCTTGGCAGTCTGGCGATGTACACTTCCAAGTAAGGGCTTTGGGATGGAGATGCAATATGGCAGTCGTGCCAACATATCTCATCAGCAACCTGGTGGAAGGGACTTTGTGGATCTGAGGCTCTTTCCCCTGTTGCCTTCATCATCCTCCAAATCCCACCAACATCAGCCGCCTCAGAGCGCAAAATGTCCTTGTTTGGGAACACACACACCAAAGCACGCAACAGGCTGACCAATACAAGGGTTGAAAAATTGGTGGCCATCCGGGCAAATTTGAAGCTTTTTGAGCCTGACAATAAGCCATCCTCAACAAGGTTGGAAAGTGACAGTGAAGATGAGGCCTCAGAGTCTGATGTTCAAGAAGTGGACATTTAGGAGGTCCAGGGAGAAGACATGGACGCCTGAGAGGAAGACAACCAAAGCTTTAGCTTCTAGACTATCATTTTACAGATTCTGGGAGATGCGATGGATCATTGGGGATGATACAATATTCCCTTTCTTTTGTTGTTCAGTGAAATCATCCCATATGAAGAGTCAACTAATTTAAGTTCAATTTGTAACTAAATAGTTTTTTATTTCTATTGGAAGGATTTAATTATTTGCAATTATGTCTACTTATGATTTTTAAATTTAACCTTTATTTACAGTTGAAGTCAGAAGTTTACATACACCTTAGCCAACTACATTTAAACTCATTTTTTTCACAATTCCTGACATTTAAATCCTAGTGAAAATTCCCTGTTTTAGGTCAGTTAGGATCACCACTTTATTTTAAGAATGTGAAATGTCAGAATAATAGTAGAGAGAATGATTTATTTCAGCTTTTATTTCTTTCATCACATTCCCAGTGGGTCAGAAGTTTACAATCACTCAATTAGCATTTGGTAGCATTGCCTTTAAATTGTTTAACTTGGGTCAAATGTTTTGGGTTGCCTTCAAAAGGTTTCCCACAATAAGTTGGGTGAATTTTGGCCCATTTCTCCTGACAGAGCTGGTGTAACTGAGTCAGGTTTGTAGGTCTCCTTGCTCGCACACACTTTAACAGTTCTGTCCACAAATTTACTATGGGATTGAGGTCAGGGATTTGTGATGGCCACTCCAATAGCTTGTGGTAGCATTCGGAATTTTGGATGAAAAGCGTGCCCAAATTAAACTGCCTGCTACTCAGGCCCAGAAGCTAGGATATGCATATAATTAGTAGATTTGGATAGAAAACTCTAAAGTTTCCAAAACTGTTAAAATAACGTCTGTGAGTATAACAGAACTGATATGGCAGGCGAAAACCTGAGGAAAATGCAACCAGGAAGTACTATTATTTGAAAGGCTGTTTTTCCATTGAAAGCCTATCCACCATACAAAGACTTAGGACCCAGTTCACGATATCTATGGCTTCCTCTACATGTGGACAGTCTTTAGGCATTGTTTCAGGCTTTTACTCTGAAAAATGAGGGAGATACAGCACTTTCAATGAGAGGCCAGTGGAAATTTCAAGACATGAGTCCTGCACGTGATCAGGAACGCGCCTTTCTTGTTTCTCCTTTTCTATTGACGAAGCTTTGGTCCGTTTGAAATTTTATTGATTATTTATGACAAAAACAACCTGAGGATTGATTTTAAACATCGTTTGACATGTTTCTACTAACCTTTATTGTACTTTAACTTTTCGTCTTGATGTTGAGAGCGCGCATTGTGCCTTTGGATTTCTGAACTAAACGCACCAACAAAATGGAGGTATTTGGACATAAAGATTAACTTTATCGAACAAAACGAACATTTGTTGTCTAATATGGAGACCTGAGAGTGCCATCAGATGAAGATCATCAAAGGTAAGTGATTAATTTTATCGCTATTTCTGACTTTTGTGACACCTCTCCTTGGTTGGAAAATGGCTATATGGTTTTCTGTCGCTAGGCGCTGACCTAACATAATCGCATGGTGTGCTTTTGCCGTAAAGCCTTTTTGAAATCGGACACAGCGGTTGCATTAAGGAGAAGTTTATCTTTAATCGTATGTTAAACACTTGTATCTTAGATCAATGTTTATGATGAGTATTTCTGTAATTTGATGTGGCTCTCTGCACTTTCACCGGATGTTTGTTTGAGACAATGCATTTCTGAACATAACGCGCCAATTTCAAATGATGTTTTTGGACATAAAGATGAACTTTATCGAACAAAACACACATTTATTGTCTAACATGGAGTCCTGGGAGTGCCATCTGATGAAGATCAAAGGTTAGTGATTAATTTAATCGCTATTTCTGACCTTTGTGAGCCCTCTTCTTGGCTGGAAAATGGCTGTATGGTTTTCTGTGACTAGGCGCTGACCTAACATAATCGCATGGTGTGCTTTCGTAGTAAAGCCTTTTTGAAATCGGACACTGTGGTTGGATTTACAAGAAGTTTATCTTTAAAATGGTGTATAATACTTGTATGTTTGAGGAATTTTAATTATGGGATTTCTGTTGTTTTGAATTTGGCGTCCTGTCACTGGCTGTTATCGAGGTGGGACCAGAGAGGTTAAGCCGTTTTGCCACAACTTTGGAAGTATGCTTGGGGTCATTGTCCATTTGAAAGACCCATTTGCGACCAAGCTTTAACTTCCTGACTGATGTCTTGAGATTTTGCTTCAATATATCCACATAATTTTCCATCCTCATGATGCCATCTATTTTGTGAAGTGCACCAGTCCCTCCTGCAGCAAAGCACCCCCACAACATGATGCTGCCACCCCCGTGCTTCACGGATGGGAGGTGTTCTTCGGCCCCCTTTTTCCTCCAAACATAAATGGTCATTATGGCCAAACAGTTCTATTTTTGTTTCATCAGACCAGAGGACATTTCTCCAAAAAAGTACAATCTTTGTCCCCATGTGCAGTTGCAAACCATAGTCTGGCTTTTGTATGGCAGTCTTGGAGCAGTGGCTTCTTCCTTGCTGAGCGGCCTTTCAGGTTATGTCGATATAGGACTTGTTTTACTGTGGATATACACTGCTCAAAAAAATAAAGGGAACACTAAAATAACACATCCTAGATCTGAATGAATGAAAAATTCTTATTAAATACTTTTTTCTTTACATAGTTGAATGTGCTGACAACAAAATCACACAAAAATTACCAATGGAAATCAAATTTATCAACCCATGGATGTCTGGATTTGGAGTCACACTCAAAACTAAAGTGGAAAACCCCACTACAGGCTGATCCAACTTTGATGTAATGTCCTTAAAACAAGTCAAAATGAGGCTCAGTAGTGTGTGTGGCCTCCACGTGCCTGTATGACCTCCCTACAACGCCTGGGCATGCTCCTGATGAGGTGGCGGATGGTCTCCTGAGGCATCTCCTCCCAGACCTGGACTTAAGCATCCGCCAACTCCTGGACAGTCTGTGGTGCAACGTGGCGTTGGTGGATGGAGCGAGACATGATGTCCCAGATGTGCTCAATTGGATTCAGGTCTGGGGAACGGGCGGGCCAGTCCATAGCATCAATGCCTTCCTCTTGCAGGAACTGCTGACACACTCCAGCCACATGAGGTTTAGCATTGTCTTACATTAGGAGGAACCCAGGGCCAACCACACGAGCATATGGTCTAACAAGGGGTCTGAGGATCTCATCTCGGTACCTAATGGCAGTCAGGCTACCTCTGGCGAGCACATGGAGGGCTGTGCGGCCCCCCAAAGAAATGCCACCCCACACCATGACTGACCCACCGCCAAACCGGTCATGCTGGAGGATGTTGCAGGCAGCAGAACATTCTCCACGGCGTCTCCAGACTCTGTCACGTCTGTCACATGTGCTCAGTGTTAACCTGCTTTCATCTGTGAAGAGCACAGGGCGCCAGTGGCGAATTTGCCAATCTTGGTGTTCTCTGGCAAATGCCAAACGTCCTGCACGGTGTTGGGCTGTAAGCACAACCCCCACCTGTGGACGTCGGGCCCTCATACCACCCTCATGGAGTCTGTTTCTGACCGTTTGAGCAGACACATGCACATTTGTGGCCTGCTGGAGGTCATTTTGCAGGGCTCTGGCAGTGCTCCTCCTGCTCAAAGGCGGAGGTAGCGGTCCTGCTGCTGGGTTGTTGCCCTCCTACGGCCTCCTCCACGTCTCCTGATGTACTGGCCTGTCTCCTGGTAGCGCCTCCATGCTCTGGACACTATGCTGACAGACACAGCAAACCTTCTTGCCACAGCTTGCATTGATGTGCCATCCTGGATGAGCTGCACTACCTGAGCCACTTGTGTGGGTTGTAGACTCCGTCTCATGCTACCACTAGAGTGAAAGCACCGCCAGCATTTAAAAGTGACCAAAACATCAGCCAGGAAGCATAGGAACTGAGAAGTGGTCTGTGGTCACCACCTGCAGAACCACTCCTTTATTGGGGGTGTCTTGCTAATTGCCTATAATTTCCACCTGTTGTCTATTCCATTTGCACAACAGCATGTGAAATGTATTGTCAATCAGTGTTGCTTCCTAAGTGGACAGTTTGATTTCACAGAAGTGTGATTGACTTGGCGTTACATTGTGTTGTTTAAGTGTTCCCTTTATTTTTTTGAGCAGTGTCGATACTTTGTACCTGTTTCCTCCAGCATCTTCACAAGGTCCTTGTTGTTCTGGGATTGATTTGCACTTTTCGCACCAAAGTACATTCATCTCTAGGAGACAGAACGCGTCTCCTTCCTGGTCGGTATGACGGCTGCATGGTCCCATGCTATTTATACTTGCGTACTATTGTTTGTACAGATGAACGTGGTACCTTCAGGCATTTGGAAATTGCTCCCAAGGATGAACCAGACTTGTGGAGGTCTTGGCTGATTTCTTTTGATTTTCCCATGATGTCAAGCAAAGAGGCACTGGGTTTGAAGGTAGGCCTTGAAATACATCCACAGGTACACCTCCAATTGACTCAAATGATGTCAATTAGCCTATCAAAAGCTTATAGAGCCATGACATTTTCTGGAATTTTCCAAGCTGTTTAAAGGCACAGTCAACTTAGTGTATGTAAACTTCTGACCCACTGGAATTGTGATACAATGAATTATAAGTGAAATAATCTGTCTGTAAACAATTGTTGGAAAAATGTATTGTGTCATGCACAAAGTAGATGTCCTAACCGATTATCCAAAACTATAGTTTGTTAACAAGAAATTTGTGGAGTGGTTGAAAAACAAGTTTTAATGACTCCAACCTAAGTGTATATAAACTTCCGACTTCAACTGTAACTAGGCAAGTCAGTTAAGAACAAATTCTTATTTAAAATGACGGCCTAGGAACAGTGTGTTAACTGCCTTGTTCAGGGGCAGAACGGACTTTTACCTTGTCAGCTCGGGGGATTCGATCTAGCAACATTTCGGTTACTGGCTCAACGCTATAACCACTAGGCTACCTTCCACCCCCCAAAAGGTAAAAGGTTTGTTTGTCTCTCCATATTATATGGTAAATATATCCAATGCAGAAAACATCTACATTTAAATGGTATTAATATTAATTTGCATATATTTCCGTTAATTCCCACAGAAAGCTTCCACCTCCCCAAAATTTGCAAACCTAGTTTGGACCATGATAGTTTGGTGGTGATTTGGACACCAAGGAACTTGAAGCTCTCAACCTGCTCCACTACAGCCCCGTTGATGAGAATGGGGGCGTGCTCGGTCCTCCTTTTCCTGCAGTCCACAATCATCTCCTTTGTCTTGATCACGTTGAGGGAGAGGTTGTTGTCCTGGCACCACACGGCCAGGTCTCTGACCGTCTCGTCGGTAATCAGGCCTACCATGGTTGTGTCATCGGCAAACTTAATGATGGTGTTGGAGTCGTGCCTGGCCATGGAGTCATGAGTGAACAGGGAGTACAGGAGGGGACTAAGCAGGTACCCCTGAGGGGCCACCGTGTTGAGGATTAGCGTGGCAGATGTGTTGTTACCTACCTTCACCACCTGGGGTGGCCCATCAGGAAGTCCAGGATCCAGTTGCAGAGGGAGGTGTTTAGTCCCAGGGTCCTTAGCTTAGTGATGAGCTTTGAGGGCACTATGGTGTTGAACGCTGAGCTGTAGTCAAGGAATGGCATTCTCGCATAGGTGTTCCTTTTCTCCAGGTGGGAAAGGGCAGTGGTCAGATTTGGTCAGATATGCCAAATGGAGGGAGAGCTTTGTACGCATCTCTGTGTGTGGAGTAAAGGTGGTCTAGATATTTTTCCCCTCTGGTTGCACATTTAACATGCTGGTGGAAATGTGGTAAAAAGGATTTAAGTTTCCCTGCATTAAAGTCCTCGGCCACTAGGAGTGCCGCCTCTGGATGAGGGTTTTCCTGTTTGCTTATGGCAGTATACAGCTCATTGAGTGCAATCTTAGTGCCAGCATTGGTCTGTGGTGGAATGTAGATAGCTACGAAAAATACAGATGAAAACTCTCTAGGTAGATAGTGTGGTCTACAGCTTATCATGAGATACTCTACCTCAGGCGAGCAAAACCTTGAGACTTCCTTAGATATCGTTCACAAGCTGTTGTTTACAAATATACATAGACCGCCACCCCTTGTCTTAGCAGAGGCTGCTGTTCTGTCCTGCCGATACAGTGTAAAACCCGCCAGCTGTATGTTGTTCATGTTGTCGTTCAGCCACGACTCTGTGAAACATAAGATATTACTGTTTTTAATGTCCTGTTGGTAGTTTAATCTTGCTCGTAGGTCATCAATTTTATTTTCCAATGATTGCATGTTTGCCAACAGAACGGACGGCAGTGGGGGTTTACTCGCTCGCCTATGGATTCTCAGAAGGCAACCTGACCTCCGCCTCCTTTTTCTCCATCTTCTCTTCACGCAAATAACGGGGATTTGGGCCTGTTCCCGGGAAAGCAGTATGTCCTTCACGTTGGACTCTGAAATAGCTTCTGGACTTTAAAGGAAAAAGCTTCTACCAGTTTGTGGTGAGTAATCGCTGTTCTGATGTCCAGAAGCTATTTTCAGTCATAAGAGATGGTAGCAGCAACACTATGTACAAAATAAGTTACAAAATAAGTTACAAACAATGCAAAAAAAACTACCAAATAACACATTTGGTTAGGAGCACGTAAAACGTCAGCCATCCTCTCCGGCACCATTCTACATGTAGTAGCCTAAACCTAGAAATGTTACATTGAACTGGGTGCTTTCACACAGGCTCCGGAGTTAATTAAGCAATTAACATCCCATCATGCTTAGGGTCATGTATAAACATTTTTAATGTTTACTACCATGGCTTTGCCCTCATAGAATGACAATGTTTCCATCCACAGGGCACGAGTGGTCACTGAATGGTTTGATGAGCATGAAAACTATGTCAAACATATGCCATGGCCGTCTCAGTCTCCCAGCTCCCAACCCAATTGAACACTTATCAGTCTGACTTTGTTGAAAGTTGTAAAAGTAAAATGCACAAGGTGCAATTTCGAAATTGGGTAGTGTGTCATCAGTTTTCCTCGTCATGTCAGTCATCGCATACTTTTGAGAGCTATTTATAACTTGTCAGAAATGCCCAGATCAATTAGCCCATGTCAGATCTTTTTTTTAGCTAGATTTATTAGTCCATAGATTTTATAGTAAGGTTCAAGTCACTCAAATATCACATGAATACACATTAGACATGGCAAATTTATTGAATTGCAATAAAATGAGCTTTAAAACAGCAACATTTTCTCTGCACCCAATGACAAAATGTGCAGAATTGCAGGAAACAAGCTTTAAACCTGCAACATTTTCTCTCTGCCAATAAGAGGGGTGTGAACAGTTTGTGTCATGAACAGTGCTTGTGCCCATAGAAATAGACGAGGCACACGCGTGAGGCATGGGTGAAAATGTTAGGGAACCCCTGCACTATGAGATAGTCATAGGAGACAGTCGTAGCTTGAATAGTTTAGTCATATCTGGGTGTTATCACGTCCTACAATACACCTTTTCGGTCCAGCATAAACGTTACCCCAAAAACAAACCGTTAACTAGCCATCAGATCTGACCCACTTGCTCCTAGGCGTACACATCACTGACAAACTGAAATGGTCCACCCACAGACAGTATTGTGAAGAAGGCTGAAGATATTTGGCTTGGCACATAAAAAACACTCAAACTTTTACAGATGCACAATTGAGAGCATCCTGTCGGGCTGTATCACCGCCTGGTACGGCAACTGCACCGCCCGCAACCGCAGGGCTCTCCAGATGGTGGCGGCAAACTACCTGCCCTACAGGACATCTTCAGCACCCAATGTCACACGAAGGCCAAAAAGATCAAATGATAACAATCCCCCGAGCCACTGCCTGTTCACCCAGCTATCATCCAAAAAGCGAGGTCAGTACAGGTGCATCAAAGCTGGGACCGAGAGACTGAAAAACAGCTTCTATCTCAAGGTCATCAGACTGTTAAATAGCCATCACTAGCGCCTTACATGCTGACCAGACCGGACAAGTCGCGTGCGCGACGTCGCAAAATACATTTTGAAATCCATGTTATTCAATTATTGTGCCAACGAGCATCTGCGACGCCAAGGGCTAAAATAGAAGTTGTTCCTATTTCTGACGCAGATCGCACTGAAAGTCCTGCCTCTTCCATCTCCTCATTGGTTTATAGAAGCAGGTACTCACGTGCCATCTCCTCATTGGTTATACCCACGTGGGTGATTGAAAGACGAACTTTGTTGCCAGTTGTCGTGGTAATACAATGAAAGTTTAGATGCATCACCATATAAGTTCAAAGATGAAAAAGCCTGGAAGGAGGAGAGATGACTAGAAACGATTCGGTTGACCGTTTTATGTGTGGATTAATTGTCGGAGTAGAGGTCCTTGTGCATTTCAGGTAAAATAACAACTCAATGTTTATAACCCATGACAAATTAGCTAGCAACAGCAAGCTAGCTAAATAGGACAAATTAACATTAGCTAGCAAGTGCAAGCTAGCTAGCTAAATTGCCATACATGTTTAATGCTTTTCGACCTGTCCCCAAATGAATGTCATTGGTTCAGAGTTTGTTTTGATATTTTAACCTGCGTGTCGTGATCGCGTTTGGTGTGGGGGGGCAAAATAAATGTATGCACGATAGCGCACGAGTGCAGTCAGTTTGGATTCCGTGTTAGAGGCTGATGCCCTATATACATAGACTTGAAATCACTGGCCACTTTAATAATGGAACACTAGTCACATTAATAATGTTTGCATAACTAACCTCATATGTATATACTGTATTTTAGTATATGCCGCTCCGACATTGCTCATCCAAATATTTATATATTCTTAATTCCATTACTTCAGATGTGTGTATTGTTGTTAGGTATTACTGCACTGTTGGAGCTAGAAACACAAGCATTTCGCTACGCCCGCAATAACATCTGCTAAACACGTGTATGTGACCAATGAAAATTGAGTTGACCATTTTTTTCATTGGTAAACGAACGGAGTGACTATCTTCATTTATCCACCATCTTTGGTGTGATCCCAACAAAAGGGAACCTAAACATTTACTGCGTGTAAGATGCACAGGGTGAGACATCGCATTTGCTGATAACTACTAGCTTAATGTACATCGATTAACTGTACACATCAACAACTCAAATTGGCTCATTGCCTCCATATTTAAATACCCTGCGCACAAAAACAAAACACGGAAGATGGTGAGCTAACGTTATAGCTCCTAGCTAGCTAATAGCTTTGTGTGGGCATAAGGACATGACAGCCACCTTTTCTCGTAAAGGTAGTAAAATAAATGTGTACTATTGAAGAAATGTTTTCTACAACCCTGTTTTACTTGACATTGCTGGCAACGTATTTCGTTTATTTTCTCATAAATACCTTTTTCAGCTGTGGTCCTCTGGTACCGCTAGCTGGTTAACTTTCATTTCCGCCTACCTCAATGACGGGGTCACGTGATTCACAGTAAAAGGCTAGCGCAATGAATTGTGGTTCACAACATGCAAATACAGTTACGGTCATTTGACCGCTATAATAAACCAAAGATAACAATGCATGTTTATTTAAAAGTACATTTGCCCCCCTTTATCGGCAAACCTATATGTGACAAAAAGGAGAACACGTACTGGAAAGATAATCACAAATACACAAACTATCTGAAAAAAAGTCTAAACAATATATACATACAATAGAAATTGTCTTCCTAGAAAGTTCTGACAGTTTATGAAATCTCGGTAAGAGGGCAAGCACATCACAACTATCACATTTCTTATAGCTTTATAAGCTTGCCAAAGTATCAAGTACAATTCAGCTATATAGTGTATTTCACTCCGTTCACACTGTGTGTGAATTCAACATGGTGTGGTTGCCCAGTAAAGAATTAACAGCACAATTCAATTGGAAGCTATACTGTATAATTCATTCTGTGCTTGAACTCAACACGGTGTGGTTTCCCAATAGTTTTCACCAGGCAGTTAGTTACCAGTAGTCTGAAAAAAGTTGGCTATGATCCATAAACCTACAGTAAACGTTGGGTGACTTGTGAACAGTGAATAAGCAGCCCTATCTTTCATGTGTGATTGAGTCACATAATGACAGGACACAGGCTCCAAAGATTCAAATTCAAAATAATTATGAATAGTTGTGGGGTAGATTAAGGCTGTGATGACTCCCTACAAATGGACGAATGCTAAACTGAACAGTAGTCTTTCAAAGATATCAAAAAGTGCTGGAGCCTATCCAAAGTCAGTATAAGTGAGTGATCATGACAAACAGTCAGCAGCGGACAGTCCAGGAGGACATTGGCCATGGTGACTCATGTAGTGGTCGTGGAAATAGATAATCAAAGCCAGAGAAGGACCCAGTAGCTCGCACAGCCACACCAGCCCACTGCCATAGTTACCCCTGAAATAGTGTCCAAGGTAAACATCTACCAGGAGCTGGGGCAGGGAAAGAGAGGGTGCGTTATTATGCATGAACACATAGAACACATAGACCTATACTGTATGGTAGTTCAGTCACTCACCTCAGTCACTCACCTCAAAGAGCATCATGATGAAGATCCCTAGACGACAGTTGTGCAAGGGCAGAGCAATGACATACTGGCACAACAAAACAAACAAAATGTTTATACATAAATCAAATCAAAAACATACACAGATGTTATTGCGGTTGTAGCGAAATGCTTGTGTTCCTAGCTCCAGCAGTTGAGTAATATCTAACAATTCACAATAATACACACAGATCTAAAAGTAAAATAATGGAATTAGGAAATATATAAATATTAGGACGAGCAATGTCGGAGTCTGGAGTATAAATATATATATGTGCTGGAATTTATAGACATTAAAGACATTATGGACAGGAAGTGGATAGGATATTTAGTATATCTGTAGAATACATAGGATAGGATAGTATAATCAGCAATAGTTAAATAGGATGACATTGACTAGAATACAGTATACATATGAAATTAGTAAAACAATAAGTAAACATTATTAGTGACCACTGACCAGTGTTCCATTATTAAAGTGACCAGTGATTTTATGTCTATGTACATAGGGCAGCAGCCTCAAGGTGCAGGTTTGAGTAACCGGGTGGTAGCCGGCTAGTGACAGTGTATAAGTTCAGGGCAGGGTACTGGGTGGAGGCCGGCTAGTGATGACTATTTAACAGTCTGATGGCCTTGAGATAGAAGCTGTTTTTCAGTCTCTTGGTCCCAGCTTTGATGCACCTGTACTGACCTCACCTTCTGGATGATAGTGGGGTGAACAGGCCGTGCCGCGGGTGGTTGATGTCCTTGATGATCTTTTTGTCCTTCCTGTGACATTGGGTGCTGTAGGTGTCCTGGAGAGCAGGCAGTGTACCCCCGGTGATGCGTTGGGCAGACGACACCACCCTCTCTAGAGCCCTGCGGTTGTGGGTGGTGAAGTTGCCGTATCAGGCAGTGATACAGCCTGACAGGATGCTCTTCATGGTGCATCTGTAAAAGTTTGTGAGGGTCTTAGGGGCCAAGCTGAATTTCTTCAGCCTCTTCAGCCTCTTTTAGCGCTGTTGCGCCTTCTTCACTACACTATCTGTGTGGATGGACCATTTCAGAATGTCAGTGATGTGTACGCAGAGGAACTTGAAGATTTTCACCTTCTCCACTGTGGCCCTGTCGATGTGGTTGTGGGGGTGCTCCCTCTGCTGTTTCCTGAAGTCCACGATCAGCTCCTTCATTTTATTGATGTTGAGAGACATGTTATTTTCCTGGCATCACTCCGCCAGGGCCCTCATCTTCTCCCTGTAGGCTGTCTCGTCATTGTTGGTAATCAGGCCTACTACCGTTGTGTCGTCTGCAAACTTGATAATTGAGTTGGAGGTGTGCTTGGTCACGCAGTCATGGTTGAACAGGGAGTTCAAGAGGGGGCTGAGCACACATACTTGTGGGGCCCCTGTGTTGAGGATCACAGTTATTCAATCACAGTACAAACACATTCATTTAATACATAAACATATCACCTGCTGCACGATTACCACCATCATTTGAGTAAAGACCACCTGAAAGAAGAGGCAAAAATTAAGAGGGTGGATAATAGTGTGGCCCTCATCTCACCATTTTTACCAGCCTCTCACAAAGGACGTTGATTTGGACCCTGTGGGTCAAGGGGAAGTCTCACTGGTAGCATAGAGTAGGTGCCAGGAGGAAGAAGTAAAGGTCTGACACAGAGCACAGTCAATATCATTAACTGTCTATGTGTTCTTTGTCTACAACTAGAAATTGTGTACGCCAAGAAAGAAGAATTGTTCTCACCTTTAATATTCAGGTGTTCTATGTGTTCGTTTGTTTCATGTAATATACACTTGTCAGTCCCTGGAAAACGTATATATATTTTTTTAACTAGGCAAGTCAGTTAAGAATAAATTCTTATTTACAATGACGGCCTACCCCAGCCAAACCCTAACCCGGACGACACTGGGCCAATTGTGCGCCACCCTATGGGACTTGCAATCACGTCTGGTTGTGATACAGCCTGGAATCAAACAAGGTTCTGTAGTGATGCCTCTAGCACTGAGATGCAGTGCCTTAGACCGCTGCACCACTTGGGAGCAGAATACACATGTTTACCACAACAAGAATACAAACTTTGCGTTTTTTGTTTTTTATGTGTTATTTCTTACATTATTAGCCCAGAAATGTTTTTGTGTTATTACATACAGACAAAAATAACTTTTGGATATCAGAGCGGCGGTAACTCACCAGCATTACCAGCATTACGACCAGGAATACAACTTTCCCGAACTGGATCTTTTGTTCAAACCCCCCAGGGCAATTGAACTGATTCCAGA
Organism: Salvelinus namaycush; assembly: GCF_016432855.1. Taxonomy (NCBI): domain Eukaryota; kingdom Metazoa; phylum Chordata; class Actinopteri; order Salmoniformes; family Salmonidae; genus Salvelinus; species Salvelinus namaycush. Next base: position 22,904,526 of record NC_052315.1, on the reverse strand, counting down.
GGCTGATCCAAAACACCGCCGGTGGAGAACAGGTATTCAGAGTGAACATTACTCATCTCATATGTATATACTGTATTCTATTCTACTGTATTTTAATCTATGCTGCACCGACAATGCTCTTCCAAATATTTATATATTCTTAATTCCATTTCCTTTACATTTGTGTGTATTTTATTGTTTGTATTGTGTGTATTGTTGTGAACGTTTTAGATATTACTTGTTTGATATTACTGCAGTGTTGGAGCTAGAAACACAAGCATTTCGCGACACCCACAATAACATATGCTAAACATGTCTATGTGACCAATAAAATTTGATTTAATTTCATTTGAACAAGAGAATAATTCTCTTCACCCTCCACTACCCACAATCAGTGGTAACAGCATCAAACCAACCATCAGTAACTACTGCACCCACTAACACTAGAAAGTAAAAAACAAACTGGTTCGAACAGATATCCCTGGATATGAAACCGACCCCCTGACGACACCAACTTTATTGAACACACAGTGTAAAAATTCACAGTGCAGGGTGGGAAAAGTATGTGAACCCTTGGATTTAATAACTGGTTGACCCTCCTTTGGCAGCAATAAACTCAACCAAACGTTTTCTGTAGTTGAGGATCAGACCTGCACAACGGTCAGGAGGAATTTTGGACCATTCCTCTTGTGGTATCCCTGGAGGTCTACCCTGGGGGTGGTAATAGAGGGGAGGTACGTGAGGCGACGTTGGCTCCCTCTGCTGGGAATACGGGAGCTGGGCACCCCGACACGGACAGCTCTAAGTGGAGGTAATTAGAGGAAAGTGCCAACCAGCCGTGGAGACCAAATAAAAGGAGCACGGTGGCACACCGCGAGAGAGAATGGGGAGAGACCGAAACCAAGCCACAGTAGAGAAGAAGGACCGAGCCAAACCTAATTGATTTTCTTTGTTAGTAAAGTTGTTTTTGCAGACTAAAGCCTCCCTGTCTCTGTGTCAATCTCTGCACGCTCAACCCAACAGCCCACGGTTTACCACATATGGTGGAGAATGCGGGCATCTCAGTAGCTTTGGGTGCCGTGGGGTCGAGCGTACGGAGATTACCATGGAGGAGCTGGTGGCTCAGTTCATCCTCAGCCAGCAGAAGCAACAGGCTCTCCAGGAGCAAGCACTGGAGGAGCAGCACCAACAAAACCGCAGACTGGTGGTGGAGGTAGCCCAGTTGAAGGTTGGGAGGGCTCAGGAGTCTGGCCCGAATCAGTTCCTGGTTCAATTAAGGGAGATAGATGATGTGGAGTCGTTTTTGTGCACCTACGAGAGGACGGCCCAGAGGGAAGTATGGACCCAGCCTGTTGGCACCCTACCTCTCTGGGAAGGCCTACTTTGATTTGAACACTGACCAGGCCGCAAATTATGAGGGACTCAAACGGGAGATACTGAGCCGTTATGGGTTCAATCTCGCACGCCGTGCACAGCTGGTCCACGACTGGGCCTTTTACCCCACCCTTTCCCCCCGTGCTCAGATGAGCGACCTGGTGCGCCTGACCAAGGGCTGGCTACTGACGGAAGTACTGTCCCTCCCGATGCTCTACAAGCTCGTCCTGGATAAATGCCTTCAGGCCCAGCCATACGAGATGAAGAAGACGGTGAGCATGCAGAATCCCCAGAGCCTGGAGGAATTTCTGACCGTGATAGAAATTCACCAGAACATCCAGGACCCGCTGAGGGGCTCGAGCGGAGAGAGGAGACGTGGCGAGGGGGACGAAGAACACAAAGAGCGGTGAGGGGCTGAAGGGGGGCACGGACGAAACCAGCCGAGGCTGTGAAGCAGGAGGGTGACCCAAACATACGTCGGCGGCTGCTGGACCCAGATCAGAGACGTTGCTATGAGTGCGTGGAGCTGTCCCGGCCGAGAGGAGGCCATGCCCTCCGCATCCCCCAGCTCTGGGGTAACCTGGATGGCGAGTTACGTCACCTCCTGTTGAGCACACACCGAGACGGCCCCTCCGATGGTTCCTGTACGAATCGATGGCATCGACACCAGCGCTCTGCTGGACTCCGGCAGCATGGTGAACCTGGCCCACCCGCAGTGGCTCTCACGAGAGGGGAAGGAGGAACCGGGGGACGAGCAGGTGACAGTGTCCTGTGTACACGGGAACACGAAGAGGTACCCAACGGTGCCAGTGAGGATAACCACCCCAAGGGGGAAGTGCCAGATGCGCGTGGGAGCTGTTCCTAACCTACCCGTGTCCATTCTCCTCGGTCGAGACTGCCCTCTCTTCCAGGCCCTGTGGAGGAGGGACCTGGAGAGGCAAGCATGGAAGAAAAGGAAAAAGGACGGTGGCCTGTGCAACCCAACCCACGCCACGAGAGGTGTCCACTGGGCCCTAGTCGGACCCGGAGGAGGGAGACAACCCCGCTCCGGCAAGCGAGCCACCATGCGAGGAAGACCTCAGGCTCCCCTTTATGGAGGTGGAGGCCCTAGACGGACCTCCTGGCACCGGAATCCTCACGGGTCAGTTCGGGATGGCCCAGTTAGAAGACCCCAATCTCCAGAGCGCTAGGGGCCAGGTGATTGTGGTGGATGGCGTACTGTTACCTGGGATAAGTGATTGGCGCTACCCCCACTTCGCAATCAAGCATAATTTATTGTATCAGGTAGTAAAGCATAGTAGGGAGACAAAAGACTAGTTACTCATACCCAGCCAGTATGTTAGGACTGTGTTGCAGCTTGGCCACACTCACCTGCTTGGGGCACACCTGGGGATGGAGAAAACCAGGGAGCGGATCTGGAACCGGTTCCACTGGCCCGGAGTCAAGCGTGCCGTGGAGGACTACTGCCGTAGTTGCCCGGAGTGCCAGATCACAGCTCCGAGGGTGCATTATCAAAACCCTTTGGTTCCTTTGCCCATTCTAGGAGTGCCATTCGAGCGGGTGGCAATGGATCTGGTGGGTCCATTGGTGAAGACCGCGAAGGGACACCAATACATCCTGGTCATCGTGGATTACGCCACCCGGTCCTGAGGCAATCCCACTACGCACGGCGGCAGCAAAAGGTATCACACGGGAGCTCTTCCATTTATTTAGCCGGGTGGGTATTCCGCGGGAAATCCTGACGGACCAGGGCACCACGTTCATTTCTCGGGTGATGAAAGATGTCTGCAATCTGTTACGAATAAAACAGGTGAGGACCAGTGTGTACCATCCACAAACGGATGGGCTGGTGGAACGCTTCAATAAGACCCTAAAACAGATGCTGAAGAAGGTAATTGAGAGAGATGGGAGGAACTGGGACCAGCTGCTGTCCCACCTGATGTTTTCAGTGCGCAAGGTACCCCAAGCAACCACGGGGTTCTCCCCCTTTGAACTCCTGTATGGCCGTCGGGCCCCGCGGGCTGCTGGGCTTAGTGAAGGAGGTCTGGGAAGAGCAGCCGACCCCCCCCCCCCCCCCCCTCCCTTCACAGCGTAGTAGAACATGTGAAGGAGATGAGGGAGAGGATGACGGCGATTTGGCCAGTGATGAGTGAGCACAGGAGCGTGTCTACAACCAGGGGGCCCAACCACGAGAGTTCCAACCAGGTGAGAAGGTCTTGGTGCTGATCCCTACAACAGAGAGTAAATTCCTGGCTACGCAGCATGGGCCCTACGACATCGTTGAGCGGGTAGGCGACGTTAACTATAAGGTCCGCCAACCGGGGCGGAGAAAGCCCCTCCAGCTTTACCATGTGAATTTACTGAAGAAATGGCACGCGTGGCGCTGTGCATAATGTGGACCCGGCCACAGCAGGGCCCACCCTCGGTCGAAGTTGCAATGGGGGAACACCTCAGCCCGACCCAACGACAAGAGCTCAGAGTTGGTCCAGCGGAAGACGTCCATGTCCTCCGAGGTGCCAGGGCGCACGGATCTCGTGGAACATCATATCCACACCCGTCCAGGAGAAAAAGTGCGTAAATGGCCATGCCGGATACCAAAAGCCCGGAGGGTGGCGGTCCAGCGGGAAGTGGCGACAATGCTAGAAATGGGGGTACTAGAGGAGTCACACAGTGAGTGGTCTAGCCCCATAGTGCTGGTTCCGAAACCGGACGGAACCTTCCACTTCTGTAATGACTTCCGGGGCCTGAACAAGGTCCGTAAGTTCGATGCCTACCCCATGCCCCGGGTGGACGAACTGATCGACCGCTTGGGGATGGCGAGATACGTCAGCACCTTGGACCTGACGAAGGGGTACTGGCAGGTGCCACTGGCAGCGGCCTCCTGGGAGAAGCCTTCCTTCTCCACCCAGGGGGGGCTATACCACTACCGGGTTCTGCCTTTCGGGCTCCACGGGGCACCAGCGACCTTTCAGCGAATCATGGACCGCGTCCTGCGGCCGCACGGTGAGTACGCCGCTGCTTTTCTGGACGACATAATTGTGCAGTGACAGTTGGGAGTCGCATCTTTGTAGGTTACAGGCCATGGTGGATGCGCTAAGGGATGCAGGTCTAACCGCGAACCCCCACAAGTGCAAGCTGGGCTACGCCGAGGTGGAGTACCTGGGCTATCAGGTCGGGAGGGGAAATGTGAAACCCAAGAAAAGAAAATCGGCCATTAGGGGATGGCCGGTCCCTAGAACCAAGAGTCAGGTGAAGTCATTCCTGGGGTTAGCGGGGTACTACAGTAGATTTGTACCTAAACTTTGCCGCAATAGCTTCTCCCCTCACAGACTTAACAAAGGCACGACCACCCCAGACGGTGCGATGGACGGAGGACACAGAGGCCCTGAAGGATGCGCTATGTTCACACCCGGTACTCGTCACCCCGGACTTCTCAAAAAACCTCCTGGTCCAGACAGATGCGTCTGACACAGGGGTAGGGGCCGTTTTGTCCCAAGAGCAAGATGGCGAGGAGCACTCCATCATGTATGTCAGCAGGAAACTCCTCCTGAGGGAGAAGAAATACTCCATTGTTGAGAAGGAGTGCCTCGCCGTGAAGTGGGCACAAGTATTACCACCTCGGGAGGAAGTTCACCCTGATCACTGACCATGCCCCCCTTGTGTGGATGACAAGAGGAAAGGACACGAATGACCGTGTCACCCGCTGGTTCCTGTCCTTACAGTGATTCTCTTTCTCTGTCATCCACAGTTCTAGGGCCCAGCACGGCAATGCAGACGCCCTATCCCGGAGGGATGCAAACCTAGCCCTTAGCCCTGACTGGGAGGGAGGCATGCTAAGGGGGGGGTATCCCAGGAGATCTACCCCGGGGGATGGTAATAGAGGGGAGGTACGTGAGGCGACGTTTGCTCCCTCTGCTGGGAATACGGGAGCTGGGCACCCCGACACAGACAGCTCTAAGTGGAGGTAATTTGAGGAAAGTGCCAACCAGCCATGGAGGCTAAATAAAAGGAGCACGGTGGCACACTGCGATAGAGAACGGGGAGAGACCGACACCAAGCCACAGTAGAGAAGAAGGACCGAGCCAAACTTAAGTGATTTTCTTTTATGTTTATTTTCTGTGTTTAATAAAGTTGTTTTTGCAGACTAAAGCCTCCCTGTCTCTGTGTCAATCTTTGCATGCTCAACCCAACACCCCACGGTTTACCACACTCTTTACAAAACTGTTTCAGTTCAGCAATATTCTTTGGATGTCTGGTGTGAACTGCTTTCTTGAGGTCATGCCACAGCATCTCAATTGGATTGAGGTCAGGACTCTGACTGGGCCACTCCAGTAGGCATATCATCTTCTGTTGAAGCCATTCTGTTGTTGATTTACTTCTGTGTTTTGGGTCGTTGTCCTGTTGCATCACCCAATTTCTGTTGAACTTCAATTGGCGGACAGATAGCCTAACATTCTCCTGCAAAATGTCTTGATAAACTTTAATAAATTTTTCTGTCAACTCAACTGTAGTTTCATCTGTCCACAGAATATTTTGCCAGTAGCGCTGTGGAACATCCAGGTGCACTTTTGCAAACTTCAGACTTGCAGCAATGTTTTTTTTTGGACAGCAGTGGGTTCTTCCGTGGTGTCCTCCCATGAAAACCATTCTTTAGTGTTTTACGTATCGTAGACTTGTCAACAGAGATGTCAGCATGTTCCAGAGATTTCTGTAAGTCTTTAGCTGACACTCTAGGATACTTAACCTCATTGAGCATTCTGCGCCGTGCTCTTGCAGTCCTCTTTGCAGGATGGCCACTCCTAGGGAGAGTAGCAACAGTGCTGAACTTTCTCAATTTATAGACAATTTGTCTTACCGTGGACTGATGAACATCAAGGCTTTTAGAGATACTTTTGTAACCCTTCCAGCTTTATGCAAGTCAACAATTCTTAAGTCTTCTGAGATCTCTTTTGTTCGAGGTGTCGTTCACATCAGGCAATGCTTCTTGTGAATAGCAAACTCAATGTGTGTGTTTTTTAATAGGGCAGGGCAGCTCTAACCAACATCGCCAATCTCTTCTCATTGATCGGACTCCAGGTTAGCTGACTCCTGACTCCAATTAGCTTTTGGAGAAGTCATTAGCCTAGGGGTTCACATAATTTTTTCCAACCTACACTGAATGTTTAAATTATGTATTCAATATAGACAAGAAAAATACAATTTGTGTGTTATTAGTTTAAGCACACTACTTGTCTATTGTTGTGACTAAGATGAAGATCAGATACATTTTATGACTAATCTATGCAGAAATCCAGGTAATTCCAAAGGGTTCACATACTTTTTCTTGTCACTGTATATCTGATATATAGCAACTGAGCCATAACCTGGAATTTTAAGTGCAGGTCAATATCTGTGCAGATCATATTTGTGGTATTTAACTGTTGATTTTGAAGAATCATATAGAATGGTGACAGCAGGAAAAAGTGTCAGTTATCCCAAGTGCCCCAGGTGTAAACAGCACCATGCACTGGGGGACACTGTTCCCTAGAATCAACACATCAACCTTTGTGAGACAGTTCACATAGCTGAGCCTCTCCTATTTGAAAAGCCGGGGTAGACTTGTCTCACCTTATCCAGACACCTCAAGTAGCAGAGCAGCAATTGCAAACATATTGGCAGCTGCAAGGGTGAGAGAAGCATGAAGGATGAGTTTATTACTCATATTCATGAACAGTATATTCCTTGTGCAGTTGGTTGAGGTAGAGTACTGTTTATCAAAGCTGACAATAGTTCAGGGATGACAAAGCCTCACCCAGTATGAGGTAGACAGATGGCCAGTCATAATTGTCCTCCATAAGGTGTTCCAAGATCTTCCTCAAATCAATTAAGAAGCCATGTCTGTTCAAAAGAGGTCAGAGAAAAAATAAAACACATGAATTGCAAATTGTGTGTGTGTCATGTACTCACTGTATAAAGTTATCCAGGAACAGGTGAGCATGGGTCAGGATCTGAGGGGAAAAACCCAAACAAAATACACTATTGGTCTCTTCTCTTTCCCTGCATAGCTCATTTAGTATCCAGAGAGAATGTCTCACCAGAAGGATAATGATCCAGTTGAATATCTCTCTATAGTTTGTGAAGTCAACATGCTATTGTGACAAAATGAAGCCTACATGTTATTCGGTCAATAACACTGGGATCATGGGAAAATCTGGAGACTTATAGGTATACTTTTAATATTAATGTGTACCAGAACATGTCAATGTCTGGATGTGGTTCAATGGGAGGATCAGAGCCGGAACTGCCATAGTACTGGCATGTGTCTTCCTCTTCAAGTGAAGAATAGGAGTAGACACAGGCCTCAGTTTCTGCTGCAGACATCTCAGCCTCTGTGTTGATTGTGTCACAGCACATGAGACCAAGTTCAAAAGTCAAATCAAGATATCCACATCAACTTCTATCTGGGGAAAAAAGCAGTTTGTCTTGTTGCAACTTGCAAGCATTGCTATAATCTTCATCAATGTTAAAATTACTTGAAAAAAGTAGTGAACTTCACTGTCTGTGAAGCAATTTGCATAGTGATTATTAGGCTACTATATATTATTTGCCCTTGAGACACCACTACCCTGTCGATTACATGAGGCATTCATTCAATGAACGCAATATTGTTCCTCACTGTCTCTGTCGCAACATTGTTGCTTTATTCATGAGTGATATCATGAAAATAACCATGTGTATGTATTAATAGGGTAGTCGGTTCTGACCTGACATCAATTGCCTGGAATTGATTATCTTTCTGCAAATCATTTGAACATGAATAGCATTTGAACATGAATATCACACGTCTTAATTTTTCTGCATGTTCACGATGCACGCACCTTCCCGTGCAAGGGAGAAACTCAATTGAATACTTCTCGCTTTCTCTCGCCTCCCGCTTCTCAAACGCCATTGGATGAGAAAGGCAGAGCGCCCTCCCCTCTGACCTTCTCCTCCAATGGGGTTTCAGAAAGAGGCGAGGAGAACGCAATTGGGATTATCCCCAGAATATCAACGCTCCGTTTTGCAGCCTTGACTAGATTTGGCTCGAGCAGCACCGAAAATGTACATAATTTGGTGGGTTCTAATATTTGTCTTATTTCACACATTTATACGCATCTGTGAATTAGTAATTTGTTTTTTTTGCATATCCCAACTCTCCTAGAGACACCTTCAGAGAGTGGTGTCATGGCCAGGGCCTGCCATTAACAACTCTGACCCTGGAACAATTAAGATTAAGTGTCTTGCTCAAGGGCAGATTGTTCACATTGTCGGCTCAGGGAGTCGAACTAGCGACCTTTCGGTTACTGGCCCATAGCTCTAACAGCTATGCTACCGGCTGTCGTGCCAGCACAGGTTGTAGGCTACACTTACGCTTTGGCTGAGTACTGAAAAGCTGGGACCCTGTAATGTTAATTAAAGCTAACAAAATCAACCCAATTTCCTTTCCTTAGTGGTAACTACAATAATGAAATCGGAGCACTTATTCAGCCAAAACAGGCCAGTGATGCATGAGTTGGATACTGTCTGAATATCAAGTAATGATCGCAAGACACCATTGCGATTCTGTAGGTTTCTCTTCAAACATTGATGTGGTGACACCTTGTATATATCCCCAAGTCACAGTGACTGCTCACCTATGCTCTAATTCACCACCTTATTTAGATTAAAAGGCAATCACTTTCAAACTGGATGAAAATGGGGGTTTACTGAAAAAAAATAAGGTTTATTACACAAAATAAACATTTAAAAAAATTATCCTGCAAACAACTTCTACAAAGCGGAGATGTAGACAAAACAATATGGTGGATGATGTAGAAACAACAGATGATATCAGTAGGTGAGCTGATATGGTTGGATCAACTTTTCTCCTGCCAATATCCAAAATTTGCTACCATCAAATAAGTTCATCATTTGAAACTGGGTCTGCTTCAGATCTCTGTGAGCGGTGTAGAACTGGCTAAAACTGCAGGACTCAGTTAATTGTGAGGACATCACTCTGGATTTCGTGGCTCAGCTGGGTCTGTAAATCACTCAGTTTCTTTTTCAGCACTGCCAGAGCAGACATGACGATGGTCTCCGGTCGCAGTGAGCCACATGTCTCCACGTTGTAATAGAACCTGCAAGTTTGTGCCACAACACAAATTAACACTGACGTCTTTACCATCTTTCCTACTGATCATTATTCACCATCTTTTGTCATCATATACTGCTTTAACACCATCAAAACCTGTATCACACAGTCATCATCATTGGAATACGACAGTTGACACTGAAGGACACAAATGCTCAATAACAGACATGTAATTCAATACATTGTTACTGACTGGTAAAGAACCATTTAGACTCCAATTAACTGATACTCGCCTCTCAGGTTTGCCATTGGGGTCAAAGGGTGCTTGCACCTCATCTTCCTCAATCTCTGAGTATTCACTCTTTGGCCTGAGACAGAAAAACTCTGGGTCAATTCACAGTAACTCTCCACCTCACCAAATACGGTCATGGGTCTCCATTAAGAACATTAAAATGTAACCCACCATTCCTCTGGCCGTGGATAAACAGTGTGCCTCAGTGCATTGTCTGGGTCATACTCAAAGGACACCCCTGCTGTAGGGTTCCACTTGGCATGCTCCTTGCCAAAACCTTTTTTGGCATAAGCTCTGAGACGCAGCTCCTGACCCTTCCTAAGCTTCACCAGCAAAATGTCTGACGAGAGGAAGGAAGCAGAGCCAAGATGAGGAAGAGGGTAGAATGATAATGCGAGAGCGACAATGAATGTAAGAGACCAAATATTTATAATAAAATACTTTAATAGAAAACCATTGGAAAGAGCAGCCTACCATCCTGTTCAACATAGTCATTGGGATCATTGTCTCGACTCTTGGAGGTCACCTAAAGATCACATAAGATAAGTCAACTCGTTTCCGAACAAAATAATAAGGGGAGGAAAATCTGTATGTGAATTACTGTTGAACGGAAGCGCACTCACAGGAATGACTCGAGGGTGGTTGGACAGCAGGTCTCGTGAGGTCACATGGCGGGTCTGGTCCTCTGTGCAGCGAACGTCCAGTGTCAGTTCAACAGAGCATTCTGGGCAGAAATCATCACATGTACAGTCCTGCGGTAGACGGGAATAGAGGTGAAAAGACTTGTGGTGGTTTTATCTTCAAGTGAGCATGGCTGGTAACATAACTTTCAGCCATTGTCTGGTCTTCATCAGGTGTCCAAATGCTTACTCTGGAGTACTGCATCTTGTCCACAACATCATCACTGGTAAGTGGGATAAGACCTGAAAATGTGACCATAGACTAAGTGAGTTAGTGATCAGTACAATATTGGTAGAAGGAGGAGAAAACAAGGGAGAAAAAAAACGTAGAACCGTATAATACATTAACTACATACCCACTCTGTGAGCAATAAACTCGTCGTGGATCACAGAAGAATTTGCATCAATTTGAATCCAATCAATAGCTGAAATTAAACAAGGACATGAACACTTCCAAAAATATTCATCATTGTGGGGACTGGGGAGGACATGACTAACAAATGTCTACACGTTCATGAGATTATAACATGCACGGGTTATGCTGTATCTTACCTAGTCTGATTAATCAGGCTGTAATACACAATTAATTGGTATATACACAGCCTGACACAAATGCCTGCAAAATCATCTAAAATGTTCTTTACAAGCCAGAATGATGAATAAAATTACATTTAAAAACTTACTCTACCGGTTGTCTGTGCTGTTAGTCTTTCAGCTGCCCATAATTTGAGATAAAATATCCACAGGAAAGTATTGTTTACCCAATTTTTTAGAGAGACGGTAATATGCCTCTCTAAAAAGTTGAGTAAACAATATTTTCCTGTGGATACTTTGTCTCAAATTTTGAGAAGAGCAATTGCAGACCGCAATTAGGGGCATTTGTGATATGAAGTTACACCCATTGATGCTCGCCATTGGTCTGTGGACATGTCTTTCGCTTCAGGGACATCAGTTGTTGACTGTAGCAATGTAGCTAAGCCTAACCCCAACCTTTTTCCTAACCTCATTCTCCTAAGCCTGCCACGCCAGTAATTATCACACAGTAATTATCCTAACCAGCCACGTTAATGATCCTAATCTCAATTCAAATTGTATTTATCACATGCGCCGAATACAACAGGTGTAGACCTTACCGTGAAATGCTTACAAGCCCTTAACCAACAAATATTTACTAAATAAAATAAAAAGATTACAAATAAAATAACAACGAGGCTATATACAGGGGGTACCGGTACCGAGTCAATGTGCAGGGGTACAGGTTAGTTGAGGTCATATGTACATGTACACTACCTTTCAAACGTTTTAGAACACCTACTCATTCAAGGGTTTTTATTTTTTCTACATTGCCAGTTTCATCATAGCGCTTGATGGTTTTTGCGACTGCACTTGAAGAGACTTTCAAAGTTCTTGCAAGGTTCCGTATTGACTGACCTTCATGTCTTAAACGGTTCTTGATATAATATGGACTTGGTCTTTTACCAAATAGGGCTATCTTCTGTATACCCCCCCTACCTTGTCACAACACAACTGATTGGCTCAAAACGCATTAAGGAACGAAATTCCACAAATTCATTTAACAAGGCACACCTGTTAATTGAAATGCATTCCAGGTGATTACCTAATGAAGCCGGTTGAGAGAATGCCATGTGTTATTTCATAGCCGAGCAGTTGCCATACCAGGCGGTCATGCAACCAGTCAGGATGCTCTCGATACAGCTGTAAAACTTTGAGGATCTGAGGACCCATGCCAAATCTTTTCAGTGTCCTGAGGGGGAATAGGCGTTGTTGCGCTCTCTTCACGAATGTCTTGGTGTGTTTGGACCATGATGATCGTTTTCCTGTAGTTCACAATCATCTCCTTTGTCTTGATCACGTTGAGAGGTTGTTGTCCTGGCGCCACATGCTCGGAGTACACGTCCTGGTAATCCGCCTGGCCTTGTGAATGGTGACCTGGCGAGCGTGATCACACAGTCATCCGGAACAGCTGGTGCTCTCATGCATGCTTCAGTGTTGCTTGCTTCGAAGCGCACATAGTAATTTAGCTCATCTGGTAGGCTTGTGTCACTGTGCGGCTGGGCTTCCCTTTGTAGTCCGTAATAGTTTGCAAGCCCTGCCACAGCCGACGAGCATCGGAGCCTGTGTAGTAGGATTCAATCTTAGTCCTGTATTTACGCTTTGCCTGTTTGATGGTTTGTCTGAGGGCATAGCGGGACTTCTTATAAGTTTTTAGGTTAGAGTCCCGCTCCTTGAAAGCGGCAGCTCTAGCCTTTACTTCAGTGCAGATGTTGCCTGTAATCTATGGCTTCTGGTTGGGGTATGTACGTACGGTCACAATGTCATTGATGTGTTTTGATGAAGCCGGTGTCTGATGTGGTATACCCCTCAATGCCATCGGATGAGTCCCGGAACATATTCCAGTCTGTGCTAGCAAAATAGTCCTGTAGCTGAGCATCTGCGCCATCTGGCCACTTCCGTATTGAGCGAGTAACTTGTACTCCCTGCTTTAGTTTTTGCTTGTTTGCAGGAATCAGGAGGATAGACCAGATTAGCCAAATGGAAGGGGAGAGCGAGCTTTGTACACGTCTCTGTGTGTGGAGTAAACGGGGTCTAGAGTTTTTGCTCCCTCTGGTTGCACATGTAACATGCTGGTCGAAATTAGGTCAAACGGATTTGTTTCCCTGCATTAAAGTCCCCGGCCACTAGGAATGCCGCCTCTGGATGAGCATTTTCTTGTTTGCTTATGGCTTTATACAGCTCATTGACTGTGGTCTTAGTGCCAGCATCTGTGTTGGTAAATAGTCAGCTACGAAAAATAGATAAACTCTTGGTAAATAGTGTTATCTACAGCTTATCATGAGATACTCTACCTCAGGTGAGCAAAACCTCGAGACTTCCTTAATATTTAATTTCGCACACCAGCTGTTTGAGAAATAGACAGCGAAGCTGTTCTTTTTTTGCAATTGCACAGAAAAACCAGCCAACTGTATATTATCCATGTCTTTGTTCAGCTATAACTCAGTGAAACATAAGATATTCGTTTTTAAAATCTGCCACGGTACTTATCCTAACCTATGTAAACAAATAATGTGTCGAGAAAGCAGTATCATAACACCGGAATTGACCAATGGCAGACACAAATTGGCGTTACCTGATAAAGTAACGTTCACATCAAGAAACGCCTCGAATTGCGGTTTGCAATTACACCATACTGCAAATTTCGAGCAGCTGAAGGACACATCGTTTAAATGTAATTTTGTATAAACATTCTGTCTTGTAAGGACAATTTTATTTACACGATTTAGCAGGTATTCGTTTCAGGCTGTATATACACTAGTACCAATTATGTGTACAGCCTGATTTAATCAGACTCTTACCTATTGTTGCAACCTCTGACATAAAGACACGTCGGATGGAATTCGCAACCCTGTATAAATAAGACATGTGGAAGAATGAATGTGATACTTTAGACAATAGCAGTCTCTTGTAATAAGAATATGATCTAGCAGCAAGCCCTCCATGTCGTCGAGCACCACGACCCCAGATAAGAGCCAGGAGAGTCGATGGTTTAAGCCCCGCTGCGCCATCCTTGCAAGCCAACTAACTTTAGCTAGTAAGTCACACGTCTGTTTCCATTGCTACTTATTAATTCACGTACAACGATTAAAACATTTACAGCTGTGGTTATCAAGTTTATCGCAGGCGCGCTAACATTGGCTACCCTATCGCAAGCAAGCTAACAACTTTTTGATAATCAGTTGAATGATTACTCACGACAGGTCGGTGTTCTCAATGACAAATTTTACATTCTCATCCGTCAGTTCTGTGATCTTCACTATTGGCTGGTTAGCATACGGCATGGTTAACGTATAAGAAAAGCAATTTACATAAAAGTTTACACGTCTTGTCGGTCTAAAACAACGCCACCGGGAAGGCCTCAAATTGCTTACCGCTTATTGGCCAAAATAAATCAATAAAGTCTGATTGGTCAGTCTTGGGGGGCGGGTTCTTTTTAACATCCGGGTCACACCCCCGTGACGTCTGGAAATATGTTCTAAAAAAAATAAAATAATTACACCAAGATAAAATCCATGCAGTGCTAACTCATTGTAGGAACTCCTAGGGATAGGTGTTAATACACAGGATATATCTAATATAGATCTGTTTCTTAGTTGACACATTCCGATTATCCTTATCCTAAATCAATTTGGGTGAAAAAAAAGAAGAAAATTGTTCTGTTGTAATTAATCTGTCATTTATTTAGGAACTCTCAATGGAGCCAAACAAAAATGTTTCAAATACAATCACATTTTTGTGTCCTTTATACAAAAGGGATAGGAGTGGGCGTGAGGGAAAACCGTTTTAAACACAAACTCCTGACTGCCAGAGATCAGAGGGGATGGTGGAACAGAAATAGCCATCTTGTTTCACCATCTCTGGTTAATTCCGGTTAGATTTTTCAGCTGAAAAATAGAGAAATCTCCAGTCACTACTAAACACACAAAATACAATTGGAACTAAACAAATAAAGTGCCTGGTATTATCATTAAAACAATGCAGAATTTTGGAGAAAAAAATCCACCTAAGGTTACAAGCAATGAGGCTGTGCGTGTTCAAGACACAGATACAACATATCTTCACAATGCCTAGAGAAGCGTTTAAGCTGTCAATGTTATAATAATCCTTTTCTGTGCATCTCAAACATGCATATTCTCTCTAGCATCCTCACCGTAACAGCAGCTCCCATAAGCCCCTGCACCACTGCTTCTCCTGTAGATGCCGCCTACAGGACACAATAGCAAAAGAGATGTCAAATACACGTATTGAGTTCCCTTAATATAGGTTGCATACTAGTGAGGTCTTTCTAATGATTTATACATTTTACATTTCATTACTGGTGACCATTTACCTATACCACTGTTCAAAAGTTTGGGGTCACTTAGAAATGATTGTTTTTGAAAGAAAAGCACTTTTTGCCCATTTAAAATAACATCAAATTGATCAGAAATACAGTGCAGACATGGTTAATGTTGTAAATGACTATTGTAGCTGGAAACGGCAGATTTATTTTTAATAGAATATCTACATAGGCGTACAGAGACCCATTATCAGCAACCATCACTCCTGTGTAACAATGGCACGTTGTTAGCTAATCCAAGTTTATCATTTTAAAAGGCTAATTGATCATTAGAAAGGCTTTCTAATGATCATTTAGCCTTTTAAAATAACTTGGGTTAGCTAACACAACGTGCCATTGGAACGAAATTTCAGCCGTTTCCAGATTCAATAGTCATTTACAACATTAAATGTCTACACTGTATTTCTGATCAATTTGATGTAAATTTAATGGACAAAAAATGTACTTTTCTTTCAAAAACAAGAACATTTATAAGTGACCCCAAACTTTGAACGGTAGTGTATATTAAGAGACTATACACAGACTGAGGAAATGGTACCTGTTTGGCGGCGTCGGCCATGTTGACAATATCCTGGATGCGGTTGTCAAGGAAGTTCCAGGTGTCCTGAAAGTCTTCTGAGGAGTCCTGTACCATCACCAGCTCTGTGGTGTTATAGATCCCTGTCAGTACAGCTCGTTTTGTATACCAGTTCAACTGAGATGGGAACAGAGGGTAAACTGAAAAAATTGGATTTTGATAAACAGACACAGCATAGTGGTTGTTGACAGACTACACTAAAACCTTCATCATGATGGAAATATAAGTATTTGGATTAGACAAATGTCAGTAGCACACACATGTAAAATAGGGATATTATAAAGCATAGGAGATGGATTAAAGGAGTAAACTGTGCTAAGAGGGAGAGGTGGTGAGTAGTAACCTTTGCAGAGGCAGGCCAGATAGTATGAGGTGATGATGAAAGGGGGTGAGGAAGACATGGGGAAAGGGGTACTTAGGCTAAGGGGATCGACTCACATCTGTGGAGCGGTCTCCAGCATAGTACCAGATATCATCCACCAGGGTGGAGAGGTGCTTCAGACTGTTTGGTATGTTGTGTGGCAGAAACAGAATACTCAAAGCCTGGAGAAAGGGAGATGTACTTTAATCAGCAGAAAAAACAGATGTTACAGAGTGTAATATATATTTTTAATATAATTGGGAGAGACTAAGAATGTGGATGGCAGTGATACATTTCTTCTAAGTAAGCTGTATGGCACATTTGTGCACAGCTCATAATGGCTGGAACTGAGAAAATGGAATTGCATCAAACACATGGAAACCATTTGTTTGATACCACTCCAACTATTCCGCTCCAACCACTACCACAAGCCAGTTCTCCCCAACTAAGGTGCCACCAACCTCCTGTGGTGTACAGGTGTAATAAATGGTTGCCTCTATTAGTGTGTCAAGAAGACGTTACAAGATTAGGCTACCTTATATCAAGGAGAAGCTTGAACTGGTTCAAGGTGAGGGGATTAACTGTCAGTTGTCAAGGTCTAGGGCACATAGGGCCCAATTATTATCCTGTGTTGTGTGCAAGATACCTGTGGCCAATTATTTATGTATGGGGTCAACATCCTCAATCTGGTTTCCACTGCATCCCTAAGAAACTCAGCAGTTTTCTTTGGTCTGCAAGAAATTCTGCGGTTAACACATGCTCACATACAGTGGGGCAAAAAAGTATTTAGTCAGCCACCAATTGTGCAAGTTCTCCCACTTAAAAAGATGAGAGGCCTGTAATTTTCATCATAGGTACACTTCAACTATGACAGACAAAATGAGAAAAAAAATCCAGAAAATCACATTGTAGGATTTTTAATTAATTTATTTGCAAATTATGGTGGAAAATAAGTATTTGGTCAATAACAAAAGTTTCTCAATACTTTGTTATATACCCTTTGTTGGCAATGACAGAGGTCAAACGTTTTCTGTAAGTCTTCACAAGGTTTTCACACACTGTTGCTGGTATTTTGGCCCATTCCTCCATGCAGATCTCCTCTAGAGCAGTGATGTTTTGGGGCTGTTGCTGGGCAACACGGACTTTCAACTCCCTCCAAAGATTTTCTATGGGGTTGAGATCTGGAGACTGGCTAGGCCACTCCAGGACCTTGAAATGCTTCTTACGAAGCCACTCCTTCGTTGCCCGGGCGGTGTGTTTGGGATCATTGTCATGCTGAAAGACCCAGCCACGTTTCATCTTCAATGTCCTTGCTGATGGTAGGCTTTGTTACTTTGGTCCCAGCTCTCTGCAGGTCATTCACTAGGTCCCCCCGTGTGGTTCTGGGATTTTTGCTCACCGTTCTTGTGATCATTTTGACCCTACGGGGTGAGATCTTGCGTGGAGCCCCAGATCGAGGGAGATTATCAGTGGTCTTGTATGTCTTCCATTTCCTAATAATTGCTCCCACAGTTGATTTCTTCAAACCAAGCTGCTTACCTATTGCAGATTCAGTCTTCCCAGCCTGGTGCAGGTCTACAATTTTGTTTCTGGTGTCCTTTGACAGCTCTTTGGTCTTGGCCATAGTGGAGTTTGGAGTGTGACTGTTTGAGGTTGTGGACAGGTGTCTTTTATACTGATAACAAGTTCAAACAGGTGCCATTAATACAGGTAACGAGTGGAGGACAGAGGAGCCTCTTAAAGAAGAAGTTACAGGTCTGTGAGAGCCAGAAATCTTGCTTGTTTGTAGGTGACCAAATACTTATTTTCCACCATAATTTGCAAATTAATTAATTAAAAATCCTACAATGTGATTTTCTGGATTTTTTCTGTCATAGTTGAAGTGTACCTATGATGAAAATTACAGGCCTCTCTCATCTTTTTAAGTGGGAGAACTTGCACAATTGGTGGCTGACTAAATTATTTTTTGCCCCACTGTACATACCAATAACATACATGTTTAAATCCTAACTGCAATATCATTCTTCCACCTGCTAATTTTAGCGTGAGGGAACTTACTCTGCCTGACCAAGTTGGACCTGATTGTGATGCTCTGCCAGTTGCTCTGTTAGCTGGGTATTGGACTGAGCGATGAAGTGCAGGACCAGTTCCCCTGCCCCATTCTGGAACATTCCACTGGAGGCTGCTGAGAGACCCAGGGTCTGCTCAGAGGAAAACAGTAATAGGAAAGCAACAATTATATTTAGTCACATTACCTTAACCTCTCCATCCACACAACTACAGTGAATCCAACTTCCCTAAACTCACTAACCTCAGCTCCTGCTGAAATGGCTTCAACAGTCCAACCATGTAGTGGGACAAAGTCCAGCGCAGCGTTAAGGATGCGCGCTTGTAGTTGCTCCTCTGTTTCATAGTCTTCTCCTTTTTCTCCACTCTGGTCTACATAACTGCACCATCAAATCAAAGTTTATTTGTCACGTGTGCTGAATACAACAGGTGTAGTAGACCTTACAGTGAAATGCTTACTTACAGGCTCTAACCAATAGTGCAAAAAAGGTATTAGGTGAACAATAGGTAAGTAAAGAAATAAAAACAGTAAAAAGACAGTGAAAAATAACAGTAGCGAGGCTATATACAGTAGCGAAGCTACATACAGACACCGGTTAGTCAGGCTGATTGAGGTAGTATGTACATGTAGATATGGTTAAAGTGACTATGCATATGATGGACAGAGAGTAGCAGTAGCGTAAAAGAGGGGTTGGTGGGTGGTGGGACACAATGCAGATAGCCCGGTTAGCCAATGTGCGGGAGCACTGGTTGGTCGGGCCAATTGAGGTAGTATGTACATGGATGTATAATTAAAGTGACTATGCATATATGATAAACAGAGTAGCAGCAGCGTAAAAGGGACACAATGTAAATAGTCCGGGTAGCCATTTGATTAGCTGTTCAGGAGTCTTATGGCTTGGGGGTAAAAACTGTTGAGAAGCCTTTTTGTCCTAGACTTGGCACTCCGTTACCGCTTGCCATGCGATAGTAGAGAGAACAGTCTATGACTGGGGTGGCTGGGGTCTTTGACAATTTTTAGGGCCTTCCTCTGACACCGCCTGGTGTAGAGGTCCTGGATGGCAGGTAGCTTAGCCCCAGTGATGTACTGGGCCGGACGCACTACCCTCTGTAGTGCATTGCGGTCGGAGGCCGAGCAATTGCCGTACCAGGCAGTGATGCAACCAGTCAGGATGCTCTCGATGTTGCAGCTGTAGAATCTTTTGAGGATCTCAGGACCCATGCCAAATCTTTTTAGTTTCCTGAGGGGGAATAGGCTTTGTCGTGCCCTCTTCACGATCATCTTGGTGTGTTTGGACCAATCTAGTTTGTTGGTGATGTGGACACCAAGGAACTTGAAGCTCTCAACCTGCTCCACTACAGCCCCGTCAATGAGAATGGGGATGTGCTCGGTCCTCCTTTTCCTGTAGTCCACAATCATCTCCTTATTCTTGGTTACATTGAGGGATAGGTTGTTATTCTGGCACCACCCGGCCAGGTCTCTGATCTCCCTATAGGCTGTCTCGTCGTTGTCGGTGACGTTGTTGTCGTTGTTGTGTCGTCTGCAAACTTAATGATGGTGTTGGAGTCGTGCCTGGCCATGCAGTCGTGGGTGAACAGGGAGTACAGGAGGGGACTGAGCACGCACCCCTGGAGGGCTCCAGTGTTGAGGATTAGCATGGCAGATGTGTTGCTACCTACCCTCACAACCTGGGGCGGCCCATCAGGAAGTGCAGGATCCAGATGCAGAGGGAGGTGTTTAGTCCCAGGATCCTTAGCTTAGTGATGAGCTTTGAGGGCACAATGGTGTTGAATGCTGAGCTGTAGTCAATGAATAGCATTCTCACATAGGTGTTCCTTTTGTCCAGGTGGGAAAGGGCAGTGTGGAGTGCAATAGAGATTGCATCATCTGTGGATCTATTTGGGCAGTATGCAAATTGGAGTGGGTCTAGGGTTTCTGGGATAATGGTGTTGATGTGAGCCATGATCAGCCTTACAAAGCACTTCATGGCTACGGACGTGAGTGCTACGGGTCTGTAGTCATTTAAGCAGGTTGTCTTTGTGTTCTTGGGCACAGGGACTATGGTGGTATTACAGACTCAATCAGGGACATGTTGAAAATGTCAGTGAAGACACCTGCCAGTTAGTCAGCACATGCCCGGAGCACACGTCCTGGTAATCCGTCTGACCCCGCAGCCTTGTGTATGTTGACCTGTTTAAAGGTCTTACTCACGTCGGCTATGGAGAGCGTGATCACACAGTCGTCCGGAACAGCTGATGCTCTCATGCATGCCTCAGTGTTGCTTGCCTCGAAGCGAGCATAGAAGTGATTTAGTTTGTCTGGTAGGCTTGTGTCACTGGGCAGCTCTCGGCTGTGCTTCCCTCTGTAATAGTTTGCAAGCCCTGCCACACAAGACGAGCGTCGGAGCTGGTGTAGTATGATTCAGTCTTAGCCCTGTATTGACGCTTTGCCTGTTTGATGGTTCGTCGCAGGGCATAGCAGGATTTCTTGTAAGCTTCCGGGTTAGAGTCCCGCACCTTGAAAGCGGCAGCTCTACCCTTTAGCTCAGTGCAGATGTTGCCTGTAATCCATGGCTTCTGGTTGGGGTTTGTACGTACAGTCACTGTGGGGACGACGTCCTTGATGCACTTATTGATAAAGCCAGTGACTGATGTTGTGTACTCCTCAATGTCATCGGAAGAATACTGGAACATGTTCCAGTCTGTGATAGCAAAACAGTCCTGTAGTTTAGCATCTGCTTCATCTGACCACTTTTTTTATAGACCGAGTCACTGGTGCTTCCTGCTTTAATTTTTGCTTGTAAGCAGGAATCAGGAGGATAGAGTTGTAGTCGGATTTACCAAATGGAGGGCGAGGGAGAGCTTTGTACGCGTCTCTGTGTGTGGAGTACAGGTGGTCTAGAATTTTTTTCCCTCTGGTTGCACATTTAACATGTTGATAGAAATTTGGTAGAACCGATTTAAGTTTCCCTGCATTAAAGTCTCCGGCCACTAGGAGCACCGCCTCTGGGTGAGTGGTTTCCTGTTTGCTTATTTCCTTATACAGCTGACTGAGTGCGGTCTTAGTGCCAGCATCTGTCTGTGGTGGTAAATAAAAAACCACGAGGAGTATAGCTGAAAACTCTCTAGGCAGGTAGTGTGGCCTGCAATTTATCACAATATACTCTACTTCAGGCGAGCAAAATCTAGAGACTTCCTTAGATTTCATGCACTGCTGTTTACAAATATGCACAGACCCCCCCCCTCATCTTACCGGTGTGTGCTGTTCTATCTTGCCGGTGCAGCGTATATCCCGCTAGCTGAATATCCATGTCGTCATTCAGCCACAATTCCGTGAAACATAGGATATCACAGTTTTTGATGTCCCGTTGGTAGGATATTCGTGATCGTACCTCGTCTCATTTATTGTCCAATGATTGTACGTTGGCGAGTAATATTGACGGTAACGGCAGCTTTCCCACTCGCCTCCTGCGGGTCCTCACGAGGCATCCCGCTCTGTGTCCTCTATACCGGCGTCTCCTCCTCTTGCAAATAACGGGGATGTTGGCCCTGTCTGGTGTTTGGAGAATGTCCTGTGCTTCCTGCTTGTTGAAGAAAAAAATCTTAGTCTAATCCGAGGTGAGTGATCGCTGTTCTGATATCCAGAAGCTCTTTCTTGCCGTAAGATACGGTTGCAGAAACATTATGTACAAAATAAGTTACAAATAACGTGAAAAAAACCAGAGAGAACACAGCATAGACGGTTGGCATACACACGTCAGAAGTAACTTAAGAACAAAATGACAATGTTGTTCCAGTTGCAATGTAATCTCTCGCGGACAGATGCACGTAACAAATAGTAGCATCTGTCAATTGGAACTTTGTTCTGGTACTCACGATTTTCCAGGTGTGGCCAATAGACTGGCTGAGAGTTACGGTTTAGACGGGTGGAGATTTCACTAATCTCGTTAGTACATTTTCTAACATGTCTCCCCCCAGAACTTATTCGAGCATCTGACACACTAAAGATGTTAGTTCTGGGTGTCCAAGATTAGCAGCAATGCCACAATGTGTTATGGTAATGTTATGCATTGGTAAGGTGTGTAAGTGTCAGTTTGCAGTATCATCCTAACCTGATGTTGGGCTGGGGAGCCTCCTCAGCAGCAGCTTCCTGCGTTGATGTGGCTGTGTCATGTTCAGATGGGTGAGCTTGATAATGCTCGTGGAAGGTTGTAGTCGGGGATGCGGTGGAGGATGGAGGGACTGGGATGGACTTGTCCTTGTCCTCCTGAAGCCGAAGTTCAGCACAGTGCAAGCCTCGTCTCAGGCCATTACACTGGGGACTGGATGTTTTTGGAACTACCACTAGAATAAATAATCAGAGAAAGATGCTGTAATTATGTTCATACTGAAACTTTGCATCCTGTGTCCTGAGCACATGTATTAGCCTAACTTATACTGAACAAAAATATAAATGCAACAATTTCAAATATTTTACAGAGTTAGTTCATATAAGTCCGTTTAAGTAAATAAATAAATTAGGCCCTAATTTATGGATTTCACATGACTGGGAATACAGATAACTTCAAAAAAAGGTAGGGGCGTGGATCAGAAAACCAGTCAGTATCTGGTGTGACCACCATTTCCCTCTAGAAGCGTGACATCTCCTTCGCATAGAGTTGATCAGGCTGTTGTCCCACTCCTTTTCAATGGCTGTGCAAAGTTGCTGGATACTGTTGGGAACACGCTGTCGTACACGTCAATCCAGAGCATCCCAAACATGCTCATTGGGTGACATGTCTGGTGCGTATGCAGGCCATGGAAGAACTGGGACATTTTCAGCTTCTAGGAATTGTGTACAGATCCTTGCGACATGGGGCTGTGCATTATCATGCTGAAAGCGGCAGATGAATGGCACGACAATGGGCCTCATGATCTCGTCGCGGTATCATTCAAATTGCCATCGATAAAATACAATTGTGTTTGTTGTCTGTAACATATGCTTGCCCATACCATAACCCCACTGCCACCATCGGGCACTCTGTTCACAACGTTGACATCAGCAAACCGCTCGCCTACACAAAACCATACATGTGGTCTGCGGTTGGACGTACTGCCAAATTCTCTAAAACAATTTTGGACGTGCCTCATTGTAGAGAAATTAATATTAAATTCTGGCAACAGCTCTGGTGGACATTCCTGCTGTCAAGCATGCCAATTGCACCCTCCCTCAATTTTAGACATCTGTGGCATTGTGTTGTGACAACTGCATGAGTGGCATTTGAATGGCCTTTTGTCCCCAGCACAAGGTGCACCTGTGTAATAATCATGCCATTTAATCAGCTTCTTATTTACAATGATGGCCTACCCCGGGCCAAACCCTAACAACGCTGGGCCAAATGTGCGCCACCCTATGGGACTCCCAATCGCGGCCGGTTGTGATACAGCCTGGAATCGAACCAGGGTCTGTAGTGACGCCTCTAGCACTGAGAAGCAGTGCCTTAGCCTGCTTGGCAAAGGAGAAATGCTCAATAACAGGGACGTAAACAAATCCGTGCACAACATTTTAGAGAAAAGCTTTTTGTGCGAAATAAAATGTCTGGGATATTTTATTTCAGCTCGTGAAACGTGGGACCAACACTTTATATTTTTTGTTCAGTATAGTTGCCAAATAATGGGTGGGGGAGTCCCTATGTAGCTAGGTAGTTTGTGAAAACACAAGCAGGCTGACTGGACTCGCCAACCTCTCACAATTTAAGGGGTCAATTATTGCATGTTAACGTTGCAATGAAGAGCTAAAATACTTGCAGTTGTGATAACTAAGTTAAATGTTTTCTTGCGCTGAGATGTAGCTTGCCAACATTATGTAACCTAATTCTGTCCTTCATTATCACCTTCTCCGATAAGTATGTTCCCATTGGTTGGCTAGCTAGCTAGTTAGCAAGCTCTCTTGCGATTTAGACCTAAATCAATCTACACGATTACCAGAAACAAATTCCTGAGCTAATGTCTAGACTAAGACCAACTAGCAAGTCTTGGCTCACCGCTGCCAAGACATCGAAGGGCTCTTCCAACTCGAAGTCCTTGTAGCAGCGCCGCCATATCTAGCTGCTAACTGTTTTTGTAGATATCGGAGGCGTCATTTTTACGCGCCTCTCTTTTAGCAGCACGTAAGTCGAATATTTCCCAGTTGTTTTGAACGAGGCAATTGTTTTGACCGGAGAGGTAAGTTAGTAAGCAGGTGATCTAACTTTGACCGAAACCCTTTTGCCCTATTTAATGTTCAGAATTCTCAAAGTGAAAGCGGAATTACTACACGTTTTGTTGAGTTTGCATAGATTTTGATTTGAACGTTTTAGCTTATACTAGCTAGCGTTAATGTACTTCTATGTCACGCCGTTACTAGCTGGGTGGTTGTCACAAAACAATTACACGAGGCGATAAGACCAATATAATTTATAGAACACAAGTTGGTTACATATGCTTGATGGTGTCTGTTTGACTGGTAGTAGCGTCGTTTGCCAGAAACGTTTTTGGTTTCTAGTCGGTTCTAGAATATTACACATTCCATGTGTGTTTATTATGAGGTTGGGCTCTAGCCCTGAACTACAGAGACACTAACATTAATCCTGATGTATGTGTAACTGATGCAAGGTGCTGGCTGTAACTAGTCCTGAAAATGTGAAATCCTAACATAAATCAGTAAAGCATTGTGTATTATTTCTGTTTAGCAATCATTCAGGTCATGTGACTGCTGCTATCAGGGTGGTTTAGTCAAATGTCATCTATTATATTGACAAGATAGTCGAGTGACCGCTCTAACAATGGAAATGCATGTCCTCAAAGATGGAAGGCGAGATCAGTGATGTGGCAGATACGCGTGTGAATAACAGGCGCACAACTCCAATATAAAGTTGCCGAAATGCCACACGCGTCAACTTATATCACTGCATTCGTAACAACCTAGCCATTACGAAGCATATTTTCGATCAAATAAGCCCCACGTAGCAAATTAGCAATACATGTTTTAATTGACCTGCATAAAAAAAAGACTAAAGGGAAAGGGGGGTACCTAGTCAGCTGTACAACTGAATGCGTTGAACTGAAATGTGTCTTCCGCATTTAACCCAACCCGTCTGAATCGGAGGTGCGCGGGGCTGCCTTAAATCGACATCCACGTCTTCGGCGCCCTGAGAACAGTGTACAAGGACAGCTTTTGGATTCAGTAAACCCTATTGCTTCGTGTCTAACCCTGGTCTAGTAAAACTCCTGTCTCCCTGCTGTGTTATCAGCAGGATGTCCACCCACTCAGATAAGTCAAGTCTGATAGGAGAAGCTGTCCTGTGGTGGTTTCTTTAGTCGATTTTAAATTACATTGAATGAATTGATTGCTGCTTTGCAGGAGGACATGGCAGACCTTTGTGTGAAGGCAGGAGATAAGGTGCTTTTGGTGTGGAGCCAGCCTTCGTCCCCAACAACCCTGAAGGAGCTGGCAGAGAGTCTAGGGGCCATGGTTGGCACCGATGGCCGAGTGTTCCTGGAGAATAATGAAAGACTTATAATGTGTAAGTTTATTATCTATGCGTATTCACCTGTAATTTGTTTATTTTGATTTAACTAGGCAAGTCAGTTAAGAACAAATTATTATTTACAATGACTGCCTACACCGGCCAAACTCGGATGATGCTTGACCAATTGTGCTCGGACCTATGGGACTCTCAATCACGGCCGGTTGTGATACAGTCTGGATTCGAACCAGGTTGTCTGTAGTGACGCCTCTAGCACTGAGATGCAGTGCCTTAGACCGCTGCGCCACTCAGGAGCCCATAACTCCACCCCTACTTACATGTACACTTCACCTCTACCTACATGTACAGATGACCTGGACTAACCTGTACCCCCGCACATTGACTCGTTACCCCCTGTATATAGCCTCGTTAATGTTGTTTTATTCTGTTACTTTTTATAATTTTTTACTTTAGTTTATTTGGTAAATATTTTCTTAACTCTTCTTGAACTGCTTGTAAGTAAGCATTTCTCGGTAAGGTCTACACATGTTGTATTCGGCACATGTGACAAATAAAGTTTGATTTGAAGTGACACTCATTCACCTGAGGATCTGTTACAACACTTGGCCTATGCTTGTTCTTAAACCCATGCATTGACATGTGGGTCGTTCCACCTCAAAAAGCACAAGAAAGAGGATTTTGACACCCACCATCTCAGATTGTTTTACGAATTCGTTTCTGTAGTTAGAAACAGATAATATGAGCTTTCCTGCAACATTATTTTGTTGAAATATAATCTATAAGAAATTAAGCTACTTGATTGCACCCAAATTGCCAATCTTTTAATTATAGGATTCCTGTCATGTTCAATAAATATATTAAATAACATCTGATTTGGACCCCCCCAGAAAATGTAACAATGAGTAAGACATGAGGATTACAAAGATATGGTCAAAAGCCACCCACGGACCCCCCCACACCCCACGCCAATCACATCCCACGCCAATACACCCCACTCCAATCCCACCCCAACAACCAGTATCCAGTATCAGTTCTCTATGTCTAACAAGTAGTATGGAGCTGCAGCTCTGAGTATTGTTTTTTCGTGTTATGTAATGTATTCCCAGTGAATTTGGTGATGTTTTTCCCTCCCTGTCGTTAGGTTTATGTCCCATCCTACATCCTGATATTACTAGGTTCTGACCACTAGATGATGCTGTTCTGTATTATTTTTTTGTTGGTATGACAGCAATCCATGCTTTCAAAAGCTACCTTTTTAGCATTTGTGGCACAAATCCAATGCAAGTTAGTAGCTAGGTTTCCAACCAATTTAGCGACAGATTTCCATGCAAATATTTTAGAATCCGCATAAAGAAAATATGCGCATTTTCCCAGCAGTGGTGTATCCACCAAACGGACTTGTTGTTAAAAATCAGTGTGTGACGACGTAAGGCTACATGTACCGAATAAAAATCAAAAGTTCAAATGTGTTTCCAAAACTCTCCCGATTTAGTTTTTATCACAAACTGTTGCGTTAAATAGCAAATGTGTCTACTACTCTGGTCTTGGCACGTGCGCTCTAGGCATCATTTTGCAGATAACTTACTGTAGGGTATTCTACATGATGAGATTATTATTTTGTCAAATGGCAGTCAAGCATCAATTATCATGTCATCAGAATAAGACCCTCAATATGTATTTGAAAGGAGCTTCAAGATCACCATGTACTTTCACCATCGTGAAGTTCATCTATTTCATCTGTAGCCTAATAAACTGCATGGTTTCCCGAATTGTAGTGGGAGGACCACACAACATATCATCGCGTAAATCCAAGTTTACTTCAATATGATGGTTATTATATAAATATTTGCCCATAAAAGCGCTTCCACCGCCATTCTCGCATAATTCATTTAACCGACACAAAAAGATCCCACCAGGTCGAACGAACAAATTCTGTTGGCATTTAAACAATTGTACCTAAACGTCCTGTTTCCATCACAGCTGTCATGATTAAAAAAAAAAATACGGTATGACTTTAATCGCATAAAAACTGTGGATGGAAACATGGTTAATGGTACCTAATATTAGCAGTTTCACGCTT
The DNA here is from genome assembly GCF_016432855.1 of Salvelinus namaycush. Lineage (NCBI taxonomy): Eukaryota > Metazoa > Chordata > Actinopteri > Salmoniformes > Salmonidae > Salvelinus > Salvelinus namaycush. The sequence goes on along the minus strand of NC_052315.1, from coordinate 22,876,604 downwards.
CATGTCCAAATCATCCTAAAGTATCTTACAACATATTTTATAACTAACTCGATAGCAAAAATGCTATTATAGGTAACTTTGACTTGCATTGGATTTGTGCCACAAATGCAAAAAAGTTGGAGTTTGGCGAAGTAAACAAAACCAAAGCATGGGTTGCTGTCATAACTTGTCCATAAACTGCTTACAGGGTAAGGAAACCGATATGTAATTTTCCCTTTAACATTGAGCGGGGGGTTTAAAAAAAAATATTTAAGAAATTACCTACTAGCAGGAACAGCACCATCTAGTGGTCAGAATATCAGGATGTAGGATAGGACATAACCCTAACGGCTCCGTACTACATACAGTACCTGTCAGACATAGAGAACTGATACGGTATACTCGTTGTTGGGGTGGGTTTGGCGTGGGGGGTCCGAGCTGGTGGGTGTCATGGGAGTGAACAACCCATGTCTGATATGTCTAGCTATATATACTTGTTATAAGGGCATCGGATTGTACAATTTTATGAACTACTTGCTCTTTTCTCTCCTTTCCTCAGCTTCACATGCAGCATCAAGCTACGACTGGGTCCTCTCAAGTGTACTCTCTGACAGCTTTTCTGTCCACACCTCAGAGACACTAGCAGAGATGGCCAGAGTGATCAAACCTGATGGAAAACTAGTGCTTGAAGAACCTGTTACAGGTAAGAAGGTGGAGAGTGCAAAGTGTTTGAGTGTCCTGGTCATGATTGAGGACACATAGTAAAGGACTCAGATTCTTGACACCTGTCCTTGTTCTTAGGAACTGATCACCAAAAAGTGAGGACTGCTGAGAAGCTTATATTAGCCTTGAAGTTGTCTGGCCTGGTGTCAGTGACTGAGGTGAGTAAACCAGCACTGGAATGTCATAGATTCACTCCTCCAGGCACTGTGTACTCTACTAATTTTTGCTTTACCAACATTGACAGGTCAGTAAAGAACCCCTGACCCCAGAGGTTGTGTCTGCCCTGAAGACATTCACAGGCTTCCAGGGTAACACTCTATGCAGGGTGCGCATGTCTGCTTCTAAACCCAACTTTGAAGTGGGCTCTTCAAGCCAGCTTTCCTTTGGGAAAAAGACCTCAAAACCAGGTATGTGGAGTTCTCCTTCCTTCTGTTAACATTTCATACAATTCCTCCTGGCCCTGGTCTCCTTTGAAAATGTAATTGATTTTGTTTCAGTAGACAAACCTGTACTTGACCCCAATGCTGCGAAGGCGTGGACCCTGTCAGCCAATGACATGGATGATGATGATGTGGTGAGTGATTGATTTGTGTATTTAAAAAATATATATTTCTCTGATGGTGATTCTCAATATGCCCCTCCCTCGTCTTTTCTTCTCAGGACCTGGTAGATTCAGATACGCTGTTGGATGCAGATGACTTTAAGAAGCCAGACGCAGCCTCCCTCAAAGCGCCCTCCTGTGGTGACGGGACCACAAAGAAAAAGAAGGCTTGCAAGAACTGGTAAGAAACACCCATCCTCTTTCTTTGGTTACAGAAAAGAGGGCTCACCCATACACCAACAAGTTAGCTGGCATCATCACCAAGAGACAAGTGATAAAGTTCAACTGATTATTGAATATCTCTAGTGCAAATATGGTGATAATCACACATGGTTGCTTGTATCATAACTATTCTCTTGTAAATGTCCCCCACAATGAAATTGGGGAGGCGACTGTGGATCTGTCTCCAGATTGAAAATGCTAACTTTGAAAGGTCACACCCCTCACCCTGTTTGACCGTAAGTCATGAAATTCAGTACATAGGGCCCTCCCCGCAAGGAACACATTTGCCTCAGGGATCCATAAGGTCAGATTTTCCACAATTTTACATTTTGTGGGAAAAAACGATACTCTGCTGGCACCAAATGAGTGGTATATGGAATCTATGGACAACGGTCTCTCAATGTAATATTTTCCTGAATAGTACCTGGCCACTATTGACCAATAAACATGGGTGTGTTCTGGCACGAATGCATATAAATCAGTCAAGGATATTCATATTGTAACACAATTTTGGTGAAAACACTCAACGCTATAACAAGCCATGAACATGTTTATCTGTTTGACTCAGTGCTGAAATATGAGTCTAGCAAACCCACGCATTATCCAACACAACTGGCCTGAATGATGCTTCTTGCCATAGAGATCCGTCATTTACAAAATGACACTTAGCCCAAGGGGTCGCTGCATCATTTGTGGGGGACAGCATGCTTACTGTTGCCTTGTTTGTCATTACTCCTATGTAGCTCTTGTGGTCTTGCTGAGGAGTTGGAACAGGAGAGCAAGGGTTCCAAGACAATCAGCCAGCCCAAGTCCGCCTGTGGAAGTGTGAGTGTCACTCTTTGCCCATATGCAACCACCATGGCTCTGTCAACACCAGCATCTTTGTGAAGCCAGTTTAATTGTTGACCTGTATTTCAGTGTTACCTGGGTGATGCCTTCCGATGTGCCAGCTGTCCGTACATTGGGATGCCTGCCTTCAAACCTGGGGAGAAGATTGTACTAGCCAACACAGGGCTAAATGATGCCTAGGAACAACCACAATATATACTTTCTGGAATATCGCATTATTTACATTCCTTACATCATTCTAACCTCCCACCCCCTGGAGTCCATGGCCAATGCCAGGTTCTCACCGAGATGGTCAGAATGGCCCTTCTACAAGAGCAAAAAGCAGGTAGAGTTTGAAGTAAATGTATTGGGAGTAGCGAAACATTACTGAATCGATCCAGGTTACAGGCTTATTTGACCATGTGAAAACTGTTCCTGGACATATCATACAATGAAGATTTCACAGGGCACTCACCATATTTCAACGTACAGGTGTCCATAATAAATGTCAGTTCAATTAACCATCTATTGTTTTCTACAAAAAGTGTTAGTCTATTTTCAGGATTTCCCATTTAATAAGTAATTTACAGATTCAATGACAATTTTTCAATCATGACCTGTTTATATATTCACTTTCACACTTAAAAGCACAAGAATACAGTATAAAACAAACACCATCCATCAGTATTTGGTTTTACTAGAGTAATTTGGGGCTGTATTTGCAATGTCTGTCCTCTTTATAGAAGCCAACCCAGAGATGTCCAGTTTCATGTGTACCACTACAGATCACTGTGAGGCAACTGTGAAGTCCATTTTGATATCCCCAATGCTGGGTTCAAAGGTGAAACTATAAGACACTGAGGCCCTTCCATCCCCTGAGCTCTCCCATGGGGACCTGAAGAAGTACACGCCTTGTTTCCGATGGAGACTCCATTCACAGGCACCCTACAGGGGAACAAGAGGGGTTAATTTACTATTCAACTGTATAGAACCATTTTGGATCAGTGAATTTATTTAACCTTTATCAGGGATTCATACTGAATTACAGAAAAATACAAATTGCAATACATTAGTAGTATTGAATGAGTGATGTTAGTACCTCTTCACTGACTGGTCTTGTCAGGCCCATGCTAACTTTGATGTCATCATTCAGTTGGTACTCCATCCACAGGGCCACACCATGGCAACGTCCCCTCCTGTACAGAAACACAAATGGTGTTAGGGACCATTTGGAATGCTGTTATTTGAGATTGTTCTCTGGCTAGGAGATAATGACAATTTACTTACCGGTATGAGAAAGAGAGAAAAAATTCTGAGCCCATACCTCGTAAATGGTAGTGATCCCTGACATCTGATTGGCTGTTCAGGAACACACTGTAGGAAGTCAAAGGTCATGACAGCTCTGGGCTGGGTCAGGGCCCGACACGGGTACTCCCATAGAGGCTGTGGCTCGGCCTCATGGGACTCACGGAAATCCAGAGACTGCTGCGTGGGGAGCGTTAAAAAGGTGCACTGCTGTGAGAAAGCTAATGAATAGACTAGAGCAGTGCCCATTGCTATCTTTGATCACATTGATAAAGTGTATTTTTCTCCAAATGAAATTATGTCCATTCACTTAACGGTAGTTTAAGTACATATTGAAAGAGGTGGATTCTAACCTGAACCATCTCATCCATAGGTCCAACATCAAAGCCTTCACATGTACCACAAGGAGCTCTTATCCTCCACAGATCCTGAGTGAATGAGAGAGGCACACAAGTTCAAAAGTTTACTTTTCATTTTACTACAGATACCAATATCTCTTACCTGAAACTCCACAGCGACCATGCACAGAATGGCAGAGCAAGGCAAGATGGTGGCATTGGGTGTCAGCAGACGGACCAGGGCAGTACGACAGTACCAGAAGTACAGGGAGTGCCAGGGCAGAAGACTGGTGCTGAAGTAGGGCTCACCTATCAACACTGATATCTAGGGGACACATGAATCAAATAGAAAGCAGTAGAAAAGAGTAACAACTTTTACAAGTGTAAAATAGTTTTTGTAAAGACACTGTTCAGGGGATTCTAATACTGTATATCATATACAGATCACCCCCAAACAGTGTTACTGTTAATACCTGTTCCCCCGCCAGGTCAGTACTGGACAGCTGGTCAGGACGAATCCCCAGAATCTGAACTCCTCCTCTCATGGAGTTGGCATTCAGCACCTACAGCGATATACACATTTTAGCAACCCTGTGGTCATTGACTTTTACAAATAGATCTGAACGAAGTAAAAGCTTTTGTTATGGGGACTCACTTGTTCAATGACCTGCTTCAACATTCCAGAGTTTTCCAAACTGAACACCTGGATGGATACAGACAAACCTTAGTGTGGCCTTGTTGGAATAATTTCAAATACCAAATAGGTGAGTAAACATATACAAGTAAGAGCATGACAAAGTCAAAATTGTAATACCTTCTTAGCTCCAAGCATGTGAGCGAAGATGGGTAACAGACTCCCATCACTGACCCCTACGCACACGCTGTCTGGTTTTACAACCTAAAATTGACAAACACCCATATTCATTATTTGTATCGAATAGTAGCTTCACCATATCCATTATGGCAAAGCTGCACACACCCTGCTCTATACCTGACCCTCAAACCTCATCACTCACACTGCGTAGAGCTCTGACGTAGCTCTGTGTGCGCTGGCGGTCATTGAGCTCCCCGAAGCGTGTGCGTGTCCACACCAGGTGAGCCTGACAGACGCAACATGGCCGACAAGGTGGTGCCTCACTCAATGTGCCCTGTTGACTGAGAGGACACATATTAAACAATCACACACAGCTCTGATTAAACAACCTTTACCTCACCCTTCATTGTTTGTGCAACATTAGGTAACTACAGACAGTTTTGTACATCTAAGTAGTCTAGAGTGTGTGTGTATAGGAGTTAGTTACCCATCTGGCTGTAGGCTGTACCACAGGCTGTAGTCGTCATGGGAGACAGTAAGGCTGAGTTCCTCTCCCTCTGCCACCCTCCTCTCCACAGGAAGGAAGTAGACACTCTGCATCCAGTGATCCCGCCACTAAAAAGACAAACACACAAACATTACTTCCTCAAACTGTATCACACATGTACATCCATGACATACCCACTGCACTTACAGGAGCAGACTGAGGGTCTGGGTAGGTCCAGCTGGGAGCCATGGAACACACGATGGAGCCGCTGGGGTCCATGTCCATGTCCCACCAGGAGAGGACCACCTGAGCCCGGCCACTGGACTGAGCTAGGAAGCTGGAGGAGTGGGACTGAGGAGCACTGCTCACTGGCTTACTGAAGTCCACACTGAGAGGGAGAGAAGAAGAGAGAGAGAAAGGCATAAATGACCACTGAATGGAGAATATTCATTGGGAATATATGAATAATACATGTTTGTTCAACAATGTGCATCTCACCTGAACATGGTGCAGAGAGGCCCTAGTGGTGTGAAGCGGTTAGGGGGCACCTGGCTGAGCTGGATGTCACAGACCGAGTGGGCTCCAGCACAGTGGCTTACAGCGGGAGGAGGCAGCAGTTTGCGACCATCCACCTCCATGGGTTGTAACTGTGCCCAACTCCACAACTGCTCTGACTCCACTAGCTGGGCATACACTGTGGCACGGTGGGGCACAGCCTCACAGCCCTCCTACAGGAGAAATACACATCGGCTTCACACGTCTGATTATTTCTCACAACACACGTGCACGCAAGCACACACAGACACACCTACCTGGACCAGTTTGAGATGAGCGTGTTCATAGCTGGGTAAGGCTCCCTCTCCAATTAGTTCAGTGTCAAACAGCTCTGTGATGAGGATGTTGGCTCGAGTCTGCATGTCTCCATCTGGAGTGAAAACACATGTAGCAATCTTATGATAACATACAGTTGAGGTTAAAAAGTTTCCCTGCACAGTTAAAGAAAAGTGCTTCAAAGTGGATGTAACTGCACTGTATGAGGCATATTTCAGAAATATTTCAGGTCACAGTTCAATACATGGGTTATTGTTAAGATGATTCAAAAACAAACTTTGCACTTGCCGTCAAACTTGGAGTTAGTCACACACAGGTGTTACTGATGCTGCAGCACAGGCAATTTGAAAAGTAATTTTTGAATCAGCACAACTGTACATCACATGACTGTGTGTATGATACGTGTGACTTACCTAGTCCAACTGTCACTTCTGTAGAGTGTTTATTGATGATCTTGATCTTGTCTGAGAAGCCATTTTTCTTCACTATTCGGAAAGCAGCGTCTGCCATGGGCTTGAAAACCTATTGGAGACAAACAAACCACAATTAAATGGTGTTTCAAAATCAATTCTTCATTAGAACACCTTTTCCTGTATTCCATTTCCACTATCCTGTCATTGATGGTGAATTCTAAATGCTATTTGATTGATTTGCCAATGGTGTGTGGGTTTCAAACTCATGCTCACCTCTACAGCATAGCAGTAGTCAGCCCCAGCTGTGACAGCCATCATGGACAGTAGTCCTGTTCCAGTGCCAATGTCCAGAACGATGACTTTCTCACCCCGTGCCTTCACTCTGCTCACAGCAGCCCTGATGCCCTGGTAGTACTTCTCATTCTGGAGGGCAGACAGAGGTTTAGATACTTCAGTGGTTCCCAACCAGGGGTACTAGGCCTACTGGTAAAATGCACATGAGGGGTACTTCAGGGGTACCCCCCGGGCAGAGAACCACAGAAACATACAGGAAAAGTACAAACTATATGCTGTAAGTGTTATTTCCTGTCAAAGGAAGCATGGACACACACTCACCCTATCGTGATCGTGCAGCATATCAGCATAGCAGGACCTGAGAAACAAACCGGTGATCATAATTTGATCAGATACGGACGTGGGAACACTGCCTAAACGCCCCGGACGCTAAATCGAGCTCACCTCATGGTTAATAAAGTGATTTGACAGAAAATAGTGCTTTGTATAGCTAGTGCAATAAATTAATATTAAATGATATACAAACGAAATGTTGCATTGGCGGAATCTTTTAATGGAATAGAAGTGGTTGGCTTGCTAGCATAACGTTAACTACCTGGCAATCTCTTGATGGTAGTCATACTCCTCACTCTCCTCGACCCAATCCAACGCGCCTGTGGCCGGGTTGGCACGTCCGCAGAAAGTCTTCATTACGGTAGCTATATATCGATTCCGATGCCGCGTTTTTGATTCAATATAATATATTGTATTCCAGAATAATACCGTTTTTACACTAATCCCTACCAAATTGGATTATGGCAGCATTGCTTTAACGGGGGCAGACATGTTTTCTCCCCCGGAATGTCAATTGGGGTGTATTCACTCCGTGAATTCTGTTGGAAAACGTTTCTCAAACAGAACGAAATGGGCGGAAACTACCTGAATGTGTCCAATAGAAACTCAAGTTTTACTCCGTTGGCCGTTTAAGAACAAAACAGAAGCTAACGGTTTCCGTAATGAATACCCACCTGACGTCACCCTCCAAGTCACATGACTAGTGTCAAATTAACCCCTTGTAATCTGAGTGCTTCGGCTCTTTTTTTCTGGCAGTGTACACTTGTCATGTAACAGATTCATCAACTATTTTTCCAAGTAAAAAGTAACGAAATCCACAGATTTTCATTTAGAATGTATTGTTCATCTGAATATACTTACAATGAATAATACAGTAAAATACATCACATTACAGGTGCCCCCCGATTTTCTGTAGGTACAGTCTCTTGTGGTAACAATCAATTCAGAACATCAAACGGATTGATTTAAATTACATTGGAATTGTAATGTATTCATTAAGACCATCTCACCAGACAATATCCATAGTACCACCCTGTGAAGCTGGACAAGCATTTCACTGCATCTGCAATAACACCTGCTAAACTGTGTACAAGACCAATAAACATAGATTTGAACTCTGCAGACCATCAAGCTTGATATACAATCCACTGTGCGGTGGATGGATGTATTATAAAGTTGATATAACTTATGAATCACAAGCTGTGTGTTGCGTGGATTTAAAGGCTGCAAAATTGTAGTCAGGCACACTTGGCAGTAGGCAGACAGAATGGCATGCTAGGAGTAGGGACCAGGATGTCAGAGAAGATGGGTCGGTAGCCAGCAGGAAGAGGAGGAGTGCTCTGCTCCAGGAGATCCAGAACTGTACCCCTCACATCCCTGGAAACATCCCCCCTAACATCCAGCAACACTGACACATGCTCATCACTGAGGGGCACAGACAGAAGAGAGAAGACCAACACAGAAGATCAACACCTGATTACTGAAGAGACAGCTGTACAAGTGTCCCTGATATAATCATGTCTTAGGAGTGAGGTCATTAAGGCAAATGTTAGATGTGTTAAAAAACATGAATTGATTTACAGGAAATTGATATGGTAAAGATTGTGTGTATACCTGATATCAGGGTACTTGGCCACCAGTCCAGACACCTCGAGCGTAAGCATGCTAGGGTCTTTTAGCCGGATGAAGTCAGCCAGAACAGGCAGTAAAGCCATTGGGTTCACCTCACTCACTGATCCCTCCACTTCCTAAACAGACACAGTGCATGCATGAACATGGAATACTGTAAATAAAATGGTGTAGTGAATAAAAATGAAGGAAGGGGTGGGTATATGTTGAGTATGGTGTGGGTTGGGTTGGGTATGTAGTCCGTGGACCGTGGGATAGAGGACAGAGCAGAGCTGTGCCGAGTGTCCCACTAAACTGGGTGTCACTGGGTGTGGCTAAACTCAAGGCTATCCTCACCACCAGGCCCTGGAAGAGATCCCTCAGATGCTGGGCATCCAGTGCCATTCTCTGGGCGAGCTGGCGCCGCTCCTCTGCATTCCGACACACCAGCCTCTTCTGCATCAACACCCTCACATACTCCACTACCGTCAGCCACTGGCACTCTTCCTGCAAACGCTACAGGAACAGGGAGGGGTCAACAATACCATACAGGAGACTAGTATAAGTCCTTTACAGACTAATTTGATTGTCAAAGAGCCTGACCTGCCGGCAGGGTGGGCGAACACGACTATACAGCTCAAAATGGCGCTCCAGGACTCCACATAACTTCAGGGTAACCATGACATCTCCCTGGGCCAGCCAGGAGCGAGACAGTAGTCCCTGCAGGAAAGGCTGGAGCTCTAGCAGCAGCTGGTCCATCACCAGGCGGCAGGCCCTCCTCACTGCCCGGTCCAGAGCAGCCAGGGGGCCGGGGGGAGTCCGGGAGAACCGGCTGGCTGAACGGGACGAGAGCTGCTGCTGCAAACTCTCTGTGGAGGTCCTGAGGAGAGGATAGGAAACGGGGAGAAACAGAAGAGAGGGGAGGGGAAGAAGAGGAAAGGAGTTGAGAGGAGAGGCAAGGACAGTCTTGAACAAACTGTATAATATACAGCATGTATGTGTGTACACAGAGTCACATTGATGAACATACAGATGAACAGAAACAGATAACACTGACAAAAATAAAACAATGTACAGAAGCTCACTTGAGGATGATGCAGTTGCTTATAGAGGCCAGTAGATAATGGAGATAGAACTTGTTTTGATTTGTGCTCTGATCCCTGCGGTGCTCCTTCCCAAATTCCACAAGAGCCTCCCGAAACCTGGAAACAGAGGGAGACGGGATGAGAGACTTACATGATGGAAAGAGAACGAGGACCCCGTATTTAATTGCAGTTACAATAAAATATCATAGGTTGCATTAGACCTTAAATGTGTGAAAAGTATCACTGATTTTGTGCCACATTCTCAAACATACTGACATAAGAACACTGACCCACCTATTGAGGAGGTTCTCCATCTCATAGAGCCCCATCTGTATGGTCTGATCCCGAAGTGATTCACTAACCATCAGAGCCACCCGTGCATTCTCCTCCAGCATCTAACACAACCACAACACAAACACAATTATCAGTCCAACTCAATCACCGGCCTCAAAACACTCCTCAATGTGTCGCCACAAAACAAACACAACATTGCCACAACTCATGTATCTGCATAGAAATATAATTTAACCACATTTTAAACCAATATTAGTGTAGAGGTAGTGAGGTATGTATGTTAACCTGTGTGATGATGGTTGGCAGGCTGGTGAGGTAAAAGCCTTCGTGGTCAGTGTCTGGTTCCTGGTCTCTCTGCCAGTCTGTCAGCTCCACCTCCAGGGCCTTATGCATCCACTCAGACACACTTTTCTACAGCACAATACACACTCCACTCAACCACACTTTTCTACAGCACAATACACACTCCACCACACTTTTCTACAGCACAATAAAACACAAACTCCACGGGGGCCTCCTGAGTGGCGCAACGGTCTAAGCCACGGCATCGCAGTGCTAGAGGCGTTACTACAGACCCGGGTTCATTTCCGGGCTGTGCCACAACCGGCCGGGGCCGGGAGTCCCATGGGAAGGCGCACAATTGTCCCAGCGTTGTCCGGGTTAGGGGAGGGTTTGGCCGGTGGGGCTTTACTTGGCTCATCGCACTCTAGCGACTCCTTGTGGCAGGCCAGGTGCCTGCAGGCTGACCCCGGTCGCCAGTTGAACAGTGTTTCCTCCGACACATTGGTGCAGCTGGCTTCCGGGTTAAGCTGGCTGGTTTTAAGGAGCGCGGTTAGGCGGGTCATGTTTCGGAGGATGCATGACTCCACCCTTGCCTCTCCCGAGTCCATTGGGGAGTTGCAGAAATGAGAAAAGATCGAAAATTTGGAAGAAAAAGGGGGTAAAATACAAAAAAAAATCCACAGAGACAGATATGCCACACCACAGTGCACGTGCACAGAGGCATTAGTACACAAACAAACAAGACCTAGTTAGAAACACAGATAGATAGGCAGACAGACAGACAACTCAGAGACCCAGAAGTCTCACCCACCCGCACACTGTGTACGTATTTGTTCTGCAGCTGTTCCAGACACTCCTGGGAGATCAGGGGTCCCAGCTCCTCTGACTCCATCTCCACCATTAGGTCTGGATGCCCCATCATATCTGAGCTGCACACATACAGTACACACTGATCACACCAAAACAACTCTACACTCATTAACAACTAGGGTTGCAAAGCTACCATAATTTACCAAAGTTACCGGAGTCTTCAGTAATTTTGTAATCAACAGAAAATCGATTGCAATCTATGGTAACTTTGGTCATTTATACTTGAATAACTTAAATTATATATAGCATTAATTTGTCCATATTGTCCATGAGTTTCTAGTAGATAGATCATATGATTCAAGAGAAAATAGCCTAATTATTGAAAAAGCATTTAATCAACAATAGCATTATTTTCAATTACCTTTGCAACTCCTCAAACTATCGACTTTTTTTTTACAACTGCCACCAGATTGACTCAAAAACATTGTCAACAAATACATAGACAATGCCATAATCAAATAATTAAAAATATAAAGGATATTTCATTCTCAAACTCCCGTATTGAACACCAATGGTATTATGGTTTATATTTAGGATAATTTTTTACAGCTTTGTCATTCAAGGTTTTATTTTGAAATCATCTTATGTAATTATTTCATATAATAATGGGATAAGGCCAGACAGCAGGCCAGAGATAATTACAGACACCTGTGATAACCGGGCCACTAAATGTCTTGTGATAGAATACATAAAAGCCTTGAAAGATACCAAAATTCTGTAAGTTTACTGGTAAACTTATAAAGTTTCCAGTAATATACCCTCCTTTTGCAACCCTATTAACACACAAAAACATACTTTGGCTCAAATTGTTTGGTCTATATTTGCTCACCTGTTGTAGATGTGTAGGACCCAGTTAAGAACAGCAAAGATCTCCCCGCTCTCCAGCTCCCATCCACTGACCTGGCCCATGTGTGACTGTAGACAGCGGTGGCAAGCGCGGAGGTAGGCCCTGGTCAGGTTATAGTGGGGCGGAACGCAGTGGTCCAGCAGGTGGCGCACCGTGGCCAGGTCTCCCATGATTCCGTGCTGTAGGGCAGACAGGTGGCCTGCAAGGCCAGGCCCACGGGTGTGCAGGTAAGAGACGCTACGGAAACGTGCAGACACTGCCTCTTCCAACACCTAACAGAGTACAACATCACTGTAAAGCACCTGTACAATGCTACTGTCAAAACATAAGGAAAACCATCCCTGTATCTCATTAACATAGGACCTAGGCCTATTGCATCATGCTCTATTCCAGTCATGTATGGTGTTGTACAATTCTACTTGCATAGCAATGTGGGCTCTTGAACGATGCTCAACCCAATCATTGAATCTCACTGTATTCAACTAGTGTACATACAAGTCTAGACATACTTGGAAGAAGCGCTCCCTCCAGCAGCGTGGCCGTCCAGGGGGAAGAGGCCTGCTGTGGCCCCCTGCACCTCCTCTCTCCTCGAGCATGGCCTGATCCAGCGCCTCCTCTCGCTCCACAATCCTCACAGCAGACACAAACGGCGTAGGGTTCTGCCGGGCTAAAGCCAGTCCACTCCCCACCACTGCCCACAGCTCCTTCCCCAGAGCCTCCACCAGCTTTCCAACGCCTGAGAAGTAGTTCCTGACCAGCTCCTCATCCTGGGCACTGAGGGCTGTCCCAGGGGCCCCTGCTCCATGGAGCTGCCACAGGACGTCATCCTGCCAGCACTCCAGCTCCATCAGACGTGCGTGGGCCTCCAGGAGCCGGCGAGATTCCACCAGCCTCTCTGTCTCCGATACCATGCTCTGTACTGACAGGTAACAAGGGAGACACTGTAGTTTTAGCCAAGTTACAGATTGACATAGTTATTGAAGTGTAGGCTGAAAGGGAGTCATTCAATTATTCCTTAGGGAACAGGATATGTGCATTTATGGGAGTCTCTCTGAAGATTAAATTAAGTTTTATTTGAACAGATTCATGAAATATTTTCCCAGTTGTGAAGCTACAGAACCAAGGAAGCTGTTGGGGCAGTCTCACCAGAGTAGAGGCGTGGCAGGTTGCTAACGGCAGCAAGGAGTTGACAGTGATTGACAGAGACCTCTCGCATCATCTCCAGAGCCTTGACTCCCTCTGCGTTTCTGCTGGACTCCACCCCTGCCTTCCCCAGGGCATGGGACACCTCTTTCAGCTCTGCCCGGGCCTCACGAAGCTGCTCCAGACCCCAGCCTACCCCCTCTAGGTAGGACTGGACCACTGACTGGGGGAAAGGCAACATATGTAGGATCTCACAATCAGAAAATCAATCAAGGCACAAGTGGAAGTGCCATATAATAATAATTTGGTGGGTGCCTATATTTGTCCTATTTCACACATGTACAAGTGTGTATTATACAAATGTGTGAATTGGAAATGTGTTTTTTGCATATACCAACTCCCCCTGAGACACCCTCGGAGAGTGGTGGTACGGCCAGGGTCTGCCATTATCAACGGCGACCCTTGAGCTATGAGACCAGGGCTGCCCAACCCTCTTCCTGGAGATCTACTGTCCTGTAGGTTTTCAGTCCAACCCTAATTTAGCATATCTGATTCAGCTACTTAAGGCCTTGTTGAGCAGCTAATAAGTAGAACCAGGTGTGTTAAATTAGGGTTGGACTGAAAACCCACAGGACTGTAGATCTCCAGGAAGAGGGTTGGGCAGCCCTGTATTAGGCCATCAGATTTTTCACCTTAACATTTATTATGTTAACATCGACACAGATTAATAACCTGCCATCACATAAACATTTTGAAAAATCAATTTCTCCCTTAAGTTTTTTAAATTTCATGTGGAAAGTGACAATAGCCTCTAGTGAGAGCAGGTGTGTTTGTAGTAACAGAATACCTTGAGTCTTGACTGGATGGATGAGGTCCTCTGGCTTTCCCTTTTGCGGTACTGTCCTAACCTCTCCAGATGCTCAGGGCGACAGAACACACCCGATGCCCACTTCAGGGCCGCGCCCCGGGCCAAGCTCTCTGCCCGCTCCGCCTCTGGCCACACCTCTGGGAGCGCTGCCGCATTTGTCAATCACACGTAAACAAGCTCAATTCACCAGACATTATGTGACAGGAGGATCCACGTGAAAGTATGCATCTCTGTCTGTCTTTATAGAATAAAATCCCTGTTTTGTTCAGCTTGTATGTGTGTGGGGACATGAGCGATTATGAGTCAATGGAGAGCAGCACGGTGTGTTAATCCGTGTGCAATTTAAACAAACAGCTCTGTGTCTGTCTCACTGGTGGTCATGAGACAGATGTTTACTACAAGCATTAAATGTGAAATCAGCATTTCTGCCGCACAATAAACCTATGGAGAATGAGACTAATGTATTCGTTAACAGCACCATCATGCTTGAAATACAGAAAGGAATACGCTTCCTCGGTCTTAAACACAGAAACAATTCAATTTGGAGAGGATGAGAGATATACATGCAAATGTATTACAATCTAGTCTTTCCTCTGTTGTGAGTTAGTGAAAAGTGGGTGTTGGTTAGTCAGTGGGTAGTCTGTTTTGGTTGTTAGTAGTGTGTGTAGAGTAGACGTCTGTACCTTCAGGTTTGTCACCACCATTCTTGTCTCCGTCTGACATTTAAGTTCAGTGGTCCGCCTGTCCACCACCAACAGTGGCCTACCCAGACGGCCAGAACACCACTGAACGAGGGGGATGATCAGAGCCCGAAAGAGAGAGAAGGGGTGGAGGAACGAAGGCACATATCCATTGTACTGACGGCCTTCCTCTCACACTCCCAGACACATCCTCTACGCAGAGGCCGGCAGGAAGGGAGGGAGAGGGGGCAAAGAGGGGGAGGGCAAGAGGGAGGGGACTCCAGCCAAAAGACAAAATCCAGATGGATGGGGGAAAAGGGGGAGAGCTAAGGGGTTATGGTCTTGTGTCGAAGAGTGCCGCTCTGTGTCTGAAATTATTATTTTCCTCTACGGGCAAATACATGTTATACATACTCGTTGATAGAAAAATGCATGCATACAGTACTTGCCATTAGAAATTAAAGGGAAAACTCTATTCCATATTTGTAAGACATTGTAGTTTGTAAAGCAGCTCAATACAATGAGTAAATTATGTACTGACCTTAAGCTGTACATTGGTCTTTGAGGAGCGAAGTCCCAGTAATGTCCTCTGATCCTCCACAGCTGTTGAGATCTGGGACAAACTAGGGACGTTTCACAACTGCTACCTCTAAAGGGAGTTTGTTTATTTGTGTATCAGTCAAGGCCTCTGACCTCTCCCCACGTCTGTGTTTACATCTCCTCGTTTCCTGGACCTCTTCAAAACACACTGAACTATGCCAAGTGGCACAGACACTAGCCAACAACAGCCTCAGTGGGGGTATTATTTATTACAGCCTTGGTATTCGTGATGGGATTTCTTACAACTATTTTCCTTTCCAGTTTGTAACCCAATCCAGTTGATGCAGCTTCCACAAATCAGTGAGGCAGTCAATTAGAGTTTATTTGATGTAAAGCCTCCTGTACCATGTCTTTAGTGGTTCATATGCCAAGTACCATAATGGGTTGAGGCCAGGTATCTAACAAAACAAAAGACTAAGAGAAACTTCCCAAATATGACAGCAACATATTGGGAAGAGGATGTTATATTGTCTCCTCTCAGGGTGGGACTGTTGTACTTTCAAGGCCAGTGCCCCATTGTTCTTACTGTATCTTACTTACCACCCGGATCACTAAAGTCACTGGATGTCTATCCTTACTTCCGCCACAACATTGGCCTTGTGTGCGTGCACTGGGCATCTCACCACTCATGTCAATGTTATGCTAGCTATAGGCCCAGTATGCATACCAAATGGCATCATATTGCCTACAAAGTGCACTACTTTTGACCAGGTCCCACATAGTACACTACATTTTAGAACAAGGTGCCAATTAGGACCCCAGTTTGCTGGCTGAACACAACACTTTGAGGAGTGGTCTATATAGATGTGTACCCCTGCGCCCCTCCACCACTGTCATCACCTTGAGCTGAGAACAGCCCCACCTCCACCCAGAGGGGCTCAAGGGAACAGGAAGTCTATTTCTGTAGTAGTAAACCAAACACAGTGAGTACTTCCTGTCTGGCATTCCTGACCTGGGCTGAGTTCCTGCTCCACTCCAACCCCATTCACTTAAATGCCCAGTGCAGTCAAATGTAATTATCCTGTTTAATATACACATTCCCACACTAGGAGGTTGGAATAATACTGTGAAATTGAGAATTATTTTAATGCCCTTTTAGTGTAGGCGTTGTTTGAAAAGACTGCCCGAAATTTCTGGCTGTTTTGGTGGGACGGGTTTTTTGCCTGCCTGGTGACATCACTAGGTGTCAAATCAGTTTATGTAAACTGGGTGGTTCGAGCTCTGAATGCCGAATGGCTGACAGCCATGGTATATCAGACCGTATACCACGGGTATGACAAAAACATATATTTTTACTGCTCTAATTACGTTGGTAACCAGTTTATAATAGCAATAAGGCACCTCGGGGGTTTGTGATATATGACCAATATACCACGGCACTCCGCGTTGTGCCTTCGAACAGCCCTTAGCCGTGGTATATTGGTCATATACCACATCCCCTCGGGCCTTATTGCTTCAAATAGACCAATAAGAGTTTCAAACCTTCTTGCCACTCCCATAGTCCTAGCACAATTCTTGCTTGAAAAATGTCTCTTTGCTAAGAAGCTATTTTGTTTATTTTTGGCCAATTCAATTGAAAACAATCACAGTAAGTTACTTCATTGTTACCCAGAAATTATTTTATAGAAATTGAGATACAAACTGCTGCAGTCTGCCTTTAATACTTAACTGTCATAAACACAGCCAATGGCTAGCTCTTTCATATTGTAATATTGCCATCACTATATTAAAATAGAGAAATATTGGTCATTAAGGTCACACTGCATTGTGTGTGTCAGCTTTAAAGACTTCTCGGACAATAAATGCTACATTTGAGCCCATGGGGCTTTGAACTCAATGTTCATATTTTCCATATAAAAATGTACAGGGTAAAAAAAAAAATTGACAAGAAAATGCCACGCAAACTGCAGGGACATAAAACAAATTCATCAGATAATGTACACTATTAGAGCCATTTGTATTATTTACTTGTAGTACCTTCAAATCAACTGCCTATAAGAATGTTGACAGGTAGCTGATAACATCCACATACAAAAAGAGAATGACAGATTGGCAGCAAATACATCAAAGGGGGGGGGGGGGAGAGAGAAATAGGTTAACTACAGAGTCTACAGACAGCAGCTACATTCACCATGTCCCTTTAGGGCCCTACTATGATTTATCATCAGATGAGGCACTAACATTATACTGAACATCTCCTTCGGACGTACATCATTCTATACTCTCCTTTGCCTCACCTGGGTAGCTGCCATTTTTGTGGTCTGGCCCCTGTTGTGTTATGCACAACACAGCACTAGATTTTGAATGAAGGAACTCATTAATGGTCAGTATTTTCAACCTCGTAGCAGGTTGCCAAGTACAATACTATAACTCAACTTGCACTGCAATTCTACTTAAATCACTAAATTAATGAGTTTTTAGATTAGGTATTTATATCTTTTAGGTAGACTATATTATTTCTGAGAGACATATTTCCACACTTTAGAGGGTATTACAGCAATGCTGTAGTACTGAAATAATGTTGTCCAGTAGCCATGTCATGCTTTGTAGTGTTTGGCTTATCAGAATTATAACTACACTATTGGACTAATCATCCATTTAGTGTTAGGGCTCTTCTGCACAAGCTTTGATACTTATTCAGTAGTGTTTCTAGATTATATGGATGTAGTTAATTATCCACATCAAGCTCAGTTAAATAGTATATAATGCTAATAGGCCACAAGATGGAGCTCTATTTCAAAGAGCTATTCAAAGCGACAAGGCAAAAATATCACCACGTATAAAATAACCTCCCAATGGTAATCATAAGAATCCATAATGATATAGAGAGATAGATATATATATAAAGACATAGCATTATATAATAGTGTGTTACAGACTGCTCTCCCTTATGTTTCCACTGCTGGCCTGAGTGTTGGGCTGTGCTCCAGCATGGTTCAGGGCTCGGTGAGTCCAGGTATGCAGGTCCAGGAGAACCTTGTTCAGCTTCTCCATCCAGTCCCCTCGATCCTCCCGCGTATCTGCTGAGAACCAGCACCTGAAGAACAGAGAGATCATGGAACAGAGATTGGATTCAACACTTAATGAGAATACTGAAATGTCATGCTAGATCTATGAAGATACACCACCGTCTATGGCATACACAGATAGGCTTACTTTAGCAGGATCCGTCATTCACAAAACATTCATGACCACTTGTTGTCAAGGAATGGTAATTTGCTTGTATCATGTGAGTAGTTGTTACTTTACAGTTCATGCTAGACAACTATGAAATATCATCTTACTTGGCCAGAGCGCGCTGGTCATCCTGTTGTGCAGTCTGGATGCCACTGACCAGTTCAAAAGTATAAGTGCGAGCACAGGAGTCCCTCTTCACTGGCTTTACACTTTGACTAGAGGAACTAAACAAAGAGATGCTGCCTTCTGCTGCCTGCAAGCAAAACAGACAGAACAGTAGAGGAATAACAGAATGGTTTTAAGAGTTCAATGACCTTAAGAAATATCAAGTCAGGGTGTAACTTGGTCTACAAGAAATAGAACTAAGAGCTCCAGTCTATAGTCATCTGTCAATTCAATGCCCACCTTGCTGCCCTGGTGGTTCCAATAGGACATATGGTTTCCCTCCAGGACAAAGAAGCGTTGATGCCAAGCTCCAAATCCATTCACCACCTCAAACATTGTCTGAATGGAAGAAGGGAGAAAGAAGGGGTGGGTGGAAGATGAAATACCGTAAAGAAAGTATAGAGGACAGGAGCAGGATAATATTCACAGGAGAGATCCCAATGATATGGGTTTAAACAAAACAGTAACTCACAAGGAAGCCCTGGTGTTGGACGTTAGAGTGGCTCTCGCTGTCTAGTCGCAGGTAGAGGTTTCCCTCTAGTGGAGATAGGAAGGGCACCTGTGCAGAGAGGATTTTGCTCTAAGTCATAGGAACATACATTTATTTCTACACACATTTTCATCTACCTATAGAGTACACCATCACTGATATTGAAGCCAGTGTAGCTAAGACTAATTATTGGTTGTTGATACCAGTGTTGCTGGCCACACACTCAGAGGCATGAAAGGAGTCAAATGGAGAAGCAAAGAGAAAAGAGAAAAAGTGAGAGCTAAACCTTTTCCTGAAACTCATCTCCCAGGAGTCTCCTGATTTTGCCTTCAAACTATATCTGTGCACAAGAGGAAACACAGCACAGGGAGTGGTAAAGGTTACTTCACTAGTGATCCCCACCCAGACACGGGAAAACTTTAAACCAAAAACAAACAAAAGTCATGTGAGGAAATGACAACCATTCCAATCTGTATGTCGCAACTGACAGAAATACAACGGGTGGAAAAATCTGAAATGTGACATGACATAGATTCAATCAAATGGTAACCCACATCCTCAAGTGACAGTGAGTGAAACAAGCTGGCAATCAGGTGGTTCAAAATAAAAAAGGACAAGATAAAACCATGGAATGCAGTGACAAAAACATCAATCCCCACATCTTCCCATACTGCAGTAAAAATATCTGATACACAATCATCCAGGCTGGAGCACTGCAGCAGGTGTGACTGACGTGCAGCCAGGTGAGGTGAGTCTACCTTGTCCAGGGGGAACTTGCTCTGGCCCAGGGAGGCCAGGGAGATCTTGTGAGAACCAACCAGAGAGAAGTGGCTGGTGCGGTGGGTGTTCAGGGCTGGCATGGTAGAAGCTGTGGGCGGTTGATTTGAACCAAATCAAAAACTGCCACCTCTCAGGATGAATGTTAACTTCAGATAATATGCAACCGGGACAATAATACTTACATGTCACATTGTGGTTGGATCTCTGTTGAAAAGCAACAAGAAAACGTTTTCAGATGAGAAATGTGTAAAAAGTAAGGAAAAAGGGTTGGTGCCTATCCATCTCTGTTCCAAATTAAATGCATGTGTGCCTTTCTGCACTCTTACTGATCAAATATGTATTCTCTGATATCCCAGATCAATACAGTGTCCTAACATATACAGCATTTCATTGAAAAGGGTCATGCAGATACATACAGTGAGTGGGACATTTCAAGTACTAGGCAGATAAGAAAGCTGATCACCTTTATGGTGCTTAGAAGCTTCCTTGGGGTGACCTTAAAGAAGAACAAGTAGTAAGATCAGAAATGAGCTTTTGTGCAGAACACTCGCATGTATACTTCATTGTAATCTATAGAACATTGGACAGCATTTCTTAAATCAGAAGATTAGCTCACTCACCCTTGACCTGGAGGAGCTGCGGAGATCCACATTACAGGTGTTCCCTGAGGTGTGGGACTGAGTAATAGAAGACAGTTTGGAAATAATACATACAACCTATTAATACCTTTCTCATCATTGACCCTCTATTGTAAAGATTTACTAATACACCCATTTTAGGTGAAACATTCAGTAATACGTTCCATCTCACCAGGCTGTAGACCTCAACATCAATCTCAAAGTTGGAGTGAATGTCCTGCCTGAAGGGACACAGTACAGAATCAAAAAGACTTGGACAGACGAGGGGTGACAGCCATTTCAGTAATACAGTAGACATTACATACGCATCTCCTTCAAGGCACGGACAGACCAGTAGGATTGCCGGCCGAGAGTACTTGGCACCTCTGAACAGTGTCGGCCGTAATTTGCAAACTGATTCTACATGTAGAAATACGGCCAAAATGATGGCCGTCAGTCATCCACCGGCAGGTGGTCTCTATAACACGCGCGCCAACAGCAAGCAAATGGCGAACAAACAGCCACCTACTGTATAGACCGACAATCGAGTTGTCACCTTCACTCCACATACTCCATATGTGGAACCAGTGGCGGGACTCACAGGGTGATGGAGGTGGGGAAGGAGATGGTGTCTCCATTCTGGGCGTTCGCTGCAGTGGCCAATGGGGTCGCAACAATGTTGCAGGGTCCATAGCGAATCAGGACAAAGAAATAGTGAGTTGGGCAACCTTTAGGGAGAAGAGAAATATTCAGGAGACTTGTTCATTAATAATCTGGTATGGTGTCTTGAGCTTACCATGAATTGGACTACACTGTTTTGTGCATTTAACCTAAATGAAGAGGCAAACAACTAACCTCTGCAGCTGGCAGATTCAAAATAAACTTTACATTATAAAGGTGACAACATGCGTAGCCTATCGGATGGTAGATACCTGTTTGTGTGCGGGCTGAGCAGACAAACTCCACCTTGAGAGGGAGCTGGACACTGTTGATGCTGACGGTGCCCCTGCAGGGCTGCTGGGACATGCTGGAGTCCCCCTCACCATCACCGCCCTCTAACTCCCCTGAGACCCCCTCTCCCTTAGCCTGGTCACCTCAGCCAGCAGGGCCGCCCGCTGCTCACCTGACCCAGAGTGAGAGGGGACAGTCAGATGACAATACAATGGAGACTAATCAAGAGATTCATCATTCACTCCAGAATAGAAGGATTTGGGAGGGAAAGGAGAGGAATAACCATAGGACAGAGATAGAGATGAGTTTGTGTAGAAACTAACTGAGCAGATGGAAAAACTGGAATCATGGCGCTAGAAGGTGGATATGACCAGCGGCGACTCACAGGAGATGAGCAGTAGTTTCTCAGCCTCGGCCTCCTCCAGGGAACCCCTGCCGTTGTCCTCATCAGTGCAGCAGCTCAGGGCCTGCAACGTCTGATTGATGACCGTCTGCAGCTTGGCAGCCTCCTCATTCAGAACCTGACCAATCACAGCAGGACAGGATATTCACTCCACCCAGCCATAATCATTTAAATAATATTTATTTACAGTGTCAGAGGCATAGTTATGTTATCCATGTGGTACATTTGTCAATGCCTTCACATAAAGGAACGTTTTGGATGATATGCTACACTGGTAGTCACGCTCCATGACACAGGAGACACAATAGACTCAACCGCTCCAAGTTGTACTACAGACCATGATCCTGTCCTTGGTGTTGACAGTTTGCTGGGGGCGGGACTCCTCAGCAGCACGCCTCTGCAACCCTGGGGTTACACTCTGAATTGCTGGCTTGGTGCTCTGCCTCAATGTACGGTAGGCATCGATGCTGTCAATCAATCAATGACAAAACACATTGGGGTCATCAGTCACAGGTAGAAATCACAAGCCAATAATTTTTTGTTGTTGTACTTTTTACCCAAATTTCTTGATAGTCAATTGGTAGTTACAGTCTTGTCCCATCACTGCAACTCCCGTACGGACTGAGGAGAGGCGAAGGTCGAGACCCGCGCAGCCTCCGAAACACGACCCCGCCAAGCCGCACTGCTTCTCGACACACTGCTCGCTTAACCCGGACTGCTCGCTTAACCCGGAAGCCAGCTGCACCAATGCGTCAGAGGAAACACCGTACAACTGGCAACCGTGTCAGCGTGCAAGCGCCCGTCTCTCCACAGGAGTCGCTAGAGCGCGATGGGACAAGGACTTCCCGACCGGCCAAACCCTCCCCTAACCCGGACAATGCCTCCAGCATGTCCTTAAACATCAGGTCAATCATCTCAGCAGTGTTGGTTTCATCTTGAGAGCTCAGCTCAGCCTCTGTGGATAAATCCCCATATGCAGTAAGTTAACATTCAAACAAACTACTGCTGTAGTATGTCTGGGACCTGGTTTTCCAACTTCCAATATTTCAAATGGCTCATCATTTGGTTGTTCAGTGTAAAAAATAATGATAGGGGTGTGAGGTGGTGGCAGTGACCCATTGAACTGATTGTTTAGAATGGAGTGCACTGCAGACAGTAAAATATGACCAGTATATTTATAACCCAGGTGTGTAAGTGACTGC
This sequence comes from Salvelinus namaycush, assembly GCF_016432855.1. Classification (NCBI taxonomy): domain Eukaryota; kingdom Metazoa; phylum Chordata; class Actinopteri; order Salmoniformes; family Salmonidae; genus Salvelinus; species Salvelinus namaycush. Next base: position 22,853,374 of record NC_052315.1, on the reverse strand, counting down.
ATGTACAGTGCCTTCAGACAGTATTCACACCCCTAGACTTTCTCCACATTTTGTTGTTACAGGCAGACTGAATTTAAAATGGATTCAATTGAGATTGTGTGTCACTGGCCTACTCACAATACCCCTTAATCTCAAAGTGGAATTATGATTTTTCAACATGATTACAAATTAACAAATTTAAAGCTAAAATGTCTTGAGTCAATAGGTATTCAACCCCTTTTATGGCAAGCCTAAAAATGTGCTTAACAAGTTTGCGATAGTGTTTAACGTTTTTGAATGACTACCTCATCTCTGTACCCCACACATACAGATAATTGTAAGGTCCCTCAGTCAAGAAATTAATTTCAAACACAGATTCAACCAAAGACCTGAGAGGTTTTCCAATGCCTCACAAGAGCACCTATTGGTAGATGGGTAAAAATTAAAAAAGCAGACATCGAATATCCCTTTGAGCATGGTGAAGTTATTAATTACACTTTGGATGGTGTATCAATACACACAGGCCTCCTTTCGAACTCAGTTGCTGGAGAGGAAGGAAACTGCTCAGATTTCACCATGAGACCAATGGTGACTAAAACAGTTAAGAGTTTAATGGCTGTGATAGGAGAAAACTGAGGATGGATCAACAACATTGTAGTTACTCCACAATACTAACCTAATTGACAGAGTGAAAAGGAAGCCTGTACAGAATACAAATATTCCAAAACATGCATCCTGTTTGCAACAAGGCACTAAAGTAATACTGCACAAAATGTGGCAAAGCAATTAACTTTGTTCTGAATACAACGTGTTTTGTTTGAGGCAAATCCAATACAAGCCATTACTGAGTACCACACACACACAGTGCATCATGTTATTGGTATGCTTGTAATCGGTTTGGACTGGGGAGTTTTTCAGGATGAAAAAGAAACTAATGGCAAAAATCATAGAGGAAAACCTGGTTCACTCTGCTTTCCAACAGACACTGGGAGATTAATTCAGCTTTCAGCAGGACAATAACCTAAAACACAAATCTACACTGGAGTTGCTTACTACTAAGACAGTGAATGTTCCTGAGTGGCTGAGTTACTTTGGACTTAAATCTGTTTAGAAATCTATGGCAAGACCTGAAAATTATTGTTTAGCAATGATTAATTAAGAACCAATTTGACAGAGCATGAAGAATTTTGAATATAATGTTACACAATCCAGGTGTGGAAAGCTCTTAGAGACTTTCCCAGAAACACTCACAGCTGTAATCACTGCCAAAGGTGCTTCTACAAAGTATTGATTCAGGGGTGTGAATATTTATGTAAATTATATATTTCTGTATTTAATTTTCAATCATGTGCAAAAATGACTAAACATATTTTCACTTTGTCATTATGGAGTAGTGTGTGTGTAGATGGGTTCGAGGAAAAAAAAATATATTTAATCCATTTTGAATTCAGGCTGTAACAACATAATGTGGAATAAGTCAAGGGGTATGAATACTTTCTAAAATCACTGTAAGAAACCCAAATTGTTTATTTATCACCTCACCAACTTGTGCCAACAGCCCTAGACCACATTTGTCTCACCTGACATACTCGCTCTTCTCCAGCTAGATGAGGAGTCCAGCTCACACAGGGCCTAGTCATTGATAAGTTCTGGCTCCAGGGTAAAGGTGACTTTCTTTAGCTCTCTTGCCTCTGACTGCAGTTCACAAGTCTGTTCCTCATCTCTATGCAGCTCAGAGTCTTCCTGTTCCCTGTCTGATGAGTTTGTGGTCAACCCTTGCTTATGACCCAAAACAGAACCCCCCTCCCCTGGTCTTCACCTTCAGCAGACGCCACACCCTGGACCTCATCTACAAGACTTTCTGGCTTCCCTTGTTCTTCAACTCCAGAAGATTCAATCTCCTCTTGCTCCTGACATAATGGCAACCCAACCTTCTCTAGTGGGGACCCCACGTCCATCTGCTCCTCACCTACAAAGTACCCCATCTCTTCAACTACAGAACACTTCATTTCCTTCTCCTCCTCTAGTGGGGACCTCATCATCCCCTTCACTTCCTCTATCGTGGACCCTACCTCCTCCTGACTCCATTGACATTTGCTTATCATCTAAAAGGGAATGGGAGTCATCATCCAACTGCTCACCTATATAGAACTTTACACCCCTCTGCTTCTCACTAAGGACTGAACCTCTTTCCTCCTGCTTGTTACTAGCAGAAGACTCTGCCTTGTCCTGCTCTTTCACTAAAGGACCCTCTGCTGCCTCATGTCGTTTATCTGGCAGAGCATTTCCCTGACAAATGTCCAGAGTGCACTCCGCCTCCTCTGTCATGCGTCTCCTCCACCTCTTGTGGTGGGACATCCATGTTGTAAACTGAGGCTCTCATCACCTGTTGTATAATCAATCTCACACCCCTATTCTACACTCACATTTGCACAAAACTCAGATTGACTAACAGGAACAGTTAGATTTTTCTCAACATATACCGTTAAAGTGTCTACCTCCAAGCTCTTCATCTGTAATAGTGACTTCTCCTCTTGCAGTGTCTTACCAATGTCTTGGATCGGAGCCTCCACTCCATGGATCTTAGCAGTGACAGAAGTCTCGGTAAAGCTGCCGTCCTTCACCCATAGCTCAGGCCAAAATACAAGCAAGCACCTTTGTTCCTCTCAAGCACACATCTATGCAGCCTTTTGTAATAGACATATTACAAAAGGTACTGTGCCACTATGTGAAGGACCAGGTGAACCCTAAACCCGATTACCATTCACATGACTTTGAAGAGGACAATGATGGTCAGTGACACCTGTGACACCATCATCCGAGAGGAGGATGAGGAGAAGGTTGGGGTCGCCCTCTAATGATCTCACAACAAATATCATTGTTCTATCAGGAAGCGAGTACTTGAGCTCAACCAAAGAGCCACAAACATAACCCTTAAGAACAATATTCTATTACCAGACACAAGGGGAGGGTAACACCAAACTTACCTCAGTCAGTGAGGAATCAGAGAATCTTTGCTTTAGAAAGACATTCTCTGCGATTGTCTGGGCCCTTAAGAGTCGCAGCTCCCCCTCCCTTTCCTGATTGGTCAGACAAATAGAAGCCTTTAGACAGACACTTCCCAGGAATCTTAACAATTGTGTAATATCAACATTTCAGCATTGCATACCTCTAGATAAGCTCCTGCTGTTCTCAAGAGAGTTGGTGAGCACACAAACCACATTGAAAATCTTACTTCACTGCCTGGAGTGTGTGTGTGTGTGTGTGTGGCACAGACCTGGCGTATGCAGGAGGCTTGTTTGGAGCTGGGTGTTTCATTGTCCTAAAGTTTAAGCTGTAAGTTGGTAACGGCGTTGGAGAGGGTACGGGGGCACCAGTTTCCTGGCAGAGGGCTGGCCGGACGGGTGGTGGGGGCGTTAAACCGCTCCATCCGTGAGCTGAATTCTGCCTCACCTGAAAAACAGACCAGATGCTCCTATCATACAACAACCTCAGAGCAGACAAGTGTTCTCCCTCACATTTAATGACTGATAATGATGCGGTCTTTACATTGGCAAGTGAGTGTGGCACACTGTGTAAAGAAGCATTAAAAGGTGAATGTGTAAGATTACTCACCAATAATAATGTGCTCTTTGAACCTTTCCTGGATTATAATGGATGGTACCCCAGACCCTGGATCAGAGAGGCATCTCGGAGCCAGTAGAGGCCCTCCTACAAACAAAACAACCACCGTTGGTCACTGTTTCTCAATGACTACAGATCTAAGTATTGCAAGTAGGTTATTTTAGGAGGGAGAGTTATCAAATCAAACTTGGTCACATGCTCCAAATACAACAGGTGTAGACTTTACCGTGAAATGCTTACTTAACGAGCCCTTTCCAAACAATGCAGTTAAAAAGCACAATTTTTTTTTCTAAATAAAAATAGAAACACAATGAATATCAATAAAGAGGCTATAATACAAGGATAGCGCTAGTATCATGATGACTCTCAGTTCCATTACATAAGTTATTGGAAGAAGGCGTTTTCTGTACAGGAAAGTTTTATAAGACTCCCAACGCTTGGTCTGAACATTAACATGCATTGCTTGCGGTACGGTTTTTGAAGCACAAGGACCTTTTCTTTCATATCGGCGAGAAATAATCTTCAAAGAACAAAAGGTTAAATTGATACACCTTTATAGGGTCAGGGTTCCCACACAGCCATATTTTTCATGTTACAGTCCTTGTTTACAGGAAAACAGACAGAAAACAGAGTGGACACCTGTGCAAATTAGCTATGTGCATCTCCGAACACCTGTGTGTAAATCTGGAAGTCGGACGACACAAACATGTTGTCACTGAAAAATACTGCAACTATTAAAACACTGTACAGTAACTGTGTACTTTGCATTTGTGAAATTTTGAAGTGATATTAAAACCTTTTCTCAATAGGGGGGCGCCATTTCGACTTTGTAAAAATTCGTTCCCAAATTAAACTGCCTCGTACTCAATTCTTGCTCGTACAATATGCATATTATTATTACTATTGGATAGAAAACACTCTCTAGTTTCTAAAACCGTTTGAATTATATCTGTGAGTAAAACAGAACTCATTTTGCAGCAAACTTCCTGTCAGGAAGTGAGAAATCTGAAATCGGGGGCTCTGTTCCAGGGTCAGTTTATTAATTTGCATGTAATCTATGGGTCTACATGCACTGCATACGCCTTCCCCTAGATGTCAGTAAGCAGTGAGAATTGGAATGGGGTGTCTAGGTAGATCTGAGGCCGAACAAGAGCTCTTGGAACCGGGTGTGCAGTCTTTTCTACGTTCGTCATGACGCGAGACAGACCTCAGGATTGCGTCCTGAAAAGCTGTTGTTATAGGCGCTAGATATATCCGGCTCTGATTTTATTCGATATACGTGTTAAAAACATCATAATGTAGTTATTTTAAACCGAGTTATATCAGTTTATATCAGTATATTGCGATTTTCGGGATTTTCTTTGTTCTGCGTTATGCTGAGTTGGACACGTCTGCACCACATGGCTAAAGTTTGCTGCTAATTCCACAGTTGAAGACGACCTTCTACAACCGAGCAACGATTATTCTGGACAAATGACAACTTGTACAAGATTCTGATGGAAGCTCATCAAATAGTAAGAACTATTTATGATGTTAATTCGTAATTTCTGTCGAAAAAGTTAAACTATTATTCCGCCATTAATTTCGGTGCGGTCTCGCTTTAACGCACGCTGTATGTCGTAGTAACGTTAATTTTAAAAATCTAACACAGCGGTTGCATTAAGAACTAATGTATCTTTCATTTGCTGTCCAACCTGTATTTTTTAGTCAAGTTTATGATCAGTTATTGATTAGATTAGGTGCCTCTCCCAAGATTTCTCCCGACATTTTGTTTGCAGTTTGGCTACTATTCTCATTGTATAACCACGATTTGTGCCGCTAAATATGCACATTTTCGAACAAACCATATATGTATTGTGTAATATGATGTTATAGGACTGTCATCTGATGGAGTTTGAGAAGGTTAGTGAAAAAATTAATATCTTTTGCTGGTTTATTCGCTATCGCTAACGTTATGTTGAATGAATGGGGCTGTGTGGTAGGCTATTGTAGTAAGCTAATATAATGCTATATTGTGTTTTCACTGTAAAACACTTAAAAAATCGGAAATATTGGCTGGATTCACAAGATGTTTGTCTTTCATTTGCTGTACACTGTGTATTTTTCATAAATGTTTTATGATGAGTATTTAGGTAATTCACGTTGGTCTCTGTAGTTATTCTAGCTGCTTTGGTGAGATTTTGTGATGGTGGCTGCAATGTAAAACTATGATTTATACCTGAAATATGCACATTTTTCGAACAAAACATATGCTATACAATAAATATGTTATCAGACGAAGTTGTTTCTTGGTTAGTGACTATTTATATCTTTATTTGGTCGAATTTGTGATAGCTACCTATGCAGTAAAAAAATGGTGGGAAAAAAAAGTTGGGTCTTTTGCTATCGTGGTTAGCTAATAGAAATACATATTGTGTCTTCCCTGTAAAACATTTTAAAAATCAGAAATGATGGCTGGATTCACAAGATGTGTATCTTTCATCTGGTGTCTTGGACTTGTGATTTCATGATATTTAGATGCTAGTATTTACTTGTGGCGCTATGCTAGGCTATGCTAGTCAGCTCTTTTACTGATGAGGGTGCTCCCGGATCCGGGATGAGTACCAAGTAAAAGTTAAAATAGAGGGATTTATGTTTTCAGAACCATACCGCATTTGAGAATTGATTCACGTTTAGATGGAGTGTTTGGCCATTTTGGCTGCCAGAGCCAGTTCGCCTTTAAAAAGAACATGTAAGGTCCTTGAGCTATAAGGAGTAAGGCTCCTTTAGTCCATTATTGGGCTATATAAACATCCCTTTTTCAGGACCCTGTCTTTCAAAGATAATTTGTAAAAATCCAAATAACTTCACAGATCTTCATTGTAAAGGGTTTAAACACCGTTTCCCATGCACCTGTGGAACGGTTGCTAATTAAGACACTAACAGCTTACAGACGGTAGGCAATTAAGGTCACAGTTATGAAAACTTAGGACACTGAAGAGGCCTTTCTACTGACTCTGAAAAACACCAAAGAATAGATGCACAGGGTCCCTGCTTATCTGAGCGAACGTGCCTTAGGCATGCTGCAAGGAGGCATGAGGACTGCAGATGTGGCCAGGGCAATAAATTGCAATGTCTGTACTGTGAGACACCTAAGACAGCGCTACAGGGAGACAGGATGGACAGCTGATCGTTCTCGCAGTGGCAGACCACGTGTAACAACATCTGCACAGGATCGGTACATCCGAACATCACACCTGCGGGACAGGTACAGGATGGCAACAACAACTGCCCGAGTTACACCAGAAACGCCAGAAACGCACAATCCCTCCATCAGGGCTCAGACTGTCCGCAATAGGCTGACAGAGGCTGGACTGAGGGCTTGTAGGCCTGTTGTAAGGCAGGTCCTCAGACATCACCGGCAACAACGTCGCCTATGGGCTCAAACCCACCGTCGACTGGACCAGACAGGACTGGCAAAAAGTGCTCTTCACTGACGAGTCGCAGTTTTGTCTCACCAGGGGTGAGGGTCGGGTTCACGTTTATCGTCGAGGGAATGAGTTACACCGAGGCCTGTACTCTGGTGCGTGATCGATTTGGAGGTGGAGGGTCCGTCATGGTCTGGGGCGGTGTGTCACAGCATCATCGGACTGAGCTTATTGTCATTGCAGGAAATCTCAATGCTGTGCGTTACAGGGAAGACATCCTCCTCCCTCATGTGGTACCCTTCCTGCAGGCTCATCCTGACATGACCCTCCAGCATGACAATGCCACCAGCCATACTACTCGTTCTGTGCGTGAGTTCCTGCAAGACAGGAATGTCAGTGTTCTGCCATGGCCAGCAAAGAGCCCGGATCTCAATCCCACTGAGCACGTCTGGGACCTGTTGGATCAGAGGGTGAGGGCTAGGGCCATTCCCCCCAGAAATGTCCAGGAACTTGCAGGTGCCTTGGAGGAAGAGTGGGGTAACATCTCACAGCAAGAACTGGCAAATCTGGTGCAGTCCATGAGGAGATGCAATCCAGTACTCAATGCAGCTGGTGGCCACACCAGATACTGACTGTTACTGTTGATTTTGAACCCCCCTTTGTTGAGGGACACATTATTCCATTTCTGTTAGTCACATGTCCAGTTTATGTCTCAGTTGTTGAATCTTTTTATGTTCATACAAATGTTTACACATGTTAAGTTTGCTGAAAATAAACACAGTTGACAGTGAGGGGACATTTCTTTTTTTTTCTGAGTTTACAATGAGATAGTTGAGGTAATATGTACATGTAGGTAGGGGTAAAAGTGACTAGGCAATCAGGATAGATAATATTAGCAACAGCATATCTTATTTTACCCTCACGTCTCTGGGTTAGTTGCTGTACTCTGGAGCGGACAGAGCAGAGAGCAGGGGTGTCGGGCTTCACCTCCAGCTCTGCACAGCAGAGGTGGTCTCTTGATGAAGAACTCTTGTTAGGACTGACGTTGTCCTCGCCCAACAACTTCAGGTGACGCCTCTTCTGAACATCATTGACCTCTAAGACAGGATAAGGACGTTCATAATAACAGGTATGCCCCAACACTGCACTGTTAGGTGTTTGTTAGTTACACATTGACAACACACTCACCTGACGAGGGGACATTGTCCTATGTGTCAGACAGAGGGTCTCTCTGTCTCTTCAAAGCTGTCGACAACCCACTTCGATGTTTCCTATCCATGCTCCTATAAAATAAACACCAAATGAAGTGCAGTGCTGTTAGGGTTGCGAAAGTTCAACTGAGATAGGAACAGTAGTACACCTGAACTTAGTTAAAATAATTGTTTAATTCAAAAGTTAATAAATGGCAAATACAATTTCCGTATATACGGGTTCAATGTTTCATCACGCAGGATAAGACAGAGAACTGATTTGTTTCTGACAAAGATATTATATTATACTCTGACAGAGGTTAGTTCCCACTTCCGAGCCGGCCTGTCAGAATAGAGACTGGGCGTGGTTTAGACTTACCCAGCATATCGTTGATGTTGGCACACAAGCTGGTCCCAGCTTCTTTGCGCTTTCTGGTGTCCCTTCATTGTTGCTGTGTAGATTACGCTCCTTCACCCCAGAGACTGGGGTCAGACAGTTTTATAACATTGTCTGAGATATTCGCACCTGTATACAATGTCCACTGTTCTCGCTCAAGGCTAACTACAGCTTCCCAGCTTCTTATCTGAGCTAACTGTTACTTCCAGCACACACACACAGACATCCAGGCGCCCAAACAGGTTGTCAATATCAAATCACGTTTGTTATAGTATTCAATCACATATAATATAGTTGCTGATCACGTTTGTTATAGTATTGGGTTATAGTGCATGACTCAGAACCGCACATATGTTTTTCGTGTGTATAGTTTATCTGTTATTGTCTGGTCAGCAGTCTCCTGATTCACCCCCCTCCTGTGTCTCTCTAAGATTAGCACAGTCTCGGCCACACAGTACAGCGCCCACACTACTGATACATTTGTTGCATACACACACATATTTCACACAGTACAGCGCTCTCTTTAACACACACACATTTCAGGCTGATATTCATGGTTAGGCCCTGAGCACTGGTAAAAGTGAGAACAATGGAAAATGCAGGTTCACAAGAGTCAGCAATTCAAACTTTAATGCATAAGAAGCCCTACTAGCTTATAGTTAGTTAAGCATGTCAAAAAACCTTATAAAAACCCCACAATCCCCCGTTTGACACCTAAAAGGTGTCAACATAAACATTTTTGATTAACATAGACATTTTTTATTTTATTTTTGATTCCCCCGTTTGACACCTGTAAGGTGTCACAACCAATAAACATTTCATCCCTTTTTCCATATACTAGGTGGGCTCGTTACCACCCAGGAACTTAAAACCTTCTTAGGGAGAACAGTGTTATTAATAAACCTCCTTTACAGCAAACCATGGTTCATCCTCAGTCAAACCCCTCTGTTCATTGGTCTCGGCATCCTCCCTACTAGCTGCAAGCAGGGGCATCATGCCAGAGGCCTTAGCATCATCTGCAATAGATTTCTTGGCACAAGGTAAAATGCAAGCAGCACAACACATTAACATAGCAAAATACAATTATTAGGGTCAGAAATCCAGAATCAATACAGTGTACTCACCAAACCAACCACCCAGCCAGGAGAACAGTCCACTCTCCTCCACACCTGCAAGACCCTTCATCTCCACAGATAACTTTTCCAACCCGCTCAGAGCTTTTGAAATGCTTCCATCCAGACTGGTATTGTTAGGGATAAACGTGCAACATTGTTCTCCAAACATTGTACAAACACCCCCCTGGTTGGCCAGAATCATGTCTAGTGTTAGTCTATTTTGTCTACTGGTTCGAGAGGTGGCATCCAATTGTTCAGCCATCCCTATAAGTGCAGTGTGGGTGTAGTTAACAAATCATTGTTGATTATAGTAGATATAATTGATCCAGGCATTCTGTTTAGCATCAACAATAGCTGGGCCAATAATGGGCAATAAATGCCACAGGCCATCATTCCTGTTTAATGTCTGGAATTCGTGGGGAACCCCTATTGGGACCCCAACAGGTTGGTGTGGATGTTATCTGTACCCTCGGACCAAGGAGCGTCACGTTTCTGCCGTCTCCTGGGTTGGTCCCGAGCCTCTGTGTCATGTGCAGCTCCCAGGAGGTGGTTAGCTGTAACCTCAATAATAGTCAATGGTGTTATCAGACTGGCCAAAGCACATGTGCCCTGACAGTCTCCTTTCAAAATGGGGGTCAACCGCCTGACAGGTCCACACATCCACCATACATCAGCAACACCTCTAGTTAATAGTGACATTAGTGATGCAGTCAGTAGTAGGGAGCCTCCCATAGTCTATACCCCTACCTGTACCAGTGATACAGCTGTAATTTCCCCATATGCCTTAACCCCCCACGGTGCCTTTTGGGGAGGGACTTCTGGGAACACAAGACTCAGAGTTTTACACAGGGTTGAATTTGGCTTAAACTTTCCAATATGCACATCCAACCTTCCCCATTACTTAGGGCAAATGGGTGAGCAGCCAGAATAGGTCTGGTATGTCCACAGATCACACAGTCTTTTCTATTAAGTGTTTTGGCAGTGTATCTCATATAGGCCAACCACATATTATCCCTTCCCTCATAACAAGTTTCAGTCCCCAATTGGTCACTATCTGAGATGTCTTTCACATTTATTACCTGTACCGGATTGGAGAGCTTAGGTGGTGGTGTGGGACTTGGTCTTGAAGTGGTGGAGGAGGCCGGCTGAACCTGGTCTGTTGGAACTGGTGGTGGTTCTGGCAGTACTGTGATGGTAACATCCCCATTGTATCCTAATCAGACAGCTCAGGACTACAAACAGTCCTGTAAAGCCCCACCCTCTCCCAGAGAACACATCATCAGCCAGAGATCAAGCAACACTTTCACTTCTATGAACGTGCACAGTGATGAGAGGTCGGGGAATTCTTCATTAAGGAGTTGATCCCCGAACTCTATTAGCTACGGTTCTTCTCCTTAACTCTGTGATCATTCGGCAGTGTCAGTGTGTCTCACCCTCCAAATGCGATATGCCCCCAGGTCGAATGAATCACCTTCTCCTTTAATTCACCTGTAATGCATAAAATCTTGGACATACAGGTTTGGTTAACAAACAGTTTCTCATTTGTTCTATCTGATTATATATTTAACTTCTATGCCTATTTGTTAGCTAGAATTTTTTAATTATTATTTTTTTTAAATTAGTTTATTATCCAATAGGCCCCATCCTATCCTAGACCACAATGTACCCCTCCCCCGTTTGATACCTGGCCCTGGCCAGGTAACAACCTTACCTACTCTAAATAATGACTTAGGTAAGATTAGTAAAATATTCTTATGTTCTACATTATAATATAGGAACGCCCCTTTCATTTTCCACATGTCCAATTGTCCCTTGGGTTTGGGTGTCCATTCATATCTATCCTTTACCAATTATCTGTCAAGTGACTCATCTACTTTAAAATGTATAAATGCTGCTTATATATGTTAAGCCCCCTTCTCTCCTATCTTATTTCACAGCCTATCTTTCTCATTTCCTGGTCCCCCCTCTCCACTCTGCTCTCAAACCTTCAAAGTCTCAACAGTGCGGGGTAGACCCATCTGTCTGCCTTTTTCTCATAATAGTCAATAACAACTATGTGTTCCTTTGAAATATTAACTAAGTTTCTCACTGTTTTGACTTTATCTAAAATCATGGATTAAAAAACAACAACATGTCTTATAGTGTCAATCTCTAAAGTCCTTACATAACCTTAATAAACCTCTCTATCCTATCAATAATCCTAAATCATCACATATGTCATATACCCCTGTCAATTTTAATAATATTTAAATAAAAATCTTCTAATGGCCAAAACAAATGCTAACAATATAAAATCCTTTCTTTACTAATAAGCTCTCTCCCCCCAGGATCACTCCTCTAAGAACTGAAACCTATTTATTTACATTAATAATTTAAATGTTTATATACTTTCCTGCCCTATTGGCTTAAAATATCTCCTGTTCAAACCTCAATGTATGATATCATCCCATATTTATTATTGATGACAAATGGGATTTTTTCTGTTGTAATACCAAATCAATAATAGCCAATTCAAAACCTTCATAACCAATGTTTAAAAACAGAATCCTGACTCCTCAGTGGTTCAAACTACAAATATGTTCAAGAGCTATAAACTCCATTATATGATTTACCTCCAAACTAGTATCCCAAATGACCACAAATTCATTATCTTCACTGCGCCCCCCCGTGGGTGATCAAACCACAGGAAAATGCAACGAAAACAGGTCAAAAGGTTACACCACCCCCTTACATTCGTGTTCCATCCCATGTCTAGACATACCAAAAGAACCCTTTATCTTAAAAAAATCCCTTGTCTAAATAAAACTCAGAAAATAAAACTCCTAATATTATCTTGTCTCTCGGAAACACGGAAACCCCTGAACCCAAACGTTTACTACAAAAACAAAACCTAATAATTATGATAATACCCTCAAATCATTCGTTTGAAATTTCCCCGATGTTTCATGTAACTCATTCACACAACTGTGATAAACGTGTACTGTCCCTTTAAAAATTCCCAGCCAGCCATACCAGTTATGCTAAATTCAAAGTTGTGGTTAAATATATGGATTTGCCAATCATTATCAAATGTTGAATATACAGGTTTAGTAATTTTATCAAATAGATTAGTATAGTTCAAATAAAGATATGTGTTTACTAGTGCTCAACCTGTGTTCACTGTAAATCACTGTTAACTAACTGCAACAGGCAATAGTACGGATTCGATAAACCAAACCCAATTTATCACAAAGGTTGGATCTTGAATAGAATATACAACGTCAATCAACATCTCTTAATCAAAACTATACTGCAAGAAGTAAAGAAAATAGTGTACCTGAACAATGACCAAATCCATTCGAGTAACGTAATCGTGTATCCCCCCTAGTGACGTTGTTCTACGTCGTTACAAAACAAATCATCCTGTCCCTAGCAACGTACCCTGAAAATTAGTAGCATCAAAACTATCGTATAAGTAAAATCAACTTCTCAACTTTCTCTACTCCAAAGTTTAAACGTACCATATACTTTGCTAAATTTATATCGCATGTCAGCCAATCCATAACAACAATAACAGTAGTCTGTAAATTTAACCTAAATAAGTTATTAACTGTATTTTCTCTACTCCGAATTGGTTTTAAGTTTTTCTCTATGTCACCAGCAGTCAATCAGGCTCCCCGTCGACAGGGAGACCGTTGAGTGTGGCAATGCTGCCCTCTTCTGTCCATTCTCTGTACAGCTCTCCACCCAGTCTATTCAATTTGACACATACCTGTTTCTTATTATATCTTTTGTTTAATAATTTTTGTTTTTATCTGTTATTACCTAGTTAGACAAGAGTGTCCGTGACAAATAATGTGAGATTATAGTATGTGGTTAATGTACAACTTAAGTATATATGGTTATGTAATCTACATGCATGACCACACTTTCTGTTATTATAGCAGCCTGACACAGTTAAAACGTACAGTTCAATCATAAAGCAAAAACAATCATACAGTGGATCTTATCTTATCTCCAACACGTCTTATTCAATCAGTGAATCTTATCTTATCTCCAAAACACTGCCGTAGGTAATATGTGCACATAAACCCATCTTATCTTATCTCCAATGTTTTGCCGTTCACTTGTTACAGGGAACATGTCTTATTCAGTGAATTGCCGTCGAGGGACTACCTAGACTTATCTTATCTCCAATTCTTCTGCCTTCCCCTGGACTATGTTGCCGTCCACTTTAAACATAAATTGACAATTTATTTTATTTCCAACACCCCACATAAAAATCCGTGAATCCGGTATATTGCCGTTCCATTATTAGAATCTTATCTTATCTCCAATATTCCGTCATTCACGGTGGTTAATGTTGCCATTGTCCTCACTCACTTCCCTAATCTTATAGACATTTGAGACAACCCTAGCTTATATACATACACACACACAAACAGGCTTTTAATTTCACTCCATACACATACAGTCATTCCATTGTTATTCTGTTGGCCAATTGAAAATGCATTCGCCATTAAGTAGTACGTAATTAAATAATACGTAGTTCGTTTTATCCTTACTTTGCTGTAGTGAACATATGGTTCGAAAATGTAGTAACTTACACCAGTTAGGTTTTCTCACAAAATAAATTTGGTTAACTCCAATATGCAGAATTTCAGTTTTGAAACAATAGGCTCTGCTTACCTGATTTTTAGTAGACCGGTCTTTTTGTGAGAGGACCCCGTCTGGCGACAGTCTAGGCCAAAGGCTGGATGGCTCAATGTCCAGCGAAGTTCCCTCAGTTCACGGTCGGGGTCACCATTTGTTAGGGTTGCGAAAGTTCAACTGAGATAGGAACAGTAGTACACCTGAACTTAGTTAAAATAATTGTTTAATTCAAAAGTTAATAAATGGCAAATACAATTTCCGTATATACGGGTTCAATGTTTCATCACGCAGGATAAGACAGAGAACTGATTTGTTTCTGACAAAGATATTATATTATACTCTGACAGAGGTTAGTTCCCACTTCCGAGCCGGCCTGTCAGAGTAGAGACTGGGCGTGGTTTAGACTTACCCAGCCTATCGTTGATGTTGGCACACAAGCTGGTCCCAGCTTCTTTGCGCTTTCTGGTGTCCCTTCATTGTTGCTGTGTAGATTACGCTCCTTCACCCCAGAGACTGGGGTCAGACAGTTTTATAACATTGTCTGAGATATTCGCACCTGTATACAATGTCCACTGTTCTCGCTCAAGGCTAACTACAGCTTCCCAGCTTCTTATCTGAGCTAACTGTTACTTCCAGCACACACACACAGACATCCAGGCGCCCAAACAGGTTGTCAATATCAAATCACGTTTGTTATAGTATTCAATCACATATAATATAGTTGCTGATCACGTTTGTTATAGTATTGGGTTATAGTGCATGACTCAGAACCTCACATATGTTTTTCGTGTGTATAGTTTATCTGTTATTGTCTGGTCAGCAGTCTCCTGATTCACCCCCCTCCTATGTCTCTCTAAGATTAGCACAGTCTCGGCCACACAGTACAGCGCACACACTACTGATACATTTGTTGCATACACACACATATTTCATACACACACATATTCAGGCTGATACATTTGTTGCATACACACACATATTTCACACAGTACAGCGCTCTCTTTAACACACACACATTTCAGGCTGATATTCATGGTTAGGCCCTGAGCACTGGTAAAAGTGAGAACAATGGAAAATGCAGGTTCACAAGAGTCAGCAATTCAAACTTTAATGCATAAGAAGCCCTACTAGCTTATAGTTAGTTAAGCATGTCAAAAAACCTTATAAAAACCCCACAATAATCAAAAAATGTCTATGTTAATCAAAAATGTTTATGTTGACACCTTTTAGGTGTCAAACGGGGGATTGTGGGGTTTTTATAAGGTTTTTTGACATGCTTAACTAACTATAAGCTAGTAGGGCTTCTTATGCATTAAAGTTTGAATTGCTGACTCTTGTGAACCTGCATTTTCCATTGTTCTCACTTTTACCAGTGCTCAGGGCCTAACCATGAATATCAGCCTGAAATGTGTGTGTGTTAAAGAGAGCGCTGTACTGTGTGAAATATGTGTGTGTATGCAACAAATGTATCAGCCTGAATATGTGTGTGTATGAAATATGTGTGTGTATGCAACAAATGTATCAGTAGTGTGGGCGCTGTACTGTGTGGCCGAGACTGTGCTAATCTTAGAGAGACACAGGAGGGGGGTGAATCAGGAGACTGCTGACCAGACAATAACAGATAAACTATACACACGAAAAACATATGTGCGGTTCTGAGTCATGCACTATAACCCAATACTATAACAAACGTGATCAGCAACTATATTATATGTGATTGAATACTATAACAAACGTGATTTGATATTGACAACCTGTTTGGGCGCCTGGATGTCTGTGTGTGTGTGCTGGAAGTAACAGTTAGCTCAGATAAGAAGCTGGGAAGCTGTAGTTAGCCTTGAGCGAGAACAGTGGACATTGTATACAGGTGCGAATATCTCAGACAATGTTATAAAACTGTCTGACCCCAGTCTCTGGGGTGAAGGAGCGTAATCTACACAGCAACAATGAAGGGACACCAGAAAGCGCAAAGAAGCTGGGACCAGCTTGTGTGCCAACATCAACGATAGGCTGGGTAAGTCTAAACCACGCCCAGTCTCTACTCTGACAGGCCGGCTCGGAAGTGGGAACTAACCTCTGTCAGAGTATAATATAATATCTTTGTCAGAAACAAATCAGTTCTCTGTCTTATCCTGCGTGATGAAACATTGAACCCGTATATACGGAAATTGTATTTGCCATTTATTAACTTTTGAATTAAACAATTATTTTAACTAAGTTCAGGTGTACTACTGTTCCTATCTCAGTTGAACTTTCGCAACCCTAACAGTGCCTAGCTAGCTATCTGATTTACCCAACAGCAGGTTCAGCTACGAGCCTGCTGCATACTGCTGCTAGCTAGCTAGGGTTAGCTAACGTAGGTGGCTGAAACGACTTAACGTTAGCTAAAATGTGTAGGATATAACATCATCTTACCTTAACAGAAGTGTCAGTGTGTGGCAAACAAGTCACGACTGGGCATAAATTGCAGTGAAGATTCAAACGACTTTGTTTTTTCAACGCCTTTCCTACTTTGAATTTCAGCGGGTTTTAGACGTAACGTTACGTCTGGTGTGCTTGAAAACATCGCCATAAGACTACCGTAACGCCAAGCGTTAGTGCGTTAAACTTTTGGTATTGTATTTATGGTAGGTCGACGATTAACTTCCAGAGCGGAAGAGGCAAGGAACTTCAATCTAACTAACTTCATTAGATCCTTGAAGTCTCCCAAACTCTCGATTTGTCAAATACAACCAAAATCGAATACAAGTCAACAGTAAACATGTTGTGTCCCACGAATGATGCAGTGCCGCCATTTGGACCAATTAGTGATAACAATTCAAGCACCAACGGGACAGGAGATATGCTCGTTCAATGTTTGGAATTTCGGTTGATTACTGTAGCGCCCCCATTGGGCTTATCGTCGTGATATCGTCATTTCAACATACTGTACTTATTGTATCAAATGGTAGCCTACAATGGCATATCAACTACTTGATGGCCAACAGATGCAAATGTAGCCTATCATTCTCCACATTTAATGTCATTTTCATTGTCAACTTTTTCTCATAACACAAGCACAAGGAGTTCCATAACTTCCATTTCAAATTGAGCAGCGCTCCAGACCCTAAAACTGAGCATGAGTAAAACCCTTCGCTTAAATACTGTGATCCATAAGAAAAGTCAACATTATAATTCAGTTTATACCAACAACTGGTAAAAAGTTGTCACGATATGGGGGCGTGCTGTTCTGTCTCCGTGACTCAGCTGCTTCTCAAAGCACACACATCCTTCCACCACTTACTTACTCACTCAGTAAGAGCCTGCTCACTGCCTGATAGTAAGCAGCAGCAGATCACAGTGAAATATAGATGTTTTAAAGATACTTGCCATGGCTGGTGCGGTGCAATTTAAAAGTGGCCCAAAAACCCACCACCCGCAACATAGTTTTCAAAGTAGCACAATTTTGCACGAAAACTGCGAATATGGCAACACTGATCATTAACCATGTTACAAAAAGGCAATAGCCTAAACATATAGTCCTTCACGACTGATGCAGCGCCTCCCTTGGGTCAGTCAGTGTAATATAGTAAATTATGGATCTCTATGGCAAGACACATCATCTACCCAAGTTTCGTCAAAATCAGGCCAGTGGTGTCTGAGATATTGTGTGTGTCTAATGTACATACAGTTGATTACAATAGTGTCCCCCTTTGAGCCTATCAGTGTAATTTTGTAAATGCCGGATCTCTATGGCAAGATGCATCATTCACATACCTTTTGTCAAAATCAGGCCAGTGGTGTCTGAGATATCGCTTGGGTTAGCTAGACTAATTTCCCTGAGCATGTGTGCTAAATTTCAGCTCTCTGAGCCAAACATATCCTGCGTCTCGCCCGTCCATAAAGAGTTCTCCGAATCCTGAGAAGCGTTGGAGTGGGCGGATTTCCTTGTCCTTCTCGCCAGCCGTGACTCTGGGAAGCTCCATGGTAAGAAATGTGACCGTTCCTGGTGCAAAAACAATGTCTTATCCCGGAGCTCGAGTAAATCACATTACTAAGCTGCTCCCGAATGTATTACGCCAGGACATGGACATCGATTCTATCGTAGTCCATGTGGGTTTTAATGACATTATGAAGGGCAGCTCTGAAAAGTTTCAACTGCACAGGGAGCACCCTCCTATCCACATCGACGGGACAGTAGTGGAGAAGGTGGAAAGTTTTAAGTTCCTCGGCTTACACATCACGGACAAACTGAAATGGTCCACCCACACAGATAGTGTGGTGAAGAAGGCACAACAGTGCCTCTTCAACCTCAGGAGGCTGAAGAAATTTGGCTTGTCACCAAAAACACTCACAAACTTTTACAGATGCACAATCGAGAGCATCCTGTCGGGCTGTATCACCGCCTGGTACGGCAACTGCTCCGCACACAGTTGCCGTACCAGTATTTTGATCACTTTTCTTCTGGGAAGTTTAGTTGCTAAAAAGCATGCACCCATTAAGAAAATGACTGTGAAAACTGTTAGATACCTATGGATTGATGAGGAATTAAACAATTGTATGGTTGAGAGTGATGGTGTAACGGCAGTCTAGCTCTTCCTCCTCCTCGGACGAGGAGAGGCGAGAAGGATCGGAGGACCAATGTGCAGCATGGTAAGTTTCCATGATTTAATATACACGAAAACAAGACACAATACAAACTAACAAACAAACTAACCGTAACAGTCCCGTGTGGCACAAACACTGACACAGGAAACAACCACCCACAAAATCCCAACACAAAACAAGCCACCTATATATGATTCTCAATCAGGGACAACGATAGACAGCTGCCTCTGATTGAGAACCATATTAGGCCGAACACAGAAACAGACAAACTAGACACACAACATAGAATGCCCACCCAGCTCACGTCCTGACCAACACTAAAACAAGCAAAACACATAACTATGGTCAGGACGTGACAGTACCCCCCTCCTGAGGTGCGGACTCCGAACGCACCCCTAAAACTCAAGGGGAGGGTCTGGGTGGGCATCTGTCCGCGGTGGCGGCTCCGGCGCAGGACGAGGACACCACTCCACCATTGTCTTTGTCCCCCTCCTTAGCGTCCTTTGAGTGGCGACCCTCGCCCCCGACCCTGGTCTAGGAACCTTCACAAAGGTCCCCCCTAGATAGAGGAGACAGCTCAGGACAGAGAGGTAGCTCAAGACAGAGAGGTAGCTCAAGACAGAGAGGTAGCTCAGGACAGAGAGGTAGCTCAAGACAGAGAGGTAGCTCAGGACAAAGAGGTAGCTCAGGACAGAGAGGTAGCTCAGGACAGAGAGGTAGCTCAGGACAGAGAGGTAGCTCAGGACAGAGAGGTAGCTCAGGACAGAGAGGTAGCTCCGGACTGAAGGGCAGCTCCGGACTGAAGGGCAGCTCCGGACAGAGAGGCAGCTCCGGACTGAGTGGCAGCTCCGGACTGAGTGGCAGCTCCGGACTGGAGGGCAGCTCATGACTGGAGGGCAGCTCATGACTGGAGGGCAGCTCATGACTGGCGGGCAGCTCATGACTGGCGGGCAGCTCATGACTGGCGGGCAGCTCATGACTGGCGGGCAGCTCATGACTGGAAGGCAGCTCATGACTGGAAGGCAGCTCATGACTGGAAGGCAGCTCATGACTGGAGGGCAGCTCATGACTGGAGGGCAGCTCATGACTGGAGGGCAGCTCATGACTGGAGTGAAGCTCATGACTGGAGAGCAGCTCATGACTGGAGGGCAGCTCATGACTGGCAGGCGGCTCTGGCAGCTCCTGACTGGCGGGCGGCTCTGGCAGCTCCTGACTGGCGGGCGGCTCTGGCAGCTCCTGACTGGCGGGCGGCTCTGGCAGCTCCTGACTGGCGGGCGGCTCTGGCAGCTCCTGACTGGCGGGCGGCTCTGGCAGCTCCTGACTGGCGGGCGGCTCTGGCAGCTCCTGACTGGCGGGCGGCTCTGGCAGCTCCTGACTGCCGGGCGGCTCTGGCAGCTCCTGACTGGCGGGCGGCTCCTGACTGGCGGGCGGCTCTGGCGGCTCCTGACTGGCGGGCGGCTCTGGCGGCTCCTGACTGACGGACGGCTCTAACGGCTCGGGACAGACGGGCGGCTCTAACGGCTCGGGACAGACGGGCGGCTCTAACGGCTCGGGACAGACGGGCGGCTCTAACGGCTCGGGACAGACGGGCGGCTCTAACGGCTCGGGACAGACGGGCGGCTCTGACGGCTCGGGACAGACGGGCGGCTCTGACGGCTCGGGACAGACGGGCGGCTCAGACGGCGCTGGGCAGACGGATGGCTCAGA